>NC_045638.1:78386389-79010235 GCF_009829145.1 Chiroxiphia lanceolata | reverse complement strand
CAAAAATTAAAATTCCAAAGCTATGCATTTTCTTTAAAAAAAGTTTTTAATTTGTAGTGAAGTGTAAAATAGACAATGGTAGAGTAAAAATTGGATTATGAAACACATTGACTGTGCAAATTAAATACAAAATAGACCATAGTTCTTGAATCTCAGTATCAACCTTACTTGTATAAAAATCAGGACCTGAGGATATACTGAACTCTATATATACATTGCAACAATTTTTAACTTGCCTGATAAAGAATATAAAAAGGAGAGCTGATTCTGAAAAATTAACCTAAGGTGAAGAAAAGATATTTTTCCAAAATATTATGATGGAAATGGCAGGTACATAGGTTTTTAAAAGAAAATTTGCTGCACTTTCTTAGAAATTCAGACATGCAGAGAGCATAGAAAAAGTACATTCAGAGGTCATCACTACACTTCTTTTTATAATTTTTTTCTGCTGGTTCTGAGATTGCCTAAGAGCAAATAAAATTAAAAGTTGAATAAAAGCTGACAGGAACTAAGCTTAATCCTTTTTCTGAAAACCCAGTTCTTTTTAGGACCTCCTTACTCAAGCGGGAACACAACAAATGCTGACATTTCCCAATAAAAATTAGTAACTGTATTGTAGAAATACCTAATAAAGTTTTGACTGAACTCTTCAAGTGAAGATGAAAGGTATTTATGATTGCAATGATACATTATTCCACATAATTGCCAGAAGAGATATATTTCTATTTTCATATGCTAATGGAAATATGGATAATAGGTTCTCCGAATTTTCATTGAAACGGATTTAATTTTGACTGGTTTATTCTTCATTTTCCATGTATCCCAGTGAATCCCAGTTGCAAGAAATCTACCTGTGTAGCGATGAACACCATTAAGATTTGCAAGGCCACACCTGCTGAACCACCATCCAGTGCTATCACTGAAGTTACTGCAGCTCTTTACAAGCTGTTCTTTAATAGTGCATACTGGCCTGCATCCATCATTATCAACATCAAAAGTGCTGAAAGGCATTGAATTCTGGTTATCTTCTTTTCTATATCCTCTAAATGCATCACCTAAGCACAACAGATAGAACAGAAGGATAAAAAAAATTATTTATGGAAGAACATTTCTTACTTGTTGCATATCTCACAAACTTTTCCTCTGAATTTATTAGAAAAATAGAATTCTTCAAAAACATTTCAGGAGCACCAGATAATGAGCAGGCAAAATGTTAAAAATGAAGGAAAGAAAAAGAATAAAATACTGAGAAATATGGAAGAAGTTGAAATTCAATGAAACATCTTTATATTGTTGTTGCTTTTAGCAATGCATACTGGCTAGGAAGGTAAAGGCTTCTGTCCTCAAAGACAGAGGAAGAAAAGATAAAGGAAACAAAAAGGGTTGTAATTTAAGATTTTCCAGTAATGTGTCCAAAGTCCCAGAGAGACTAATGAGAAAAGATGGAATTTTAAAACTCAAAGGTCAGTGATTATTGGCTCTGTTGTCTTACTAAAGAAATACAAATACACTGTCTTACAAATACAGGTAAAGCACCAACACCTTTAGAGAATAGCTGTTTCATTGGTAATAAGGAACATTCTTGCATATTACTAAACATGTAAAAAAAAACAGAGAAAAAAGCAGTAAGATGTGCAATATTTAATGAAAACCTTTGCACACTTAGCTATTAAGAGAGGTCTGAAATTGTAAATTAATTTGTGTCTATGTATCACCCAGTAACTGTTACACACTGCAGACCAACTTTGTTCACTCAGTTTCTTTCTCTACCCTTTGTGCATGACTGTCTGGGCACTTCTGAATTAACCAAAGCATCATCAGGAAGACTTCCACTAACATCAGCAAATCTGGGATGAGATAATGGACATCTAAAGAACTGTACCATTAGATAGATAAACACTAACACCTAAAAAATCCCTTATTTATTATATATATCCCATAGACTTGAGTCTGTTAAAGATCCTTCCTTTATTCATCTTTATTAAAGAAGAGTTTATTAAGTTACTCCATTAAGGACATTGAAGTGATAAAGTGATTTCCTACTATGTAAAGATTAATGTTGGCATAACCAAAATTGCTATATCATCAATCATTTATCTGCATATATGTTAACTATGTGCCAGAGAAAAACAAATTATAAATAATTTTTTTAAAAGTTATCTTAATTATTACTCTTTTGAATGTATTTTTTCATATTAAGAAAGGGACCAGCTACTTTTAAATACTTTAAAGAAGGAAGTTCTTACCAGCATTTCCTGAATAATGCCCCAAATGGATCTTAAAAAAACATGCTTCATCTTCTATCCAGAATCCATCATATGATGCATAGGCATGCTTGTCATTTTCTGATTCCAAGTCCACATAAAGATTGAAACTAGTGGCTTTTTGATTTACTATGTCAAAAATCTTCCTTAGTCCAAGCCAAAATTCCCCTTAAACAGAAATATAATATATAGTCTAGAAATGGAAACTGTAAAAGAAAAAATTATTGTTCTTTCTTTTCTACTTTTCTTCCTGAACCAAATGTAATAAAAGTTGTATGATATTATATTCCTTTATAATATGATATTATATTATATGTATGATATTATATTCCTTTAAAAGACTAATGAAGGAACAGAGTAATCTTCCTACTTCCTTAGGAAATCCATGGAAGGAATTCGATGTAGGCATCATCTTTTTTCTCTATGATACTTTTTAGAAAATTGTCCACATGATAGATTTAAAACATTTGTCTGCAATATATCTTAGGAAACCACAAAAAACTGGATGTGCTAAAGATCCACTTGCATAAACAGAGTTCAGCATTCCTAAGGGCAGTACTGAGAAATGATGAATGTTAGCATTCTATGAAACACAACAAAACACAAACCCTATTCTCAGGGTTTGCTGCCTCCGTAAATCGCACTTGTTGCCCCATATGAGCTGTGCTTTTTTGTACAGAAAAGCTGTGTGCTTCCATTGCAATCCCAGATAAACTTCTGATAAAGCAAATGGGTTTAGACTTGCTGGATGAAAGGTGGAAATAAAAAATTATTATCACAATTGTATTGTTATTAGCTACTGAAATATTTCCATTCTGTTTCTAACTTTACTTGTCCTATGGTGAAATATTACTGATTTTTCTCTCCTTTAAGGAAATATTTTGCAAATGTGATTCAAACCAACTAAGGCTATTTTTTTTTAATCTGAAAAGAGAGCAAATACAATCTATACATTATTTCAGACAGAAAATATCATATTTTAAACACCTCCTGTGAGACAGCAATGGCTAAAAACTCTAGAAGGGTCACAGTCATTACTGAGAAGATCATACAACAGATATGATAAAAAAAATACTTATGTAAAAATAAGACTTAAGAAACAAGAACTTTATACTACTAAAACTCCTACACAATTTAGTGCTCACATAAAGGCAGCAGAAATGTAGGATACAAAGCACTTTAGAGTATTTAAAATTAATACCAGTAAGATCACCAAATCCATCCAGATATTCAGACCATGTTCTCTGGAATGGAATGACTCCATCAGTTCTTTTCTGAACCACAGTCCATCCACCTCCTCGAAAATCCATGTCACAAAAAACCTAAAAATAGACATAGATGTGACTTCAGAATTCAGATTCAGACTTCAAGCATTCTTGAAGGAGCTGTTATGAAGAAAACATTTTAATTAAATAAAGGTGGTCCCAAGATGGAGCAGGGTCCTGGCAGAGACCTGCAGCCCGTGGAAAGGGCAGCCCACACCGGAGCAGGTTTTTCCCAGGTAGGATTTGTGGCCCCTGTGGGGGACCCATGTGGGTACAGCTCATTCATGAAGGACTGCAACCCATGGAGGAGTGACCCACGAGACAGCAGTTTGGGAAGAACTGTTGCCTGAGGGATGGACTCATGATGGAGAGGTCCATCAAGGACTGTCTCCAGTGGGAGGGACCCCACGGGAGCAGGGGAAAGACTCCTCTCTCTGAGCAATGGCAGAAACAACTGACTGTAACCTCCATTCCCCACCCCCTTGCACCTCTGAGGAGAAGGGAATACATGGAAGGAAGGGGGGGGAAGGTGTTTTTAAGACTGTTTTGTTTCTCACTCTTTTAAACACTACACCACCTAAGTTGTTCAAAGTAATTCTAGGGATACTATACATAATGAGTATTTAAAAACAGAGGCTCATTGGTAAGTGCCTCCTAATGTGATTAATATCAGGAGAATTAACCTGGAAAATGCTTATAGCTATGGAGCTACTTGTGATAACAAAAGTAAGTTCAGAATATAACGTTGGCTGTCATAACATTAAGCAGATGCACAAGTGATGGAGTAAAGAAATTTTTGTTGATGTTACAGGGAAAGTACACAATGAAACATATTTCAGAAAAGAGAGATTTGCAATCTTAGCCAGTTGATAAAAGTAGAATCTAGGTGTAAGTCAGTTTAACCCTCAGCAAAATTTGTGGCAGTCTGAGTGTTATATGTTCCCCCTCACTGACTGTACTAGCCAGATATTTTTCATGAAACCAGATTTGTTCCTTGGCAGGAACGCATCAACATCATATTCAGAGCCTCTGTGACTTAACATCCTCTCAATGAACACCAAGAAAGCAACAGGACAGAGCTGCAGTGTGGTCTAATATAACCTGGGGAATCTTAGATCTTCAAGTAAGCCAATGCCATTGGATGCTTTGGGCAATCCTTTCAACACAAATACTAAATGAATTTGTGTAAGGGTCATATGCACAAAAGAAACTTGTGGGCTTTATTCCCTGGAGAATCACATGCTTATTTCAGTCACCCAGGGAGAGCGGAACAGGAATAAAAAGAAATACAGAAGATTCCAAAATGAATATTTAAATGCAAATACCTAAAAGTCATTCAAAATAATCCCATTGCCTCATCTGCTGTCTTGAGAAGATGATTGCATGCTTGGCTACTCCTCTGACTATGAGTCAGAAATACTAAGAGGAGCCTGCTTGGTCACAACAGCAATCTTCAGTCCAATATAACTCAGTGGGAGTGTTGATAATTCTCAGAAGGAGCAGATTTAGTTCTACATGAGAGGTCATCAGCCAATTAAATACAGCACCAATACAAACAGCAGCTAAGTAAAATATGAGATAGATGACTGATAGATAGATAGATAGATAGATAGATAGATAGATAGATAGATAGATAAAGAGAGAGAGAAATACAGTCATAGCTGTGTAGTTTCTTAATTACTTATAGGCTAGAAATGTTGCAATTGAAAAGCCTTATAAGACTTTACAGATTGCTGTCTCATATCATGCAAGGTATGAGAGGCATGATTGTGCCAGGTGCAAATTAAATTAAATGAGCAGGAGGATGCTTTCACTGAATATTTCTCCTCTTTCCATCTTCAGAGTGCATAAGAGGTAAATTGCAAACAACTGTTTAGTTTGTCTGATCCACCTTACAAATATCATTGATCTAATTTCACTAATTGAAAAATGTATCAGAAATTGATCATGATTAATTTTTCTAAAAGTGAAATTGGTTTTAATTGCCTCATGTTTAAATGCTCAGACAAAAGCCCATTTGGAATTAACTTTCTGAGATGCCAAAAACCTGCCAATACCACTGAAACTGGATATTTTTATTGCTCCTGGAATTCAGGTTTCAATTAGCCCAAGATAAGCATCAAAATCTATACTCACTTTTGACAATATGAGGTTTTAAACATGAAAACATGAGAAGAGGATCAAGTTGTTTAATATTTGTTTTCTTCATTAAACCGGTATCTTCATGCAAATGATTCTAAATATATTTTCATTTAGTTTCCGTTACATTAAAAGGGCAGTTTATTGCTGAAAAGGTCCTCATTGAAATAAATTGTTTATATCAGAATTCTTGGCTATTAGCCTCTAAAGAATGCATTATAATTTCTTGTTTATGTTTTAATGTCTTGATATTTTTGTTCATTTATCATTTCCTCTACCTTTTTTATGCTTCCACACATGAAAGAATTTGCATAAAATAGTTTTCCTTAAAATAACATTCTTTATAGAACACATATTTTACATATTTTTCTCTGACAACTTTTTGGCCCTGTCTTTTAAGTTCTGTGCAACATCTATCAGACAAGAAATGAGACACCCATTTCATGACTGCAGATATCCTTCTCATTATTTATTTTTACCTTTTTCTTTTAATCAAATTATTATGATTTTTCTTTTTTGTTTCTTGTACTCCTCAAAGAACCTTTCCACTCATATAACTGATTTTAAGATTCTGGAAGTACCTTTAAATGTGGAAAAGTGGCAAAAATATTTTGAATGAAATTTCATCATTTCAGATTTATTTGTCAAAACCTAAAAGTGAACTGAGAAATCACTTTTCTCACATAATTATACCATCTCTCGAGACAAGTAATTTGGGTAAGGTATGAATATTTCCTCAGTGGAATCCCCCTCACTCTAAAAGAAATTCTGAAACAAATGCACTTTTTGGTGTGGTTCATCCTGGGGTGAGGCAGACACCATTTTCTTTATACTATAAATATGGTTGTTCTGTGAACACTGCAACATCTCTCTGCCTTTCTTTTACATGGAAGGAACTTGCTGATGAGTTACAGACTGTTTTCCTGAGCTGACTGCATTGTAGAATGACAGGTTTTTGTATCGGGGGTTGCAGTCCATTTTTTTTTTTATATATATATCCCAGTATAATTCTGAAGCCTTTTCTTAATCAGTTTGATCTCCTTTTTTGTAGCATTTTGAAGGACTCCAATTGGCTAGAGGTAAAGGCATTCATTCTTCCTTTGTTATATACAAAAGAAGACTATAAAGTTAGATATTAAACTTTGCTATTTATTAGTTGACCTAAATGTCATGTTTTTTGTTTCAAAAGCTAATGTACTGTAAAGTTAAAGGTTTGAAAGTGCCATATCTGCTTTTCCACTATACATAAGTTCTTGTCTAGGTAGAACAGCCAGAAACAGAAATAAAGACATAAAACAAAATATTCTTTGTGTTTGCATGGATGTGAATGTCCTGAGTCTGAGGAAATTAACCCAAAATTGTCTTCTAGATGAACACCATAACTCACAGCAATAACATAAAGTGCAGGTGGTGATAGGAAGCATTATTGCTGCAGTTTGTCTTAAGAATATATATCCTGCAAAATGGATATGAAAACTAAAATTTTAGATGCCTCTCTGCCTCAAGACTGGGTTATAATGATACTCACACAAGAGCTGCTCCTCACAATAATGTACATCTGCCCCTATATTTAGATGCTTATAGGCATCAGTGGAGTCACACCACAAGAGAAGGCAATGCTATACAGCAGAATAATTCAAAAAGCCAAAAGTCCTAATTTGGAAGTCAAATGGATCAGTTGATTGGCTCTTCAGTTTTCCATCTCTAATACAGAAAAGAGCAGCACTTGTAAATGTCCAAAAGGGGTGCTGGAAAGTACCTTGGGTTTTCCTCTTTAGTACATTTTTCACTGCATATGAAAACTGACAACAGGCTCTTATGACAGAGATTAAATTTCTTTGTAAAACATGAGAAACTTGTCAAAATTATAGTAACAGCAGACACATGCAGAGGATTTACTACATTTCTTATTCATCCGTTGAGAAATTGTCAAGGAAAACACCTTAAATCTAATAAAAATATTCTAAGTGCGTATTCTCAAGCAAATTGTGACTATCCTGAGAGAGAAATGTACTACCTCAAAAGGATAATTTGATCCTTCTGGATGGATAATGTACAGACCAGATGGAGTTTTTGAAACTGAACCAATGGTATCTTTAATATGAGTGCAGTCCAAACCTAGAGAAAAAAAGTATTTGATGAAATTCATTAGCAAAATGTATTTTTTTAAAAATACAGATTAAACACAGAAATATTACTATTCTTGGTAACATATGAATGATTTAAAATAGCATTTTTTCTCATGGAAGCTTTAAAATCATGTTTTGTCATGAAATTATCTTGTAAATTCAAATTCTCTGATCTCCATTAAGCTCATAAGTAAGTACAAATTACGCTGCATAGAGAAAGTTCTTTCTAATCTTAATAGATATGATACAGAAATTAAAGATTATGTATCTGGGTAATTTTACAAATTTTTACATTTTATTTATAACATTTTACATTTTATTTATAACACTTGTACTGAGAAAAAGACATATTCTCTGGGAAATTGTATCTTTTTCCTACAGACACTTCTATTTATACTTGTAAAAGCCTTTTCATCATAATGTATACACGAAAAACCATTTGTCTCTAAGTGTTAAGCCAGGTACATGTTAAATATACTCAAAGAAGCAGTTTCCACGAACAGCATGGCTGCTTAGACATAATGTTTCCTTTAGTTTGGATGGACACTACAAAGAAGATCAACTGTCCAGTGAACAGTTGACTTACATCCTATTTGAAGAAGGATATTGCAGATGCAGAGTACACTTTATTTCATTGCAAAAGAATATGCCATTTAGCAACATTAAATTACTTACTAACAGATAATCATACCTGGTATTTTGCATAAAAATCAACAACATGTTAAACAGGATGCCTGGAATTGTCAATTACAAATTATTTAAAGCAGTATTTATGACAACATTTTTAAACAGTTCATAAAGTTTCCAGAGGTTTTATGCTACTAACATGGAATAAATGTTGAAGTTACAATTCCTTACCTTTGCTTTACTTAGTTTCTTGACAAGATACAAAAGTAAAAAGGGAAGGTGTCAAGACTATATCTGAAAAATATTTACCATGAGATTGAACTGCTTTGTAAGGAAGTGAATCCAGATGCTTTCTCAAAACCACTGCATTCAAAAGAACAAGTTTGTTCTTGAGTTCATTTACCTGCAAATTCAAATAAAAGATCTTTAATTAGGTTGCAATGAGGAATTTTACATTCTAAAGATTTTTTTTTTGCTCCTAGTAAATGTAATCTGAAGTTTGGTTTTGTGATGTGTTGGTAAATTGTACCTTTATTAGGCAAATCGATCTTCTTTTTTACTTTTTTCATCCAAAATCACAATTCCGGTTGATTCAAACAAAAGTCCTTCAGTTTAATTAAAGCTTTTTATCTGTATTGAGTGATGCAAAGTGCTTGTAAAATACTATCAGAGCTAACAATAGTGTAATATGTTATCTGCACAAATACAACAGGACTGGAGATGGCAAGTAATGGGAAGGAATAGTCCTCCACTTATGCAACTGCCATATGTGACACTAAGCTGTAAAACAAGTGGTGCTTATCACTCCTCGTAGAAATGGAACTCACACCCTAACCAAGGTACAAGGAATGGTGATAGAGTCTCTATTTCGACTGGTTTAATGACAATAATAATACTTATTTTTCCAGGTAAACAACACCTGTAGTGAGAAATAACAAATACAAACGTAAATGATAAAGAAAAAAGTACCTGACTAGAAAGGTAGTCCAAAGAAGACTGTTGATCATCCATCATGTCTCTTACCAGTTTTTGCGTACTTCTTGCATATTCAACAAGAGAGTCCTGCAAATTTCCTTCAGAAGAAATATGTTCATACATTTTGTTATCATAAATCTAGAATTATTCTTGACTGAATGACAACACATTTATTTATGATATCTATGCAAATAGTGAAGGTGTTTTACCTTATGGCACCTGAAAGTGAAATGAAAGTAGTACAGAGACCACAGACTAAAGCCAAAGATGCTAAAAACTTCAGATTCATTAATTGCAGTAAAGACATCTTAAGAAGTGATGGCTCTTCTTATGTTTTGAAGAAGAATTTCATCTTATCCTTGGGTAAACTGGATGACCAGTTAAGAGATATCACACAAATATAAATGCAAATGATAAAAGACAGATATATAAGATTTCCTATCATCCTACATTTGCTCATTCACTGTGCTACTTCTGTTTTTTTACCCTGATGCTAAAAATAAAATCATCATCATCATCATCATCTGGACAGATAATTAATAATATATACTAAAAAATCATATGTGAAAACCAAGAATTTATACAATTGTTTTCTGAGGCTGATTATATCACTCTCTGTGTAGTTTATCAAGGTAGTGATAGAGAGTGCCCTGTGTATGCATGTATAAAAGGTAAACTGAAGTACAGATTTACTCCCATGTAACTAACTAAATAACAAACTAACTGGCTAACTCCTGCTTAACATCCCCACACCTAGCTATGATATTTAAATGAGGGATAGACATCCTGCTCTTCCTCCCTAATGGAGATAGATACGTTCAGAGGGTAACACAGACCTAGGTGAGCTGTGATGCTGCTTGGATTTGTCTGTCTTCACCCATGATTATACTTTAACTTTGTCACACCAGCTGCATCCCAAAAACAGGGCACCCCAAATTTTCTGAACAATACTCAGAATTTGGGCAGCAGGGCCAAAGGCTGCCACATGTGCTCAAGAAGATTAAAAGATAAATTGGTACAGAATAACGTAGCATAGCAGAGGATTGCATAGCATGACATTGCATAGCTCATCACTAAAAGTATTTTTTATGAGTACATACTGCACATGTAATGTTTTTCCCCTCGTAAAATTGTAGCTTGAGCATCACATGGTACAAGGCATAGTTCTTTTTGTTTTGAAATGTCTGCAGATTTATTTTTCTCTTCTGCCTTGAGTGGTCTCTCTGCAGCTCCAAAATTCCTTGTGTCCTGTTGTACCAAAAAATGTAGGGGGAAATAAATTGATCATAAAGCATATATAAAATAGCTCATCCTGTCAAAATAAAGTAGGTTGCTCCACAGATCTTCCTTCAAAACCTCTTTCTTTAAAGCTTGGTCAAGCGATAATTGACAAAGCTGAGGCCAAAACCGATTAGATGTTTTCTGCTTAGCCATACCTCACAAGAAAAAGATAGTGTCAGGGGTAAAGAATAACCTCTATCAATCCAAAAAATACTACCAACATTTCTGGTGAAGTATTCTGCCTGTGAGCACTGTGAACTAGAAGCAAGAACGTGAAAATCTTGCAATTCAGAAGCTCACATTTTAGAAATCACCACACCCAACAAACATCTCAAATGTTGACAGAGCATTTTCACCGGAAATTTCGGAGCAGGTTTTTGGATTTACCAGATATTAGCAAAATACTTTTACTCTTGAAAATCCCTAAATTATTTACTCAGACACTGATCAGGGAAATACTTGCATAAGTTATTAACCTATGCATTTAAGAAGTCCCAAGCAGATTTAAAGACAAACTCAGCATTACAAAAAAAGCATTTTAAATGTTCTTATAGAGGAATGAATAAAGAGACAGTATTCATGGGCACACAATTATGTGAAATAGTAAGAATAATAGCATTAGTAGAAGTAGTTACACCTATTAATGTTATTTAAAATAATATTTTCCTGTTTAATAGTTTTTTATTCTATGGTGCCATGTGACATAAAATAAGGGAGTGCCTCTGAGTCATCACTTAACGAAATGCTAAAAGTAATTCCTGAAATATGTGTCACTGACAAAAGACTAAACAACATATTTTCATATGAGTCTTTGTTTGTTGATTCCAAAATCTCAGCAAACCATTTGCAGTATGTTTATATGATGTATTTTCAAATGTAAATAGGATTCTTAGACAATTCAAGATTTTAATGAAGAAGAAAACTTATTTGGACTTGAATATATCTTCAACATAGTTGTTCTTTCCTGCTTCAGTTTTTTTCTTTCTGGTATTGGCACTGCCCTGGCAAAGCACTGAACAAATTTTTCTCCTGATTTTTGCTTTTAAAAAGTAAAACTAAAAATTACATAAAACTCTTAACAAGGAGATTTTACAAAAAAGGTTTCCAAATTACTAGCATAATTGCATTTTGTGCCTGGAAATAAATGGTAGAAAAGTAAAAGAATATGTTTCTTTAATTTTTAAATAAGCACAAAGTAAAGGAGGAAAAATTATGTAAGACTTATAAACAGATCACTTGAAATTTATAAATAGATTACTTGAAACTATGGCTTGTTCCAGGACATTATCACAGCTACTCACCAGATGTTCAATTAAATACTCTCAAGCAAATATTTTTAATCAATATTGATCTTTAACAAAAGCCAACATGAACAAGTGATTAAGGGTGAACTCAGCAATTCAGGCAAAAACTGTGACTCTGCCAAAAACAATAGTTACTCTTCATTTAGAGTCATGCAGATGAGATTAAAAATATGACCTAAGAACTGAGCTGTGATAAAAGACATTAACACAAAAATGTTCTAATATCCTGAAGTCCTACCATTTCAATGTACTTTCTTTTCTGAATCTGAAAATACCTGATTCTTCTGTATTTTCGTATCTATCTTGAATAAGGCAATCTACATCTTTAAAACATCTGTCACTTTTCTGAGAAATCATTCAGTTACATTCATTATCTTTTCTAAGCAAAGTAATTGAAAATCTTACCTTACATGCACAATGCTTGCCATTACTTATGTCAGTCTCTCCTAAACTGAACAAAAAAATATTAAGACAAATCAGTGAAGTTACCCTAAAGTGGTAGTTCATCTTTTACTTGAAGAAATGCAAATGTTTTAAACGGGTTTCAAATTTCTGTGGAAAGGATTGTACACAATGAAGTCCTGAGCTAAGTATTTGGGAATGTCTACAGCACAAAGGGCAGCCAACACATCACTCTTTTACTGCCTGGATTTAATAAATCATATTTTAACTGCACAGTAGAATTTATATACTACTTCTTGCATCCTGAGGGAAATTACTGCTTATCACCTCTACATGACACATCAAGCACATATATTTTTATTGTGATAAACTCTGACAGATTTTCTTATATGCTACTTTTGAGCATTGGTATATATTTGGCATGAGTGGTCTTGGTTACTTGAAAGAAAAACTAGTATTAATCGATGTCTTCAAATTTTTACAAAGGTTTTTATCATTAAAATGAAGATGTTTGTATTGTGGTGGTAGTGCACTAGGACAGGTGTGGAGGTAATTTTGGAATATGTCATAAAAGCAAGTTCAAAATAGAAAACTGAAAAACATTATTTTAAATTAGTACTTTGTATTACATAGAAAATGTTTACTGGGGGGACAGTAGGAGTCTTGTGGTCTGAGACCACCTGTAGGAACACAGGTACTGAGTGAGACAATCATTCAGTATAATGATTTTTCTCCCTGAAGAATGTCAAAGTACAAGAGAATGGCCCAAAAAAAGAAGAAAATGAAATGTAGTCCACATAAGCTTAATTACCACTATGCGGCACTAACAGTTTTCACACACCCAAGTCCACTACTTTTGTAACTAAAAACTGGATCTGATATTTTAACAAAAAAAAAATTATTAAAGAATTTAAATTGTCTGTGCTCTGGCTGAATAAATGAAACCTCAGCTTCTAATGTACCACTGGGAGATACACTGTTTAAAGCCAGATAATGTTCCAAATTTATCTTGATAAGGTGGTTCATCTCCATCCCTGTCTGAAGCTGGAATACACAATAGCTTTTGCTATGAAGAGATTTGAAAGCATTTGGGAGCAGAGGATTAATTCAGTTTAATACAGATTTAATTCAGTTTTTTAATCCATTTTTTTTCTTTAAAATTAATAGCTAAAGGGTACTAAGCACATGTACCTGAGAGGAGCATATTCAACTTCTTGTGAAATTCTGAACAACTTTCATTATTCTGTACCTCTCAAAAACACATTTTTATTTTTTTCTGAAGTACCACATGGAAAATCATAGTTTTCCAATATGAAAATTACAAGAGTTTGACTAGTGCATCAGTTGATACGATCTCAAGAAGACACAAGTTTTGATTTATAGTTCAATCTCAGGAAGGTGAAAAGCTTTTCATGGTTATCTGTACATGACATTAAGAGGGACAAAAAGGTTTTTCTTCTTTCTGTGCACAGAAATAGGCAGAGGTGACAGATTTCAGGAAGGGATGGTTAAAATACTGAGAATATTGACTGAATTTCTTCTCCCATGCAGTCACATGCACAGCTTGGAGGAATGGGGCATGAAGCAAATTAATCCCCCACTGCAAAAAGAAGAAAAGTGTGTTTCTGCAGCAGCACAGCTATGCTGCAGCCTTTGAATAAGACTTGTAATAAATTCAGAATCCCTCCCACAAAGTTTTAAGATCTGATCTTTATCCTTCATTGGAATATCAGTGGGTAGCCCAGAGTAAAATAATGAAACTTCTTTCAAACCAACTGCCAGAGCTGGACCTTCCATTCTGTAACTACTTAAGATAAGGCTAGTTGCTGTCCCAGAATAATCATTATGTCTCAGAAATACAGGTCCTCAGCTAGTCACCTTCTCATCCCACAGTCTGAAAGATGTGAGGTTACCCATGAGGAAGAATTATCCAATAACCATAAAGCAGGACTGTGAGAATGTAAGAAAAATGTAAAGAAGGGAAAGAGAGAAAGATACATAAAAACTATTCCTACTTCTAAATCTCAGAAAGTATCTTAAGGTGAAGCTGCAAGTTGTGCTGTATTAGATGAAAATTTTCAATAAATCTAAAGAAGCTCAAATCTGCCAGCACGAGTTGATCATGAACTTCAATATTCTAGATGTGCCATGGGCTCAAATTCTGCAGTTTTTTCCCAGTTCTGCTTCAGTCTTGCTTGGGTGACTCAATTCTCCATACTGATAAACCCTTCTGCTAATGAAAGCATCCTAAATGAAACAGTGTATTTTATCAGGCAAACCCGGATTTTAAAAAGTTTATGTGGGTTGGAAAGCATATGGTGGTAAAGTGACAACCACTTTTCTACCTGCAACACAGGTGAGCAGATGGGGCAAAGAGGTGGTGAATTTGGGGCTAGTATTGTGAACTAGAGGTGAAAGACTTCTATTTTAGGGTCATTTCTCAACTGTGGTAACTGCAAAATTATAAATATTATGCACATTTGGCGACCTGACCATCAGTGATCTTGACTGTAAAATGGCAATAGTAACACCTACTTCACAAGCTGTGCTACAAATAGGGGGGAAGGGGGCTGGGGGACGGGGTGTCTGTGGAGAAAAGTATTTTACAAATGCCGAGTACTATTTTTACCTTCCTAGTCAGAGACATAGAACAGCTGCACAGTGGAAAAAAAAACTAAAAAAAAAAAAAAAGGGAAGAATTGGTTTAAGCTGAAACACAACAGCCAAGAAATGTCTCGCCAGGAAATCACCAAGGCATTTAGCCTGTTGCTGACAGCTCATCCAAGGCAGAGCAATATCCCAAGACAACCTTGCTTTGCCGAAAAAAAAAAAAAAAGCTTTGCATTTTTAAGAGCAAATTACTGGGGTTTTTTGTTTGGTTTTTACTTTGTGTAACTTTATTTAATGTATTTTTTAATATTTTCTATAAAATTTTATACAATTTTACTTTTTAGTTGTTGTTCTTATGACTTCACCCTGTGGTAAAAAAAAAGGTTTATGCTGTAACTCCAAGTCTTCACCATCAACAGGTCTCAGAGGCACTCTCAGAGAGCTCTAGAGCTCGGCAACGGAACTCCCGAGGACGTGTTTTCGTTCGGATACCGGGTGCGTTTCGGGTTTTTAAGTGGCACTGCGCCGTTTACAGCGGTGCCGAGGGGATGGACAGCAGCGCGGTGTCCGGCGCCGGTGTCCCTGATGGGACGGGAAGGCGCGGAGAGAGCGAGGTGCCCAGGCGTGGCTTCCACCCTGGCACGGGGACCGACAAGGACCCGCGAGGCGAGGCGGTGCCGGGGTCCACCCTGTCCCTTGCTCCCGGCTTGGAGAAAGCACAGGGGCCCGCTCCCCCCTCCCGCTCCCCCGCCGCGGCCCCGCCCCGTTGCGAAGGAAGCGGCGTCCCCGGTTGCCACGATGCAGCGGGGCTGGGGCCGGGGCCCGGCACTGACCGCGGGGCCGGGGCGCTGGATGGAGCCCAGCGGGAAGGGCGGCGGGGCGGCGCGGGGGCAGCACCTCCCCGGAGCCCCGCAGGACCGCGCGGGAGGGAGGCGGAGCGCCCCTGGGTATCCTTCTGCGAGCCGTGTGGGGCTGGGGCCGGGGCCGGGGCCTCGGGCGGGCTCTCGGGGTCGGCTACGCTGTGTGGGGCCCGTGAGGACCCCGTGTGGGGCAGGGGCGGCGGTGGCCCAGCCCCCGTCCCGCCCCTCGGTCGGGGACCGCCTCAGGGGTGGCCTTAAAACTTACACTTCGTGGGTTTTAAACTGCTGTGGGAAGTTCGAATTCCCAGGCAGCTTCGGAGTTTTTTTTATTTTCGCTCTTCTACGAGGCTCTGCTACTGGGAACTGTGTTTTCCATCCCAAGTGCTACTTAGATCAGTCTTGCCTCCTGCCACTAATGATTTGTCTCCGTGGAGAGCTTTTATGCAGTAATGTTAATCAATTTCAGTGTAAACAACTAATACTTTAGATGTGTGGAGGGGGTGTTTTTGCTATTGAATCATTTTCCCTGTGGTACATGTGTCCATATGTTACAGATTTAGATAACTACAGAAATATGTCCCTACAAATGAACATAATAAAGGTGAGATTTTTCAGCTGGTGATCATCACGAAAGATGAGTGGAAAGCTTCTCTTAAAATCCCTTTAAACAGTAATATGCAATTACATTCTTTTCTGGATAAGCATAAAGTTAGTTATGATTATAACATACAATTATGCGACCAACTCTTGTATCCTTAGTCAAAAAAGGCATATCAGCATTTTGTATCTCATCAATAAAGTTTGCCCTTTCCCGAAAAGGGGAAATATAAAAATCACTCAAAAATTTAAAGTCAATCAAACAGGCTGTTCAATCCAGTTTCTATTGTCCTTAACACAATACTAGGGATAGAGGTTTAAAATTTCATTTTGAACAGGATTTAGAAGAAGAACGTCGGACATTGAAAGAGGATCAGAAATTACATCGGAGTAAGGCACAAAAATATTTGATAGAGACAAACAGAAGAAGAAGGTAACTAACTAAGGTTCCTTTGGTGGAAGATTTAGAAAAAAAAAAAATCAAAACCTTGAGACAGCTCAATATATCTCTACTATTTGCATGTTCACCTTGGTCTAGCAGAGTCTAGGATAAAAAGTTTCACAAATCCAGTTTCTTGCTATAGGACAAATAAAATGCAGAAAGAACAATATTCTGATTTACTCACTAATTTTTGGAAACTCACTGTAGTCACCTCTTATTGTATAAAGTAAAAGTAAGTAGCACGTCTGTCTTGTGGCTCTGATCTGCATTTCTAGTATTCTTCTGGGTTTTATTAGCTTCAATGGATGTGTGAAAAATGCACTCAGCTGTACAGAAAGGACCAGGAAGCTGGAAACTCTTGTTTCCTTCTGAAGTGTATGCTTTTCTGTCTGCACAGCATAACAGCTGCACAGCCTCCCCTTCATGGTGGGGCTTTGTGCTCCCGCTTCCCAGTAACACAGAGCAACATCTTTCTAGTACAGGATTACATTTATAATAAAGTTATTCTGTACTGACATGTTAAACAGACCTTTGAATAGTCTGTATTTCTGCGTACATGAGAATGCAAAGCCATGAAATATTCTGTGACAAATGGATTAAGTAAATCAGACACTGAAATGTTTCAGTGAAGTGCTGTAAGTAGTTTTAATAGATTTTCTCCCTCACACTGGACTTGTGCTCACACATACAGGAGAATTGCCTGTGTATTCTGTAGAGGCAGATGGGTTCCTCTTTGCCAGTCCCCAGCCTCAGGCCAGTGTCCCCTGCCTCATGTTAACTCATTAACACTCATCCCCCACAGTTCCTGTGTCAGATGATTTCTGTTGTACAATGTTTACTTATTGACATATGTTCATAACACCTAAGAGAGGTGGCATATATTTTTTATACTGCCATTTTAGCTTGACAGTATGTGCTGTCAACATATGTTTTGAAATATAAAGAAAAGTGGAAGAGGAAATATAATCACCTGGGAGTGATTAAAGACTGTGCGACTCACAACCTTTGCAGACAATAAACTGAGTCTCAGTTGAAAAATTAAATATCTAATTTAGTTTTCTGGAACAGTACCACTGAAACACTACACATCTCAGATGAACACTGTTTATTGTATTACTGGTCTTGAAATATTATACTGTAATGAAAAAGCAAATACCAGACAGCCTGCATAGTTTTGACAGACTAGTGTAGTTAAGCTAATACTCATTGATACATAAATACATTTCCATATGTATTTCATTGCAACCTTAAGAAACACAGTATAAATCCAAGTTACTCAGGTGAGCCAGTTAAAAATTATAGGTATGGTATTCATAAAATGAAATTGTTTCAAATTGTGATAATTGAGAATGGCATAACTATTAGCATAATAAGCAGTTCAAATGGAAGTCTGGTGTGACAAGTCTGAGGAGTTAGCTATCTAATGTTAGAAAGGTATTAAGTGCATACAATTTTAATAAGCTGTGAAATATAATTAAAAATTAAGGGTCATTGCATATATGGAGGAATGTAGTTTGACAATAAAAGATTCCTTGAATCTGGATATTTTTCCCAGACAGTTTTGCAGGTAGGAATTGATTAATCAACCACCGGGTCATGTCTCAAATCTGTGTATGAGCCAAGAACCATTAGCTTTGTTACACATGTAAAGGTAAGGGCCTGTTGTTGGCTCCTGTTGTACTTGTTGTCCAGCAGGGCCCCCACATCTGGGTTGTTCCTCCCCAAGTGCAGGACTTTGCACTTCCTCTTGTTCAACTTCATGAGGTTTCTGTCAGCACATTTCTCCAGCCTGTAGAGGTCCTTATGAATGCCAGCACAACTCTGGTGTATCAATCACTCCTTCCAGTTTGGTGTCATCTGCAAAATTACTGCGAGTACACTCTGTCCCATCATCCAGATAATTTTTGGTCAACACCTGGCTGAACATGAGCCAGCAGTGTGCCCAAGTGGCCAAGAAGGCCAATGGTATCCTGGCCTGTATCAGCAATAGTGTGTCCAGCAGGACTAGGGCAGTGATTGTCCTGCTGCATACAGCACTGATGAGGCTGCACCTCAAGTCCTGTGTTCAGTTTTGGACCTCTCACTACAAGAAAGACATTGAGGTGCTGGAGTGTGTCCAGAGAAGGGCAGTGAAGCTGAGGAAAGGGCTGGAGCTCAGGTCTTATAAGGAATGGCTGACAGAGCTCAGGGTCTTCAGCCTGGAGAAAAGGAGACTCAGGGGAGACCGCCTCTGTCTCTACAACTACCTGAAAGGAGGTTGTAACAGGGTGGGGTTTGGTCTCTTCTCCCAAGTAACAAGTGCTATAGGATGAGAGCAAATGGCCTCAAGTTGTGCCAGGGGAGGTTTAGGTTGGATACTAGGAAATTTTTCAGTGAAAAAGGCTGTCAAGCATTGGAACAGGCTGTTCAGGGAAGTAGTGGAGTCACTGTTCCTGATGGTATTTAAAAGATGTGTAGATGTGGCACTTAAAGTCATGGTTTAGTAGTGGACTTGGCAGTGCTGTTCGTTGTTGGACTTTATGATGGTAGAGGTCTCTTCTAACGTAAATGATTCTATGTTTCTATGTTTAATGAAGATGTTAAACAGGATTAGGCCCAGTATTGACCTATATTGTTCAACACTATGTACTGGCTTCCATTAAGACTTTGTTTCACTAACCATCACGTACTTGTAATGAATTTTCTAAATATACTGGTAATGCGATTTTCCCTGACAGTGTTGTATTGATTTGTTGTCAATACCTCTAAAATGCATCAGCTTCAGCATTAAAAATACTCAATTTCTACAAGATGTGCTCAGTTAATTGCTTTAATAGTAAAAGACAAAAACATCACTTGCTCGGAAAAGGGGCGGTATAGCTTTGGAAAGAGAAGTCTCAATAACTTAAGTCACACACCTTTTTCAGCCTATCTGATACCATCTGTTTCTTTGCATCTCTTGTACTGACCAAGCTTCCTACTTTTGTGTTAACAACACAAAAGTTTCTGTTTTTTCAAAACAGAAAAAAAACCCCTAGCCTCTGGATAACCTTTATATGAGTTACCTGAGTATCAAGAAAGTAATTTCTTTATTGTCTCACTGATAGGTGAAGTTGCAATTTCAAGATCAGATTAAGAATTAAATATTCACTGGGGCAGTAGCTGACAGATATTTTGTTTAAATAACAATATTCTGGAAATAAAAGCTACTGACTAAGCACATACTTGATGTAAATTAATAGGATATCGTATTTTGTGTTCATATGATGCACTGCTTTCTAAATACCAGCTGTCAGTTTTGCTGGGGACTATAGACTTCCTGCTGTTATTGCTCAGTGCAAAATGTGCATCCCATTTTACTGGGACGTTACTGGCTGCAGGTAGTTTTTTCATTCTGGAAATGCAATTGTCTATGTGCATGTTAAAATAAACCTTACAGTCAGTTATCTTGGTTCAGCGTTTTGAATTACCTTGCAATAGCTTATCCATCTGTTGTTACCAGAGAAGGGAATGCTTTCCCAATTTATATCAGTTTCCAATCTATTCTCATTGCTATTTTTTTCATAGTACTTAATTTTCAACATGTGCACAAGCTTTGTGCTCCACCTACTGGCTGATTAACATTGATTGCTTAATAAAAGCTCTTTAAATTTTTCATCGGTGTTGTTGACAGAGAATGAAAAGCAGTCTAGAGCCAGAAATAAGAGAACAATGCTAGCACTTGGTAAACAAAGTGTTATACATTTTGTATTGCTTTCTATATCAGAATGAAACTGTGAAAAGTAGGTGAACACTATAACCATGTAAACTTGAAATGAAGTATTGCCATTTCTAATAATGGCTGAATTTGCAAGACCTTGGGACAGATGCTTGCCAGACTTGCTCTCTCTGAACTTTTCTTGACCTGACAGCAGCTTTGTTTTACTTGGTTTAGCTGTAACAACAGTTTCTCTAATTGACCAGGTGTCCGTGGCTAATTAATTTTCCCTTGTGTAATTTTTTATGGTATGACCATAGTTTTATATAGATAACGCTAACAAGTAGTTTTTCTATGTAGAGAATGAGGCATTTATGATGCTAAACTAATGATGTAGTGTAGGGAAACGCAGATCTGGTACAGTAGCAGAGGCCTTGATATCTGGAGGTGCAGGATACGGCACAGAGGAGTACAGGCAGGGAAGAGTAAGGGACAGCACACAGGCTTGGCACTGTAGACCCCATGGCTATAAACAACTCACCAATACTCAGTTAAAAAAATGCAGAGCTGGATCTGACAAACCTTTAGAGGCTTTAGAGGTAACAAAGAGAAGAAAAGAATAGTGTGTAATATACATAAAAGGCACCATGTATGGAGTATTTTTGGAGGTACTGTGGAGCTATAGATAGTGAAGATAGAACAAAGGAGTAGAAGTGTGTTAGCAAATATAAAAAATATTCCAAGTGGATCCTGAGGTGAGGAAGAAGAAAGCAATAACATGAACATCCTGTTGGTCCTGCTGAAGGGACTCTAGATGCTGCCAGTTTACCCTAACACCTCAGGACCACCAGAATGAAACTAGAAGCAATGCAAGCATGAGCATCAGGAAAAGGGGTAGAAAACTCAATGTGTGAATAGCAGTTCAAACTGTTTTATCATTGTTATTGACCTTTTTCTGTACAGAAGTATTCTAACTGTATTATAGCTGGATTAATAATAATTAGACTCTTAAGATTTGAATTATACTAACAGAAAAAAATGCTTGACTTTATATAAGGTATGCTTGCTTTTTGCTTATAAACAAGATATGTAGTGTAACAACTGGTACGTAGTGTGGGCAGCTCTCCTGTGAACCTTTTGGGCATTTTGGAGGACAGCCCTCTGTGAGCCCCTTCAGCATTGTAAGGGTTGGTCCATCTGAAGCCCTTACAGCACTTTCAGGCTGTCCTTTTGTATTCAGCATATGATAATCAAAGATGAGGGAATAGGTTAATATGTGTTCCTGGTCTGGGTAAGCATCTCACCTAGAGGAAAAAGTTGATTTATTGGCAATGTGCACAGATCTTTTTAAGGATATAAGAAGTGTTTCCTGTTTGCCCACGAAGGGAATTTTGAGTGTGACACCCCATTCTAGCCTTTTCTTGCACTTGCTGTACTCATTGACTATACAAGTACCTCCTTACCTCAATTTTAAAATGATTGTGCACTGAGTTGCAACCTGATATGGCAACCAAAGAATGAATAACATCAACTCAGTATCAAAAGGTGCATTTCATAGCATTCCATATGCACTGCATATATTCTTCTTTTTTATTATTATTTTCATCCGAGGCAGTAGTAAGCATTTAGTCCACCTGGGAAGGTAGCATCCATCACTTCACTGTGAAGACAATTTTGTAAAATTAACCAGGAAATAGCTCCACCATCTAGTCATGCTGTTTTTAACATAAAAATGCCTTCCACATAATGTCTGTATATCTGAGACAGCTAAATATTTTAAGTTTCATATTCCAAATTCACTATAAACATTTTGGCAGCCGTTTCAAAAATTGCTGCACTGCTGGATTGTTTATAGTAGACAGAAAAATTGGGTTAAAAAAACACCAGTCAGGAAATTCTTCTGCTAACTCTTCATCTTAAAGCCATACTCTTTTGCCAATGTTACATCTGCGATATGAACCTAAGCTGGTGGCTTAAGGAGAGTGCATGAACAAACATTTGCTTTAACTGTTTTTCAATGTGCATTTGTAAAATTATTTATTTTACATAGTGCACCTGGGTGTCACAATTTACATTCTGTGAGGTCAAGAAGTTAATGATGCCGGCTTCACTGAATATCTTGCATGCATTTCTTCACATTTAAAATAAGATCCTTTTTTCTCCTTCATGTCTTAATCCAAACCAAATAATGATCATGATGAGCTGTGGTGAAAAAGATCTCTTGCATCAGCATTTGGCCTTGCTCATTCCCAGCTATATGGAACAACAGTCCTTTTTTTATGCCAGTTATTAGGAATGTGGAAGAGTGCAGCTAAGTCATATCCAAAATCATTTAAAAAAATAACTAAAAATTCTGTCAGAATTCACTTTTTCCTTTTTGGAGTTATATGCTGGAATTACTCCAGGTGTAAAGTTGCAGAATTTCCCACATGTTTGAATTTAACAACTACAGTTCAACTAAAGGCCTTCTTGACTGGCTTCTAGAAATATTGAGGACATCATGAAGAATGTGTTTAAAGTACTTACTAGGATAAGCAAGTCTGTTTCCTCTCTCTTGATTTTTTTATTTCTTCAGTCAGGATAAAGATGTAAAACATTGCAGATTTCTGTATCAGATTTTAAGGTGAGTGAAATTCAGGACTACTGAAAGTGATCGATGAACTCTAGTTCTACTTTTTAGCTGTCAAAACATGTTTTGACAGCCATGTATATGTGAGTTTTCAAAACAGTGAAGGTTCTTTATGTGTCTCTCTGCTATGCTTTGGCTTCCAAGTGGATTAAAGTAGATATTCCTGTATAAGTGTATACTTGGGAATTATTTGGCAGTTTTCCTATTTTTTTACTATTGTGCAGTTACAGCCTTTAGACTTTCTAAAATAAAAAGTACCTATTTCAAATTATTTTTCTGTTTGTTTTCACAGGTGATCAGTCAGCACTTTGAAGGGATACTAGGGAGGCTCAAGCTGAATATTTCAGTTTGAACTTTTTTCCGAAAGGCAAAGGGAGGAATCACTAAAATAGCTTGAGTTAAGGAGAAGCTCTGTTAAGCAGCAGCTTTGCTCCATTAAGCAAGAAGATGTATGAAGCAACTGCAACTGATTAAAGTTATGGGGTGATATCTTATTATGGTGAGAGAACTGAAGAACATATGGCTAAACATTTCTTTCCACTACCGCTGGCTAAGAGTGAGACCCTACTTAGTGTACTAGTGACCTGTCAAATCACGTTTCTAATACACAGAGAACTTCAAAGATGGGAAGCCTGCATGACAGGCTTTTGAAGCTGAACTTGAAGAGTATTACTTTTACAGTATTACTCCATTTAGAATAGAATGTTTCCAGGGATGGGACATCTACAACCTCTCTGGGCGACCTGTTCCAGTGTTTCACCACTCTCACTGTAAAAAATGTCTTCCTTATATCTAGTCTGAATCTACCCTCTTTTAGTTTAAAACCATTAAATATGGCTTGCCTACATAGGCACTGTGCCAATATGTTTAATGGGTATATTTCACTCAAGGAGCTAGTTTGTCAGTAAAAGCTGATGATTTTGTCAGCAGGAAAAAAATTCCACATAACTTCATCATCAAGCTTGTGCCTACTGAAGGAAACCTTTGTGATGATGGTTGGTTTTGATTAGAGCTGCTTTCCTTTCCAGGTAGTAGAAGGACATGTTTAATATATTTGATATTAACAACTGATTCTGTCAATTACAATTTCACATTACTATTTTATCCCATTTCGTGCTGCTATCTGATTGTCTTTCAGGAAGCTTCTTAACTATTAGAAGTTGAAACTAACTCTTGCATATTTGCAGGTAAACCCTGTAGTTCCTTTGTGTTATTTCTAAATAACAACTTATATACTGTTACTATTTCTTCAACAGCTTGTGAAAGGCACACACACAGAGCATTTGCAGTTCAGCTTCCTATTTATCTGCTCACTGTGGTACATTTAGGTGGTAATGTAAAGGCTGTTGTGAAAGTAACATTGGTAACAAGAACTGGTCAAGT
Organism: Chiroxiphia lanceolata; assembly: GCF_009829145.1. Classification (NCBI taxonomy): domain Eukaryota; kingdom Metazoa; phylum Chordata; class Aves; order Passeriformes; family Pipridae; genus Chiroxiphia; species Chiroxiphia lanceolata. The sequence continues at coordinate 78,985,652 of NC_045638.1, read as the reverse complement.
CTGCATGTTAATTCAAATATAAAGAAGAATCAAATCTCTGGCTGAGGCTAAAAAATAAAAATATGTTGTGACTTCTTCCCCACCCACTGCCCCATTTACTATAAAAGTCTAGCTGTCCTGAAGTTAATGGCATTTAATTTATGGACTAGCAAGCTTTTGTACTAAAGCAGCAAGTTGGTAAGCAAGTAAGTTACTAATATTTTGGTAAAAGTAATTTTAAAACATAGGAATGATCTACTTCTGATTCTTACATACAGAGCCTTTGAAGAAAGACAGAAGCAAGAAGAAGAAAAAGAACAAAGATTTAGACAAAGAGTTCTTCAGCAAAGGAAAATTAAACTTCAGGAGGCAACTGAGAAGTTCCAGCGTGCTCATCTGCCTTTTTCTCAGCACAAACAAATAGGTTTGTAAACTAAAATTTAATCATTATTCATGATACAAGTGTTTTTCTATTCGCAGAATCATAGACTTGTTAGGGTTGGAAGGGACCTCTGGAGATCATTATTAGTCCAACCCTTCCTATTGTTCTATCAGTATAATATAATTGAAGCAAACAGAACAATTAGCTTTACTCAAATTCATTGAATTCATAAAAGCAAAACAACTGACAAGCTCAGATCTGATACATATGACAATTGAGTAGAGAGAATTAAAAACACAGTTTTGTTTTTATTCCTAAAAATTATACTGCGAGATATTGCACTATATTCCGGTCACAGTAAGTACATCACCTCCTTGGGGTATTGTGGCATCCTGGGTTTTCCCCACTTTTTTGACTACAATGTGCTTATTGCTTACAGAACTGTGCTTTCACAGCTGGGTGAGAGGTGTTACAAAGCCACTGACAGTTACTAGGGTAGAGTAATGGTCCCCTCTTTGAACCACTGAAAATGACATATTCAAGAATGTTCATTTTGTTTATCATTAACTAAAAGCAGTCCTAGCATATATTAATGTGTTACATAACTTTTTTTCTGAATTAGTCCACTTTCTAAGCTGTTCTCTCATTGCTGGGAAATAATGATCACTGCAGCTCAGTTCCGGCTTTCTTGGAATCAGTGCAGATTGGCAGAAGTTTGTAACAGCATTGGCCAAGTCTGATTTCCAGTCAACTTTCCAGTGTTCAAACTCTTAAGATATGGTCTATTACTTAGGTATGCTTTAGCAGATTTACTCTCCCAACTGCAATTGTGCCAACTGTGAGGTAATGTCTCTTACTTCAAGATCAAATGTCAGATTAAAATAACAAAATAGAAAAGTACTGGTTTAGGGCTTCTTTGTAGCCCTACTGACAGCCCAGACTGTGTAGCAATAGAATGAATCATAATTTTCTTCTTTGGTTTTCTTTTATAGCAAAAAGTTACTCTCTACCCTACTTTTACTTACTTGAAAGAGGCAATAACTTGTGCCTGTCTGGACTCTTTCTTTCTCCACTGATTGGATTATTTGACCTCTGTAAAATATCTGCAAGCCATAACTTTGGCTAAGTGCATGAGCAGAATAATCATGATGTAAAAAAAAATTAGATTTTTTAACCTCCTATTTTTTCAGCAATGCATTTAGAAAACAAAGAGCAAAACTGTTGAATAGATGTGTAACTTTAAACACTTAAATAGGCTGGCATTTTGTTTCAGAGGAACTCGAGGTTCTCTAGCATGTCTAATAATGCTATACCACTCTGTTTATTGTAACTCTCTGGATTTAGGCTTCCAAACCTCAGAAACTTCACCAAACCATTTATGGTGAATTATTCCAATTTTAAAAATATTTTTTTCATTGTGTTTTTTTTAACTCTGATCCCTCTAGTCCAGACAAAAGCATCTTCTCAGTTAGAAGAAGCTCTTGAACAACTTAAAGGATCGGTTTTAACATCAGGATTGTCCTTCCCAAGGATAAACAAAATCAACTTCAGGTAAGCATTCCTGTTTACTCTGATGATCACAGGAAGTAAATTGATTTGTGTATTCAATAAACAGGAGACAATTACTCTTTAAGAAATTGTAGGACATTTCTCTCATAGCAAAGAAGGCATTTCTGTGAAGTTTTCCAATGAAGCATTATGCAACTTCCTTGAGTTGTTTGTGTCCATTTGATAAGACAGCAGAGGAGGTGACACACACCTTTTCCCTTCAGCAGAACTCTGGGAATAGTCAGGACTAACCCAATCTCCATTCAGTTATAGCCTGACTCAGATTTCCATGGTTATCAGACCATTTGCTGTACTGTGATTTATAAAGTATTCTGTCTAGATGATTTCTTATTCTTATCCAGATGTTTTTCCTTCTGACATTCAAGGATACTTTAGTTTATATTCATGCAAGGATCTTCTTTCCAGCTGTCATTCCTTTATCTTTCTCATTCTCTATATGTAATGTGAGTATCCTGTAATTTTATTTTGTATCACATACAATTTGATTTGCATACTTTTTGCTCTGCCCAAGCACTCTTTTGAAGATACCTTGACTTATAACAGAATGTTTCTTCATACATAGTTTGTCTAGCTGCTGTATTTCTTACTCCTTTCTGATTATCCCCTTCCTAATCTCTTATTTCTTTAACATTTCAGTTCAAGGGGTTATTTTTGTTATTGCTGCTTTTGTTTGTTACTATTATTATAATTATTTTCTGCATTATATAAATTGTGCAGATGTTCAGAATAGACAAATTCTGTCTAAAAGGGGGTCTCCCTAATTTTGAGCTTCAGTGTGTTCTTTATTGTTACATTAATATTCAGCTTGTTTACATAGCTACTGCTGATTAATACCTTTATGTGTGATAAATATTGAGAAAATATTTCATAACTCTACAGCTAAACACTCATGCTGTTTGCCAGTCAAGATTCATAGGAAGATTGCAGCCATAAAAACAAAGAAACAAGCAAGAAATCTACCTGTTAAACCTAAGTTTTCATTTATGGGAAAAAAATGTAGATGTTTCTGAACCGTGTCTCGGGGTTCCTGATGGTTTGCCTCATTTCACTTATAGGCTTCATTAAGGATAGCAGCTCAGTACCTGTTCCCCCAGCCTTTATCACTTGTTTCTTTATTTTTCATCTTTTTTCAAATTGTTCCTTGTGCTTTGCTTTTGTCTCTCAGGACCTCTTCAAACCACTTACCATTTTTTACATTGCTGTCATTCCATTTTTATTTGTATAATTTTAAATATTCACTATCCTGTAATAATGATAGTATGTTCCTTTCACAATCTTCAGGTTCATAATGAAAATTTTATATGTCATTTTTATATGATTTCCTAAGGAAATTAAATTTATATGTTCATATTCTTTTACAGCTTGTGTTTCCCTAGTAACCAAATTTCAGAGAGAGCTAAGAATCTCAAAGTTAATTATATTTTTATAAGTTTGAAATTAGTAACTGCTCAAAGAAAAAAATTTAAAATAAGTGACCCCAGCAGGAAAAAAGTTTAAAAGTTGAGTCAACTATGACCTATTGGCAGGTCACAGGCCGCTTAATCCAGATAAAACAGAAGAGTGTTTTGGGAAGGTTCACAAAGATGAAGGTTCTTCAAAGCTCACCAGTTCTGAGTTTTAAAGCTTAAAACATTTCTTGTCATCGCTTTAATTGGAAATTTTGGGACAGCTAATAAATAACTCACATGAAGTAGTAGATACCTTTCTGTATTTCTCCTTGCAATTCTATAAACACTTAAGCCAAAAATCTTTTATTATCTTTAGAATTTACCCTCCTTAAAAACAGAGTATATAGAATTCATTGACAGTCACCTTTCAAAGGTAGAAATGAATACTGTATTAAGTATGCAAGATAAATATGGCTGTAGACCCAACTGGATATCAGTGAATTTTAAAAGGTTCTAAAATTCCTAATGTCTATGTTTAAAAAAGAAATAAATTGAGCAATGAAGACGTATTAACTCCTCTTGGAGAAAAGCAAAACCAGATTTTTGGGGGGCCAGGTGTCTGACAAGAAAGTTTTGGGATAGGGATGCTATCTGCCATACAAAAGAATAGAGCATGCAGTTTTCTGAGTTCTGTAAATAAATACGAGATTTACCTATCTGGTAAATCTTGTTGGATCTCTGCTTTTAGATAAAGGCATACCCATTCTACAAGTAACTTCACTGAAAGTTTATACTGATAGTCTGTTTTCAAGATCTATTCTGCTTCTACCACCATTTGTAATCATTGTGGAGTACAACAAAGAAAATCATAGAGTTGTAGAACTGTTTTGATTGGAAAAGACCTTTCCGATCATCAAGTCTATTTGTTAGTTCAGCACTGCCAAGTCCATCATTAAATACTTGATCCGAAAGCAGCAAGACATAACCTTGGCTTTCTAATCAATTGCAAGGATTATGGCTCTATTAAACATAGGTGAAAACATAAAGGATGGATCTGTTGAGAAATAACTGTATGTGACACTTTGGATACACCAGACTAAGGGCATTTAAGGCCCTTGAACCAAGTTGGAGCCAAAAGACAGAATCAGTGTCCTTCACTAACTGTTTCACCTAGACGGTCTAGCATAGCTGGCAACCTGGTAATAGTTATACTTCCAGAATACTAAAGCTTGATCTAGAACAAAGGTCTCTATGTAACCTTTGTTGACCTCACCAAGGCTTTCGATACTGTGAGCAGAAAAGGTCTGTGGCAGATTTTGGAACACTTAGGTTGTCACCCCAAGTTCCTCAAAATGATCATCTCACTCCATGAGGATCAACATGGCCAAGTCAGATATGGCAATGCACTTTCCGAGCCCATTCTAATAACTAGTGGTGTGAAACAAGTCCACGTTCTCGCACCATCCCTATTCACAGTCTTTTTCAGCATGATGCTCCAAAGGGCCATGGCAGACCTTGATGATCAGGACGGTATCTACATTCAATACCGTACTGATGGAAGCCTTTTCAACCTGAGGTGACTGAAGGCCCACACTAAGACCTTCAACCATCTTGTCTGGGAGCTGATGACGCCACCCTTGTTGCCCACACAGAAGCAGCTCTGCAGCGTTTAACATCCTGCTTTGCAGACTCTGCTGAGCTTTTTCGTCTGGAAGTCAGCTTAAAGAAGACAGAAGTTCTCTATCAACCGGCACCTCAGGAAGTCTTCCATCATCCCCATATCACCATTGGCGAATCAGAGCTCAAATCAGTCCAGCAGTTTAATTACCTATGTAACATCCTCTCCTCGGACGGTAAGATAGACGGAGAGATAGACAACAGGTTAGGGTTAGGGTTAGCAAAGGCATACAGTGCCTTCGGAAAGCTTCATAAAAGAGTTTGGCGAAATAAACATTTGAAGAAAAGCACCAAGATCAGTGTTTACAAAGCCATAGTGCTGTCTACTCTCTTATATGGGTCCGAATCATGGGTCATCTACCGCCACCACCTGCGACTCCTAGAACACTTCCATCAACGCTGGCTCTGTACAACCCTAAACATCCACTGGTCAGATTATGTGACCAATACATCTGTTCTAGAACAAGCAGCAGTCACAAGTATTTAGGCCATGTTGCTGAGAACACAGCTGCATTGAGCAGGACATGTCTCAATGAAGGACCACTGCCTCCCTAAGATCTTGCTTTATGGTGAACTTGCCACTGGCTGCCGCATGAGAGAAGCCCCAAAGAGAAGATACAAGGACTCCCTGAAACAACATCTCAGCCTTGGCCATATTGATCACCATAACTGGTCTACTCTGGCCTCCAATTGGTAGGTCTGGAGACACACCATCTATAACGCTGCTGATGCTTTTGAGAAAGCATGCAGGATCACCCTTGAGGAGAAAAGACAACGCAGAAAGAATATACCACGCCTTGCAGAATATGCCACCTAAGGAGTCTTTCTGCTGTGCCTTTTGCAACCGGACGTGCCTGTCTCATATTGGCCTTTTTAGCCACCAGCTCGCTTGTGACAAATGTGGGTAGAGCCCTTCCCAAATCTTCATTCGTGAAGCCTAGCCATGACTAAAGCTTGATCTACCCACAAGCTGTGGAGTTTGGCATCTGGGTTATTTTTGCCTTTTTTTTTTTTCAGGCCTTCTTTTCTTATTGCTTAAAGCTACTTGTTTCTTGATTTTGTCCTCCTTGATATCAACCCAGTTCTTGCTTCTTGTTTTCCAAAGCTTGATTCTTATTCCTAGTGATCTTACCCAGCGTCATTCCAGTTCTATCTGCTTTTTGTTCTTGAACATACCTTGTTACAAACTCCCTACCTTCCTGGTCACTAATTGCACTTTCCTTGTCATTTGGCTTTGCGTGCTTCTTGACTTCTTTCATTCCTGGGTGTCAACCTGTCCCATGGTTCTTGTTAATTCTCATCTTGTAGAAACCTGTGGTTTCCTCTGCCTTAATTTTGGCCCACCCTGGTCGCAGAAGCCAGCTACACTAGCTACTCCAAAGGTGGTTTTTTTCAGGCATCAAATACATATTCTTTAACATACTACAATGCTGACATTACACATCATCAGTAGATTTGGGGTCTCTACATACTGCAAAGCTTTCTTGCTCTTTGAAGTAAGGGAACACCTGACAGCATGCTCTGTATAAGCCAATTTTAATGAAAAAACAAAACCCATTTTCCTTGGTTTTTTATTTTCCTTGTTTTTTTTTCTTTTTTTTTAAAAAAAAAACACAACCCTCCGTGTTCCATTTCTGCAAATTACCAAACTGTTGGCTGACATCTTCCATATTAATTCAGCCTGAGGCAGTCACCCAACAACCTACTCAGAAAAGTCTGACTATTTATAAACAACAGAAGAGAGGTCTTAAAATGGAAAGTGTTGGACACTTTTAGATAGTACTAACAGCACTACCTGTAGTTACATGTAGTATGACTATCCTTCACTTGCCAGGCATTTATTGGTGGTATATACTTTCGGAAAGGGACATATTTAAAAGTGTACTGTTGACACATAAAAATAAGATAAAGTAATAAGTTGCTTGTCTGCATCAAGCACCACAGATGATACATCCTCATCAGCATCTAGAAATGATTCTTTCCATCAGAAGCAGATGTCAGCAATGTTTGGCTGTGATAAACCAATACAAGAGAGCAGTAGAACAAACATGGATAGTCACCAACTTCTCTTCCAGAAAAATCTGAAAGAAATGCAACAAATCCTTGAAAAACAGCATCTGAACAACTTGGAGGTATGATATTTTCCTGTGATTCATTACATGATGCTTTTTAAGTGTGACAAAAAGTTTCTTGAGTGTGACAAAAATGAAAGGTCTGTTATGCAGTCTTTACCAAGTAGACAACACAGCTGTACTATGCCTTACCAATAGATTATTTATAGTAAAATTATACATCTTTTGCAGTAAGAAGTCAGAGATCTTTAAAAATATTTGTAAGAATATTTTCACAAATTCTTCAAAGATATATGTCATGTTGTCTTTTTTCTCTTTGAATGTAAGATTTGTGTGTCAGACTTCTTGGCTCTGAAGTTGCAAGTCATTAGTCTATCACAGGATTCTTGTACTACCTCCAAATTTAAATTGGTGGTTTTCAGTGCACAGTGAAGTTTCTGCTTTTCTATTGCTACAGCTCAGCTACTGCTATAGCAGTGTAGTGATAGTAGGTCAAATGTTGGGGGATTCTTTTTCTTGATTTTTTTTTTCCCAATGCGTGGTGATTTGTTAAGAGATTGACTTCCAGTCTCTTGAGGCCCTTTTTTTGTCATCTTTGGAATAGCTGCAGGGGTTCCAGCAACAAGCTTTCTGCCTAAACTGATTTTTGGACCCAAAATCAGTTTCAAGACTCACCTTAGAAACAGTGAAAATCAAGAAGAACTGAGCTTGAAAGTGATTTCTTATTACTGCACTTTTAAGTGTTATTTTAGGTCTGTCAGTGTTGTCTTTGATTTTGAAAGTATTGTCTTCAGAATTACATTTTGTGGAAAGAAGAGGACATACTTTTATATGTTTCTTTTATATATATAACATCTACTGATATCCAGAGTCGTGGTATCTGAAATGACCTGGACTCTGTGAAGCACCATCCCTCTATATTTGTGATGGCTAGAGGCATGAGATCATTGGTGGCCATAAAGTAAGAGCTTTTTCTTTAAATACATGTGTATGGATAACTTCTGAAAGACTGTATAGAGTTCGAATATACTTTGATATGGATGTTTTCAGGAACATTCATCTCTGCCTTTGTATCTACTTTGTTCTGCTGGTTATTTATGAAAATCTTGAGCAGCTGTTGGCTAACACAGAAAATCTCACTCAGTTGAAGTGAGATTCAAAAAGGGTGAGAAGACAGAAAGTATAGTTGTACTGGCAATGATTAGTTTCCTTTCTTTTTTCCAAGCATAAAAGAAGGAAGAGCAAATGATAATTTATAGAAAAGAGATAATAAAACTGAATTCTAGATAACCACTTTAAAACAAAATACAGAGAGGTCTAAGCTTTTTTTTTTAAAAATTAATATCACATTGTGCATTTCATTGGTATAGTGCTTACAAATCCCTCTCTAAATGATGATGCTGAATTTGGCAGTAATTGTATTAGAATATCTTAGAATTAGAAAACAAAATGCATTCTCTTTGAGAAAAAATGTATAAAAAGATTTTTCTTTAATATATTGTAAGACATATATTGTAGTGTATTTTATCAAACACCATTATCACTTTCTAATTGAATACTAGGAAAAATCTGCCATGAGTCATGAATAATTTTTTACTTGCAGTTTTTTCTAAATGTTGTGACAACTTCGGACACGGCACATAAACTTGTGTTCACAAATTAATGTATTTTTGAAAATACCTTGGTCCTGTAGAAAATTTAGCTTTTTTTTCCAGAATGTATTTTTCTGCTGCCACTAGGGGTTGCTCAGCTTCTTTCCTCTGATAAATAGTTTCAAAACGTAAATATTTATACTTAAGGCATTTGGACTTTCTTTCTTTCTTGAAATTGCATGTTTTGGAGTCTGCTAAGAAGAAAAGTGAAGAAAGCTATTGTCCTTGTTCCATGACCTGAGTTTGGGAAGTTTAATATTTAGATTCTGCTGGTGTGCATGTGCACTGAGAATTCCTGTGTTGTGAAATAGTATTTATAATACTCTTACTAATAAGATTTATAATTTATAATTATTTGTAATACTCTTACTGAAATGAATAGATTTCATTAGTCTTGCTCCTACCTGTTGTCCAAAGTCATTTGAACAGTGCTTGCCCTTCTGAAGGTAAAGTATTTCCTTGCACACATGCTTTGCAATCTAACTATCCACTGAGATCCTTTGACCTCTCTTTATTTCTGTTTTTACAGGCCCAGCAGGATTATAGAGATTCCTAAAATTCTTTACTTTCCTACAAGGGAATAAAGTTCTATGTAAACCTTTACTAGTAGATTTGCTGTGTTCCCTGCTTTACATCCCTAAAAATTTGTATAGATTCATCAGTAAGCCAAGGTTTTTAGTGACCCTTCTGCCATTTTCAAAAAATTATTTTGCTTAAAATATTGAGAGCAGTAGATTTTGTTCTGTGCAACAGTTGCATCTGAGCCAGTATATCAAATTATTATTAGTTATATGTTCATGAGTATGTTCTGTTTTGAAGAATTTAATATTGTTAACTTCATTCACGAAAAAAGGATTTGTTGCACAGTCTTTTCCTGGTTTTATTGTATGCATAAACAAAATCTTTAAGGTGGAGCTGATAGCATAGTCTGTGGCTAAACCTGCAGGCAGCTTTTCACCAAAAGACATTAGACCCAAGTGCTTATCATTTTTCAAAATTATTAACTGTCCAAATTTTTCATTTCTGGTGCCTGCCTTGAACTGAATAATTTAGAAAATTCCCATTAAAATGGCTCAACTGTGACTAGTAATAATATTGTTCAGGTATCTTTTGTCTTTTTTTTTTGGCCACCTCTCTAATTTGGTGGCCATACAACATTGTTTGGGTCAGTACAATGTTTCTAGGCTCCTCCAGAAGAATACATTATGTTGGAATCAAAATGATTGGCATAACATTTTACCTCTTTGTTTCACTTTTTAAACAAAATACTTGAAGTAAGAGCTAATTCACAGACAAAATAGGTATGGATTATCACATGGAGGTTGTATTTTCCTCTTCCATCCTTTATGTGCCCATAATTAGGTTACTCAAGTGATATCCATGAAATCTAAATTTAAATCCCTTTCTGCTTGATTTGAAGCAGGATTTTTAGCTTGGCTCTCCTTTTCTTCCAAGCATATTGTCCAGCCATTGAAGTACTAAGTATCAGTCTTTCTATGGATTCCATTCCCCTTGGAAGAAAATACTTCAATATTTATTGAAATAGAGATGGAACACAGAACTTGCAATGCAAACCATGAACTCAGAAGGTTATTCTTATACTGTCTCTAATACAAGAAGAGTTTGTATCTTATTGTAGTGTGTGCGTTCATGTGTGTGACATGTAAAATCACATAAGTATCTGAGAAATAATGAAAAGTGTTTTCTAAGTGATGTTTCACTGAGTGGAAGCAGCATAGGTATGAACATGGCCTTCCTTGCCTGAGTTGACCTGTATGACTGTCAGCTGTTTGTGTTACTGTGATTTTGAGGTTGGACAGTGTCTATGAAATGGAGATGTTTCAGGTAACTGATGGAAAAACTGTAGTATGCCTAGAATGACTTAAACAAAGGTTCCTTTTGCAAGGAACCTAATTATGCAGTCTAATTCTTCAGAGGCAGAGACAAGACCAGCATGGGGAAAAGGAGGGCCTGTGTACAGAGTCTCTGCCAAGTATCAGGAACTTGTAGAATGCTCGGGGCTGGTTAGTGGGAAAACAGATTCTGAAGGGGAGGGTTGTGATAAAATGGCATTGAAACAGAAGTCAGACTAGATTTTGTAGACACCAGTCAACAACTTGAAATAGGTTTCTATGGTCACCTTAAATCTAGAAACGTTGGGGACTTTTTACTTATAAATGGGAGTGTTAACATTTTTATGTTGATCACTTAAATTTTGTGACGGACTTAAATGATTTCTCTCCTTATTTTCCTTTTGGCAGGATCAGAGGGGTTCAGTTTTCATTGGCTTTCAACCAATATTGCGATATACAGCTATCTTCCACATTATTTCACTAATCCAAAATTCACATATGCTATAAAAACAATTTGAAATGTATCTCCAGACTAAATTATTTTACCCATTTATTTTACTTTTAGATTGCCCTATGTGGAGTCAGGCTTTGGACTCAGTGATCTTTGCGGGTCCCTTTCAACTCAGGGTATTCTATGATTCTAAAAGTATTTCTGTATCTGACTTTCAGGAGTTCATTATATAAATCCACCTTCTGCCTTGGTTGCTGCTGTGCAGTGCATAAGATAGAGTGGGAACATGTTAAAAACTGTTCCATCTTTACAATCTATTTACATTGCTAAAATAAAAAATCATGTTTTGTCATAGACTACTAAAATGTACACAAGTGTTTTAGCGAATTAGATAGTTCTGGTAGGATAGTCTCTCAGTTGACCTAGAGATTATTTTAAAAGTTATATTCACACACTGTGATTCTTTCAGGAAGTGTGTACTAGTCAAACAGTATTAATTTATTCTTTCTTACTGATGCTACAGCTCCAGTTCATTCAAATCTGTTAACTTAATCATTAAAATGATTATTAGTTAAGCACTTAAGAACTTCTACAATTAATATTTCATATGCATGCCAAATTTTTCTCCATGACTATTTGCCTTATGATGGTTTTCATTTATGCAGTCCCATGATATTTTTACATGACAAATTTGCAGGGTAGATGGTGCCTGCTCACCAGGTGCATAAATTTCTTAATGGGTTAGAAACAAAAAAAGAGACTAATGCATTATGGTGCACAGTGCCTCAACATTTAATGATTTACAAATTTTCATAGTATTTAAACCTAGCATTATGAGTTCCACTCCTGGAGCTGAATGACCAGGTTAGTCTGTGAGGGTTAGATACCTGGGACAGGGTACCTGAGAAACAGCACTCTGAGTATTGAGGTGCTAAAACAAGAGAGAGACAAGTTTAGCTGAAAATCTGTTTCCTACACAATTACGTACATTTACCTCAGGACTTAATGAAAACTGGAAGTCAGACTGGCACCCTGGCATTCAGTGTTCAGATCACTTTTCTTTTAAACTTCTCTACCAGTATGGCTTACTGAATTGCCCAAGTGCCCATGAAATTAGAAACATTAATTCTTTTTATCCCTAGAAGTTTGAACCTGCATTTCTAATATCCCGTGATGATTTTCAAACAAGTGAATCAGATCCCTTTAAATACTCATAGAATCATAGATCTCTAGTTTCTGTATTCCACGAAGCTTGGGGGAAGATCAGGCACCTAGGAGTTAGACTAGGAAAGACAGGAGTGTTGATAGTAAGATTTTTCTGGTAATTTTATACCTCCATAGCTTCTTTGGTGGGTCTGGCACAATAGAATGGATCTCCTGTGTAATGTAAGCATTAGAATCCTTTCTTAGTGGAATTTGCTCTCTTGAGTCTGCCCAAGTCTTCTGAGAAAGTAGTGCCAAACTCATATGGAAAAGAGATTATTAATTTTAATGGACTTTCCTATTCCATAGTTGGTAAATTCAAAACTAATGAAGGTGTTTAGGTACTTCACTGGCTTTGAGAAGTAGTTTTGTATCTGTATGTCCACTGGTGTCTTTTACCTCAGAATCAGTTAGGTGTATAACATTATATATATATACATATATATAACAAGCAAAGAATATCTGTAAAAATAAACCACTTGAAATTATCAAAATAGTAAGTAGTGTGAGAGGTGAGGGGCCTGGGTTTTCAGAGTAAGTAGCATTTTTTCCAGCATTTATTTTCAGAAGAGTGTTCCCATTCACCTCCTGGAATTATGAACAGTCAAAACTTCTTTTGCAGAACGTATCAAATACACATATAGCAGCTCTTTGGTGTGATAGTGTTCTGACAGAGTCAGAAAATTCACCTGTCAGGTTCCCTTAAAATTTCACTTGTTACAATGTTTCATTGGCCTCATGAAAGATTTATTAGCTTCACATTTTCTTTTTGGTTTAGTGCTTTACTAAAATGAAATTTTTTGACACAGCTGTTCTAAGTCTTAAGACATACAAGTGACCTCTTTAACTCCTTGGAAGTGTTCCCTTTCCTAGAATACCACATATGTGGACAGAGGGGGTTAGATTTCAAACCTTAGAACATAAGATAATGCAGACCACAGGCAATGCAATACATCGTACTTAGAAACAGTATGCAAATACAGAAAATAACAAAACAGTACACTCTATGAACATTTTGTTTCCTTGTCATCCTATAGTATTCTCACAGATTAAATCAAATTAAATGATTGGGGTTTCCAGGTTTATTTCTCTGCACTTATTGATCACAAAAATGGGTACTTGTTGAATGCTTTTTTTTTGTCTGCAGAAGTAGTTCTAGTTACACATTTCTATGAGGAAACATGACATTCAGTTGCACTACATGGTAGGTTAAAATGGGGAATGAAATATGTGAATATTTTAATAAGAATGTTAAACATCTTTAATGTGTGAAAGGATGAAATTGTATGCTGAAACAAAATAAACGTAAAATTAAAAAAAAAAATGAACTAAAGTTGCATAAATTATGTAAAAGTAAGTATGTGTTTAAAGGAGGACTCTGTTCTTTAGTTCCTAACATTTCTGGATGTTACCTCAACTGAGATTTTGGGTTTTTTACAAGGAGAGTAAAATTATATATATAATGAAGGATGAAGTCTTTTGTGCTCTGGAGCACAACTAGGTAGAATTTTTCTTAATCTTAATTTTTAAAAGTTGCAAATTTTCTTGCATCCTCCATATTTATCAGTTTAAGCTGACTTGCTATCAGAAAGAGTGCTTTTTAAATCAATCCTTACAAAATTTTTCTACTGTCTAACTTTGTCATTTTAGAAACATGTATTTTGCCATACAGTTGCAGTTTCCAAATTAGACAAGGACTAAGCCCTAATTTCTTTTTACTGTTTTTTCTTTCCATCTGAAAATTTCAAAGCTAGTTCTTAAATTTGGCCTGATATTGAAAACTCTGAGTAAATGCCTTTTCCTTGTTTGATGAAGTTCGAACAGAGGTTAACAATATAATTTAGCCAAACATAAAAGTTAATAAATAACTAACAAAGTGTTATTTCTTTTTTTCTACTAGAAGGGCACTGGTTTATATAGCTTTAGTTTGAAAATTTTCCCTAAAGGGATCTTTCCCTACACTTCGTTCTTTGTTCTTCTATTTAGTTTCTGTATCTCAGATCATAACTATAATGGAAGACTGCACCAATCTCTGAACATATAGTGCAAGATTTAATTCAACCATAAAAATCTTTCAGGACTTACTAAGCTTTTTATTCTGCAATGTAATACATTTGTACAACTATAAAGCATGTAATATTAAGGTATAACAATTTTATTCGAATAAAAAATGTCTACTACAAAAATATATTATTATTATTCACTAAAGAATTTTATGTATCCTTTGGTGAGTTTTCAAAATGCTAATTCTATGTTATTGCTAGGGGATATATATTCACTTGCCTAGGTTAACAGATTTTGCTACTTGAAACATTTTCTATTTAAAGTCACTAATAAAAAAAAAGTCTTCATTGCATAAGTTGCATATCTGATTCAGCTTCTCTTAGTTTATCACACCAGTTTTTTCCGACATAAGTTTAACAATCGCTTTGCTGCTGAGTTGTGTGAAAGTGAGTGTACGAGATTGTGAAAATAGTTGACATGCTTGTTATCCTTTATGCTTATGGGTATTTTGAAGTCTTGTACTTAAAAAAGTATATATTGTCAATGATGTCAGTATCTCAGTGCTTGGATAGAGAAGTAATAGTGAAGAAAATGCTTGTACAGTACATACGTAAAGTTGTCCCGCTAATGTTTCAGATGGTACCAGTTTCTCTTATTCATCACTCCATTAAAACCTGATGAGAAGGTTGGGGGAGTAGATGGGACTCACTTAGGCTCTTATACCTGATCTGTCCTCATAGATCAGATGATACTTTCTTCTTTCTGAAAGACACAAACAGAACAGGGAATTTCACTGGGGGGTTGGGAGCTGTTAGTCGCTGTGGTTATGATAGCTAAGAGATTTTTCTGTGTTTGCCATGACAAGGCTTAACTCCTTATCACTTGTGGCTCGTTGTATGAAAAGAAACATATTCAGTCTAATATTATGGAAAAGTTCCAGTTTGGGGCAGATCCGCTATCAAATATGCAGTTTCATGGATTCTCTTTCAATTTGTAAACTCACTTAGAAGCCTCAGAGAGTATGGAAGTCATCCTGTATCATAGGGAAATCCATAAACAGTATTGTTGTTTAGATAAATCTAGTTCCTTTTTTGATATTGCAGAATTCGTATATAACTAAGGATTAAATTTGTTGAACTATGCAGTTCTCTCCTCTAAATTTCTTCCCAAATTACACCATTTTCTTTTGCAACTTAATACAGGTAAATTTTGACTTGGTGGAAACACTCATGGTGATGTGAACCCAAGTCATAAAAACATCAGGCTTAATATTGTTTGTATTTTAGTCTAAGCTCTCATTAATGAAAAATTAGTATCAGCAAAACCACATTTCTGATAAATCTAACAGTCTGATTCTTTGCCTGTATTTCAGAATTTTCATCAAGGACTCAACGAAACAGATGATTCAGAAAGCCTGACAAGCCTTGACAGTCTTGAGGCTGGAGGACAAAGTGGAAATTACACAACACCGAATGAATCATCTTTGACTGCACAGTGTGACTGTGCGCTGTATGATCCAGAAAAATCCCAGACTAGGAATAATGGCTTACTTCATATAGATCAAAGTACTTCTAAAAATGCGCATCTAAATAATTGCCTGAGAAATGCAGATTCACAACATTACCACAACATACCTATTCATGATCTTTTAGCTAAACATAATGTTCTAACTCCTGCTGAACATGTGAACACTTCAGAAGAGGAATCATCTGCTTCTCAGAGATCTGGAAGAAAACTTCCAGAGTTCTCTACCTCTGATAAGCAAAAGAGCTCTGTAATTAATACAGTTAGTTTTCTGCAAAATATAGAAGAAGACAGAAGCAAGCCATCTTCTGGAATGGCTAGCACGTTAGCCATTGGTCATCCTGTTTTCAATCCTAGCAAAGCCTGGGACAGCCCTGATTCTATTCCAGGAGAAAGAGTTCAGGATCTGATGCAAGATCAGAGTTTTAAAATGACCCCACAGAACAGAACTATATCTGTGCAAGCATCCAGTCAACCTATTGCAACATCTATAATCTTATTTCCTAATCGGGGATGTTCCGCTGGCATTCCCAGCACAGCTGATACATTACCAAAGGACAAAAATATCAGTACAAAGCTTTTAAAAAATACCTCAGGAAAAATGACTGAAACAAAAGAAGAAAATATTAAATGTATTAATGATACTATTCCAGGAACATCTTTATTTCAAGACATACCAAATGCCTCTGTTTGGTTGGAAGTTAAGCAACAGAATAACAAAGAGAAAGGAAAGGGAAATATAATTGAGACTATGTCACTGGTGTCAGATACAGAGTTCAATTCTGGAATTCCTGCACAGGATAAAACCCTGAAAAGTAATATTCTTGAAAGAAAAAGAGCAAAGTTATTCAGAAGTATCCTAAAGAAGGATTCTAAATATGAACCCAGTCCTTTCAAAACTGTGGTTATGAACCGTTGGATCAGTTTTGGAACTCGATCCATGTCATCTATCAGAGACAGTTTAGAACTGGCAAAAACAAAAAAGAAAAGTGCAGAAAATGAAAAATACAATAGGAAGCTAAGATGGTGTGATCAAATTGACCAGATAATAACAGAAAATAATGAAAAATGCTATGAAAAAAGCACCAGTGAAGTATCTTCTTCAAAGCTGCAATATGTTCAAACTGCAAATAATTCTCCTAAGAATAATTTAAGTATTGTTGCTGAACCTTCAAACCCCACGTTCATGAAAAATCATCAGGAAAATTCTCCTGTATCAAAACCAAATGTTAATACTGAACAATCAAATAAAGAATACACATCTCAGAATATATTTATGTCTACTGAATCCTTTTCTGCTAAAAAAGCTTGGATGGTGTCAAAAGATGAAGCAAGTAAGCCCTCAGTATATAGCAATAATTCTAAAATTAATGACGGTAATCAACTCCAAAATAAGGCAAAAATAACTGGAAGAGAAACATTTGTAAGAGCCCAGTCAAGTTTTATGCCCAAGAGAAGAGGCACTATACTCCAGCTGCAGTCAGCCACTGGAGCACACGAAACTCAAAAAGCTCCAGGGAAATTGCTAACACCTCACCCGCCTTCCGCACCTCTGCCGGGAAACAGAAGTGTCAAAAACGCAGCCAGCCCTGGGTGTCAGTCACTGCCGCCTTCAAGCCTCCAAGCTACCACTACTAGCAGGAATGATTTAAATGACAGGCATGTTGTGCTAGCAAATTGGGGTTTAAATAGGAACGGTAGAGAAAACAGTGAGAACATTGCTTGTTGTTCTGGCTTGGCCGCTGTGATCTCTCCACCCGACTGCAGCACGGTCAAATATGAACCTTGGGCAAAAAATACTTGTTCTGTAAGTGGTGTTCAGGCAAGAGCCTGTCAAAATCATTCAGTAACCTGCACTGAGAGAAGACCTGTTAATGCAGAAAATGGATTACATCTCCCAGCAGCTGGAAAAACAAGCACCTCCTGGCGTGGAGCACATTCTGCCCGAGCTGCAAAGAAGTCTGCTACTGGTAAGAGTCATGTTTCTGGGTCTGGGGTGGGGGGATGTTCAGACAAAAGTCTTCTTCAATTACATCATGAATTTGTTTTCAGTTGAAACGTCCAACCTTTCATCTATCCACACAGTACAACCAGTTTTAACAAGCTTTCACCATTTGTCATTGTCATTTCTATTCTACTGGTGCCCAGAGGCCTTTCAAACATTGATCCTCATTTTAATAGCTCTCTACAATATTAAATGAAAAGGAAGTATTTTCCCTGAGATTATATTCATGACTAATGAGCAGATGTGACAGGTGGTCTAAATAATGATATAGGAGGAAGTGACTAAGTTTATACAAGCAAGTTTTACAAGGTAACTGAGAGTCATAGCCTGTTGTTCAACAGTCACTGCCACATGAGAGGGAAAGAAGTGTAGATCTACTGTGTTTTTAAAATGTTGACACTGAAAATGCCTAAAATTGTTAAGACTTATTCCCAGTAATACAATTAAAGCTTAAAAACAAAATTAAAGGTAGGTTAAAATTAAAGAGCTTTTGCCAAGCAAACTTTGCTCTGCTGCAAAGTATGTCTGATTTATGAAGAATTTAAGGAATTTGATAAACAATCCTGCATTTCATTAAAAATTAACCTTGATGAAGAGATTGATTGGTAAGATAGAGGAAAGATGCATAAGAAATTTTTGGGTGAATAAACTTTCATCTCCCAGTTTTTACATTTCAAATTACATTTCATGCTTTTTGATTTACCTTGTTTCTCCTGTGCAGCCTATCTATATTCTGTACCTTGGGCACCGATGACATCCTTGTGCTTATAATTTCTATGTAGTTTGTTGGTTTGCTTCCTATTGAGGGCTACAGCAGGAGTTCCTGCAACTGTAGACCCTATTTCAAGTATAAGCAGTATTTCAAACTGCTTCATGTACCAAGATCACCCCAAGGATTGGCCATGCAACTCAAAAATACTTTCTAGCAAAATAATTAATTCAGATAACTTAAGCCCCCCCTACATTTCTAGTTTTATGTACATATATCTAGTATTTATCTACATTTATCTACATTTATCTAGTAATATATAGTTTTAACTATAGAGTGATTCAAAACAGGTCTGTTATGTAAGGCAGGCAGATGAATATTCTTGGACTTAAGTAGGGGTGAGAAATGAAAAATGCTATCTGTTTGTCTATTCCAGTTCAAAGTCAAACAGATGAATTTAAGATCTGGGTGACTTAACCTATTTGATTTTACATTGGAAATGAATGAAGACTTGCATTACCATGCCTCGCCTCCAGCAGAGATTCTTGCCTTTTGATGTCCTTATCTGCACATCAGATCAATCAATCAGGAAATGTACTGGGTCACAGTTGTGTGCACTACTAATACTGTCTTCACTGCAACTTTAAATGCTACATTCCCAATGTCACATACCTGCAGCTCTTTCAGGGGAAGAGCTGAGGAATAAATTTGGGTGGGTTGCCCTTTCTCAGTATCTGCTTAGATTTTGTGTTTTGAAAGTCTTCTTTATTTTAAATACTCTAGATAACTCTTACTGACTTGCTGTTATTTGTTCAATTGCCTACCAATTCACATAGACACCATAGTCTTTGTCTTGAAGTGCTTGTTGTGAGATTGAATACTGCATTACTCTCAAGTAAAATATCTGCAGAGTTCCATGAGGTTTGTGAAGACACTGTAGAAAATGTAATTTGTTGCAATGCTTGGCCAAATGTACCTAAAGCATAAGTGAGAACAAAATTAATAAATAAGATTATCATCCATGAGGATCTTAGTTTAATTTGGCTTCCAGGCTTCAAGTTGTATATCTTCTGCTGACACATATTATATTGTAGCTGGATATTAGAATTATTTTAAGACCTTTCTTGTTTAGTCAGTAAAAGGCTTTAAAAATGTGTTTGACCTTTAACCTGTCACAACTATGGGGCTAATTACATGCTTATGGTTGAACAGCTGTAGACTGCTTAGTATCTTGTTCCCTTAAAGATACTATTGCTTATTATAATTTTGTCTTACATGTCACAAAGGAATCTTTCCCATCTAGCATGTCTTGCAAACTAATTAAATTAAGTATTGATGCATCTGCATAGAGCAAGTTTGAATTTTATTTTTTTCTGAAAAAACATCATGTGATCACTAATATAATCAGGGGTCTCTTGTTTTCTTTTTGTTTTCTTTTTTTTTAACTTTCTGCCATATTCAATATAACATTTCCTTTTCTTTTCAGGTGCTATTCAGCACCATGCATCATATTACAATAATTTGCACTTAACTAAATGGCAACCTTTTAAATCTAGTGTGTCCCTTGTTACTATTGATGGCAGCAGCCTGTTATGACCCGCCCCAGAGAAAGGGAGGGGCGGTAACCCAGGTTCTTAACAATAATTCCCTTGGGCTGGATTAGAGTGAAACGACGCTGAATAATCAGTGTCTGAAAACATATATTGGTAAGGTTTATTCTAACAATTTTGTGTCAACAGGTATGCTAGCATTTTGGGTGTTGTCATATAACAACGTGGCATAGAGGTAACCTTGGCGGGGGGGGGGGGGAGAAAATGCATCGGGGAGAGAAAGATGGGGTAAGAGTAAGGGAGAGTAAGGGAAAGAAAAGCTGAGAATGGACAGATGTATATAGTCACCACCCATGGGGTCCAGCGATGACACTTGGTAGTTGCAGCTTCCATGTCTGTCAGCTGAAGTGGTGGCCTTGATCTGCTGGGGGTGAAGGAGGGAAGCCCCCACACTCCAAGAAGTTATGAGTTATTATACCCATGGTCAGTGTCACAGGCCATGCCTCCAGCCTCCAACCTCTCCCTGGGCCCTGCACAGTTTCTGTGTCTGGCCTGGTTCCCACCTTTCAAGACTGGCAGGGGGGGGATGGGCTTTGATGGGCCATCAGAGGTATAAACTCAGCTCTTTCTGCCTTCTCAGGGCTTGACACCTTCAGCACTGGAGGGAGGGATGGGCCCAACTGCCCATGAGAGGTCAAAAGCCTGCAAAAGTCTCCTAGAATGCATAAATCATTAACTGTTTCAGTCTCTGACACAGCCAGATGACTAGTTTCAAATATGGTTCAAGTATCAATTAATTGTTTTCTTTTTCTGTGAATGCTAGGAATTCTGCTTTGTTAATGTCACTGTAATAACCACAAAAGAAATAAAATTCTGTTAGAATCAGTAAAAGATCTCTTGGTGAAATCATGAACTGTACATTAAACTGCACATGTAAATATTTATTATGTAAATAAAGAGGTAATTTATCTTCCAAAGTATAAATCAAGTAACTGCATTTACAAGTCTAGTAACTGTGTTTACAAATGAGAATATAATATCTCCTTGGGTATGTAGATTCCTGAGTTGCCCATGAAAATGCTAATTTGCATCTCCGGTTTGTATGCATAAACATTTAATTAAGAACATAATTTTAATTTTGAAACTTGATGCTTTAATTTTGAAAATGTATTGCTACACCAGACAAAACTGAAATAGATTTGAGGTACAGTGTCTGGGTTAGACCTCTCTGACTGAGGGGAAATGCTATACAACAGTACTGTCATTACAATTAGTACACAGATGTATGAATTAGTAAGATTAACTACGAAATGCCAAGCTACAGAAATAAGGTTTGAAACCATGACTTTTAAACCTTACAACACTTGTGAGGCCCCACCTCGAGTACTGTGTTAGTTCTGGATTCCTCAGTACAAGAGACATGGATGTGCTGGAGAGAGTCTAGTGACTGGCCATGAAAATGGTAAAGGAACTGGAGCATCTCTTCTAGGAGAAAAGGCTGAGAGCTTGGACTGTTCATCCCACAGAAGAGAAGGTCATGGGGAATCTTATTGATGTCTATAAATACGTGGAAGGAAGTTGCAAAGGGGACAGTGCCAGGCTTTCTTCTGCGGTGCCCACTGAAAGTACCAGAGGCAAAGGGCACAAACTGAAACAAAGGAGTTTCCTTCTGAATATCAAGAAACATTTTTTTTTACTTTGTAACTGAGCACTGGCACAAATTGTCCCAGAGACTTTATTGAGTCTCCATCCTTGAAGATGCTCAAAAGCCATCTGAACGTGGTCCTGGGCAAGGAGCTGTATGTGGACCTGTTAAGAGTGGAGGTACTGGACCAGACGACCTCCAAAGGTCTCTTCCCACCTCTACCATTCTTTGATTCTGTGAATCAAATAAACTGTATGAACTACCCCATTTTCTGCAAACTGCTATGTAATCTTAACAGAAGCTGAATCCATTAAGATATACATTACAGCAACTTGTCAACAGGCATTTACTGTCTTGGGCAGTTAGACTTCAAGATTATTCTTTAAATACAATTTATTTTCTAAAACATTACTTTTTGGCACATTATTCGGTATTTTTATATCATAGCTCACCTTTCATTCTCCTTTTTATTTGGTAAGACCACCTTGTATCTTTGTACTTACCATTTTTATTATCTGGGATTCGAAGTGGGGCTTCACTTAGCCTGCTTATGTCCACATACAATCCACACCTGTATCTCATAGTCCTGTGCTAACATGAGGTAAAAAATGCCTTAGAAGTGCCTGTTTCTCTCTTTTCATTTTAAGAAAATATATTTAATGAGATCAGATGTAAACATCTGAATGTGGGCAGACATATTTAATCATCATTATTAGTTTTGCTACTACTATCTTTATCATGGTTTTACACATTTTTGGTTTATTTTTGTCTGCATGTTATTTAAGGTTTTGTTCCTGTTACAAGACAAAATCAAGTTCTTGGCAACTATGAAAATAAACACGGAGCTGTTTCAGAACACAGAAGACAAAATGTAGCATCTAAAAGATGGGAGCCTACTCATCATGCACAGGTTAATATAAAATACTACAAAAAATAAAAAGCTTATTTATCTTCAAAATGGAAAGAGCTTTAGAAATATCAAAGATTTGTTCAGTGTCATGCAATTTTGAATCAGTATGTTTGCTGTCACTGCTAACGACAAGAATAAAACCAACTAGAATACCTCACTGAATTAGTATACACTAATACTTTGGCACTTCAAAACATTTGGTAACATGAAATAATAAATAAAACATGTTCAGAAGGTAGTGGTTACCTTAAATTATACTTAAAATATTCTTATAATATTTTTTATAGAATTCGTTATGTACTGTCCAGCTGAGTCCTGCTCCATCCACATTGGATCCAGTACAAAAGATGAAAAACATCTATAAATCTGAAGAAGGTATAGTAACACAACTCGCTTCAATTCTTGGTTGTACATAAAATAGAATGACCTAATACATCCACTGTGTAACATGGCTTGTGCCTTTTGACATCAGTGATTCTAAGCAGAAAAGGGTAGTTATCTATCTAGACCTAATTTTTTTTCCTGGAAATGCAACCCTATCATGGTATGGATGGTTTTATAAATGCATTACAACACGTATTTAATTTTCATTCCATGCCTGTTTGTAGCTGTACATGTCATACATAACTGTATGATAGGGACAGGTATTGCTTGCTACCATTACATATTTCCAAACTCATTAGGACTTGCTCTGGTGCCAATTATAAGATGAATTAGTGTTCTTAATTATTTTATTTTCTAATGCATCAAGTTTCTTGATTTTGCCAATTGATCTTTCAATGTCGGTTTTATGTGTTTCACAGACATATAGTCATGAAAACAAGCATTTATTTAAATGTAATGAGCTCTTCTCATTTGAAGATCCCCTGTAATCTCTTCAGTTTCAGAAAGCACTATTGAGTTTCTAATGGCAGAAAAACTAGCAAATACACACATTGCAGAGGGTGAAATCCTGGCAGCTATGGACAGTGTGCAGCCAGACAGACAGCCCTCACTGCTTAACAGAGCTCCGTGTCCAGGCATGAGTGCACTCTCAGTAGAAGAACAGAGGATTTTCCAGTCTCTTAATTATCTCAATCAGAAGCTACAAAGTAAGTTGGATAATAAATAAGATGATACATCAAATGATTAAATAACTTTATATTTTGTTGCCATAGATTTATTTGGGTTAAAACTAGGAATCCCGTGATAGAAATTATTATTATTATTATTGTTATTGTTATTATTATTTACTGAATTTAGCAAACAGTAGATCAAAATCATGAAACCCTTCTTGAAGTCAGTGAGATTAATTTAAAATAACGGTGACCTGTTCCTGGTCAAAAATATGATTCAAAATATGACTGGAGGACACCTTCAGCCCAACTGTAGATGTTGTTTGCAACAGATGTTTGTCAAAAATGTTCTTTCAAGATGCATCAGGTGCATCAGTCTCACTTGGGAATCTGGTTTTATCCATCTTGATTTTTTTGCAATTATTTTTGCAAATAATTGCCTTTTATATGATATATCATATATTTTTTGCAAATATATCCCTTTATAATGAATGGCTTTTCATTTTCTTCTAGTATTTTAGAATGTTCCTCTTCTCCATGAATTCTTAAAGGTCACAAATACTGAGTTGTGACATTGCTGCAGATAAATCTGAATGTTTGAGTGAATATCACTTGTGCAACCATTTTAAAAATGTCAAACTTACTTAAGTATTCTCTAACTTGTTCTTTGTCTATGCCAGGCTGATTTCTTACCTGCTTTATACTGGTGCTTTTTGTATGAACTCTGCAATCACAGCTTCCATTTTGCTGAAGAATGTGGGAAAAATGTCTATACTTGTTCTCAATCATTTTTTCCCCAGTGATTAATTAGCTAACATTTTCATTAGTCGTCTTATGATAACTGACACAGTTGTAGAACAAACTTACTTCTTGGGTCTGTTCCTTTATCTAATGGTTTGGATTTGCTTTGACCTATGTGGTCATACATTTCTTCCATAAAAGCTCTCATTAGTTTGGCATAGTTTTGGTATTTTGTGTGCTCCATCTTGTATTTGAAATCAGTGAGGAACTTGTGACTTAGTCTACGTGATCTCTTCACTGTTTGACTTCTCATATAATTGAAATAACTTCTGCTTGCCATTTGTGCTGTTTGTGGAATTGCCAACTCTCTTGAATTTTACATTTTCCTTGGATTTTTTTCATACAAGATTTTACATGTCAATTATTTGAGTTTATAAGAGTTTCTTGAAGTCCACTGATTTCATGTTACTATTCCACTACTTTTCCTTCTGCACTGCACCATTTCATGATCAGGTTACCCAAGTATACCTCCTTATTGCCTGGAATCAAACTAAACCAGGGCTTATTAAGCTTCTGCACACTATCCATTGATTTTTACATCATGTGGTGGATTGCATGACTTCAAGGAAAAAGGCTTCAGTTTCCTATAAACTGCACAGCAGAATAATAGATCGTTGCAACTGTTTAGAAATTTTCTGCAGCTGTAGCTTATAATTCCTGCTCCATCAAACAATGGTTCTGAATTTCATTATATCATAACTTGTGGTTATTGCTTCCAGACAAATGGAAATGAAGAATTCCATTTTTTACCAGAGAGGTGTTTTAGTATGGTGTGCTCAGGTTAGGAAAGTAGATATGAAAAGAGAAATACATGAATATAGAAACTAAATTGCCGTATAAGAGGGAAATTACAAAGAAATATAGGGAAAGGTAAATTCAGCAAAAGAACTGGGAGACAGAATGCTGAAGTTTGCAAAGTGTGAACAGGAAAACTGTAAGAAAAGTATGTTAGGAATATGAAAGAAACAAAGAGTCATAGGAGTTAACAGATTGCAAATGAAGTAACTGTGAAAATTAATGTAGTACATACAGATACGTATGTATTTGGGAAACTTAATTAGCTTGCCTAATTATTTAGGGATTAAAACTGGTAATAGGAAGCTGGGAAATTTTACAGGTAGACTTACACGTAAGTAGGTACCTGTAAATCAGTAAGTAAATGGTTGTATGTACTTATGTGTCATAAAAGTACATTGCTTTTTTAAACTGTGACCTTTCTGCACACCTTTTTTTGTCTTTGTTTTCACGTGTTAAAAAATTAAGTGACTGAAACTGTGTACCTTCATAGTGGTCTTTTTAATAACAGTCACTAACTAGTCTACACCTGGAATATTTGTTGCCAGCTTAGAGCAGCTGGCATTCTTTTCTCTAGCTTTAGATTTCTTTATTGACACTAAATCTTTTGTTCATATAATATCTAGATACAAGTTTTAAAAATAGACATATGGCCTATTTCAGCAGCAGTTAATAGGGGAAATAAAACTAGTGCTATTAAACTACATTTCCACAATCTTCAGAAAGTTCTGTCTTGAATGTTTGACTGTGAATCTTATTTTTATTAAAGTATTTGGTTTACATAATATTTATTATATACTTTCATGCTTTTTTTAGATGTTCAAGAAGCCATTACCAGAAACTCATTTGCTTCACATGTTTTACAGATAAGCACTCCTTAGTAAGTATTTAATTTAAATGTGTTCAGTTTTAATACCTACAAAGTGAACTTATGGCTTATATTGTAAAAATAGAATTGAAATATTGACATCAATCTGTTCATCTGGCTTGCCATATTTTCATATTTCTATTATGCAAAACAAAGCCCCCAAAAATATGAACTTTATAGTACTGTAAACAGGCTTTAACAGACTGCCTCATCCTCTGGTTTCATTTTCATTTTGGGATCTGAAGACACTTGCCAAGTGTCTCTAGTGTCTTCAGGAAGTTCTAAGAACTTTTAAGGAACAGTAATTTAGTAGGATCTATTTGAAGTATATATAACTAGTAAATAATTTGTATTTCTTAATAACACAGAGAGGAAAGGGGTAATTATGCATGGCAACGCATAAAATAATTGTTACTGCAGTGAATTCTTACTTTGACCTGAAGATGTACCATTTTCTATAAGTGACGGGTATTACCTTTCTTCAGTAAGTGTTTGTATTTTGTTTCGTATATTCTAGATCTTGTCAGTTTGAAACAAATATAACACCTGGAATGCAAAGAAATGAATAGGCAGATGAGTGTCTGAAGTACAACATTTACATTTCAAATGTTCAGTTTATGATGCAGGAGTTAGTATTTATAATTCTGCATTATTGCTCTTCTCCTTTACTATGTATTTATACTGAAGAAAAATTATAGACACATGACCATATACTTAGAATCATAGAACTGTTTAAGTTGAAAAAGATCTGTAAGATCATCAAGTCCAGCCATGAGCCCAGCACTGCCCAGTCCCTCCCTAAACCATGTCCCTAAGTGCCACATCTACACTACTCCAGGGGTGGTGACTCCACCGCTTCCTTGGACAGCCTGTTCCAATGCTTGACAGCATTTTCCATGAAGATAATCTTCCTAATGGCCAATATAGACCTCCCTGACACAATTTGAGGCCATTTACTCTTGTCCTTGTCACTTGTTAGCTGTGAGAAGAGACCGACCCCTGCCTGGCTACAACCTCCTTTCAGGTAGTTGTAGAGAGCAATAAGGTCCCCCCTAAGCCTCCTTTACTCCAGGCTAAACAACTGCACTCCCTCAGCCACTTCTCATAGGATTTATATACCAGACCCTTCACCAGCTCCATTGCCCTTCTCTGGACATGCTCCAGCACCTCAATGTCTTTCTTATCGTGGGGTGCCCAAAACTGAACAAAGGATTTGAGGTGCAACCTCACCAGTGCTGTGTACAAGGGGACAATAACTTCCCTGGCCACACTATTGTTGATACAGGCCAGGATGCTGTTGGCCTCCTTGGCCACCTGGGCACACTGCTGGCTCATGTTCAGCTGCTGTTGTCCAGCACCCCCAAGGTCCTTTTCGGTTGGACAGCTTTCCAGCCACTGCCCCCAGATTGTAGCACTGCTTGGGGTTGTTCTGAGCCAGGTGCACCTGGCACTCGGCCTTGTTGGACCTCATACAAATGGTCTTGACCCATCAATCCAGCCTGTCCAGATCCCTCTGCAGAGCCTTCCTGCCCTCCAGCATATCAACACTCCCACCCGACTTGGTGCCAGCTGTAAAGCGGATGAGGGTGCACTTGATCCCCTCATCCAGATATCAATAAAGATATTAAACAGAACTGGCCCCAGTACTGAGCCCTGGGGAACCCCACTTGTGACCGGCCACCAGCTGGATGTAACACCAGTCACCACGACTCTGTGGGTCCAGCCATCCAGATAGTTTTTTACCCAGTGAAGAGTGCATCCATTCACACCATGAGCAGCCAGTTTCTCCAGGAGAATGCTGTGGGAAACTGTGCCAAAGGCTTTACTAAAGTCCAGGTAGACAACATCCACAGCCTTTCCTGCATCCACTAAATGGCTCATATGGACATAGAAGAAGATCAGATCAGTGGAACAGGACCTGCCTTTCCTAAACCCATGCTGGCTGGGCCTGATCCCCTAGTCCTGTACATGCTGTATGATCGCACTCAAGATGATCGTCACATACTTCATATACTTTACTGGATAAACTGTTACCAAAAATGTTAGAGAAAATATTCTTTATTCATAAGGCTTTTGCAACTTACTGAATTTGAGACTGAAACACTCCAGGAATTATCCCGGCTCATAAATTCAAAATGGTTGCCTGGTTTTGAGGTGGAACTGTGAAAAGACCACAGGGTACATAATTACCTCCCTTCTTGTGAACCTCAGTAATAGGTGTGACTTTCTTCTGCCTCCTGTCTTATAAATTTAGTGTTTTATGGCTAAACATCTTTTAAATTTTGCATTTTTCAGCAGAGTTACCTTTATTGGATCTAACTGTGTTTTACTAACATATTTTTGAGCTTGCTCTCTGGTCCTTTCTTCATAGTCTGTCCTACATTAAAACAAAACAAAACAAAACAAAAAAACCCAAACAAACAAAAATCCCAGGAAACAAAACTGTTCCTCTCAGCAATGTGTTTTTCCTTGGCTGGCTGGTCTGTGACAAAGCTTCCTCCCACTAATTCTTCATCTACAAAATTTTTGTTTCGCAAATAAGATATAAACACTACATATTACTCAGGCTGTCCAGTCTCTGGAACTGTAAGTTCTCTGATGGACATTTAAGACCTTTATTTCCCTACAAATATATACTTAAACATTTAAACAGGTGTCCAACTGCAGATAAAACATTCAGATCTCAGCTACTCATTTAGAATTCTTCTTAGTGATAAGAGTGAACTGTTGAACAAGTAGCCATCTTCAGAAAAAGTACAGATGAATGAGATTTCATCAGCTATGATAGGAGAAACACTGGGATTTTAAATTTTTACTTACTGAGAGAACACCCTGCTTCAGTTCTCCTCGTTTCAGAACACTCTAATAAAGTATGGATATTCACTCAGTAATTTCTGTGAAGGACATTGTACTCTGTAATACCAACCTCTAAATCCAGGTGAAGGTACACAATTGTTTATATAATGGAAAACATATCACATGATACCATCAAATGATGTTTCTTGAATGTTGTACATAATCACATTTTGATTTAAATGTATATCTCATTATTCTCCGTTTCATTATAGAGTATTCAGCAATGCATGTTCTCCCTTTTGGTGAGCCCTGCAATGACCTCAGAGCAGTGCCAGAGTGCCTCAGCTAGCAATCCACTGCAAATTTTCAGAAGACACTGACATTATCTGCTACAGGATCTTGCAGTTTTATGTGCTTTATATGCAGTGTCTATACTGTTTGACACTACAAAATTAGCAACAAAATAAAGAAGAAAGCAAAACTCAAATAACGAATTTAAATTGACTGGTAAGCATTTTTAGGATAATTGCCTGTTTTATTCTGCACTTTATTGTCAAATTAATTTTAAAAAACTTGCCTGAGTTGTTATGCCAGTTCTAGATTAAAGGCCCTTTGTTAGTTAACCAGCATGATACCTAAATCTGTGAAGTTAGTTAAGTACAAAGAAATGGTGACTTTTTAACTTCCTCTGTTTGCTCTTCCTCTGCTCTTTCAGTACAAAGTAGATAAACATTCACAGAATCATAGAATCACGGAATCATTTAGGTTGGAAAAAAACCTCTAAGATCATTGAGTCCAATCTGACACCACCATGTTTACCACTAAACCAAGTCCCCACGTGCCATATCCACACTTTTTTTTAAAAAAAAGTTCTAGGCTGGTAATTAGCTGCAAGAAGCAATAAAAGCAATTTACTAAATCTCTGGATTTATAACTCCCTCTTAGATGCCTGATTTTCTGCTCATATAAGTATACAGCAAGAATTGGGTAGAGTAGGGTAGGGTTTGTCTGGGGAATTAAGTCCTATACTTCCACCAGAGGTGTGGTGGAAGTATGGGACTTCCACCCCACACGGTGTCATTGCTAGCCTTTGAAACAAAGATTATGGAAACTTAGGAGACCTTTATTTAAGGAGCTCCATAACAGTGCAACCATGGGAACACAGCCCCCGAGGAATACTGGTATTCTCTAAGTGGAATGCTTCTTCCCAAAAGAAGCTATTAAATGATTATTTGGCAAAAGTATTTTAAAAACTTTATTGTTCCCCATCATACTACCAAGATCATCATGCCATTATCTGTAAAAAGTGCTGCCATTGCTTAGGAGGGAACCAACCTGTAAGAAAAAGAGAACATGCCATCGTAACAATGGACAGTTTATCAGGGATTAGAGCTACCTGCTCTAATGTATGTTGTGTCAACCAAGACTAAGTTGAGCTACATATGCAGATAATAGTTAGCAGCTGAAATTTTACAAAGAATGTTTAGGGAAAGATTGATTTCTTTTTTGATACAATGTTTTGAAGAATGGAATAATAAATAATAAATAACCTTTCTCCTCTAGCTAGGCATTCCAACATCTTTGGAGAAAAAGTCTGACAGGCTTAAAGAGGCTGACTTCAGTCTGGAGCCTCTTAAGATAAACTGTATTTAATCATAAAAATTTGAGAAACTTGGTGTCTTTTAATCACTGTTGCCATCTGTACTGACACTGCTGCCAGAAAAGGGAAAGTATGGATGAAGTCCACATGTCTAAAAATTCTGATGTATGGCAGGACTTACGGTGTCTTAGGTGATCAAATACATGTAGAATTTCCAGCAAAAGACATGAAACAAATAAACAAAGGGCCTTCTGAGTTGGAACTCAACGTTGGTTCGCACTGAAATACTGAGCCCTGACATCTCTGTTTGTAAGCAGTACCCTGCGACATTCCAGTATGGTGAGGATTTCATATTTAAATAGCAGAGGAAGGTTTCCCCACAGAGATTAAGAGAGGGGAGAGCAAATAATCCAAATACCAGAGACTGTGGATCAAAAGCCATCCTGATAGTCAGCAAGCCAGAGCACCAGCTTAACCAGGTTTCTACTCCTGTTAATCGGTTTAGGTGGCTGAAGTAAAACCCATGAGTCAGCTTCCTCAATTACATGGAGACATTCTTTCAAAACCAGGTTGCCTGCATATACATTTCTAGGAAAAGATTTTCAATTTAGTTTTTTTATTTAGGGTTACAGGCTTCAACTCAAAGATAATAACCTTGTTTCTGAGGGGACTTTGGCTCTTTTGACGATAGTGAAGTATAGGTTTTTGTTTAGGTGACTGAACACTGTGACTCTTGGGCATCATGAATTTGCACTAGGAGACTGGGCCCAGGGGCAGCAGCTGGATTCTGAACACTTGTGAAAAGCCAACAAGGTCTTTTGTTCCAATTAGTTGATGGTTATTCTTCTGATTGGTGTTTCCAGGCTTTTCTATGCAACACACAAAATTTAAAAAAAAAAAAAAAAAGGCTTAACTTTATTTTTCAAGTATAAAGGAAAACTAACTATGGTAAAATCAACAAACTTGGTTTAGAAGTGAACATACAAAATTTGGGTACCTTCACTCCGCCTACCATTTTAACTGCTTTTTAAAATAAATTTATCCATATTGTTCCTGTGATAAAAATTCAGTATGAAAACCAATTTGACATTATGCTTTCCAGTACGAGCCTAAATTCAAAACTCCCACAAAGTTTCTTTAAATTTGTACCTATGTGCAAACCTGATTGAACACCCGTGGTTTCAGGTGCAAGCACACCTTGATACTTTTACAGAGAATGACATGGAAATGGTCCCAAAAAATAATCACATGCAAGCAAGCAGTAAGGCTCCTGGGTCAAATAAAGGCAAGATTTCAGCACGAGATGGCAGCTCCACAGCTCTTCTGTGGCACTATGTGGTGTGTGATGACACATCATTACAGCTTAACTCAGGAAAAGTTACAATAGTGATGTACACACAGCATTGTCTTTTGCCATCAGCTCATACAAGGCAATAGCCTGGGAGAATGTCCCAAATGGGTTGCAAACGGCAGCAGAGCAGAGCCTGATTAGAGTGTGATTGGCAAGCAGCTTCCCGAGTGCAGACATTGCCAGGAGAAGGCCAGGTTAGAAGAAAGAGGTTGATGTTAACATAACCTTTATGCCCCATCAGGGGTTTGCAGGGCGTGAAAGTGCCTCTGACATGGTCCACCTTCTCCTCCATCGCCTGTGCAGCAGCCTCCAATGCCAAGAAGAATATTATCTCCCTCCACATCTGGGAGGGCACCACAGCCAACAGCCATCATCCATTCAAGCACTTGCAGCTAGGTTCTAGGATGGCAGGAGTCAACAGATCTGAGGCCTGCTGCTGGCATGGGAGGCAGTAGTGACAAGCATAATGGTGCTGTGAATGTGAGGGCTAGGTGCAGCTGCAGACACACGGGGACTATGACAAGTCCTCCATGCTGGCAGGGACGGGCAGCGAGACAGGGATAGGCTGAACTGCAGCCCCAGCCACAGCAGCCTGGGGATTGTGAACAAGGCTCTGGTTCTCCATTCTCTTCTGGAACTTTCTGCCATCCAGGATCATAAGGCAGCAGAGTCCTTGCCTATGCTCATTGGTAAGGCCTTGGTGGTGGCAAGAGCTGCAGTGGTAATGGGAGGGAAGAGGGGGGCTGGCAGAAGCCAGAGACCTTCCTTCTCCAGCCACTGCTCCTGGCCAATTTTCTTTCCTGGGGAAAAAGCATTTTCTGTAGCTACAAAATTCACAGACTAACAGAACTGTAGCCTTGTGAAGGGCTGAAGGCCTTTGCAGAACCACTACTGACACCTGTAATTGATGCTTCAAGAATTTTAAACACTATGTTTTGTAGCCAAAACAGGCACAAGTAAACCTTTATGACATTGTTTAGGGGCAGCTAAAGTGTGTGTAGAATTGCAGCAGTGAATGCTGCTGTGTTGTACAACCACAGGCTGTTAGGACTGAGGGTGCTTCAAAGCATTTGAGACTAAAGTGCACCCTCAAAATATGCATTTGCCTGTATTAGGTCAGTATATAGTACACAAGTCTTGAGTTGTGTGGCAGCAGCTGTGGTAAAGCGCTGCTGCTGGGAGGAGAACATGACTGATACTGTCAAATTCCGCAGACAAAATGGGAATGACAATGCACATTACAGAAGAAACTAAAGATGACTCCACAATGTTTTTGGAATTGTATTTCAAATCATAGCTGCAGGATTGCTTCAATATTGAATATAAATCCCAAACCAGCAACAATGGTGGCCATGATCCAGACAACAGAAGTTGCTGTGGGTGACATGAATCTACATATAAAGTCTCTATTATTGTATATATTAATTTTGTTCTTGTTTGGAGAAGGAAGCAATTGTTCAACATTTTTATTTAATCTGTATCCAATAGTCTGTGCTCTTTCAGAGAAAAAGAAACAAAGAAGAAAATAAAAACAGAAAGGAAAAAGAAAAAAAATAGAAAAAAACAAGGAGGGGGGGAGGGAAGGGAAGGGAAGGGAAGGGAAGTGAAGTGAAGGGAAAAAGGGAAAAAGGGAAAAAGGGAAAAAGGGAAAAAGGGAAAAAGGGAAAAAGGGAAAAAGGGAAAAAGGGAAAAAGGGAAAAAGGGAAAAATTACTTTCTTATGCCGTTTATCCAATTTTTAGCAATGTCTGTTCATATTTAATCTTCCTACCTGGGCCATGATGAGAATCTAAAAGATCCTGAATTTCTTTAAGGTTGTGCCGTCCTGTAGTTAGGTAAAAATGCTGATAGAATGGAGCCTTGTCTGTTATTTGATGGTCATTGAAGAGCTGTGACATTAAGCAAACCAAATAAATGAAAACATGTATTTCTAAAGAAGGAAATGCTCCTGAAATAATTCATATTCAGAGTTTTGATCAAAGAAAAGAAATCAGAAAAGTTGAAATATTTCTGTTTGTATATAAAAATGTGACTTTTCACTTCAAGGTAAGGTTTTGAGACTAGCTTAATCCAATTAGCCAAAAGCTATGTGAAATGTTTAGTTTCAGGTCCACTTTTACCAATTTGGTAATTTCTTGCCTCTGGAAATTATTTCCCCTTCTGATTTCTCAGTTTGGCTGTCTAATAAAAAGCAAAATTTGCACAGTCAAGCAGCCTGAATTCTGTTCTCAGCTGTAGGCAAAGGGTTTGGCACTAGGGAACATGGCCTTCAGAGATCATATGGTCAGTGTGCTGGAGTTATTTTCTCTTGATTATTCACACTGCAGCACTGATCTCTGTGTTGTCCAGTGAATCTATGCCCATGGTCTGCCTTTGGAGAACAGAGCTATGTGGTGCTGCTTTGCACAGCTGCTGAGGCAGTACCAACACAGATGTTCTCAGTAGCTGAGAGCAGCACAGGGAGGTTTCAGCTAGTGGGGATTTGATGGGAAGGATGAGTATTTACACAGACTTTTCATGATATTGCTCTGAACAGCGGGCAGAAGTAGGGAGACAGAGCACAGGGTACTAAGGGAGAACTTCTTTCCCTTCCTGTAGGCTGAGTCCTACCAAAGACAAAAGGTGACTTGGCTGAAAGGCTGTGCATTTAGGTTAAGTATTTAATGAGTTACATTTGGTGGTGCTGATGAGTGAGCTTGGGATCTTCTGTACAGCTTCTGAGCCAGTAATAAATATAGTAGGTCTTTCCCCATTTTCTTGGATTGCTAGAAAGCTGGATGAAAATGTGGAAGCAATTATGTCCTTCAGAGCTCTTGAAATTACTGCACCATCCGCACCCTGTGACTAAGTCCCTCTCTCTGACTGAGATTATTAGAGGGGATCTTTCTTTCTGAAGCAGAATGTGCTGTGAGGTCTCGTGGGATGGCAGAGGCTTCGTACACACAGTGAGCCTTTTTAGACAGAACTAAACCTTTCAATTCTATGATCTTATTACACATATGTGTGTTTGTTTTCTAGAGGGATGGAGATATATAGAATATACATAAACATATTCTTAATCTTTAGTAATGAGCACTGCTTCTGACAGTGCTTTTTTCTTTTGTTTCTAGATTCCAAGATGTGTCACACTATAATGCATGCTTCTGTATCTTTGCTACAAAAAATACCCTGCTGCAAATGGGGGGGATTTGTCTTCATTCAAGGAGGGGGTTGTAGACCAAATATGGCCCAAGCCTGTTAGATAGTTCTCTTGTAACTGAAATGATGACAATCCTCTTGTGACTAGGAAACATTCCAGAGCCGGGGTGTAGGGTTACACAATGGTACAGTGTCTTGCCCCTGATTTATAATTTGAGAAGCAGATTGCGTTCAGACAGAATGTGAGTTGAACAATGAGGTTTCTAGTCCTGATCTCATTAACAGAGATTTATACCAAGAGGCTATTGTATCTTGTTCCTTTGGTTTGCCATGCCAGCAAACATTCATAAAGTTATTTAAAAAAGAAAGCTTCTGTCACACACTTAGGTCAGAAAGTTCTCAGGAAAATAGCTAGTCAAATACAGAGCAGTCTCAATCTGCACTTAACTAATGCTTATGTTTCTGGTCTTAGTAAGTCTCAGAGTGATTAGTGGATCAAACATCATATTCAAGCTTATTACATGTAAAGGTTTATGGGGACATGGCTTAAAATGCCTTTTCACATATTTATGTTTGTTCATAGTTGAGTCACTCTAAGATGCTTACTATTTGCAAATCATACATAATCACCAAAAGAATGTTCTTCCAGTACAGAAGAACCATTAGAGGGTGGAATAACAATAACATCCTGAGAGCTACTTTCCCTCCTGTGGCCCTAGATCCTCTGTGCTAAATGAAAGGTTATAAAGACATGGCCTGGAACCTGCTCTTCATCAACAGCCTAGTAGTCATTGCACATCCTATTAATCAATATTTCAATAATCCTGCCAGGCAATTTGGACTGACCACCAGTAAAAAGAAAATGGAGGTTCTTTTCCAGACTCACCACTCACAGTGCTAGAAAATAGACTGGCCCGTCCATGTGTATTGAGAACATAGCTCTGAAGCCTGCGGACCAATTCTGCTTCTGCAGGAGGAGGCTGTCTCGGAGTGTCATAGCAAGAGACGAAGTCACCCAGAGCGCAGCAAAATCTGGCACGACTCTTAGGAGATTAAAGGACAGCGTATCTGGAATACAGGAGGCGTCTGGCTTCAAAGTGTCACACAGCTGTCATCACTACTTTCTCATACTCCTGTGAAACATGGACAGCTTGTCATTATCAAGGCATGTGACTTCCCAATTTCACCTGCACCGACTACTGTGTTGTTGCTGGTATAAATAAGCACACAGTGCAATTAGCCTGTTATTCCCAGTCCTGTCAAATGTTGAGAGCTGTAGTAATACTCCTGTGAGCTGTGTTCTCCGAGGCAGCTGATTCACATCTCGGATGAGAGGCCACTCAACACCAAATTTGATGATCATTTTCCACATATGAAACACCTGAGAATATGTCAGGAGACAGGGCAGCAGAAATATCAGGCAAACCTTCAGATGGCAGTCAGCTCCACATCATGGAAAATTGCTGTTAAATAACATCTCCTGTTGCAAAGAACTTGGATTGGCCAGATTACATATAGAAAGAGGGAGAGCAATGCTGTGCAGTGCAGGGGCATGGAGGAAAGTGGGTGTTGTAAAGATTGACAATAATGTCTTTGGTAGGTTCAAATTGTGCTGTGACAATGGAACACATTTCTCCCTAGAAAAGACAAAACAACTGAGTCTTTGTGTGTTGAGTGAACAGCCACAATCATCCTTAAATCCTGTGGCGGAACTGTACCTAGACCTTCTATTTGGCCTCCTCTGCCTGAACTCCTAGTAGAGTTTAAAAGAAATGATACAACACACTCTCAACTCCTGGCCTCAGTGTTACAAAAGAGTTGAACTGAATTTTTTACCTTACTTTTAAAACACATTTTGAAATGGATTCAGGTTATCTTAGCTTCGTATCATGTGCCTTTGCTGCCTGGTGAGCCTGGGGAAATTGGAACATGTTGCTCATGTTTTCTGTACCCTTCATTGTTTTGCAAGCTTTTTCCGGAGGAGTTCAGATTGTACTGCAATAGCAGCTTGTCTATCTTGCTAATGACTTGTTACTGAATGCCAGACGGCCCAAAGATGGAATAATTAGGATAGGAATGAATGACATTTTCTAGGCAATATGTGAATGATAAACTTTAACTAACTTTGGCAGTCTTCTGCTTAATCCATACCTTTTTTCCTTGGGCTGAACATTTGGTGTCAAGTGACAGAAAAATGTGAACATTTGATTCTTTTTTTCCCCCAAAATGTATTAACTATTCTTTATCTCCCACAACAGCCACACTTTCCGTAAAACTTATTCTCGATCAAGAAAGTTCTTCTTTACAAGTTTCCTGTCCAAGTGCAATTGATTTCTAGCATTTTTCACTTCCTTTATTATGAAAAACTGGAAGACACAATCCAGACAGTTTGTTTAACTCCAGTTACTAAAGTCTTGTCAAAGGGCAGTGATCTGACAAGGCAATGCTTAAAGCAATGAAACCTATGTTAAATCTTTGCAGCAAAAAAACAGTTTTCAATTCCTTTCCGAGTTTCCCTTCTTGCTATCCTCACCATTCACACATTTCAACTGCAGCGCTCACAACAGGATCACCCAGTTTCTTCCCTGAAAACTGCCCTTTCCATGTTTCTGAGGACCTAGACCCAGAGTGGAAAAAGCAGGGCTGAGGCTGTGCAGGAGGAGGTTATGCTAAAGCTTCTAGCCTCAGCTTTTGAATCAAGCTCCACAATGTGTCTTCTTAAATTGTATTTTGTATTGATGAAATCAATATGAAAAGAGCCACTTTATTAGATTCCCACACTTTGATTTTTAAAAAGGTATATTTGACAGAAAGGGTCCTACTGGTAAGAGCAAACTGTTATGGCAAACTCCCTGTCTGAGGGACTGCTCCGGGCATTAGACCCCTACACATGTCATGGAATTATTTATCCACTTAGATACATGCACATCATGCTGAATCTTTCCAGAGGTTAATATCCTTCAGAGAACTAAATAGTTATTCCTTGCTTCTGGTCACTGTAACATATATCTCTAAGATATACCAATAGTCATAGCAGTTGTGCTTTCTCATTATTCAATGAATTAGGACAGAGAAAAGGAATATAAAAGATGTCTCCAATCTTACTGAGCTTATGTCCTACTCTAGTACATACAGCTGTCTCCTGAGTCTGTCTCCTGTCTTTGCAATGGTCCAGCCACATGTTCCAATCTCAGTGCCATTGAACACCTATTAAGCCCCTTGCTCACAAGGTCTGATAGCACATTTAAATCATAGGGTCATTTAGGTTGAAAAAGACCCCTAAGATTACCAAGTCAAACCATGGCCCAACATTGGGCCACTTAAAGAGTCACAGACCTCATCTCTCCATCCTCCCCATCTCTGGAGATTTGCATCCCCATGGCTCAGCTCTACTTCATGAAGAGAACATGTTAATGAACACCCAGGGCTGGGACCTGGGACACCTCAGGGCTCTGACTCACAAACCTTGTCATGGACAGCACTGGAAGTAAAACACAAGTGTTTTCCAGGCTATCCTCAAGTCCTATTATATGGGAGACATTCAAAGAAGGAGAAATTGGATAGAAAACATATACTTGCAAAAGAGAAGAGCCCCAGGATGCTCTCAATACCCATTCACCTTCTCATCTTGTCAGGAATCTGGTAGATATTTTCTGCTCTTCTGACCATGAGTGTATGACAGGAAAGGAGAGGAAATGACACTATAATAAGCACTGACATGTACCATTTCCAACAAGAAAACTGTGCCTGGCACTGCATGTCAAGACAGTTGCTACACAGATGGGTCAATGGTGGCCACATAGATTAATATGTCCAGAATTTCGGACTGCAGATAATAAGCTTGTTTTACTTTCGGTTTAGGCCTATTTTTTATTTTTTTTCTCTAATATTGTCATTAAATCCATTGCCACATCAATACCTGGTTGCAAAAGGTTGCAAAGCCAGAGGCAGAGACTTCTGGATTCAAGTTTTGGCAGCCAGGGAAGAAGAGGATAAGTTTGAAACGGAGCTAGCTATGGCAGTACCATTCCTAGGAGACCCTGCAGCAAGGTGCAAAGCTTGCCACAAACCATTTGGGTACACATGGTAATTTTAACAGCAGGATCTACTGAACTGTCTTCAGCACAGCTGTGATCTAAATGTATTACTTTATTGACTATGTTCAGTGCAACTGTCCCTCATGCATATTAGTTGGACAGAGTATATTGCCCCTAATTTTGTGTTATTTTTTATCGGCATTTGTAGCAGACTTAGTCCCATCTCTTCTTTCACCTGAGAATGCTATGGCATACATATTTTTTGAGAGATTCTGTACCAATGTGATAGAATCATAGAATGGTTTGGATTGGAAGAGACCTTAAAGACTACCTAGCTCCAAACCCCCTGCCATGGTCTGAGACCAGGTTACTCAGAGCCCCATCTAGACTAGCCTTGAACACTTTAAGGAATGGGGAGTCCAAAACCTCTCTGGACAACCTGTGCAAGTGCCTCACCACCCTCACAGTAAATCTGTCTAATCTAAACCTTACCCTCCTTCAGCTTTAGGCCATTGCCTTTTGTCTTATGGCTGCCTGTGGCTGGATATCCTTGTGAAAAGTCCCTCTCTGGCCTTCTTGTAAGCCACCACAGTTTTGCATTATGGCAACCCATACGATGAGAACATCGTCAGGACAAACTTTGCCTGAATAATGTACAGAAAACTGTGCTTAAATTGTTTTGAAAGTGGTTCATCTCCGTTCGTCATCCAATATACAAAAAAATGTTAAGATCAGTTCTAAGTTGCTCTGCATCTGCCATTAATGGAGTAACAGAGACCCCACACAAAAGACAACTCTGTACTTTCAACCCAACACCAGCACAGCAGGAAGAAAGTCAGTACCATCTTTCTGCAGAACACCTCAAGGGTCTGTTTTCTGAGGTCCTGTCATCTGCGCTCAGTTATTCCAAGAGCAGTAAATACTAAAATTCTTTCATCTCTTTTTGCAAGTGACCCTTTGTGTATCCCATAGGATTTACACAAACAGGCTCCTCTGGGAAAGCACATTTCAAGTTTCCTATTGGTCATGCCAAAGATTTTCAAATGAAACTGTACACTGGACAAAATTTCTTGATTTAAAGTTTAGATGAAGCAGATTATTGTGAGACACTGTATCCAAATGGCCATTTGTGTAAGTATGATTACATTCTAGAATAGATTAGCTGTAATAGATCGGATGCCATGTAGGGAGTCAGATGGCCCTAGTAACTCAGCATGCTCATATCTCAGAATCTGTTACGTGTTTTTAAAATCTTGGGGGTGTACACCATGAGGAGGGGAGCATTATGGAATCTATTTTTCAATATTCTTACATTAGTATATAAAAATAAGGATTATAGTGTATATATACTATATTGCATACATCTATTATTATATGTTGCTAACAGTATCATTACATACCTAGTTTTATATTGGTGTCTTCTGCAAATGGGAAGCCAAGAAAAAGCTTGAGTTTTGTGGCTTACCGAATGGAGCTAGGAAAGAAGAAAACATAGCAGGAGACTACTTTTCTTTTGAATGTAAAAGCAAGATGATTCTGAAAAGTAGCACTAGTCTCTGCAAAATACTTTAATTTGACTTTTGTGCTATTGATAAAAATCAAAAATCAAAACAAATATGTTGCCATGAAATTCTTATCAGAAGTGCTTTTTTTATTTTATTTTTTCTTCATTTTGCAAGGAAAGAAGGTGAAATAAAGTATTCAATATACTGAGATCAATAATTATTTGTACAATATTATAATAGTCCAAATCAGCTTCAGAAATTTTAGTGCCAGCTGAAGGCATAGGGTTCAAAGTTCCTGTTCATTTTAATGGAAATTCTGTGTCCACATTTTTTGGAAAGGTTTTTAAATCTCAGGTACTATTTATAAACCAAGTACAAAAGCATCTGAACAGCACCCAAAAAGAACAATAAATGTACAGAGCACATTGCAGCAAATCGAGGTGAATCCAATTGAAATGCCTAGTTCAGTTCCTGAATACCAAAGTGTAAATCCTTTACAGAAGTTTTGCAGAAAATACTTTAACAGATAACGTAACTCTTAAAATCATACAGATATTATTCTCAGTGTGTCTGGGTCCAAGTTCTCATTCAGTGGTACGTAGCCACATTACCCTTCCTCTGAGAGCTGACTACAAACACACAACTTTGTGGCACAGCGCTTATAGCCCTGAACAGTCCTATCAATTTAGCTTGGCCCTGCATACAACATCTGGCCCATAATTAATACAGCATTTTAAAATCCTTCTGGTACTATTAAATGGAAGATATGTTAAACAAAATAAGTCTCAAAGTTACTCTTTTTTTTTTTTTCTGAAGAAGAATTAAAAGAACTGAAGGGTTAGGGAAGACAGAGTTATTATATATTTTAAAAAGCCAGAGTACTAGATCTGATGGTTCCTCAGATCTCTTTTATCCTTAATAAGACAGTACTCGCACATTGGCCTGTGGGGTATCAGATGGTCTTTTTGTGCTTATTCATTTCCTATAAAGAACATAACTACTGTGGCCGCTCATGTTTCCTTTGGCAGCTGAGTAGCCAGAGATTTAACATGCCATAAAGCTGCAGCTGTAGCAGAGCCCAGGTCCCACCAGATCCATGGTCACTGTGTTTTCCATGTGCTGAGGAGGGCCCCCAAGGTGCCCCCCTTCCCCGGGCCACCATGTGTCACCTACATCCCACTCAGGTCTGCGGCCCTGCCCTTCACTGCCTGACCACCATGGGGGGACTGCACGTAAGCAAAAGCTATGCCTTGACTGACTACTACTGCTGCTGTGTATGGATTTATTCAGAAAGTTTGAGGAAAATATTAAAAATTATTGTATGGGACCATTGTAGACTGAAGAATTAGAAGCTATGTATGTCTCCTGTAAATGTGCAAAAATTATGTGTGAGATGATTGCCATGTGATTCCTTTATAACAACTGGAGAGAAAGAGACAATTTTAAGGTATGTTTCACCTGTTCCTATGTATCTAAGATAGGACAGATTAATCAGTGCCTAAAACTACTTATTCATTTCTAATGACTTGAAAAAGAGCTTACAGATGAGCTCAGATATAAAGCTGTGTAGAAGTTAGATGATATGCACGCCATTGTAGGCAGACTCAGAAGAGGTCTACTGACTTCTTTGCTTTCTCTCTTGGTGTGACATGTTTTGAAAAACTAGATTTCAAGCTGAGATGACCAAAAATAGCTACAAAAGGATGTATAACATGCAGACATGATGATCACCAATGTATAGGCACCTATGGCATATTTTGGCCAAAATGGTTGTGTTCCTGTAGATACAACTTTGTTCACTTGCAGCTAATTCTCCTTTATCCGAGTAACTGAAGTGTTGGGTTTCCACAAGTAAAAGAAAAAATGTGTTTCCAAACCTAAAATGAGGAAATTTGAAATCTCTGCATCCTAATTCCTAATGTGCAACTGGCACACTGAGTGTTCAGAAGCTAAGGTGGCTCTGCATAGATCAGTTTGGCTACATCTCTGTCAGTAAATAAAATGGATAAGAGCCAATTCTCTGCCCCCCAAAGCAAATGGTACACTACAGTTTGGAACCACACAGTGAAACTCTCCTCTCACCTAGAGCAGGTGGCTCTGTTCATGTTGCATTTGAGAAAAGTCCCAGGACTACGCCAAGCCCTGAGCTGGGTCTGGACTTTGTTTGGGAAAGCACTAGCTGGAATGTGCCATACCGTGACAGGGACTATGTCACCAGTTAAACTTTACAGACCATTAACAGGTCAGTGCCTAAACACATCCTCTCTAATACCACGTTTCCAGTGTAGTTATAGAGGTGGTTTAGGAGTCTAATAAAATACATAGGCACAGACCTACTGCTTTGTGAATGGGGATTAGGGTTTCCATCATGCAGACAGATCATATACCTAGAACATGGTTTAACTTCAACAAAGATAATCTGGCCATCAATATGGGATGATTAGCTGTATTTTCAATATCATATCACCTTGTGAGCATATCAAGGGAAATCAGTATATTGGAGTAGCATGTTCAGTATTTAACAGGAGTGGAATTTTGATACTACACCTTTCTAGTCTCTGGACTCAACATTTCAAGTATTCAGTATTACCTAAGTAAGTTTTCCAATCCAACCTAACCAACTCCACTACAAAGGTCTGAGTTACTCTAGATGGAAGTTTTAGCACAGGAAAAATGTGATTTCAAATTTAGTAAACACACAGTTCACCTATACTGTCTTGTTGGTGTCTGCTGGATTTTTGTGCTTAAGTGTTATCTCCTGATTGTCCATGCTACTTAAGTGTTAGTTCACCCTCAAGCTTAATTCTGGAGCAAGCTCAGTTGTTTATGGGCTGGGAAGAACTAGGCAGAGAGTAAGAGATAGTGTGTGCCAGTGTCCCACCCCCACACTGCATGAAGATACAGTACAAGTGTGACTCATGTAGGGCTTGGCTTCTGCCAGACTAACCAGTATTTCAGATGGCCTCATGTCCTAAGCCACCCTTGGTGTTACACAACAAAAAGATATATCTTGCAGCTTGCAAAGCAGCTTTCCAACAGCAGCCCAGGGCAACAGCTTAAAAGGACCATACTCAAATCAATGGCTCCATTGTTGGGAAGATTTCTTAGCAGCAATTTAAAATTATACCGAGTGCCATAGCACAATGTGGTTTTATTTTATATAAACAAGAGAAGTGCTAGTTGTATTTCATAAATCTATCTGTATATCTATGTATATGCATATAAATTTTGTCTCCCATATGTATGTGTGTGTGTGTGTGTGCGTACATACATGCAGAAGGGGTAACCAACCCTTGGGTGCAGGCAGGCACAGCTGCCTAGGCTATACCAAGGTGCATGTGATTCTTATAAGCTCAGCTTTCAGCAGAATTCTTTGTGATCCATGATTGCTGTGACCATGATCTTGAGAGGCAGGTCTCTGCTTTGCTTCTCCAGACATGAATGTTACTGAGAGTGCTAGAGAGGAGCCCTCTTCCTAGGCTGCGACACATAAACCCCTATAGACTCACACATCTAATGGATGCATCGTCACTGGTGCTCCAATCTCTTGTTTTTAAGTTTTCACAGCAACTGGATATTTTTTCTTTAGGGAGTATCTATACTGCTAAACCAAAGAGGACCAAGTAATGAGCTCAGGTATTCACACTTACTGTCACACTGCTTAATTCTTAGTGCTCTCCTTCACTCTGTTTTGGAGCACTTCAGCTGTCACTGAGAGAAGTCAGTTGTAGAGGGAGTTGACCTTGTGGAGTGTGGACACAAGCCAGTCAGTGCTATTCAGCCTCAAGGCTTGAATCAACTCAGCAGTATAAACACAGCCAAACAGTCTGTATGTTCAATGAGATGAAAAGGAGCAAATAATTCTGATTCCATTTAATGCCAATTTACGGCTCTTAACATTGCCTTTCCCACAAATCAAGTGGTTGTATTGTCTAGCTGAGGGCTTTTGTCCAATGACAGGATGAGAGTCTGAGAAATCTGTCTGTTCTGATAATGTTGCAGGGAGTGTTCACGTTTACTATCAAGGCTTCACTAAGACATAGTCAACATGTTGATTTTGCTAAAATAAATGTCTGGAATAAAGGACAGCACTAAAAATAAACATGATCCTAGGAAGGACATTCACTTTGTTTTTCCCCTGATGGGAAGAGGTACAGTGTGCCAGCTTCCAAGTTGGTTGCTAACTGAATAATGAACAGGGATAAGCTAACTCTGACTATGTTTTCAGTTTCCTTAGGGAACTTGAAGCCAATGAGTTTGAAGTTTTTCTATAAACATCTGAATACTTCTGTGTAGTGGGGCCCTTTATGCAGCCCAAGATATGACTGACTTTCTGGACAGCAAGCACACATTGCTGGCTCATTGCATTTGGCCTTGTTGATCTTCATGAGGTTCATATGGGCCCACTTCTTGACCTTGTTGAGGTCCCTCTGGACAGCATCCCCTTCCTCAGGCATGTCAACC
Organism: Chiroxiphia lanceolata; assembly: GCF_009829145.1. NCBI lineage: Eukaryota > Metazoa > Chordata > Aves > Passeriformes > Pipridae > Chiroxiphia > Chiroxiphia lanceolata. Next base: position 78,940,670 of record NC_045638.1, on the reverse strand, counting down.
ACACCACTCAGCTTGGTATCATCTGCAAACTTGCTGAGGATGTACTTGATCCCACTATCTATGTTATTGTCCCTCAGTAGTTGGAGCAAGAAGGCCTCATCAATAGGCTTCCCTTGATCAGGCGGCCTGAAGTAGAGACCAACCACAAGGTGTCCTTTGTTGTCTCAGTCTCCAATTCTTACCCATAAGCTTTCAACCTGCTCATGGCTATTCTTCAGAGATCCCTTCACAGTCTATCACATCCAAAGCACTTGGTGTAGAGGGCAACCCCTTTGCCCGTCCTTCCTTGCCTGCCCCTCTTGAACAGCCTGCATTCATCAGTAGCTGCACTCCAGCCATAGGATTTGACCCACCAATTTCAGTAATAGCAACAGTAATAGCACCTTACAGCCAGATAATTTGCTAGAATTATGGTTCACAGGACATTTGGCATCATAGATCTAATTTATGACAAATAAATAGATATAAATATATCATTATGAAAATTTCTTCCTGAGATCCCTTGTTTATTCCTTGAATACTCTGCTGTTCCCTTAATAACTCTCAATGTGTTCTAAATCTAACTTTTAAAAGTATATTCTGTAAAATTCTGTATTAATATTGTAAACCTAATTATACAAAAAGAGTGATAAATTTGCAGCTCGAGATACTCACATATGAATAAGATGGATGTCTCCAGTCCTTCTGCTGTTGAAACAAAGGCAGACATCAATAACTTTAGTGAAAGTAGCATATGAAACATTTTCAGGGACCTAAAATGGGGAAGACAAATGGCTAGGAAGGAAAGAAAAAAAATTAACCTCAAAAAAACCCCAGGCAGAACCAAAACCAAACAAAAACTGCACAGTAGCAAAACGATCAAACAAGAAATCTATAGCCAGTTCCAGGCTTATCAGGCATCAGAAGTTCTGCTAAAAGTTTTTTGGAAAAATCTTTGTATCTCTTTGTGCTTATGAAATAAGGAAATGCTGACAAGCTCTCTAGAAAATTAAATAATGCTTTCTGAAATGTGTGGAGATCTCTAGGTAGAACTGTAAAGTGTCAGATTGTGTACAATTCTGAGTGCATTTAACAGATGACTTTGTAAGCTCTGAAGGATTTTATGGGTTTATTAAGAGCACCTTAACCATTCCCTACTTGTTTCTTGGATACAGGCTTGAAATCCCTTTACATCTCTCCTTCAAATTACAAACTCTTTTATTGTATGCACGTCTGGCACAATTAATCTATATTTTGGCAAGGATCTCTTGGTCTATTGTTATATAAATAATTTCTTCAAATGTTATTTCTCTAAATGTTCTCTAAATGTCCTCTAAATGTCCCTTATCCATTTTTTTTTCCTAAGAGGGTCTTAACACTCAAACAGTTACCACTCTAGTCTAAATATTCCTCAGCTGAACTACAACATGAGTAGGAAGAGAACTGCACCATTAGAGAAAATGGCAAAATGTTCCCTCCATGAGCCAGATCAGGCATTGTAAATCATGCAACCTTGAGAAGAAAAGCTCACATCCTTCTGCCGGGACTTCTGACTATGAAGTTTGTAAATTGAAAACTTTAGCAAATCACTTCTTAGCTGAAGCTCTAGAAAGGATAATTTTAATTTAAACATTGAAATACAGAAAATATTAAAATCAAAAGCAAAATATTGCCATTTCTCTTTCAGCTCATTGCTAAGGAATAAAAGCAGATTATTCATTCTTCATCTAACAGTTAAATAGAAAAGACAAATCAGTTGCTTTTGCGGGAGATGGAATGGATTGGGTTCCATCAGTTTACGTAGTTTGTAGCTCAGTTTGGCTTCTTCTTATTGCAAGTAAAAGATATATATTCTCAGAAACACTTTAAGAAAGCACTTACATATCATTGTATTCAAATGAAACTGTGCAGAATAATAAATAAGTGAGACTCTTAACTGGCCCATAACTCAGAATGAGTTTGTCATTTCCTCATTGGGACAGCATTGCTTTAGTAACTGAGCCATACACACTCATTGGAAAGCTACGAGTAAGATCTCTTTCATGCTTTCAGAATTCTTTAGAATGGAGTCAGAGGGAAGCCAGAATTGATGCTGACATTCTAACTACACAGCATGATTTGCAGACCCGAGGACTGAAAGGAGATGAAAACACCTCGTGCAGAAGGATGGATTCTAGAAGAATATTTTGCACTTGCAAGAATACTATCCTGCTTTACTTGCTGCAGATCGGAGATAGGTTTTTATTCACCTTGCAGGTGCAAATTTATTCTCACAAGATAAATTAAAGAAGCAAACTAGTGTGCATATCCTCTTATCTTCGGGCATCTCTAGACAAAGTGATGAGCTCTCTGATTTGGTTTCCTACTGGAGGACACACACAATATTTAGGCCACACATTTCATGCCCATAAACAAGAGCTCCACGTTCTCCTTGCAGTCTTGGATGTTCATCTGGGGAGAGGAATTTCTTCCTTCAACATGGATTCTTAGGCATGCTACTGTCAGGAGATCACTATTTAACACTGTAGAGCAAACCACAGAGAAGCTTAGAAGAGGAAAATAGAGAAGAAAATCACCAGCTGATCAAGAAGGAAAAGTTTGCAAAGATAATGCAACAATCACATTCTCTGATATGTAATTTCATTCTGTAGTATAACTGGAAGATTTGGAAAAGCAGGTTTTTATTAGATAATCTCAATTTGTATGAATCAAAACCAACTTCACCAAAACTCATGCAAAATTCTGCATAAAAGCCCTCCTAGTTTCCTGTCATCAAAAAAACTACTGCTTGGTAGAATAATCAGGAGCTTGGTCTTCCTTGATTTGTGAATTCAAGATTGATCTATCGTGCAGGTAAATCTGGATTCCTAAACTCTATATTGTTGTTCTCAGAGCCTAAAATTCCTAACTCTAATGATAACTTCACCTTGGCACTGAGGGAGAAACCCAGACACTTGGTGACCTCCATCATAACCTGTGGAACCAAAGTTTTGCATTTTTAGCTCTGCCCTGGGAGACTCCACTGGGTTTTCCTGACCAATGGAAACCCTGTAGACTTCTGCAACACTGACAAAAAGCCCCAGATTCACCATTGGGCTTGAATTAACCACAGAAATCCTGGAACTTAAACCAAAATGGTTAGCTATTTCCTGTTCCTTTGGTAGAAAATGTAGAAATGTCAAGTTTTTGTTCAAATCGAGCAAGAGTTTTGTTTTGACACCACCAGTGTTTCCTAAATTGACTCTATATTTGACTTCAGGTTGTGCTGCTTTAATACACCCAAAATAGATATCCTTGACAGGCTACCCTCACTCTTCAATTAGTCCTGATTGCTATTATCTGTCTCTTATGTTGAGTAGAATAACAAGAACCCTTTGCTTCACACATTTACATGGGTGCCATTCTGCTCTCATGTACTTATTATCCTTAGGTCCCTAGAGATGTTTGTCTGTCCTAGTGTTGAATCTGTAGAGGTGAACTAGGACAGTCACAGTGCCTGGTGCTTAGCAAGGAACGCATTATCACCAGCTCTCTGGCAGAACCTTTATCTCACATTGAGCATGTCAAATTGCATGAAACATCTCTGCCTTTCCCATGGCAGGAGGTACAGGTACCACCTTGAGAAATAAATGTCTTGGCTAATAGTTTACTGGCTGCTGTGGATATCATAATTGCGGAGGAAAACAGCAAAATAGTTGGCTGGGAAATTCAAAAGAAAAAAATCTCCCCCAAAACCCCTTTTCTTGGTATTTTCTTTATTTTTGTGAATAAGCCTACAACAACCTTGAACTTGACTTCATAGAGTAGCTGTCCTACACCTAAATAGCATCAGGATTCAAAGCATAGACTTTCCTCTTTCACACGAATTCCCAAGCTCAATTCAGTAAGCATTCCCTGAGGTGTCCCAGCAGATAGAATCCTACATTAAACAAGAGGGACATTGGTTGTGTCACCCTTCTCCTTTTGTCTTTGTGGGTAAAGCTGGATTTTGCTCATAGAGGAAATGTGTATTCATGTATCACCTTTTATAACTTCCAGATCAGAGGGCAGTATAGGACAGGTCTCCATCAGTCTCACTGTTGAAAGTGTCTCTGCTTGGGTAGAAGTGTAATACTAGTCGGGCTGAAGAGCATAAAAATTACTATAAAATTAGCAGCCAGAATATTTAATTGAAATCAGGGAAGCTTAAATTCAAGGGCATGCCATAGTTCTCATAGTTCATATGGAACCTCTCTTTTTGTCAGGTACTGGCTCCTTGTGGCTAGTTTAGGCATCTTTTTGCTTAAAGTGAGTCTTTTTGAAGAGGTAGCTAGACAAATAACTTAGAATCTGGATTTTGATGGGTATCTCAGCCAAACAACACTATCTTCTATGCCTTTTGTGGGTCTAGTGTTAAATGACTTGCTTAAATTCCAGTAAAAGCTTTGTGGTCACATCGGGAACTGACTTCAGTTCTGCAAAGCCCAAAACAAGCAATTCACAGTGGAGTTCATCTTTTCCTCACCTTTCTAGAAAGAATATAATAAACTAGGTTTCCTTACACGATTGAAAACAACAGCAAGAAAAAATCTGCACAGGAATTCAGACCAGTTTAATGGTTTAAAATAAGCTCCCAAACAAATAAGGTGTTCTATAAAGGTCAAAGAACAGTTGCAGTTCAGCATAAACCTCATAATTTTAGTAAACAAATCCAAAACCAGAGCAGTTTCTCCACCTTCCCAGACTGAATCAGGGTTTAGATCACCACTCTCTCAGGTGGCCTAGATTAAGATTCAAAATTATGCAATGAAGGATGGTTGTCAGACTGAATGGAAGACGACATTTGGGTACCTTATCTTATAACACTTCATAACCTTTGTTTAAATAGTAAAAACAGCAGACAAAGGTAAGTTGATTTTGCAATAAAAGTTATTTTTATGAAAGCAAAAGTCACATGACCTCTTACCCAGCTTTTAAGAGAGCAACAGAACTTGCTTTGCCTGCCAGCCCTGAAAAAAACCTGAATTTAATGTCAAAGACGGAGGTCTTATTAGGCAACAGTGGTAAATTCCAAATCTTACACATTTATAACTTCCCTCCTTGTCTTAACCTCCCCCTCTGGATGAAAAAAAAACGCCAATGGAGTTAGGCTTAGTGCCTCATAGCTCTCAACTTTTACAGCAGCTGTGACCACCTTAATTTTTCACTCAGCGAATTTTTCAAAGTGAAGTATAATGATGCATAGTTTGCATACATGGCACATGTTAGTAAACATGCACTTCAGGAGGGAAATCAAGGTCTCTGTGGGTCCTAAATATCCTAATTCCAAACCTCATGTGTCAAGCTACATTGAGATTTGTCACTGCTGTATCCCTCTCAATGTAAAATCAGTATTGCAGGCAAGTCTTTGCTTGTTGCTTGCTAATTTCAACACATACACATTTCTCCAAAGTCTCCTTAACAATATTTTTGGTAAATATATCATGCTGGATAACCACACCCGGTTTCCTTCTGAAACGAAGCTTTCTTTTTCCTTCCCTGAAACCTTTAATAAACTCCTCAAACGGAAACCCTGTAAAATCCCATGCAATAATAAGAAGAGCCAAGAAAAATCAAGGTGAATAATTAACAGAATAAGCACCCAAGTGCTATCACCCAAGCACTAGTGATCTGCTTAGAACCCATCTGTACTTCAGCAGACTGATATAAAATAAACAAAAAGAAGCTGTTTAAATACCAGAATAGTATTTAACCCTTTTCAGAGAAGAAAAAGTGGTGAAAAATATAGTGGTGATATTTCTGCCCTCTCTTTGTAATGAAAGTGGCTTTGGTACGTATAGTGAAGGACTTGTGAGTGAGATACCAATGCCATGGCACAGGTAGCACCATAAGATGCAAAGAACCTGGAGGGTCAGCGCAGCAGAAGAGACAAAGTAACCCAAGGTTAGATATAATGTGCCAGAGTCAGGAGGGAGGGAGGAAGATGGGATCCTGTAGATAGCTGTAATCTGCTCATAGGTATGGGGGAGTGGGGCTAAACTGGGATGTACAAAATACTGCTGGGAAGGTAACAGTCAAGAGTGGAGAGTAAGGTGTACAAAGCTGAGAGGGATAATAAGTTTTAGATAGTAAATTTACAATAGAAGGAACAGTTGTGCTTTTTCAGCCACTCAGTCAGCACCTCCACAGCCGGAATTCATCCCTGTTTTCCTAACTTTAGGTGCCTTATGGGTACATGTGTACATGTAACATGTACTTCAGGTACACATGCAATCATACATTCAATGGAGTTCAATTATGGAGCTTAGGATGTTTTGAGCTCACCTTATGGTAGACATCTCATCAACTGAATAAATCCGTTGCCTCTAAGGACAGTACTGACTTGGGACTCATTAGTCTTTCCCGTGCTAAAATACTGTAAGTCTGATGGAGAGCAAATGACAGTCCACATCCCGCACCTTTTCTGTAATGAGGACTAGAACTACCCAGCATAGAAGGTACTGTACACTACAGTGAAGTTCAGCTCCTGCAGAAGATTTACGGGGTGTCAGTGTCCAATTCTAAGCACTTGCACTGATAAAAGACTCCAGATTCAAGTCTGTGAGAGAGACAGAAGCCAATTAGAAGCCAAATACAAATATATCTAAATCAGTAAATTCCTCAGATGCTTCTACGTGGCCACTTAGATCCATCTGAGACAAAGTAGAGTATGGCCTTTATGGAGCTGGCAGATATCACTACTTAAGAGTAGACTCAGCCTCTAGCTGCCATTCCAGAAAAACAGAAAAGAGGTATCTGGGACAATCTGAAAGACACCCCGGGCATCTGAAATGCCTCTCTATGCAAATAAATTTACATCTTGATCTCCCTTGATGACAATGGAACTTGGCTGACCTGTAAAGACCTACAAGTAGACATCTAAAATTAAGTCTCTGAAGCTGAAACACACCCCAAGGTCTCAGGTCTCACCTCTATGTCTACTACCATTTGAAATACCCACCTGACCTCTAGCCATCAGTCTGGAGGAGCATAGGTGTCCTCTAAGTGTTGTGGCATATCTGACAGCCCCATGAAGATCTTCCAGCCCCTCGAGGGATTTTAAAGTTCAAGCAACTGAATCAAGCTTCTGGCACCTAGACCTTCAGTCACTCCTAAACATACCCAGATCATTGCCCAGAGAAAAACAGCACATCCAGCGGCTGGGTAGCCTGTATTCATGCACACAGAGGGAAAGGAACTGTTACACTTTAAAGGAATTTGTAACAGGACACCTTGCAGTATGGCTACACGGTTGTCTACAAATAATAAGGAAAAAATTTAACTAGAATAAGTAAAAAACGTTTAAAATAAAATTTCTAAAGAATTTGCATGCCTAACTCCAACATTACTTCAGCATTTCATATTAGCCAGGTAGTCACTGGATAAAAGTAATAAACAGCCTTTTGGAACTTGAACAGAGCTGGTTGTCCCCTCCTTCCTGAAGTCCCTAATCAAGAAGTTAGAGATACAAATTCATGTTTATGTTCTCCAACTACTATAGTAAAACTTTATTTTTTTTCACAGGGAAACAGTTTCTGTGACACAAATACCCAGACACCTTGTAAGATTTTGTAGGTAAACTGTGTAGGAAAACTATGCGTGCAAGTGCATGTTTGGCTTGTGGTCCCAGAACAAAGGGAGTATAGCACTGAAATCTCAAAGCATAAGGTGAAAAGCTTAACTTTGAAAATGGGCATCTTAAATGCTGTTTGCGTATATGAACAACTCCTGTATTGCTTGAAAACAGGATTAGTAGCTCAGAAACCCTTTTTTTCTTCTGCTGGGTTTAAAATTAACAGCAATCCATATCTGATTTAGAGAAAGGGTGTTTAGCTACCAGCCTTTGAAAGAGAGCTTTAAGGCAGTGAATCTCCAGGGGAGAATGTATATTTTAATGGCAAGATGAGACTTTAGTGTGTGAATCCTCTTTGTTTCCCTCTTAGATGGGGTTGGATGGTTTCACACATATTGTGTTGAGATTCCTAGGCCTCACTCTAATTCTAGCTGTGCATCTCCATCATCTCATGTTTCTTTTGGGAAATCTAGGCATTGCAAAGCTTGTTGCTTTGATACCTAAGCTCATTTCAGTTAATTATCCTCATGTATTTTCCTTACTACTTATCTCTAAATACTTCAAAAACTTGCAAATTGTAAATTATCTATATTTGCCTCACTTTTCGAATTACGCCTCATAATAGTGCAACATACCACACTTCCTTTGGAAACAGAGGTTATTAATGGAACAGTCACTCATATATATATGAAGTTGATTAAACTTTAATAGGCAATATGGACAAATCTGCCATAAACACAACCACCTTTTAACCAGCTGCCGTGTGTCAGGCAGCTGCAAGAGAGGGCTGCTCTGTAAAATTGGTTGAGCTGGCAGCCAAGGGTGACAGCAAAGTTGGTGGGGCAGTGCCGTCCCTGACACAGCCCCATCCCGCAGCAGCCTAACCAGCAAAGCAGGTCTGGTGACAGTGACCACATTCAACCACAAGTCCAGATCACCAGACCAGTCCAAACAGATGAGACAGGTTGAGCCTAAGGTCAGACTCAGGACCAATAGGTTCATGGCCAAGCACGAGTATGCTGGCCACACAGCTACAACAAGAAGCTAGACAACAGCTGGGTCTGAAATGCAGCTCTAGAGCCAAGATGAGAGTCCCATTGAGTGTCCTTGAAGCTCTGTCCTACCCTGCTGTCCGATCCAAGGTCACAGTAGAGCTGTCCTTGAGTACAGCAGTCCTACCACTAGGAAAAAGTGGTTGCTGAGTCTCTGCAGGATCCTGACACTGTGATCCAGAAATACACTTGCTGGGACAATGGCAGGTTAACTCAGAGGATGTGACAACAGCCCTAGTAGTTGAGGCACTTCAGATGTAAAAGCTCTGAGTTTGGACTTCCTCATGCCTAAAAATGTTAAAATCCAGATTTTCCTCTTCCTGGGTGAGGCCTCCAGTTGCATGGTATGAAGGTGGCCATCACAAGCCTGTTGTTTGTGTTTTAAAAGAAAAAAAGTTCTCTGCAAACAGAGGTGTTAATGCCTGCCCTCGCCTGAGGTGGCTTCTGCTTTGCAGCCTTCAATTGCTGAAGAGTAACGTTAGAGGTGGCAGTGGAGAAAGGGGGAAATTCAGATATTCTACAGACTTTTCTATTTGCTGATTTAGATATATTTGTATTTGGCTTCTAATTGGCTTCTGTCTCTCTCACAGACTTGAACCTGGAGTCTTTTATCAGTGCAAGTGCCTAGAATTGGATATTGATACCCCATGAATCTTCTGCAGGACCTAAACTTCACAGTGCCTTCTATGCTGGGTAGTTCTAGCCTTCACTACAGATAAGATGCAGGATGTGGACTTTAATTTACTCTCCATCAGACTTATCTTATAGTATTTTAACACTGGAAAGGCTAATTTATATCACAGATCAATATATATAGTGATAATTTTCCCTTTCCTCCTCCATTTGGCTAATTCACGTGGCTTAACTATCCCTCAGTGATGCTGAAGACTTCTGCAGGAGGGAGGGAGGGAGGAGCTGCCGTTCAGGTTCTTCACTACCTCCCCAACTGGAATGGGCTGCTGCTCTGTCACCAGCTGACCTTTGCCTTAAAGACTGATGCACTTCGAAAAGGTGCAACAGGGCTGGTCCTCTGTAATTTGATTTTTGTTTGCCATGGAAAGGCTGGTTTGTTTGCTTTGCACTTAAGGCCTACAGATTATTCAGGACTGTAAAACTCTTCAAAATCACACATAAGTAAATACGTGAAAAACAAACAATGCTGAAAATCAGTCTGCTCAAAAGGAAGGGACTACTATTGCTTAATAATATATACCTACCAGACTTCATTCTATGGCAGAAAAATATATTTTCCACCCTTCAAATGTCCTCTGTGAAAAGACAAAATCCTTAACATTTTAAAAAACAAGTTCAGTGTCTGTGTTTAAAAGAGTACTGTGCCTGACTTTCTACTTCAGGCTGTTGTTCATGACATCAGAGGATAATGAGGTCAGTGTTTAAACTGAAAGTCCCAGTTTAACTTTTATTGTTGTGTACTGCTTAAACTGGAACTATTGAATCATAAACTATGATAGGTAAATGGCACAGCTTTAAAGAAATTAATTCCACAGTTTAGAGTTTCCTGTCCTGATCCCTCTGGGCCAATCCTGAAGTCCTTGCTCATTTCCTTTCTCCTGATTCATCAAAGTGTTTAAACACTCTAGATTTCAGTGGGGTTTAAGCATGTGCTAGTTGATTCAACACTTTAACCAGAGCAAATCCCTACTAAAGTCAGTAGAATTTTTTGCCCACAAAGACCTAAAGTTTTGTTGTTTTTTATTTTTTTTTTTAAATCTGTATTTGAAATTAAGACTTTATATGTTCGGTAGTTGTTGCTACACATCACTCCTTGCCCAAACCAGTTCTTTCACTTTGGCTATTTAATCTCTGGCTAGCAGTATTAGTGGCAAGAGGAATTTAACAGATGGGGTAGTGCTGGAGTAGGTGGAGATGTGTTGAGAATAAGGTTATAGTAATTTTTTTGTGGTACCACCACTTTACATCATATTTAAAAACTGAGAAGGCACACTTCTTCTTCATCCCTTCTTGAACTATCTCTACCATTTAAACATCCTGAAGTATAGCGTAGTTCTATTTTCTATCGTTGCTTATGTGTAAGCAAAATTTATCAGGTGAAAAAATGGAAGTGTGTGGGAACTTGGAAAAAACAGAATGGAGAAGATAGAGGGGAATGGCTCCTTAAATCTCACATACATAATTGCTACACAGTGATCTGATCTGCTGAACTGCAGCTTGCTGCACTATTAGAAAATGTAGTGAGTATGTAGTGAGCCATATTGACCACCATAACTGGTCTACTCTGGCCTCCAACCGGGAGGTCTGGAGACACACCATCTATAACGCTGCTGATGCTTTTGAGAACGCATGCAAGATCACCCTTGAGGAGAAAAGACAATGCAGAAAGAATCGTGCCTTGCAGAATATACCATCTAAAGAGTCTTTCTGCTGTGCCTTTTGCAACCAGACGTGCCTATCTCTTTTTAGCCACCAACACGCTTGCAACAAACATGGGTAGAGCCCTTCCCAAATCTTTGTTCGCGAAGCCCAGCCATGATGTAGTGACCAATGAATTCTACTGAAACTATGTTAAAACAGGGCTCCTTAATAGGGTTATTATATCAATTTCTTCTGGATTCCTTTGGTACAAGCCTGTTTGATGAACATGTCTTACAAACTAAATCTGTGGGACATCTTTTAGAGGGCAATGAGACCAGGGGGTGTGTGGCAGCAGTTTCATCTTGGCTCCCCGCTGTCGTGGCATGCTGCACCTTCCTCTTCTGCTTTCTAATCAAATCGAATGTGATTAATTTTTTTTTATTAGAAACCAACAGAACTACTCCTAGAGGTGGCGGGGGAACAGGCGGAGGGTGCTGAGGGCTGGAGTCGTCAGCAAGCCCTCAAGGTTCCTGCTCTGGTGATGGTGGGTCTGTGTTTCTCTCTATTCTGTTTTTTCTTTTTTTCCTTAGAAATGGGGCTTCTGTTCAGCCTGAGTAGTAGGTTAATGGGAAAATGCCATTTTTTGGAAATCTGCAGTAAAGCAAGGGCGGGTTTTGGAGGGGGTGAGCTGCTGAAGGATATAGCATGAGATGTGCAGCAACCTTAAACTCTCACTGTTTTCCCTGCAAAGGCCAGGAAATTTCCCAGTCTTTGCAAGGTGTTCCTTGCTTTACTAGACTTTAAGAAATATTTTCCTCAAGTAAGAATATGCTCTCCTTTAATTTCGACTGGGAAGAGTTCAAAAGCACGGCTCTGCTATTCCCAAGCGGCGCAGCATCCTGGGAAGCAAGAAGGAACGCTGATTCATAAGAGGTTCATAATGCATAACTTTGGGCTTTTCCTAATAGGTTTTGGTCTCACGTTACTGGGGTGGCTTTGGCAGAGGCAGCAATGGCAGCCCCCGCCCCTGCCTGTTGGGCTCTCCCTTGGCAAGTCTTTCCTGGCGCAAAGACAGGAACAGAAGGGAGGGGGGAGAAGGCTGGTGTTGACTTAGGGTATTTTATAGGTAAAAGCCAAAGAAAAGGGGGACGGCAGTGTCCGGGGCCCCTCGCGGGTGGCGGAACGCTTGTGAGCGGGATCGAGCTCTGCGCCGGAGCGGCGCCGTCTCCACGGCAACCGCCAGGCTGCGGGAAGATGTCGGCCGGCGGTCGGCGCGGCGGGGCGGGCTTCGTGTTCCGGGCCCTGTCACAGAAATCCTTCTCTTGCCTGCAGGACAGGGACATCGAGGATCGCCTCCTCAAATGGTGGGAGGGGGAAAGCCCGCTGCGAGAGGCGTCTGGCGAGGGGCGGCAGGGAGCGGCGGGCGGCGGGGAACAGGCAGGCGGTGCTGAGGGCTGGAGTCCTCACCTCGCCCTCAGGGCTCCCGCTCCGGGGGCGGCGGATCCGTGTCTCTCTATTTTCCTTTTTTCTTTCTGAATTTCTCCCCCCGTTTATTTCGCCTCTTCTTAATCTGAAGTCTTCTTGATATTTTCCAGGCACGCAAACCACTCCTTCTGAGGTGCGAGGCATCTGTCCTCGCCTTCCAGAGTGAGCCAAGATCTGTTTCAGCTTTGCAGCGTTGCTCTGATGCAGCCTGAGCCCTCCAAAGTGGGGGGGGAGAGGGGATGGGAAGCTCCTGTAACTGAGAATGAAAAGCAAAACCAAACCAAACAAACCCCTACAATTATTGGTCAGAATAGGACTTTATGTGGTTAACGTAATAAATTTGCAGAGTGAATGAGTTCTTACTATGTCTGCAGAATATTTAATCTCATTTTTCCATTTCAGGTCCATGCAAGGCAGGATCACAGCACAAGCATTCGGTTTTGACCAGCAGTTTAAGCCCTATCAAAAGGATGAATTTGTTATGGTAGTTCTAGGTCCTTTGTATTTTAAATTGACTTTTTTTTCCTCCCATGAAATTATAGCTAATGGAAAACTGCATAACAGGAAACACAGTACCAGTGTTGCATGCTATTGGCCTGCTCACTGTCTCTTTGAAAATAGGTGTGGTGCTCAAGTCCTACTTTGTGAGTTAAACTGTATTGTCCAGTAAAAATATTTTAGTCTGTAGTAGTGTTACTCTGCTATAAGAGGGAACAACTTAGTCATTCAGGTTTCCTGAGAATGGAAATCTGAACTGGAGCTGATCTTGGCCACAGCATTTAATATTGGGAAGTCCACCCAGGGTGAGACTTTAAACAGTATACACACAGGTGGTACCCTTGCTCTCAGCTGCTATGGCTTTGTCACAGTAACTACACTGTGCAATTAGATGTGCATGTGCACCACATATCTGGAGATACAATTTTTTGAAAATTAATGGATACCATTGCTTTATACTGGAAGTTTGAACTTTCAGCTTTTTTGAGACTCAAGTCTCATACTGATTTTGTGTCCTTCACTTCTCTTGTCTGCAAAATCAAATCTGTGCATCTATTTGCAGACAGAAAAAAAAAAAACCAAAAGAACTTGTGGTTTTAATTTATTGTATGTCTACTTTATATTGTTATCCTGGATAAAGAATTTAGCCTCTTTGTATTTTAAAGAAATTCACACAGAAATGCACCAATATTTCATCTTCCACTGATAAAAATTTCAATTTATTGAACCTCAAATTATTGAAGTTTTCAAAATACTCATTTGCCTTCTCAATGCTTGAATCTTTTGAATTAAAAATGTAAAGATATCACTATGAATGGATGAAATCTGAATAGCTGTGAAGTAATTGGGGCGAAAAAGGACCATTACATTATATTGTCTGATCTCTCTGTATCCCAGAGGGGTGGTAAAGAGATTTGGTGATGCAGAGACTGAAAAATCCATCATTTTCATATCAGCTCCTTCAATGATTATTCACACTACTTGTATACACGTATGTAAGTGTGGTTTTCTCAGTTGCCTTATCTATCATTTAAACTTCCCAGCTACCAACATTTCTATGCATGTCTCCTTTCTTAAGTGATAATAAGATTGAATACTTCAAATCTTAATGTGGAACATCTTCTCCACACTATCAATAACTTACAGATCTCTTCTGTATCTGTTTAATAATTTTTGTGTCTCTACACTTCTCCGAGCTTTGAATTTATTTGAAAAGTGCAAATTTTAAAATCCTACTTAGCATTTAATTTTTAACTTCGACGACATTGCATAAAGAAATAGAACTGTCTCACCTCTTCCTCGATTTTCTGTACCTCCGAGAATTTCATACAGCTTTTTTGTGTATTCCTGGACTAAAAGTGCTTTACTGTAAAACTTTAATACTGCACTGAAGATATCTTGAATGTATAAAAGACACTGGCTACACTAAGTTACAAAAGCATGGATTTGGTGGCATCCAAACTGAAAGATCATACAGAATCTACTATTGGAATTGGAGCCTTATAATTTGCTTTGAAAATATTCAAGCCACTATAAATGATGATTTTATGTTTCATTTCATTAACTGGTATGCTCTTATTTGAATATTGTAGGCATTTTTTAATGATCAAAACGTGAACTCCAGTTTAAAGTTGCTGTCAGCTTCAGGACAGTGGACTACATTGGGTAAATTTAGAATAAATTTGTCTTAACTAAAAAAGTCTGTGTTGTAACTATTTTGCTCTAATTTGCCATTTTCTAATAACGACAGTTCATATATGTGTATTCTCACCTGGTTCAAATACCTTAAAGAATGACTTTTTTACTAAAAGAAAAGATTTGTGTCTTGTCTGCTACTAAATTGTCACATTTTACTCTTTTTTTTCCCTTGATCCCTGCATCATTCGTAAACCAAGCACCTAGAACTGTTTCGGAATGGTCTGTGACATCCGGTTGACCTGACCACGTATCCAGACAAAATCAACTGCATTAATTATTCAGATAATGTTTGGAGGAAGGCATTCTTCTATAGATGAAACAACCTTACTGGACAGATCTGAGAGTATTGCTCTGTTACAAATTAAAGTTGAGAGAGGAGCAGATTAGGTAGAGCACACCTCTGAGCTCGTGTAAATCTGCTGTCTGCACAACAGAGGTGATCAAGGCGCAGAAGAGCCCCATGTCGTAGGTCGCTCCAGGTGCAGTCATGCCATGAGGTTGACTTCTAGTTTGTTGCCATATCAGAAACTACTTAAAACACTCATCTGTAGTTATGTCTGTAGATATAGATGAGACACTAAAGCAGAAAGGCTAAAATCAAATAGCAAATTTATGGCACCACTTTGAAATGTGTTTTTCATTGTGTAAATGACACATAAAATTTCACAGCAATTGCATGTGATAATGTAGTGAGATTTTGTGCATAATGTGATCTCTGATATTGCCAAAACGGTTTTCCATAATAAGAATATTTTAAAAGGGGGTAGTGGGAAGTCCTCATTTCTTTTGGTTTGTCTGCAAATACTTTACTGTGTGTAAATATTTAATGGAGCTTTGGGAATTTTCTAACTTTTCCATTTCAGCTCTCTGAAATTGGCATAGATTTTTCCCACTCTGTACAATGACACTAGACATTGCCACCCTTTTGTTCAGTTAAAATCCATTTTCCAAACACTACAGCCAACTGTTAAAACAATTGAAATAAAAAGATGCAAAAAATATCTCAAGTACCCCTTCAGGTACCTCTTTCTCACTCTGGCAAGCAGAAAAAAAAATAGATATATTTCAAACTCTTGGGTAAACCTTTTTCTGCTTTAGGCAAGAATTTTTTTAGGCTATCTGTCTAGCCTACGACTTGCCAGTCCCTGCAGTGAAGGTCAGTAGGTTACATACCTTATGTTAAGAGTGGAGGGTCACTTGCCAAGTATCTCAGCTTAACTCCCAATTCTGCTCAGTCTTCCTCTGCACAGAAGTAGTGCATTTTGTTCTAAGGACTGGAAGGGTTCCCTTTCTAAATCCTGAACAGCTGGTATACCCCATTTGCTCTTAAAATTTCATCTTCCCATTCTTTGCCTATTTTTGGTGAGGAATGTTGGCTCATTTTTCTATACTTAGTCTTCATGTGCATTTTTTGAAAATATAGTAAGAATTTACTGTGAGTGGGAGGAGGTAAAAATCATCTTCTAGTATTTTCTTCTTCAGACATGCTGATATATTAATGCAGATTTATCATTTACTTATCACTGTGGAGTAACTCTTTTAAAAACACATTCCTGTTCCTAAAAAAATGCTGGAAATGGGCTTATTTTGCTTTTTAGAATATCTCAGGAAAAATTACATAATCTAGGTTGATTCAGATACAGTATTTATTCTCTTGCAAACAAAAAATGTTAGGGTTTTTTTTCAGAGGGGAATAGTTTGGATGCACAATATAAGTCAGGTCTAGATAGATCCTTAGAAACTTCCCTTCTCCTCTCCTCCATGAGCTTGAGCAGCAAGTATTTATGGACCCACATAAATATGATCAGCATTATATAAATCATCAATATAACAGTAGTGTTTGTTTTCATAATAACTTTGTCTTTTTTGAGGATGTAGTCCCCTTGCACCTTTTCACTAAGAATGTATTTTTTCCTGGTAGAATCCATAATTATACATTGCCTCAAGGACTCCAGCTTTAACATTGCTTGAAATAAAGCATTTTAGTTAAATTATACACAAGGACAATCTCTAGTCTGCTTGATCTGATCAGAAAGATACTTACTGTCCTATTCTCACACCACACTTTTTGCCTCTTGTAGTAGGGATATTTTTCCCCTCCTCCTGGCTGCATGGCACAGTACCTGATAGTTCTGACATGTTCTTTAAGCCACCTCTTCATGGGTTACTCTGATATTTCAAAAATAGAAGCAGCTAAAGGAACAAATTTGATGCATACCAATTTATGTCTTGAGTCTTGTGTGTTTGAAATAGCTGCAGTGAGAACTAAATAGTAGTTTTTCCTTGGACACATTGCTGGCCTTCCACCTGTCAGCAGTCTTGGGGAGGCAGGACCGTATCTGCTTAGGCTCAATTAACACTTGAAAACTTATCTTCAAAGGGGTAGGGTTATGGTCTTTTTGTGTAAATAAAAATTTAGTATTTGCCTAAAAAAAGATTCTTGAGTTCCCATACGTACTTGAAGCTTCAACGATTTCTATCTTTGGAATGGCATTTTAAAATCTGAATTATAATCTTAAATCAGCAATATTTTAGACTACAGTTATAGGTTATAACTTGCAAACAGAATGTAGATGTCATTTGAACCTATAAATCATCAACCTACACCTTTTACTTTTGAAATAGCCTATTTTTAATTCTAAGCACTGAAGTTGCAGTATATATAACTTGTTTTGTAAATAGTAAATTGCAAGATGTTTTTCTGACGTAAAAAACCGTCTTAGATTTTGGAGGAATTCTAAATATACCTAGTCCAGGGTTTGTCTGCCCCCTACTAGATATGCAGGATGTTCATTTAAAAGTGTATTGGCAACACTTTATAGATACTCCAGAGCTGGCTGTTATAAGACGCTTAAACGACTTCAGGACTTCTCATCTCTTTGTTTTCCACTTGCAGAGTTGTCAAGGCATTTCTTCTTCCTATTTTATTGCTCACTTTTATAGCATTATTAAAACTAGTCACTCTTTTCCAGGAAATTTGAAATCTCCAGTTTCAAATCTTACCTCTCAAATGGAGACTAGGAGCTTCCAGTGTATTTAAACTTTTCCATTTATAGTTCAGTTTTCTGAATTACTGAATAGATTACAAAGCTCTGGATTTTTTTTACCTGATCAAAGTTTTCATAAAATCTTTTTTCAGAAAAATCTTTACAATTTGAGGCCTATAAATAGCTCAATTTCTTATACTTTTAGCTCAATAACTGGGAAAATGTAAGATTTTTCATTGTTCTCAAGTCATTTAACGTCTGATTTTTATTAGTTGACTCAGTTTTTAATTCATAGGTATCTACAAAATCAGCCTGTTAAGGGCTGATTTGGCTCATATTAAATCCCTTATAAAATAAAAATTCTATCCCTGTGAAAGGAAGCTGGATAATTAAAAGTTAGAGAAGCTGGAAGTGAGGGGGTGGGAGGAAGGATGAATAAGTAAATATAAATCAGTTTGGTTTTTTTCTTAGGTTGTGAGGCTGTAATTAATGTTTTTCTCTGACTTGTGTTTTTGGTTACATAATTTCATTATTGTTTGATAGTCACTATGTGGTCAGGTAGGAGAATGTCTTAAACTTTTTTTCTTTAATAAAAGGTACTCTTTTTCATAATCTGTAGACGTGAAGCCAAGCAGTTAAATGTCTATAGCTGATTTTCTTTACATCACATTGGTCTGGTAAAATAATTATAAAATTTCGTGTCAGTATTTTAGCTCAAGTAGGCACATTTTCAAGCCATCAACTTGTAACTTCTCTTTAATTTTTTTCCTAGTGTTGATCAGGTAAGTGGTACAGTTTACCTGGGTTTAGATATTAAAATGCCAGTCCTACTTAACCTATGAATAAATAGTCTCCATGTAAGTATATGGCAGAAATCCCAAGGGCTTTCTGGAACTGTGTGGGCAAGAGAAATTTTAGGTTATGCTATGCTTGCAAAGATGAGGGTCAAAATGAAATGGTAGGTGCTCTTGGAAGCATCCTGGTTCATACACCCCTTTTTGGCATGTTTCTTTTCCTGAAATACTGTCATCTAGAGGGAAATCTGGACATTTCCCAAATAGTAGTCCTTAGTGATCCTTTAGGTCAGTTTGTCAGGACACAACTAAATTTTATCTTTAATTGTATGGTAAAAAGCCTTTTGATACTGTGATGTTGTTGACCAGTCTCCAATGAAGGGAACCTGCAGAGGAGAATAGATAGGAGTAAACTCATGGACAGCTGGAATGCTGTGAATATTCTGTCTGCTCAGACACACTGCCCTTGTGTTGCATCTCACTCATGCACTCCTCCCCTCTCCTGTTCAGAAGCACTTTGCAGGGTGTTCAGGTGGACTTACGAGATGGATAGAGAATATGTTCTGAACACTTGGACTGTAGAGAGCACACAGAACTGGACTGAGTCTAAAGCTTCTCAAACGTGGGGTTTAATGCTATTTAAGGTGCCATAAGTTATCCAACACCGTGCATACAGATTTGTAGATGTAACACTGTATATAGAGATGTGCCCTTCTAGACTGATACCTCATTAGGGAAAATGGGCAGTCTCAAATGGTTCAGATGTCTATGAGCAACAGGACTGGCCTTGGATGACTTGCAAGCAGAGGGAAAAAAATATAGAAAAATATACCCTGCATTTAATGATTACAGAGATAATACTTCAGATTCATATGGGAAACATTGAGAGTACCTTTTTCATTTTCTGAAATAGCTGGTTAATAAAGCTTTTCAAAAAGTTCAGATATAAAACTTAACAAATAAAAAATTTGTTGGGGCTGTGTTCATTTTGGTTTTTACATGGTGGGGTGCTGTTAGCAGCTGTTGACTTTTGTACTTCATCATGCCAAATTTGGCAGCTGTCCTTAGATTCTTTAAGGGTTAAGCTGTAGAATATGATTTTTCTAAGGGTGTGATCTAACATGATGTTGGGTTCACAGTGTTCCATCTATTCCTAGTTTCGGTTGATAGTATTTACCGACAGAGGGAGCAAACACATGAGCCTTAATGGAAGGCGGTATTCAGATGAATTTAATGTTTTCTTTACACTTGTTTTTTTCTTACCTTTCTTTGGCTTTTTTGAGGGTCTGTGTGATTGAGTCATAATTATGCAATCTGTGTTTTTTTAAAGCATATGAAACATGCAACCAGCTTCCTATATATTCCAGGTTCTAAAGTGACAAAAATTGAAGCTGCAGTGGTACCTTGTACACAGATTTCCATGTCATTTTTTGATCGGCTGTACTGTGAAGGAGTTGTTAGAGAAACTGGAGATATTGTGAAATGTTACGATGACTATTATGATGATATTCTTATCTCTGATGAATTAAGGAAGGTCAGTATAGTAATGAATAATTTATTATAATTTTTCATACTCTGTTAGGTACCATAAGGACACATTGATAGCCATGTTTTAGAAACAACTGAGGCAGTACATTGCCTAAATGTGTGAAAGCAGGGACTGTTTTTCAGGTGGACCCTCATTCCTTCTTATTTGGGAGAAAAAGGGAAAACCTTCTGCCCACCTGTGTCTCAAGTAGTCAGTACTTGGGGGTGTCTGTGGGGAAATGCAGATACTCATTTGCTTAGGAGAGCAAAGGGAAGGTTCTGTGATATTCGGAGTTGTAGGTTCACCCAGCCTTCCAGGTAGCTGATGAAATTGAATGTATTTGATAGCTACATCCTGAAGCCTTCTTGGCCAGGGGTGTTGACCATGTCATAGGTGAAGACATTTAAAGAAAGTCATCTTCATAAATTTTCACTAAAATGAAGAGGAAACTATGGAAAAGGAAATTATTTTTCAGTGTAACACTGGAAGGGGACTAAATATAACTCCTGAACAGGCCTGCAATGTAAAAACTTTGTTATACTGTAGTGAAGGTGTCAGAAAGCAGATTATTCTGGAAAAGAGTCTAGCAGTGGCACCTTTTTAATCAATGTATGTCTTTATTGTGTTTCTTTTGACTTCATAAACTAAGCTAAACCAATTTTTTAAACTTTAGTTTGTTTAGCATTAGCAAAGCATAGTGTGGGAGAACTGGATTTTGCTCTTCCTTGTATATATAATCAGCATAAGTACTTAATAATTATAGAGTTGCACTCATTTGCACTTGGCAAATCCTTTGAAGGCAATGTATTTGAACCAGTGACACTGGTTACAGGATGTGGCCTGAAATACTGGTCTGTCTTGTAAAGTTCTGGGAAAAGGTGAGAACTCAAGCTCATGTTTAAATTTCAGATGTGGTTTGTAGCCTAGCAGTTCAAAATACTGTGTATTTATTTATAAGCTGGGTAAATGTGAAATATTTTCTGAAAAATAAGTATATTGTATGTAGGAAAGTTAGAGGCAACATTTAAAATTAGAAATCATTGGGGTTTCAATGTCTTCCCATTTTCCTTCCCATGGAAGGGATGTGTGTGTCAGCATTTGCAAATTGAGGTTTTCACATTGGTTTGAAACAAATGGGATTCCTACTCGTAGTAAGACAGCAGAAAGAATAACAGTCAAAGTCTTCCAGGAATGACATCAAAACTTCAAATTAAATTAGTCAGGGATCTAAGACAGAAGACTGTAGGGGGCACCAAACTGTCTCCTGATGTCAGAGGGTGGCCCTCAGCTACGAGGCTCCATGTTTCTTTCCTGCCTACCATGTCTCCTCTTGCTTCAGCCAAGAAGGGGGTTGGGATATATATGAAGTGACCATCCAGAACAGTTGTTGCCCTGACCCCTTTTTAGTCAGGCTGTATTATAAAGAGGGCCAGAGAGCAGTAGGCTCATGTCTAGCTTTGACCACTTTGCCTGGGCTGGCATCTGCAGTTTGGCTGACATGACTCAAATGTCTCGTAGCCATTGGGATTGTCCTGTCCACATTTACAGTGTGCAGTGTTGGGACTAATTTAGCAAGTCCTCTGTGTTCACATAATATCTCAGCAAAAGGCAGGTGAGACACACAGAGGCAGCTGGAGAGCATGTCTGGTTAATCCAGCCTACAGATTAAGGCTCACTGGAGTCTGCAATAAAGCATGATGTGAGTTTAAGTGATCTCCTCTGGGAGGTCCTCAGGATTCTTTTACAAATATGAAATAACTGTGTCAATCTAAGAGTGAAAATGCAAGTGTTGGCAAAGTTACCAAAACCTAACTGTTTGGTGGTGATTCACACACCAAATATAGTTAGATTGTTTTCAGATTATTGATTGTTTCACTAGCATGACAAATAATTAATCAGTGAAACAACAAGTTTGGGCACAAGTCTGACAGTGATTCTGATTTACATTTTATGTAAGAATTTTGAACATAATTGCATCACTGGAAAAAGGATTTATAGAGAAATAGGTATTTCCATCCCTAGTTCCTATATTTTATATGGGCATAATTTCTGTGTGCCATGCAGCAAAGTAGTTGCATTGTTTATAAACTGAATCTCAAATAAGCAATTTTTATCAATTTGACTTCCTTGTTTTTTTCTTGTTCTACAAGGTCTTGCTTCTGGAGGATTCTGACCATTATGACTTATTCAGTCAATTGGATCGCGAGGAATTTCTGTTCTGTCTTTTTAAGCATTTTTGCATCGGAGGAACTCTTTGCCAGTTTGAAGATGTAGTTGACCCATACTTAGAAACTACGAAAGCTTTTTATAAAGACTTGGTGAGGTAAGTGTTATTCTGTTTTATACAACCGTGTATGTATGTACTGTGCATAGATACTTTGTGTCGATTTGTGTAAATTTATTGTGCACTGCTGCTTCAAAAATGGGGCTGTTATTTAACCCACCTGTAAGCTTATTTGGCTTCAACCATCAAAATAGCATGTAACAACAGTATTAGTTCAGTGGCAAAATATATGCAATTTTAATCATATCTGTCCCACATAAGAACTCTTTTTATATAACATTTATGGACATTGATGGTTTATAATTCACTGCCATTTTAAAGATCCTTTTTTTTTTGCAATCATCTATTGAAAACATGTCATGGTACTGGAAACAGATTGTATTCCCACTGTCACTGATAAAATATCAACAATTAAGTCTTGGCTGTGTAGTTTTAGACTACTTTCCATTGGACTGCTTTTGATTTAGAATTTAGAAATTGAAATAATTAGTTGAAAATTTTATTTCTGTATATATTTTATTCCTGCTGATTTTTTTTTTTAATTTTTTTGTAATACACTTGGATTTTGACCTTCCTAATTCGGCAAATACACTTCTCACAGTGTAATGCTAAGGGTGATAGAATCTGGCTGTTAACATGACACAGTGGACTAACATACATTTTTTACCAGGTGTGGTGTATAGAATTGTTTGGAATTTTATGTGAGGGTTTCTTTTCCTTGAAATTAAGGGTGGTTGATCAGACATTCAAATTCAGAATAAAAAGGCAATTTTGTTTTGATATATCCATGTGCTGACTTCTCCGATGGACAAAACTTCTTATTCCCTGGTTAGTGGGATATGGAATGTAGTTATAGGTTATGCAGACTCATTCCTAGTTAAGCAATAGGAATATAGAGATTGTCAAAGATATTACTAAATTTTTTATTAGTATGATTAATTTTTGTATTTTCATATCATATATAGATGGAAATCAAGTGGGTTCTTCAGAAGTACTGGATGTGACAGAAAAAGCATCCATCAGTGTTCAACACTACCCTCCCTTTTCTTTTAAATTGCTCACTCTGCACTTGAATCAAGTTGCTTGTTACTTTAATCCTGGGCCTTAGTTGACTCTGCATTGCCTGCAGCTGTTTCTGCTCTTGTGTTGTTGAACTGATCTAGGACAAAGTGCAAATCCAATCAGTTCCTTCCCTTTACTGCTTCCCTTTGCTGTTGAATTGTTTTATCCTAAACATGTTCAAGTTCTGTTCTAAGCCACTCATTTTCTTTACCTTCCTATCTCCTTAAACATCTTCCCATTCTTTTTCCTTTTTATGCTGTAAAATTTGATAAGGGTGTCAAGTAGGTCTTGTTACTTAAAACAAAGAAAAGCATCTGCCAAGATCTTCCCCCAGTTTCATCCTGCTTTCAAGGTTTACTTTTTCTGTATCCTCACCCTATTGATCCTTTATATATTTCTGTGATTTTCCTCTTGTGTGCTACTTCTGTCCTTTATACAATATTAGGAGAAAATATTTTGAGATCCATTCCTCTGCTGTTTGGTTTTGGTCTTTTTTTTTTTCTCAGTTGGCAGATTGCTTTCTATCCTCTGAAGTTTTGAAATACATCTACTCAGTTCATGTGAGATAACTGATCTTCAGTATTTATGTACCATGTGTCTCTCCATTTCTGTGCCTATAAATGTCTACTGGTTTCTCACTGCCAGAGGAGCTGGTGTTAACACTCAATACCAGTTGAAAAAGAAATTTAAAATTTAACTCAATCTTTTTTCTTTGTCCTTTGATATTAACTTCCCTGTCACTATCATGAGAGAAGTTTTTGATCTTGACTTTTCAGACCTTCCCTCCCCCTTCACAATCACAGTTGTCTTTTTTTTGGTCTTATTTCTCCCTGTCCCCAGGTTACCAAGATGATGCTGCTGTTTTATTTCCACCATCTTAAGAGAGAAAAAGGCTGTGAAGATGACCACTAATGACAGTCTTGACTTAATTTCTAATTTCTAGTCCATGCTAGGCCCGTGTTACTTCATTTTTGTACAAATTCACCAGAAAATAATGCAATGAAAATTACCTGCTCATAGCCTTTTATTTTCAGTAAACAACTGCTAATGACAGTAGTAATTGCTTAAATTCTGTTTCCCAATGAGATGACCTTCAAATTCCTGTTGAATACTAACTGTCCTTTAAATTCTTTTTTAGACTGCTATCCTCTGTCTGGTTTCTTTTCATCTTGGATTATGGTCGCATTGGATACTTTCTACTCTTGTAAAGTGATATTAAAAACCTTTTGTGGTATTAAAAATTCTGTAAACTGTACTCTCCTTAAGGTTTAATTTTGAATTTTTATATTTGAAGGCTAAGAAGGCTTGGTAAAAAACAAATGGATACTAAAATAATTATTAGCTGCTAGGTGATGTGCATTGAAAAATTAGCTGCCACAGATGAACTCAGACCAATAACAATAAGCTTATAGAGGTATAAACTACCACTGTTCAGTCTTGTAACACTATTCCTTATGGAAAAGAGCCTTGGCATGAAGAGTTACACAAAAGTGTCTTTACTGCTAGGAGCAGCAGGCCTATGAGCTTTTCCTTACTTATCTTTATTGCAACGGTTTTTTCTGGACTTTCTTAAGTTCTAACTCCAAGGCACTGGCATTCCAAATAGTATCAAAAGGTTTGAGATTTCATTTTATTAAAGCATTTCCATGTGTATAGCTTTATTATGAGAAAATGCAATAATCTTTTTGAAATTAGGAGATCTAGATATTTTACAAGCACAGCTAGGGACTTCCAGATACAATTATTAAATGGCAGATATTTTCTTCTTTGCAAAAAAAGTGATATTTTCTTACTAATGAATTAATGCACAACTTGTAGTCTGTTACTAATCCAATCATAAATAGTCTGTGACCAGTTGAATCCATCCAAAATTCTAGTGTTTAGTGTCATATCCTGTGTAACCTAAATGATTTCAAAATTTCTTGTAGTATTTTGATTTGGTTAAAGAATATACTTACACAACAAAAATTTGTTAATTAAAATAAAGTCCATGAATCTTTGTTGATAAATCTTGTCTTCTCTACTTAACCCTAGATTTTTCTGACAGTGTCTGTCGATGGTGGTGACAGCTTGGTAGTCAGTGGTATCTTGTAGTCAGTGTTTTCTTCTCCTTGCTTCATCTCCATCTCCATGCCCTTTCTCCCATAATGAATGAATGTATGTGAAGGCATTAAGTTGTTCTTTTATTGTTTGGAGAGCCTAATAAAATACTGCTGGTAAGGTTAGGGTATGAATAAATCCCAAAGTGTATTGAGAAACCATGAAGATGTTTTCTCTTCATAAAAATAGAATAGATGCACAATAAAGTGATGAACTACCACATTCAATGAATAGTTTAGACGTTAACAATTCGCAAGAACATGGGGCTATTAATACTGTCCTCTTCAAGAAGACGACATGGCTTTTTCTAAAACCTTTTAGGGGAAAAAAAAAAGAAATGGGGCAAATGTCCTGGTTTCTTTCAAGTCAACAAATGAAGAATCTATCTGATTTTCACAGACACAATTTTTTGCCTTAGAAAAATAACCAAAGTGCTAGAAATAAACACTCATTCTGAAAAATTACTTACAGGAAGCTAACCACAAGGGGAAAATTTCTCAAGGCAATGGAATAAATAGAAAAACTTATTCTTTGTCACCTCTTACTTTGGTATCCTAGATATATGAAACCAGAAAGTGGTAGTCTTATTTTCAGAGAAGAATCTGAAGACAGAGTAACTTAGAACTGTAGCTTTTGGGGGTGGTAATATATGGTAGAAAGCGATAACCCCACTAACTCTCTATATCTTGTTCTGAAAGTTATCACTCTTTCCACAGAGATGGTTAAACAGTTTCTGAAATGCTGTAGTTTCCAGCCTAGTATATTAGCTGTATTAGCAGTATAAACTGACATCTGTGTTAGTTTGTCTTAATATGCTGGTCTGTAAACTGCGGTGATTCAGAAGCTGAGCTGTCCCTACGAGGGACAGTCATCCCTGAAGGGCTGGGAAGGCAGACAGCTGGGGTCAGTACCAATTTCAGCAATGCTTTTCAATCCACTGTTGAGTATATCAACATATCAGATGCAACAAAAGATTCTGAGAAAGCCTTGTTACTGACTCACCACAAGGAAGATGATCTTCACAGTATGGGTTCAAACATGACAAAGTACTCCACAGGCGGTCAGTTAATTGCAGAGTCAATTTCTTTTATTGGCTGGAGAGATTGAATCAACAAAGGTGATGTTGGTTGATTTGAGATTCACTTGCTCTTATAAAAAAAAGCTTTGCCGAAGCACTGGTAATAGGGGACTGCTGTCACAGCTTGGACCTGGTGTGGTGATTTCACTGGCCTGTGTTTAACATACATTCTAGTAACTTGTCTGTATTGGGACCTTTCCCAGGGATAGAATCTGTTTGTGACAAGGCAGGTATTGAACTATGCATTTCTTGGAAGTGTGTAAGTATGGAAGTTATAAGCCTCAACTATTCCATAGTGAGTTAATGTAAATAGGAACCTGCAAAATTAGATAAGTTAATAGCAGTTACATGATCTAATTTCTGAAGAAATGTAAACATCACTTAAAGCAGAGCTGAGGAAAAATAACAAATTAAAAATACGTAATTGAAATTATGTTGATAATATGTAAATTGAAAATATGTTGATATGCCTGGATTCTTCACAATGATATCTCAGTGGTTTTTGTAATGAAAGAAATAGAAGTCTTCATAACACAGACTAGAAATATAAAAATTCGGAACTAATCCCATCCTAAATTGCATAGCTGACTATGTATACAAAATTCCAACGGAAGAAAAATGATCCTAAACTATACATACTAGTTAAAAATGAGCTAAAGACTGCCTTTCTTCACCAGTACTGCTGCTATTTCTTGTGGTCTGTACTAAGATGCATTTCACTTTGCAGGTTTCTTATCTCAAAGAATATGTGAAAAGATTTTTACAAAATATTTAGCTGCATAATTTTTCATAGCTATCAAAATGCAAACTATACTGGAGTCATCAACGTCTGGGTAATATTGCTGTGATTTATTAGCTGAAAACTGTGAAAAGTAGTGGGGTTCCGCAGGGCTGCATTTTGGGCCCTGTGTTCTTCAACCTCTTCATAAATGACTTGGACACAAGACTGGAAGGGATGCTAAGCAGGTTTGCAGATGACACAAAATTCAAAGGAGCTGTTGACTCCCTCAAAGTCAGGGAGGCCCTGCAGAACGACCTTGACAAATTAGAGGACTGGGCAGTCACCAACCATATGAAGTTCAATAAGGGAAAGTGCTGGGTTTTGCACCTGAGACAGGGCAACCCTGTATGTACGTACAGACTGGGGAATGAGATGCTGGAAAGCAGTGCCACAGAAAGGGACCTGGAGGTCCGGGTCGATGGCAAGTTGAACATGAGTCAGCAGTGCCCTGGTAGCCAGGAGGGCCAACTGTGTCCTGGGGGGCATGAGGCAAAGCATCACCAGCCGGTCGAGGGAGGGGATTGTCCCACACTGCTCTGCACTGGCCTCACTCATATTGTGTGCAGTTTTGGGCACCACAATATAGGAAAGATATTAAGCTCTTAGAGAGTGTCCAAAGGAGGGCAACA
The DNA here is from genome assembly GCF_009829145.1 of Chiroxiphia lanceolata. NCBI lineage: Eukaryota > Metazoa > Chordata > Aves > Passeriformes > Pipridae > Chiroxiphia > Chiroxiphia lanceolata. The sequence goes on along the minus strand of NC_045638.1, from coordinate 78,912,790 downwards.
AAGATGGTGAAGGACCTTGAGGGGAAGCCGTATGAGGAACGGCTGAGGTCACTTGGTCTGTTCAGCCTGGAGAAGAGGAGACTGAGGGGAGACCTCATCACAGTCTACAACTTCCTCATGAGGGGAAGAGGAAGGGCAAGCACTGATCTCTTCTCTGTGGTGACCAGTGACAGGACCCAAGGGAATGGCCTGAAGTTGTCTCAGGGGAGGTTTACGTTGGATATTAGAAAAAGGTTCTTCACCCAGAGGATGCTTAGGCACTGGAACAGGCTCCCCAGGGAAGTAGTCACAGCCCCAAGCATGACAGAGTTCAAGAAATATTTGGATGACACTCTCAGTCACATGGTGTGACTCTTGGGGATGGTCCTGTGCAGGGTTAAGAGTTGGACTTAATGATCCCTGTGGGTCCCTTCCAACATGGCATATTCTGTGATTCTGTGATTCTATGTCTAAAACCAAGTCAGTTTCAGACTAGATATACTCAATATTTTTCAGTAAAATGTCATAATAGCCACGTTATCTAGCAATGGCCACATACCCTTCCATGGTCAATATGACTTAAGTTGATTTTAACTATGAATTTGACCTTCATAAAATTTGAGTGAGGACTCAGTGTTTAAAATGTATTTAATAAATGAAAGATTCTAATCATCAGTACTTACAGTGTATAATAAGTACATATTATTCCCCTGTATTTCAGTGTTCAAAAGAATCCTGAAACAAAAGAAATATGTATTATTTCTACAGTCTTCAGAGTGTCTGCATATGTAAGTATTAATAATGTTTTGATACAGGATTTTACTGGAAGTTGCATGCACAGCATGAAAATAATGAATTGAAATTAAGACAAAGAAAACATAATATTCCATTATAATGGGTTATTTTCCCATAGTTGTCATTTTTTTATTCACGAACTCTCTCTCTGATCTCATCCTGCTTTCTTGTCCTCTACACTAATTCTTCATCAGTAACTTCTAACTAAAGTTTTGTTTGGTAGCTCACTAAAAATAGGCTTACTGGATTACAGTTGAAGTTATAATAGTCATCCAGAAACTAGTTTATGGGAAAAAAAAAGATCTGAGTAATTCTGGGCTTAGATAATAATAAAACTTGAGATAGCAGTAAGGATTAAGAATGCACTCTTGACTTCATATATTCTGTTTTCAGAAATGTTGCTAGAGCTTTCTGAATAGCTTGCATTGCATCTGTTTCTCTAGAGACTGCAAGGAAGTGTAGTATACGAAAAGGCTGGGCATGACTGCTAACCTCTTTTGCCCTCCCTTGTCAAGTCTCATTCCTCTTTGTTTCCCTTGCAAAATCATGTATTTACCATCAAGATAAGTTTGAGAACTGGCTGCACGTTTACCAGTTTCAGCATATCTGTTATCTGTTACAGTAGAATTAACTACTTCAAATTCTTCTTGAGTAACCAGAATATGTAATAATTAAATGTCAGATAATGTGCCCCCTTTCAACAGCAGTAACTGATGTCATTTCAGACTGCACAAACTTCCCTGTAGGTTGCCAATAACCCAGTTGTTCATCTGTGGGTCATCACCTTTAAGTACTGTATATGATTCATAAAGACTTTCAAAAATAAACACTTTTTGGGTGTATTAAAATTTATCTTTCTACTAGGTTGCAGACTGTAATAAAAATAAAATAAAAAACCAAACCCCTGATAACTTAATGTTCTTCTATTATTACTATTTTTACCCACCTCTGAATCAAGTGCATTGATGTGAACTTTGTGAATTTCTACGTTTAGGCAGATGGGTGACATTAAAGAGTTCCCCTAACTGTCTTAGACATACATTAAATACCACTAGGGAAGAAAAAAAGGAACTTTTTGTAAACAAAAATGTGTATGGACAGAAGAAAATTCAGTGTAAATGCAGAGCAGGCTATCCTCTTTGTAGCCTTGGAGGGAAATTGGGCATTGTTGTGCATTCTGAAAATTTGTGAGGTGAAGAATTCTGAAATTATGGTTTGTATTAAAAAACATCCTGAAGAATTTTCTCTTGGAATACAGAAAGGCTTAAACAGTATGTCTAGACTGTTTGATGGCTGTGTGGATCAAAACTATTCAAGTCAGCACTTACAGGAAGGACACTTACTGGAGCACAAATGTCTTATGCTTGTGATGAAAAGTTTCTCTCAAGGAGATAACTACATTTCTGCAATAGATTTAGTTTGAGTTCATTTGCAAAGTAACTGTAGAGTGTGTTATTATAATCCTTATGCTGAGCTGACAGTTTTTAAGCCATATTTTCTTGTTTTGTATCTGGAAGAAGGGGACTTATCCTCTTAGCCTGATATAAATAAATAAATAAATAAATAAACAACTTTTAAAAAGCTGTTCTGGTTAAAGTGACTTCTGCAGACAAGAAGTTAGAAGAACACACATTTTTGCAAGATGGATTAACAAATGAACAAATAAATATACATGTGTATTTGCACTAGTATAAATGAAATGAGGAATTAAGAACTTTACATAACACCATCCCGACACCGTCCTTTCCTCTTTGTTTGGTTTTTAAGATGTGGCTAAGAAGCCCTTGTTTTGGAAACAATATCTAAAAAAGCACACTATTAGAGATGTAAATAGTTCAAGGTATTAAGGTGTAGTTATAAATGTCTGTAGAGCTGTGATTAGCAGCTGTGATGTTTAGCATCAAAACCTGATAGACATAGACCTGGGCACCACAAGAGAAATAATTTTAGATCTTGTGACAAAGTACTCTCTTGAACTCCAAATACCCTTGAAAGCTTTGAGGCTTTGCATATAATGAAACACTGTTACAGCTAAAGTATTGGGATGCTCACTGATATTTTTGAACTTTCTTTACCTGAACCCAAACTGTGGCAGTGTTAGAAATCAGCATAATGCAGAATTTATTCAAGAAGTATTTTTTAAAAAAACTTGATTAAATTATGCTGTTTTGAGAATGTTCAGCAGTATTTTTATTTCTGTATTATGCTGTGCATATGTATTCTTAAATCATCAGCTGATTATCTGTGTTGCTACAAAGAAAAAATACAGTACATCAATAAATCAATCATTACACCCCCTGGATGTCTGAACCAAAGTCCACACTGCAGATGGAATTGGTATGGTTCTTAATTTGTGTACATGCATGAATGTAAATTTCAGAGTCTTTGTGCTCAAGTATTTTAGGGTTTTTATGACCTCTTTTACTAATTAAAATAAATTTTAAACCCCTTTTCATCTAATTAAGTTATATTTATTATTTTCCTCATACCAAGTTTGGTATATTCTGGAGTTTCTTGAAATGCCTTATCACCAGAACTTAATTAGTTTTTGTTCTTGTTGCAAAAATTTTTAGTGGGCTAACACTGCCTTTAAACAGCCAAAACGTCAACTGGCATCGGTTGATTCCATAAGGAGTGCAGGAGTGGGATCCTTGGTAGCAATGGGAAAAGATTTTAGCTAGCAATCAGATCTTCATGCTGGTCTTCTCTTACTTTTTTTTCTTCAGTTCTGTGCATGAGCTTAGGTTATTTTTGGATCAAACTCCAAAGGCATTATGATGAGCACTGTAAAATCTTAAAACTTTCTCCCCTTACTTGCAGATGAGAGTCCAGTGTTTGTTACATATGTATCCCTAAAAAACACCTGAAGAGAGCTAGGCATCTTACAATTGGAGCTACAGAGCTTGTATGCTGCGTTGGCCTAAAAATAGAATACTATTTTTAGCTTGTGGCATTTGACTACCATTGGAAAATGCTGTGAATAAACATTATCAAACCTCTACCTGTCTTAAACAGTGCTTTTATGGTGGTGCTCAGCTTAACTTAAGGTTCAGGAGTTTGAATAATCCCCCAAAGGAAGACACCAGAACATCTAGTAGGGGGTTCATCCTCTTTGAAATAGCAGGAGAAAATGGAGTGCCAGTAACAGCTAATGGATAAAATTCACAAATGGTCCTTGGAGCAGAAACAGGGACCCAAAACTTTTCCTTCTAACCTGCCTTAACCACTGAGATGGATTATTTTATGCAAAGGAAGACAGCTTCAACAAAAGAATGTGAGATGTGTGACCCTAATCTGGAATACTCTGGGAGTTTAAAATTTTCCTGGACAAAATGGGCAATATATGCAATATAGCAATTTCCCTCAGGCAAAAAAGTGGAACAGAACTTACATCTCTTCAACTCTTGCATAAAGGTGTTGGGGAGCAGGAGGGAACTGTTACGTGTTTTAAAAGAAAAGAGGTGTCCCTAAGTATTTATTGATCTTTCAGATGTAAAATTACTACGTTGCCTGAATAAAAAAAAATCAACTCTTCAAAAATCCCCCCCATCTAGCTTCTGGATCCCTACTGGGTTTGAAGTATGTGTCAAACTATGCTGCTCTGTCAACACTGAAGCTTTTATTGACATGTGCAGACGTAGGATGTTAAACTGAAGAGCCCATTTCCTGTGCTGATTGTCAGCTGAAAGTGTTTTTTCAGAATGAGTATTTTGGAGCTAGGTGCCTAGACTCCCTTCAAACCCTTTCTGAGGACTGGCACACAAAATGTTTTCAATAACAGTCCTAAATTGTTAAAAAGAGCTGTACTACGGGTTTTGCTTAAATGCAAATATTTGAACCTGAACAGATGCATTGGCAAATGTTAAATGAAAAAAAATTATAACGATGGAACAGTTTTATGTGTTAATGTAGAGTCTATAATTTTTTTCTCTTTCACAGGAAACATGATGGGGCTGTTGTAAATTTAATCATTTGTATTTTGGGCTCTAATTGTGTAAACACATTCTTACATGTTTATTTTTACATTTTATATTAATATCACATTTACCTCAAGGTTATTTGAAACATTCAGCTAGAACTACTGTGCATTTTGTAGTGTTGGGATTCTCATGGAGACATAATGCTGTTTTAATAAACTACGGTGTATTTGTTCTGTTTTGCTATGCAATAAACTATCAATTGGAACAAATTATCAGTTTCATTCAGATTTTCTTAATTTTCTCATGGGTATCCATATTGTCCCTAATACTGCTTTGTTTTTTCTTTTTTTTTTACTTCCTCGCAGGATGCTAATGGCCTGTGTTACCCTTCAAGCAAAAGCCACGAACAGACTTTTGCCTACTTGATTGTGGATCCCTGCAAGCGACACGTGAATACGCTGTATCACTGTTTCGGTGGAGGCGTATTTGCTAACTAGTTACGAACCCCAGTTTTACAATGGAGGTGGCCTCCTCTCTGCATGGATTCAGGTAGAAAATGCATACTTTTCTGACGAGGAACGACGTGCTCCTTGATTACAGGCTCGGAAGTGCTTCATGTTTACTCAGATGTTACTACGGAGTTAGAGACAAAAGTTTTCCTGTATTTATAGTTCTTGACGCTGTTTTCTTGGCAGTGCCCCCCTCCCTTCACCCATTTCATCTAATAAAAAGTATTTCCCCAAAGGTCCCGTCCCTTTCATGAGCCAGTTTCACAGACCCACGGCGCGTAACTGCGGGACCGGGAAAAAGCGCGGGAGGGGGCCGATCGGAGGGGGGGTGTCCCAGGCCGATGCCCCGTTTCGGGCCGGGGTAAAGGCGAGTGCGGCCGCCCCTCCCCACCCCCTCGCGGAGCGGCCTCCTGGAAGTTGGATAGAAGTTAGGGAGAAAAAAAAATTCTGGTTGGCGGCACCGCTCCGTGTCGGCCGCAGGCGGGCGGGCGGCAGCTGGGAGAAGTGCGGGCGGGCGCACAGGGAGAGGCGGAGGGGCGAGGGCCGAACGCGGTCCGAGGCGGGAGCGGTGCGGGTCCGGCGCGGGGTGCGGGGGTCCCGGGCAGCGGGTCCCCCGCGCCGGGAGCCTCCCGTGCGGGAGGCGGTGCGGGCGGGCGCGCGCAGAAGCGCGACGAGGCACAAGCTGCCTGTGTCGGATACGGTGCGGGCGGGCTCAGGAGGGGCGGGGCCGGCGGCGGAGAGTGAGTGATTCGGGCGGGCGTAACTGCGAACTTTTGTTTGGTGTGTTGTGTGAGTTAGTTTCCGCCGCCGGGACAGAGGCGCCGGCCGGGCTGGGCCGGGCTCGGGGAAGCGCCGCACGGTCAAAGTTGTTTTGCCAGTTGCTGCGGCCGGGTCGGTTTCCCGACCGAAGGGTGAGAAAGTACCGGCGACAGAAGGACGAGCTGCGGCCCGGGGAGCGGGGCATGCGGGGCTGGGAATCCGGGCTCTGAGCCGTCGATCCCCGCCAGGGAAGTGCCGGGGGGTCCCGACGGAGCCATGGATCCCGGGCAGCCTCAAGCGCAGCAGCCGCCGCAGGCAGCGCAGCCCCCGGCCCCGCAGCAGCAGCAGCAGCCGCCGCAGCCCCCGGGCGCGGTGTCGGGGGCCTCGGCCGGCGCGGCGCAGCCCCCAGGCGCGGGGCCCCCTCCGGCGGGGCACCAGATCGTCCATGTGCGGGGCGACTCGGAGACCGACTTGGAGGCGCTGTTCAACGCCGTGATGAACCCCAAGGGCGCCAACGTGCCGCACACGCTGCCCATGCGGCTGCGGAAACTGCCCGACTCCTTCTTCAAGCCGCCTGAGCCCAAGGCCCACTCCCGCCAGGTGAGGGGGAGCGGAGGAGGGGCCGCTCGCGGGCGGGCGGGGGCCGGCGGGACGGCCCGGCCGAGCTCCGTCTCCCCGCCGCCGCCGAGCTCCTCCCGGGAGAGGTGTGTGGGGGAGGGGGCCGGGGCGGGAATCTGCGGGGCCGAGCGGGGCGGGGGGCGGCCGGCCGGGGCTGCCGGGGCGCTCTGTGCCGCCCGCCGAGGGAGTGCGTCCCCCCATCCCTTCATTTGTTCTTCCCCAGGAGCGGGGGCGCCGCGCGGCCCCTGTCGCGCCTCTCGCGCTGGGACGTGGACGGGGATCCGGACGGGGATCGGGGCCGGGACCGCGGCGGGCGGGCACTGGCCCCGTCCCGGTGTCCGGCGGGGCCTCGGACTCCACATCCGCTCCTTGGCTTTCTCGGCTTCGCCGGGACCGCGGCGGTGGGGGCGAGCCCCTATAACTTGGGTGAAAACGCTTTGCTTGGAAGACGGGGAGGATTTCTCTCTGCGGTCCAATTCCCTGCCTTCTGTGGAGGGGGGGTGTGATGAGGCGGTGCCAAACCTACACCCCCCCGCGCCCGTCAGACAATATGGATGTGGCTTTTCCACCATTTCGGCACTGCGCTGGGTAGAGTAGGATTAACCGTCCCACATATAGACGCACGCACATCCGAAGTTAATTCCAAACTGAGCCAGACATCAGGGCTGACGGCGTCGAGGGTCCGACCGGGCGCACCTCTCGCATCCCGGGAGTCGCTGGACTCGGACCTGTGGGGCCTCGGCCGTGCTAGCCCGGGGGAGGGAGGGAGGGAGGGAGGGAGGGATGCGGGGCAGGGCCGAGGAGGGAGCGGGGGAGGGATGCGGGCAGGGCCGGGAAGGGGGGGGCGGGGCGGGGCAGGGCCGAGGGGGGAAGGGGCGATGCGAGGGCAGGGCGGAGGAGGAGCGCGGTGGGGGATACGGAGCAGGGTCGTCCCTCGGCCTCCGGGAGCGGTTCGTCTTCAAGCGGAGGGACTTTTGTGCCAAGACCTAAATGCTGGTGTAAATACAGCTAAAAGTTAACGTTTAGGCCGCTGTTACCATTTTTTGGCAGGAGGCTGTTCCTACCTACTCGAGTGTTATTAAGTAATGAACTTTGTTGCTAAGCTATAAAATAGGTTTTATTATTGGCTATTGTCACTTTATCTGTGTAGCCAGTAAAAGTGAAACTCGCTGTGTGGACTGTTGCCTGCTACCCTTGTTGTTAAGAGTCTGTCAACATTTCCATTATTAAACTTCTGTTTTGAAGGATTTATAACTTGACTTCTGAAGTTCATTCCAGGCTGAACCTTGGCACGTTCTCTCCCAGCCTAGGAGTTAATTCATTTTCCAAATACTCGAAAAATCAGTCTGGCCTTCATATAGCAAGACTGAAAAGAAAATTGAAAGGAGTGAAGCCGAGTTGCTTCTGTAATTTTGCTAGCTTCTGAGTTGCAGACCTTTAATAACACACTGAATTCCAGCAAAGAAAAAGGATTTTATGTACAGTCTTTTTCCAACTTGAGCAAATCTTATCGCAGTTCCATTGTGTACAAATCTGAATAGGTAGACATTCATCTAACACTTGGTGGTGTGTCTTGTTAAACTGCAGTTAAATAGCTATCGTGTTTGAAATGCACTTAACGTCTGTGATGTTCCTACAGCTTGCACTTTTAAGCTTAGCCTTATCTTTTTTGTGTATGTTACTCTTCATCTGCAATTCATATTTAGTTGGATCACTGTTCCTTGTACCACTCGGTGGTTGTTAAAATATAAACTTGAAGCCAAAGAATCATTTGCTTCACTGTGGACTTTTAAAATAAGACTATTTTCACTTTCCTTTTTGTTTAGTTGTGCCACAAAAACATTCTCTTTAAAGAAAAGGTCTTTCATTTTCTGCAGTTTCCCCTGATTCTGAGGAATCAAGATGCCACAAATTCAGTTGATTTGGTACTCGTATTTTTTTTAAATGTAAATGCAAGCTAATTCGTTTCCAGTTGAATACGTGGAAGTTCACGTGTGCTTGCATACAGATGGAGTGAAGCAGAATTGTCAGTCTCCACAAGAGTGTGTAAGTGGGGCCTCACATATGGTGCAATACCTTGTGTAGAGAGGTGTGACACGGGCTGATACATGCATCTCATTATGGGTATCCATGTTGTTCTGCTGTATCTATAAAACCAGTTAATTGGCAAATATATTTTAAAAAGCCATTTTTACTTCAATCAGGTCTTCAGAGCTGCCTTTTCTGTTCCATGGTGGATCTGTATTTACTACTGGCAAGGACATTCTTTGTGCTTGTAACTGATGGCTCCAGTGAATGGTTTTGTGAATCACTTCTGATTGACTGGTTCAACCATTTCCTGAAGCTTTGCTTTGGATAAAACATGGACAAACTCTTTAAACCCTCGAAAGCGTGGATTGTTAGGAAATTCTGTGTTCAGTATTTTGGTATATGTTTTCTTTATGGTTGAATTTGTGTCTTCCTCCATTGGACCTCACTGCTGCCAGGTGGCATTTCTCTATTGCTTTTCTCTTTGGATAATCTTTTAAACCCTACAGAGGGTCTGTGTGTGGGTGTACTTGAACCCCCACACCCCTCTTTCAAAAGAAGAGTGGGAAATTACCTCCTCCAGGAGAAAGCGGGTGTGATGGTGGTGAGTGGGTGCAGTCCAGTAATGAACCACTCAATAGTGTATGAGGTCTGCTGACTGCGGGCAGGTTTTTTTCTGAACCCTGCACCAAGGAGTAAGAGTTGTAGTTTTCGAAGTAAAACTAAGGGCGCTTAGCACGTACTTAGTGGTAATAGGTCTTGACTTACACTAGGGCTTTTGTGATGCTAATTAACTTGACTACTTGGAGGCTCTCTTGAACTGTATCAACTGGAAAATAAGCAGAATTTAGAATGACTGACTTAAGAATTTCTCCTGAAAGGTTCATTTAAAGCGAAATGTCATTTGACAACTGCATTTCTGCTGAAATATAAGAATTTTAATGGGAATAATTTCACTCCTGGCAGGCTAGCACTGATGCAGGGACAGCAGGAGCCCTAACCCCACAGCATGTCCGAGCTCATTCCTCTCCAGCATCACTGCAGCTGGGAGCTGTTTCTCCAGGGACGCTTACACCCTCTGGAGTAGTGACTGGACCTGGAGCTCCATCTTCTCAACATCTCCGCCAGTCTTCATTTGAGATCCCTGATGATGTACCTTTGCCACCAGGCTGGGAGATGGCTAAGACACCATCTGGACAGAGATACTTTCTTAAGTAAGTAAAATTTCTTTTCAGTTAGCTGTATCTCTGGTGCTTGTTGGGATATATTTTATACTTTTTTTACAGTCTTTGAATTTTAGTAAATTTCATTGTGTTTAAAATATGTATTTCTAAAAATATGCTCCCAATTTTAAGTAGGAGAGCCTACCACTTTCGTACTTCTCCCATATTAACTCTCTGCTGTATCTAAAAGCTTTATGATACTCTGTGAATATTCATCTTACCTTAATCGTAGCTGAAGAATGTTATCGGTTATATTGTCTACTAAAAATCAGGTTAAAAACCGCACGTAGCGATTTTTAAACAATGTGACGTTTGGATTTGCTGAATCTTGTCAGAGTTGTCATACAGGTCAAGATACATTTTACCTTATTTTTATAATACTGATGTGAAAATATAGAGTAACTTTAGAAACTGTTCTAGTGACTTCTTATCTCTTGATTTAGAACAGTTGTGTAACTATGCAATCAAAACGTTTTTGCCTACTCTCTATTCATGAGGAAATTAATATATGTGTTTGAGTGCAGTATTTGAGTCTGTAACTTCTCTACATTTTCTGCAGTGAAATGGAAATTAACAGAACTTGTAACATTGTTTCATGTTCCTACAGCTGTAGCTTTTTCACACAGTGAAATTAGTATCACCTTTTCTATAACTGAAGAGAGGTTACACATGCCAGCCATCTGACACCTAATCCATCAGGGAGCGTTTTCTTTTATTCTGTGCAGTTTTCTAAAACAGCAGGAGCTTGCCCTTCTCTTTCTCAGACCATAATTTGCTCTCAAATATTTTGATTATCTTTTAAACTTTTTATTTAACTGCAAGTGTCTAAATAACCCATTATATGTCATTTTCAGGGCCAGGATAGGCAACACTGTGTTACTTATATAAAACTTGTTTCAGCCAAGAAAAACATCTTTATCCCTACCTTTCTTGCTTAAACATTGTTATTTATATGTGCATCTGATTGAAGTAATTGAGTCTGTAGCTTCAAAAACAAACTTACATTGTCTGCAATGAAAGTGGAACTTGCAGAACTTCTTAAAAATGTGTTTTGTTCCTGTAGGGGTGGCGTTTCCATACAGAGAAATTAGCTTTTTTTTTTTTTCAACCAAAAAGAGGTTGCAGTAGTTGTCTGACATTTGAGTCTGAAGGTTGTTTTTTTGAAAATAATCATTATTAGGAGCATGAAAATAAGCATTAGCTACAGAGCCTGAGGATGGGATATTTTCTAAAAAATCAGCATGTTCTAGAATGTGAACTTTTCAGCAGGCACAAGTAGAAGGTTTTTTTGAACTGTGTAAGTTTATGCCGTTTGAGAACTGTAGCTCATTGGACCTTGAGGAAAGAACAGACCGTGTTTTGAAGTAAAAAGCAAACTTTGTTTTGACTGTGTTAGTGAGAGCTCTTAAAGAGCAGCTTATGAAGCACAAAAAATAGGTATTTGATTTTTAGGTTTTACTGCCACAAGTGCTTGTTTTTGATAATGCTGTCAAATTTACAGAAAAATGGAACAGTTTAAGAGACAAAAAATGTCTTCATGCTCTTGTAATAATTTTTTTTTAATTATGCTCATTCAGGTGAAAGCAGAGTGAAAGATGTGTTCTTGGAAAGCTTTTTCTGCAGTTTGATTATTGCCACAAAAAATCTTTTCCTTTTTTCTGCAAGTTTTTTTGTCCTTTCTTGGTGTCCTGGTATCCATTTCAAAGGGTCAGGTTTCAGCAAGAACAATAAAGAGCCTGAGAGTGGAAAGTACACACAAGTCTGGCAAACTCATCTGCATGAGCAAGATCGTTTGTTCTCAAGCAGACATCCAAAGTAAATGATTGAAAGAGCTGCTAGCTGTGAAGGATGTGTCTTGAAGGGGAGAGGAGTGGAAACAAACCATATTGTTAGGAAGAAAAATAAAGGCTGTACTTTTTGAACCTCTCCCTGCTGGGTCCCATGCTGACCCTGGGAGATTTTAAACAGTGTAATAGGCTGTTTTCTTTTGGCTTTCCTTGGGTGATACTGTGGTATGGGAGAGTCTAAGGAGGACAGTTCAGAAGGCTCTGTTCACACTTAAAGAACATGTGTTGTTCCTAAAAGGTTGCTTAACTCTATCTAGAGGTGAGATCCACTGAGATCATTGGAGTTCATGAAGATTTGTAAAAAGCATTTCAAGTATTAGCAAAATGTTTGCTCTGTATGTGTAGGAAGTCTAAAGAAATGTAAGAATTAGCTTTGAGTAGCAAGTTTGTATATTAAAAGTTTTTTTCAGTGTTGAGTAATAAATTCTATCTCACATCTACAAGCCTGTTAAAAACTAACATCTTGCTTAGTTATACCTTAAACATTTGCTTGAAATGTGAATACTAAGATTTCTGATTCTAAATACATTTAGAGTGGTTCATTCTACCATATGCAGATTTCTGGTGTCTCTTCCAAGTATTCAGCTTTTTTTCTTTTTTTTTGGGTTGGCTACACTGCTTTTTGTTTCCATTTGCTCTGTTCTGTAGCCACTCCAGGAGCAGTCTGGTAACCAGGCTCTAGAAGGATCTTTGCAGAATAGGTAACAATGTTATATTTTTTCCAGATGTCAGTAAGCCTTATGGTTATAGTTACCATAATATACTACGATGCAAACAGAATAAAATAAAATTGAGTACCGTACTTAATACACTTTGTAATTACAGTCACTTCCACTACTCGATGGGTCAAGTACTGCAAGCATAGTAGTTTGTGCAAAGAAATGAAAGTAGTGTATGTGGGAGAGAAAACATTTAATCACCTGTGTGTGTGTGTGTGTGCATATATATATATATATATTATATATATATATACACACAGATACATGCACAGAGTTATTTGGCCACGTATTTTATGTACACACCCCACATATCTGTAAATATTAAAAGAGGGTAAGAGTGGTAGTGTAGGGTCTGAACCAGAGCTACTCTTATAAATTAGTCAGTCAGCTAGATAAATAGATCCCTTTATGTATGAATGCCCGACATATGATTTGCCAGAATTCCACTCATTAATGTTCATCTCACTGTTATGAGCAGTTCTGCTGAGTATAATTTTCCATTAGTGATGATTTTGAGCCATGAGTTAAGGCCACTACTTACAGCTGGTAAAACTAATCCTATTTTTTTACTGATACTGCTCCTTAAATTGAACGCATCAGTTAAGACTTGCCTAGTTAGTAAGTGGTCAGATCTGACTCATCCCAGCATTGCTGTGTGGTAGCTTTAGCCCATTCTTAAACATGCAGTATAAAAGCCGTGCTTGGTTTGTGTGGTGATGTCAATTGCATTGCTTTTTAACCGCTTCCTGTTAGCCAGCTGCTGGTTGACATTTTGGTGAACTATGGAGAAAGACAGGGGATCGCTCTCTAGGCAAAAGATAATAGGCCATGGGAGTAGCAGGCAGCTACTTGCAGAAAGAAAAAATAAATTTTGATTAATTTTAGAGTTACTCTTGTATCATTTTAGCTTAGAGTTATGCTTTTAATTCTTACAAAGCTTGTCTAATACCGCTTCTTATGTTGTAGCGTGAGGAAAAGTTAACTGATTGTCCAGCAAACAAGTCTTATAATTATTTTTCCTACAGGAAGTAGTTCTTGCAAGCAGTTTATCAACAACTTCCTATTTTTTTTTCCTATGAAGTGTTGAATGACTTCCTGAAGGAGGCCAAGGTGGTTTTCATTAGTATCTGTGGGTGTGTTTGAGGTGTTTACCCATCTGGCAGAAACCTTAAAAATAGATTTCTGTTACACATTTCTTATATGCTCCATACAGAGGTATGGCTTTGGACATCATGAAATGAGATCGTTTAAGACAACTGGGAAGTTTGTTGCTATGCTTTTACTTTTTTTTTTTTTTTTAATTTCCTCATGTCACACATGAAAAATACCCAGTGCTGTTGTTATATTTCTCTTTCATCCTGTTTTTGCACCTGACTGGAGCCACCCACTACACCAGTATCATCTGCTCCCCTCCTCTTCCCCACCTCACCAAAGTAATCTTAGTCTTCAAGGACAGAAGATGTTTATTGGAAAAGCTGCAGCCACAGTTACTTATTTTATTGAATACCTTAATTTATTCGGGAAATGCATATTCAGATTCATCAGTTAATGTGAGTTCTTGTGTTTATAGTTCAGTCTAGTTGGTCAGTAAAATAGCAGTATTGTTGGAAACCAAAACTGCAACCACTGGTTTTGATGGATTTCTGCACTTTTTCATGCTTTTTGTACTGAAAAGCAGTTGAAGATGTCTATTTGCTAAATTTTGTTTGTAATATGTCAAGTTAGTTGCATTTTTATATTGATTTGACTGTTTAATGTAAGATCGAAGATCTACCCAAAAAAGCCATGAAAAAATGGGCACTGTCAGTTTTGGAACGTAGCTTAAGAAAAGAAATATTATTAAACCACTTTTGAAGTAAAGCTTGCTGTAATATAGTTTTGGCAATTTACGGGAGGTTTTTTGTCTTGGAAGATGGTCACAGTACTACCAAGTGCATATTTTTCTTTCTGTCTCTTACTTCGAAGAGTCCTATGAAAGAACAGTAACACAAGCTATTTGGAATTTGCAGTTGTACTAAAGATTTCTTTGTTTTTAAAAGGGCCGAGGAAGAATAAGGGCAAACCTGCCTTATTTGTTTTAGCACTGAGACAGAGTTTGGAGGATGATGAAAGTACATACTCAGCCTGGTGTGAATTCAGAGAACTTGCAGTCAGCTTACTTGATGGGCATCAGTGAAAGCAATTGCACTCAGTACTTTGCTTGGGTTTGGTTTTTATTTTGCTTAAGAAAAAATGTAAATTATGATATCGATGCATTCAATACCCTACTGTACAAGGTGATTTTATAAGACTAATTCCAAAAACAGTTTAATAGATGTTTTATAGATGTGATTTCAGGTAAACCAGAACTATATCTTGTGGTTTTTGCTAATGTATTTTTCTCTTATTTATAAACATCTTGACATTTATTATCTTCAGAAGAAATTAGAACTGGGGAAAATATAGAATCTCTGGCACTTAATTGGAATAATTAAATTTTCTCTGAGGACTTTTTTTTTTTTAAATTAGCTGTTGATCTGTACCTTTCTTCTTCCCACAGATTTTGTCTTTCATGTATCTGTCATAAAAATACTCTCTGTGCTTTTTGATTTTTAGTTTATGTGTTGTGAATGCTTCATGCTGTTTTATAGCAATGCTTTCCTATCTCCTGAATCGAATTTGAGATCAATTTTATCTTACTGGTGGTCTGAAAGATATGGTATTATGTTGAAAGCAGTAACTGTGACCAAGATATATTAACTTATCTTTTATAACGAAAAATTCCAAAGTCTCTGATCAGTACTAAGAGTCTTTGGATACAGGTTTAATCAGAATTTCATGTTTAAAAAGATATACTTCTACCATTCTGCATATTAAGTATTTTGTCAGGTTATATTTGGTTTAAAGTATTAGCATCAACCTCCGTGGGTGCAGTTACGCTGCTGTGGAATCACTTTTGTTTTCTCAGGTCTTGCCTTCTTCTAAAGACAAACAAGAATTTGATATTTCAAGATGTGTGTCTTCTGAACTCTTATCCTTTTGCCTTTCTTCTTCTGTGTGCTGAGGATGGCAAAGACCTGTGGGTTTCCTAGTAGTCATCTGGTTTGTAGCATAGGGTAATCTATAAACCATCACTCACATCATGGAAATTCCTACTCAGTAGAAAGCAGTAAAATAACAAAACTTGAAAGTTCCCATGAAAGTAAGACCAGGCACTACCCCACCATTTTTTTTGCAAAAAATTCCTAATGGATAAATGCAATGGAACTGATCAGTGGCATATGTGAATAAAATCATACCCACTTTTACAAAATTCATCTCTCGCTGTCTAATTTTTCCTTTCTGGAAATGAAAAAAACCAGTAGCTTTAAAATTCTAAATATAAAGCCTCTATTTACTGTTTGCTCAGTTTCCTTCTGTGATTGTGGCACAACAGCTACAAAGTTTTAAAAGCTCACACAGCAAGTAAAGTGGATTTTTCACTCAGTTTATTAATTTTTAGACTAGACTCTCAGAGAAAGTAACTTATTTGCATTGGTAATGCCAAAATATATAATTGCAGGACCTAAATTGGGTCACATGTAAAATTAAAGCAGAGTTCTTAGTTTGCTCTCAAAGAAACATTTTCACAAATCAGACCTAAGCACTTAGGGGACGATGCCCAGGAGACCAAGATGTGTTGTTCAGGGTTGAGGCAGAAGATTAACTGTTATAACTAGTCTGAGTTACCAGCAATTTCTTTCAGGCTCTTGACACCTCCCCTCTGCAACGAACCAAAGAAAAAAAACAAAAATGAGGTAAACAGCAATAGAGATCTGCCAGCTAAAACTAGGGATGTTTGTCTTCTTTTTATATGTGGCCAGACCACTGCATGTGTTTATCTTCGTAGCTGGGAACAAATTCAGATGATGTAATTAGATTTAGTTTAGCCTTTCAAAACTGATAGCTCCTTGGTTCCCCTATTAATTTCTGTCCATGTGTTTTCGTACATTCCAACATATTTGTATTGATTTGTACAATTCACATATCTGATTAGCTGTGGAACTGTCACTTTTTGAGTAAACATTGTTAACTTTTATAAAGTGTGGGTTTTTTCTTTTCCTTTTTTTTCTTCCTTCTCTCCCTCAAGAAGCTGTGAGTGATTATGTTAAAGCCAATATTTACATGACTCAGTTTCTCATGTAAATGCTAAAGAAAATTTAACTTCCTTGAATGCAGGAAATTTACAGATTTCTGTGAGTAGCAGTTCTCTGGCAGGTGCCCCTGGGATATGGTCAGGATACCATGTATTTTACCCAAGAGAGAGACAGAATTGTCCATAGGGGAAATGTGATAGCATGGGGGTTAGCATAATGGGAAACAAATTCTTGGGAGAAGACTGTCTATTGGAATGTTCACAGGTAGATGCCATGTACTCACTGTACATACTCTCCCCAACAGCTTGTTAAACCTCATTTTGATGTCAGTCTCTATTGGGAAATTTACCACATGAACTGTATTTTTTGTTAAGAGTTTGAATAGGAATCTACAGGATGGGGGAAGTTTGTCTTTAATATGAAAATGGTACCTCGTAGCTATTTTTTGGTAAAAAAAAAAAACCTGGAGTTTTATTTGGAGAACAAAAATTTTTGTTAGGCGTGACTAAGCTGTGTTGCTGTTTCATGGCCTCCTGAAGTGCTTCTTGGAGTCTGTTTCCTGGGATTCACTCTGCTGGTGTTTTATTTGGCTTTTAACTAAGTTACTTCAGACTGTGTTTCAGGCAAGTATAGTTAGCTTTTCTGAATTGCTGGCTAAATTAAGCTAATAATATAAAGTTGCCTTGTAAAGTAAGACTTTTACCAGTATACTGCCTGTCAGTCATGCCAGTTGCCAAGGAAACAAAGCTGTCTTGAAAGCAGTCTTGGACTTTGCTTTAATTTGGCTAATGAGACTTTGCTGCATCATAGTGAAAGACTAGATCCCTTTTGTTGAGTCTCTGACATGCTGTTTGGTAACTTAGATCGGTGTTAGTGGTGGCTCAGTGTAGTTACTGATTATTACATGGAGGTTGCAAAGCCAGTTTTTTTTCTGCTGAACTGTTTTGTAGGAAAGTCAGCTAAAGGTCATTTACTATTGCTGGTTTATCTCCAATGAGTTCTGATTTATTGAGAACTTTGTTGAAAGTCTGTCTGCACTACACAGATTTATTTAAATAGTGTTGCTACTTTAAGGATACCTTTCCCTTTCTGATGACCAATTGCAATTGAAATGCAACTGAAGTGGCTCTCACTTCTCAGTTATTTTTTTCTAATTTGTTATACCTACTTGAAAAGCTTGGTTGACAAGTCCTTTGCAATTTTTTTGATTCCAACATTTTATGTAGTCTTTTTAGAATGGCGAAATACAGAGTAAAAGAGAAATTTCTTTCTGTGCTTTCTAACTATGTTGATGATATAGTTGATATAGTTGATAGATCTAAATGTCCAATGAACTTGTAATTCAGTAGTGATTTTTATTTACATAATCTTTGTCATTCTGAGAGGAGCTTTGCATGAGTTAAGGGTTTGAAATGATATGTACTTAAAAAGATGTGATCGGAAGTATAAAAGGCTGTTACAAAGTTACTTGGAAGAGTGTTCTATACCTGACTTTATAGGCCATTTTTGTATGTGTATTTGAAAAATACCTACATATATATATGTAGGTATTCATATGTATATATATATATATATATACATGTGAAAAACATGTTTGTAGAAAAATGTGGTTTGATTGGAGTTTAGGTCTCTGTTGACTTCTGTGATGGTCTTTGGGTCAGGATGAATTATACTCATTTAACAATAAAATGTTTTAAATCCTTCCAGTCTTCAGTGAAAACAGTTAATAGCACATTCCATGGTTGCAGGGCTTTGTACACAAGTGCCTGACTGAGCTAAAACTGCCTGTGTTCTAGTTACTGTATGGATAGATTTTTGAGAGCTTTTTGTTATGCTGCTGTTGACATAATTATGTAACCAACAGTGTGGAGCTGTGTTTCATTTTCATACCTTCTGTCCCTAAACACATGTACACTTAACTTCTATCTGTGTGCATCACTTCTGGCCCTTTCATAATTGGTATGTCAGGTTTTCACTTTTTATGAGATTCTAATTCTAAAACTATTCTAAAGCAGACCTGATTTTTTGGAAGCAAAAAATTACTAGGTAACAGAGGGCAGGAACTTTCAGATTTGTAGTACTGGGAGAACTGTTAATATTTGTGCTTGTGGGGGTTTGCTGTTGGGCTTTTTGCTTGTTGTTGTGTGGTTTTTGTTTTTGTTTTTTTTCCCCTTCTTCTTCTCATAATGACTAATAACTGGGAAAAAAAAACTATTGGATATTTCACAGCATCTTGATAAGTTAGGCATTGGTTACGCATAAGGAAGAGAAAATGTGAAACAGACCTTAGCATAAACAGTTAGTTAAGAATTAACATTTTAGCATCCTTGTTAACAAGGTCAAAGGAAGTCTTAATTACATACTTTAAAAAAATAGTTTGCAATTCAAAATTGTCTCCATTTTTTATTATGCTGTCAGATGGGTCCTGACACGATCAGCTTTGTATTATACAAATTTGTTGAGGGACTTAGACAGTTTATTGGTTTTTTAATGAATTAAATTTCAGTTGTATGTGGTAATATCTTTAGGAAAACAGAATCTTAATTCAGTTTCATAATTGTGGTACCCATTTTCCAACTTTTGTTTTTAAGGTTACATTGGAATAGGGAGCAGGGAACATAAGGGAGACTTGGTTTTTTTTTTCTTCTGGTGCAACTATTTGTGTGGCTTTTGCTGAGGGCTACAGTTTGAACCCTGTTTATGCTGTGATGGTGAGCAACTCAGAGATTGTGTGTGAACTTTAATTGATTCCTTCGCTCTGCAGTCCTTTTGCAGTAGGAGTATAGACTCTGGTTTGTGCCAAGCTTTGCCCTTTCAAAATGGCCTCAAATGCTTGCTCTGTGAAACTTAAGGGGGAGGATTTTAAATGGTTTCCAAGCCAAGGTAACAGCTAACTTACCAAATAGTTGAAGGAGTTGCAATAAAGTGAAAATTATAATGGATAGATTTTATGTAAATCAGTTTATGGGAAGAAGTCTTTTATCCTTTTGTGCATGCAAACATGCATATGTGTTTGTATGAAATTTATTTGAAATAAGGAGATTCTGGTGTTAATGCTTCTTGCTTTGCCAGGATCTGTGCATAGTTTGCCTATAACTTTGTAAAATTGTTTTTATGAAAGACATAAGCAAATGTACAATTTTGCTAATGTACAGCTCTTTTACTTCCTAACTAGTTGAAATACCTAACTTATCTCTGATTTCTACAGATAAATATATTTGATCATTGTTGCCCTTCCAGCAGCTGTGATATGAAATACATGTGAACTGAATGTAATCATTAAGTTACATACCCACTGTCAAATAAAATTTTCCAGCTCCACCTACCATATGTAGGTGAATATGCACGTATTGTCTCTTTTCATTTAGTCAAACTGCAATACACACCTTTAGTAAAAGGTGTTCTTTTATTATATATAAGCAGTTCAGTTCCTGAGTTCCAGCTAAAAATCTGTATGTCGTGCAAGTTGCAGAAAAATAAGTAAGATGCAAATTCTTGTAAGCAATTACTTAATCAAACTGATTACTCCAAAAAGTGCTACTAAACTAATATATACAGACTGCAGTGCAGTGGCAACTGGTGCTGTCACACTGTGCTTCATAGAACAGCCCTGTCATTTGCACTTCATTAGGATTAGTAGCTTTCCATTTAGGTTGGTATAAATCTTGCATACCATTTGAGGCAGCATTTCTGCCAAAGGAAAAATGTTTATTTGTCAAAGCTATTAGGCTGTTAAGGTCATGCTCCTGCCCAGCGTTCTAGATCAGCTCTAGTGGATCCTACAGCAAAGCTGAACTGCACGATCAGATGATAGTGTTGTGTTGTTTCATATAGTTATCTTTCTGAGTAACACGTTTAAATACTTACAATGATCAATTGAAGGAAAAAATTCAGATGATGATGTGAGGTTGATATGGAGATAAAAAATTGGAATACTGGCAGTAGGGAGGCAGTAGAAGTAGCTGTACTCTTCCTAAGTCTTCATCCGCTGTTCTTGGTAAGATGTTCAGTTTTAAAACCTAACAACTGCTGGGCAATGCCAGCTTTGTTTTTGTAAGAGAGCTTGTTAGCAGCATTGCTTTAAACTGGCCATACTGGTTCAAACCAAGTGCCTGTCCAGATCAGTATCTTGTTGCTTGCTAGTAGTGGTCTTGAGCAAATTTCTTGGAAAGACAAGAACAGGGCAAGCATATGTGATATTCTTCTCTGAGAACTCTTACAACTGTCCTCCAAAACTTGTGCTGTCTCCCCTTGAGCCCATAGAAATTTCTAGCATCTGCTGCATGCTTTGACAAGGAGTCTCACTGGTTGTCTTGTCTGCTGTGTGAAGAAGCGCCTTTCATTTGTTCTAAGCTTGGCTCTCAGCAGCTGCATTCAGTGGTGCCCAGTTCTTACTTTGGAAGTTACAATAAATAGTTGGTGCATATTTGTTCTGCTCATGATTGATATCTTTTCCTTGGCAAATTACTTCTTTTGCGACTTGAGGAATCTTAACCTGCTGGGTCTTCCTGGGATAGAAACTTTTTTCAAATATCTCTGCAACCGTTCTTTTTGATATCGTTAATTCATGCCTCTTCCAGTTTTTGTTATTTTTCGAATAAAAGGTGAGGAAATGAAAGGTTAGGAATTTTTTACAGCATTTGCCATTCTGAACCTTTCATCTAAAAAATACTCAAATTATTCCTTCTGCTGCTTGTCCTTCTACTCTACATAGCTTCCCTCCCCGCCACCCCCCCCAAATCTTTGCAGTTAGGAATTGACTGAGAGCAAATTTGTGTCACTGGGAAACTGTGATGCTGCTTCTCCTCCTTCTTAAATAGATCCTAGTGTATAGGCCCCTGTGGAAGTTGACCAAAGTCCTACCTCAGGTGCAAAAGTTGCTAATTCCTCCCTCCTAGTGGTGTATTTTCTTGTTTTTCTTATTGGTAACTGTTCATGTCCTATCAGGACCTATCTTCATCTTGTAGCTGCCTTTTGTTTGTTTGTTGTTTTTCTTTTTTTTGTAAAAACCAACAATACTTGGTGTTCCTGATCAGATCTTGTAGTCGTTGGTTTCTGGAACTTAATGTCTACTATGATTGCTGTGTCTTCAGAAGTTGAGCCTTCTGTATGAACTTTGGGATGCAAATACTTCTGCTGATGCATTCACCTTGAAAAAGAGAGGTCATTTGCACTTGCTTACTGCTTATATTTGGGAGCTGCTCCAACAACATGGAAGTATGCTGGTGTGCTAAAATGATGTGTATGTGCTTTAAAAAAAATCCAAGATTAATTTCTAGAACAAAATATGTTGTGGATGACAGTACATGTGTAAGCAGGTCTTTAGTCAATTGATTACATGATTACAGAAGTAAGCAATGCCAGCATATTTGGAAGATGGTTTGTTTCTTCATATACTCAGTTCCAGTGATGCTGAAAGAATGTCCATCTCAACCTTGTTTTGGAACTGTAATTTCATATTTACTAAGTTCTGTTACAAAATGTTTTCTGCCAATACCATGCTTCACTTCCTAGTATCTGAGTATCAGATGCTTATGCTATATTTTTCTATGTTGTGCAGCATATGTACATATCACAACAGTTCAATAACCGAAAGAAAAGTATTTGGCTCTCCAAAGTTGGGATTTTTTGAAAGTTTGTCAACCAGCTGTAACTGATTTTGTGATATTGTTTCAAATGTGGCAATTAGTTAATGGATAATAAGGGACAGTTGCTGAGTCTGAAAAACGCCTGAGTGGTTAGCTTAGTGGAAGCTTTCTTCTCCTACCAGTCAAGGCTGATTAATTAATTGTGCATAGGATCTTCAGGATTGTTAGGACCTTCAGCTGACTGGAAGTTCAAAGGACCATGAATTTACCTGGTGATCTAGATATGTTTTTTCATAAACACAGCTTGTTGGTGTCTTTCTTATTATCTAGCTGTCGTAATACTTAGTGAAGGTTATCCATCCAACCTTCTGCTGAAAGCACAAATGTTGCTAAAGCTAAATCAAGTCAGAATTGACTGTTGAGCCAAGTCTGGAAAACCTCCAAGGATGGAGATAACCACACCCTCCCTTCCTAAATATACTCCTTCAGAAACTGGTTTCTTTGCAGCAGAGCAAAATATCCAATGTTGCCTCCTGATGGAGAGCTCACACCTACTCATTTTGTAAATGGGCTGAAGTTTCTCTACTAGCAAAAAAAAAAGGAATGTCATGCTTTAGGTAGGTTTCTTAGGATTAAAAAAAAAAAGAGCAGTGAAGAAACTTGCTGTATTGGTTTGCATGTGAAGATTTTGGTCACGTGGGGGGACTACAGGGGCGGCTTCTGTGAGAAGTTACTAGAAACTTTCCCTATGTCTCACAGAGCCAATGCCAGCTGGCTCCAAGATGGACCTGCTGCTGGCGTTTCTTGGATAATGTATTTAAGAAGAGGGGGGAAAAACTGCTGCAGAAAGCAGTAGCTGGAGAGAAGAGTGAGAATATGTGAGAGAAACATCTATGCTGACACAAAGGTCGGTGAAGAAGGAGGGGGAGTGGAGGTGCTTCAAGCGCTGGAGCTGAGGTTCCGCTGCAGCCTGTGGTGCAGACCATGGTGAGGCAACTGTGCCCGTGCAGCCCAAGGAAGTCAACAGTGGAGAAGAGACCAACCTGCAGCCCCTGGAGGATCTCATGCCATAGCAGGTGAATGCCTGAATGAGGCTTCTGGCAGGACCCGTGGCCCCATGGAGAGAGGAGCCCTGGAGCAGGTTTGCTGGCAGGACTTAAGACCATGTGGGGGACTCACACTGGAGCAGCCTGTTCCTGGAGGACCATGGAAAGGACCCACACTGGAACAGTTCTTGAAGAACTGCAGCCTATGGAAAGGACTCACGTGAGGAGTGAGTGAAGGACTGTGTCCTATGGGAGGGACCTCTCACTGGAGCAGGAGTCCTCCCCCTGAGGAGGAAGAAGTGGCAGAGACAGGGTGTGATAAACCGACTGCAACCGCTGTTCCTGTGCCCTTGGCACTGCTGTCAAGGAGGAATTAGAGGAATCAGAAGTGAAGTTGAGCCAGGAAGAAGGAAGGGTGTTTTTAAGATTTTATTTCTCATTGTCCTGCTCTGATTTGATTGACAGTAAATTAAACTTGTTTCCCTGCATTGAGTGTGTTTTGCCTGTGACGGTAACTGGTGAGTGATCTCTCCCTGCCCTTACCTCAGCCCATGAGCCTTTTGTTATGTTTTCTCTTCTTCACCCAGCTAAGCAGGGGAGTGATAGAGTGGCTTTGGTGGGCATCTGGTGGCCAGCCAGGGTCAACCCACCACAGTTTCTCAGTCTGTTTCATATGCATCAGTTAGTCCTGTGTTGTGACGTCCCAAGTACCATCTTACACTGAGTAAGTTCTCCAAATGACTGTGCTGTACTCTACAGTCTTGCATGTATTCGGTAATTCATCCAGCGATTTGCCTTCTTGGAATACCTGGTTTATGTATATCAATTTTCTAGGTTATTGCTTGCTTACAGTTGTGATCATATTTATGCAATTTCTTTTAACTTGCATGAAGCTCTGACAGGCTACTGGATGTGCAATACAGTAACTACTTTTCAGCTAGCACATGACATGGTTCCTTAAATGATCTATACACTGAGTGTTAAGTCATAATAGCAGGGAATCCTATTCAAATAGAAGAAATTGCTGCTTGTATATGAAGTCATTCTCCATATTTGTACTCTCAGTGTACTGTAATTACAAGTTTCTGAACAAGATAGAACAAGAATAGAGAGGTAGATAGAATAGAGAGAAACATACTTCCATTGGGAAAGTGTGTCTTTTAATGTAGTTTGGTTTTGAAAAGAAGTCTTACAGTGCTGACTTCCCAGCTGATTTCAGTAGTGTGCCTATAACATTAGCTGATACACAGGTAGGGGCCTTTTGTCAGCAGTGGTACTCCCTGGCTCTTATTGCTACAGTTACTCTTAATTTTTCCCTGTAAGTCAGTTGTTGGACAACTTGTCATGGCACAAGGGGTGTGAATAAGTAAAGTCATGGGAAGACAACAGAGCATGATGAAGTTGAAGATGTTAGAATAGGTTGCGTTTGAAGAGTAAAAGCAAGCTCTGTTTATAAACTTTGGGGCAGCCTCTCTGATTTTTGTAGCTGAAGCTTCGCTGGCATAGTTCCTGGTGTAGTTATGTCATAAGCCATATATCATTTTTTTTCTGCGATGATGTTTTATCACTTGGATTTGTTCTCTCATCCAGGTCATGGTGTGACTGCTCGGAGGAGGAAGTAGAGATAGACACTTCCTGAGAATTAATTAAGCCTTAATTCACTGATGCCACTAAAGAGAGTTGCATGTTATTTTATCTGACATCAGAATCTGTTTTTACTTTTTTGCCAAAACAAGCCACTATTCCATGAAGCATTTCTGATGGGTTTTAGTATTGCTCATCTAAAATTCAATATAATCATAAACCAAATATTTTATGTTCTTAGAGCCTTTAAAATAATTTGTACAATATTGCTGACCTTTAGGAGAACTAGTAAATTATGGAATCAGTTAATAAATATTATTTATTTATCCCTTCACATTTTTAGTAATATTTTACTAGAAGACCAAATACAATTTTAGAGCCCTTTTCTTTTGCTTTTTCATTTGCACTTGGGATATACTGAAGGGGATTGGGGATTTAGAGGAGCGGCTCGTTGGTTGTGTGGTAGGGCGTGGTTTTTGGTTAGGGGTTTTTGGGGGAGAGTGTCTGTTGTGTGTATTTTGTATAATCTGTTTATTTTTTACATTTGCTGTCAATACCATTCTCTGCAGTTCAAAATCATATGGTTACCATTTCCTGTAGACAAATAGGTGGATTTTATATTGCTCCATTCTTGGCAGCATCAGTCAGGATTTGATCCATTTGTTTTGTCTGCAATAAATATACTTTAGATTTAACTGACGCCTGTTTTTATTCTCTTATACTCTGATGTACTCAAACAATATTTTGATGAACCTTATAGTGACTGAGTTGAATGATAAAGCTACGTTTAAAGGAGAGACAATATAAACATTTTTTAAAAGCTTTATTGAAATGTTACTTTTTGATTCTTGAGTGAATTTTCTAAGCAGTTCACTGTGAATATTAAACAGTCATTCCAAGAGTAAGCCATTAATAAGGCATAACATTCTTGTCTTTCTTGAATCCAGATTCTGTTATGAACCTACAGAAAAGAGGACCTTAAGGTTTTTCAGTTAATCTTTGTGCATATCATATTAGCTAAGTAGATGCTCAACAAATATAACAGTTCTTAATCTAAAATTCGGAGATCTGATTGGGTGCAGTCCTCAAGAAGTTGGCTTAAAAAGTGTACAAAATTTCACTCTTAAAATTACAATTTGAGGTATTTGGTTTGAAAAACCCAAACAAAACAAAAAAACCCTTGTGTTTGAGCTCCTGTAGATATGTGATCAGTGTCTCCTTCTGTTGTGGAATGTACATGCTTGTGCTCTCTATGGAAGCACAGATCTCATTGAATGGAGTAGCAAACGTGTAAGATGGTCTGAAAATGCCAGTCTTCTGCTCCGAATATGTGGTACATCAGTGGGGGACAGAGGAAAAAGTACAGATAAGTCGGTATAAATCTTTGGTTTAGATGGGAATTCGGGAGACTGATCATTGTTGGTGTTTTTTATTCGGTTTCTTTTTAGTAAATAAACCTGTGCATTAATGTATAGCTTAATATGAACTTCACAGGCAGCAAGAAAATAATGGGGAAAAGGAGTTCTTAATGACCCATATGGAGGGGGAAAAAAAAAAAAAAAGGCATTTGTGTTCGTCTGGCTTGTAAACTTCAAGTTTTATTGCAGCCATCTGTGTAGAGTTACCACCTCCATTTTGCATAGAAACTGGACTAGGGTGACACACTGATTCTTCCAAGTACACCAATACACATCTTAGTTACTTAGTTACTTTTGGCAACTCAAAAAACCCCCCCTCAATCCAGGAAAAAAAGACATACTTTATTGCTTGATAAGTATTATACTTGGCTGTGATCCAGTATGCATTCTGTAGCTGATGCATTGAGGTCTGAGCTTGGTTTTATTCTAACAGTATGCATAAACTTGGCTTTGCAGCAGTTACAGATCCGATGTGTGATCTTACTTCAGCTGAAATCAACAAGGGGTGTGTGGTGGTTTTGTGGTTGGATTTTTTTTTTCTTTTTTTTGGTTTGTGGTTTTGAGGTTTTTGGTTGTGTTTTTTTAGTTAAAACTTGCATATTGAATTGAGCTGTTAGCTCGATGATGTGTTATGCTATCCTAGTTAATATGCTAATAAAGCTGTTCTGAAATAAAATAGTGTTGCCTTTGTGTAGAATCTTCTGTCTCCTTGTAATTTATCAGAGTGAAAAACTTGTAGCTTAACGAAGATCTAAAATACTGTGGAATTTGGGAGGAGTGCTGGCAGGAAAACAACTTGGATTTTTGTCACTGCATATAAGTGTTAATCTTTAAGCCTACAAGCATTTAACAGGGTCTAAATGTTCACAAAACACGCATTTTACTGTAGTTAACTTTTAGTGAGAGATCAAAATATTAATTTTACTTTATTAACAGTGTAAATTTTGTACACCTGGTATTAGAAAAGCATGAGCCGAACAAATGACTGACCTCCAGGTGACTTTTAATCATGGAATCATTAAAGTTGGAAAGGACCTTTAAGGTCATCAAGTGTAACTGTTACAGTGAACACAGTGGTGTCAGGTTATCCCAAAGTGCCATATCTACATGTCTTTTAAATACCTCCAGGGATGGTAGTTCCACCAGTTCCCTGGACAGCCCATTCCAATGTTTGACAGCCATTTCAGTGCATAATTTTTTCCTAATATCCAATCTAAACCTCATCTTGCACAACTTGAGGCCATTTCCTCTTGTCCTGTTACTTATTACCTGGGAGAAGAGACTGACCCCCACCTGTGTACAATATCCTTTCAAGTAGTTTTAAAGAGGGATATGGTCCCTCCTGAGCTTCCTTTTCTCCAGGCTAAACCACCACAGCCCCCTTAGCTGCTCCTCATAAGTTTTATGTTCCAGACCCTTCCCCAGCTCTGTTGCCCTTCTCTGGACATGCTCCAGCACCTCAATGTCTTTCTTGTAGTGAGGGGCCCAAAAACGAACACAGGACTTCATGTGTGACCTTATCAGTGCTGAGTACAGGGGGACAATCACTGACCTGTCCTGCTGGCCACACTATTCCTGATACAGGCCAGGATACCACTGGCCTTTAAAGGCTTTACTGAAGTCCAGGTGGATACATCCACATCCTTTCCCTCATCACTGAGTTACCTTGTCACAGAAGGAGATCAGATTGGTCAATCAGGACCTGCCTTTCCAAAACCCATGCTGTCTGGGCCTGATCCCCTACTTGTCCTGCATGTGGTATGTGTTGGCACTCAAGATGATCTCCCTTCCCAGCACTGAGGTCAGGCTGACAGGCCTGTAGTTCCATGCATTGTCTTTCATCCCTTCTTGTAGAGGGACATCAAATTTGCTGACCTCCAGTCAACTGGGACCTCCCTGGTTAGCCAGGGCTGCTGGTAAGTGATGGAAAGTGGCTTGGGGAGCACTTCCACCAGCTCCTTCAGGACATTTGGTTGGTTCCCATTTGGCCCCGCAAATCTGTGTGTGTCTTAGTGGTGTAGCAGGTTGCTGATTGTTTCTCCTTGAATTATAGGAGTTACATTCTGATCCCCATCCCAGTCTTCCAGCCTGGCTGGGTACCTAGAAAACAATTGATCTTACTGTTAAGAGTAATTGAGGCAAAAAAGGCATTAAGTACCTCAGTCTTTTCCTTATCCTTTGTCAATATGCTTCTCCCTGTTTCCAGTAAAGGAGGAGATTCTCCTTAGCCCTCCTTTTGTTGCTAATCCATTTATAGAAACATTTTTGTTGTCTTTAGCAGCAATAGCCAAATTAAGTTCTAATTGTACTTTAGTCCTAATTTTCTCCCTGCATAACCTCACAATACCCTTGCAGTCCTCATGAGTTGCCTACCCCTTCTTCCAAAGGTTATAAACTCCTTTTTATCATGTCTTCCAGCCAAATCTCTATTCAGCCAGGCTGGTTTTCCCCAACAGCTCGTCTTCTTACAACGTG
Source organism: Chiroxiphia lanceolata (assembly GCF_009829145.1). Lineage (NCBI taxonomy): Eukaryota > Metazoa > Chordata > Aves > Passeriformes > Pipridae > Chiroxiphia > Chiroxiphia lanceolata. The sequence continues at coordinate 78,884,167 of NC_045638.1, read as the reverse complement.
GGGATGGCCTGTTCCCACGTGTTTCAGTTTTCCTTCCTGAAGAATGTCCAGCCTTCCTGCACTCCGTTGCCCTTCAGGACAGCCTTTCAAGGGACTTTCTCAGCCGGGCTCCTAAACAGGCCAAAGTCTGCCTTATGTAAGTTCAAGGTGGCACTTCTGCTGATGCCCCTCCTTACTGCTCTGAGAACTGAAAACTCCATCATTTTGTGACTTCTGTGCCCAAGACAGCCTCTGACTACCACATCACCCACCAGTCCTTCCCTGCTCACAAACAGCAGCTCCAGCAAGATGCCTTGCCTGGTTGGCTCCCTCACCAGCTGTGTCAGGAAAGTCTCTTCCACACACTCCAGGAACCTCCTGGACTGTTTCCTCTCTGCTGTGTTGTATTTCCAGCAGACATCTAATAAGTTGAACAAGGGCTAGTGATGGTGAGACTTATCCCAGCTGCTTATAGAATATTTCACTTGCATCTTCATCCTGGTTGGGTGGTCTGTGGCAGACTCCCACCACGATATCTGCTTTTCTGGCACGAAACTGCACTCATTAATAATTTGATCAAAACATACTAAAAATAAAATGGTGGTGGGAAATACAAGCTTCTACAGAAGCAGAGTGGTTTTAGATCTAAAGTGACATATTGATAAATAGTTTGAGTTGTTCTAGTTTTAAGTAGGGTATTTAACGGTGAAACTATTGTACTTAAGCAAGACTTAGGTCTGTTGCAACTCTGACTGCTCCTGGCCTAGGTAAAAGCAGAATGATTATTTTCTGTTCTCAAAAGTTTTCTAAGTACACCTGTGCAAGCAAAAGTCTCAGATGTTCTGATGGTCTATGTCAGTAGAATAAACCACAGAAAGAGCAAGCTTTATTAAGAAGGGTGAACATGTAATGGTGTTCATAAGTGTATCCACACCACACTCTTGTTTTTTGGTTGGTTTTTTTGGCAGTTTTGTTGTTGTTGAACATCTTGCAATTTCTTGAAACACAGATACCAGCAAAATTCAAGTGTAGAACAAGGTACAAATTCAAACAGCAGGTAATTTGAGTCAGAGCTTAGAGTGAGATTGAAATAGAAAAGAACTGAAAAATTATGCAAAATTGGCATTTCTTCATTTCTCCCTTGTGTTGAATAAAAGTTGTTCAACAAGAGCAATAAAACAAGTAATGATTTAACGTAGTTTTAAAGAGTAATGACAGTTTGAAATTATAATTGCATGCCTGTACAATACAGTGTAGTATGTTTTTTAGTGACAAAATTAGCATGCTACTGCTTTATGTCCTATAGTAAAGTTAGGCTTGATATGGAAGCCTAAGAGGAGGGATAGGCTGTTTCTTTGCTGTGTTTTTTTCTCAGAAAATACAGGTGGATGTTTTGTTTGCCATAGGACAAGCAGGGTGATGAAGAATGCTGAGTGTCTGACCAACAGGAGTTGATGTAGGGAAACAAGAAAATGAGAAACGTGTCTCTACAGGTCTGCTACTGAAAGAATTTCTCATGGTTTGTTCTTGGAGGAACTGATACTAATAAAGAATTCAAGCCTGTACCATTGTCTTCAGATATTCTACTAAACATTTAAAAGTATGAGTAAACAGTAGTATTTTTAAATTTTTCTGAAGTCCAATACTTTTCTAAAATCTCTTTTTTCTTGTTCCTTATTTAAATAGTTACTGCAGTTGTGGTTCGTCTCAAACATTAGAATAAAAAATGAAGTTGTTCCTTTTGCTACACATGGCTCCTCTTTGATTTATGACTTGTTCTTCCAGTTGACCAGCTTGGTTTAACTGCTATGCTGTGTAAAACTAAAGTAAACTTTGAATGCTTTAATTAACTGTCCTACCATATGATGATAGAGCAAATAGTTTCAGTGTATGTGTTCATTACAGAAAGATGTATTCAACTCGTCTGTGAACCTTTTATTCTCCCATATGTATATAATTAGATACATAGATCAAGATATATACAATTTGATTTTAACCAGAAGTCAGAATTGTAACACACAAACATGTTTTAGGAAACAAATGCCATTAAAATTCTCAGTGCAGTGTTCAATACAGAATGACAATGATTGACACATCCTCGGAATGCAAAAAGCATAGCAGTGTTAGATATTTTGTGTAAATCCAGTCAAGGACTTTATATAGCATGAAATTTCTGTTCGTTCAAAGTAGAAATTATCAGACGTGCCTGAAATCTAAAGGTAGTAGTTCTGATTCTGGGAACTTTTTGTGTTTGAAGTTATTTCAGGTTTTTACAGAGTAACTGTGTGTCTTAAGTAGTGTGACAGAATCAGAAATAGAGAGAATAAATCTCAATTATGAGTTTTATGCACTTTTTTATCCTTTGGTTGTGAGCTATTTTTTGTTTCTAGTAGCAATAGGTATGCCATTAATGGTAATGTCAGCCAGTAACAACAAGAGAGAGATAGTAAAAATTAATTACTTTAATTTCCTTTTTTAAATACTTCTCTGTTTCAGGATACAGGCTTTTTGATTGTATGGTCAACTGAAACCAATTTACAGGTTTTTAGGGACTGAATACTGCCTTCTTTAGTGAATGATTTGGTATTAATAGTATTAAGTTTGGTTACCAGAAGTCTAGTATTTTAACTCTTTATTCAATCTGCTTCCATTTGGTAAATCCATTTTAATTTCAAGGTAGTGTTTTGCTTCATTGTGAGAAACATATTGGGAACAGAGTGATGCAGTAATGCTTCCTCTGAAAGAAAAGGGGAAGGGTCAAAAGGATAACTTCTTTATTTGATGCTTACAGCGTGCTGTTCAGAGGCAACTGATGAATTTCTATTTATTAGGGGAATTCAACCCATTGTAAAGAAAACCTTATAAAGAAAGTTTATACTAAACTTCATTTTTTTTGACATTGCAAGCCTTGGAACTCTTTACTGGTTGCTTTTGCAAATCACAATCACACAACTACTGTTTTTACTAGTTCATCGGATTTTAGACTGCATAAACAAATCCAACCTGGCTAAAAAATTAAATGATGCCCTTTTAGACAGATGCACTTTCCAGCTACAACCAGAGAATTTGGAAACAGTAGAGATGTCTGTCACCTAGTTTGACTTTCTTGATAAAGGCCAGATAATGTAATCCATGAATTTTGCTGTTGACAGTATGTACATTTCTTCTTAAGAAATACTGATTAAATGTTTACTTCCAGTGAAGTCATGCAACGACCATGCAGGAGAAACTGTTTGTGCGTGAAATGGGGACAGGATTCTGAAATGAATTTCACTTTTGAGGGATCAGACAGAATATTGGATTTGTTTTATTAGAGAAATAAAAAAGTAATGGAAGATAACTGGAAATAATGTTTAACTCCTCCCTCTGTTGAAGGTATAAACATACTATTGCTTTTAGTCCTCAAACTTTGGAGAACTGAGTCTACTAAAATAGAGAGACCACTTTAATTAAGAAAAAAAAAAGGAAACATAAAGCTTGAATACTTAAATGAAATTGAGATTTAATATTTTCTTTTCTTTTCTTGAGAATGGTCAGAGAATATGTGACAGATAAAAATGAATCCCTGCAGTCTGTAAAGGCAGCAGCTTGTGTACTGACTTTGCTTTTCAAAGTCAATAAAGTCTATCTAAACACCTTATAAAGCCAATTTTAATTGGCATGTGGGAATTAGTTTGAGACTTCCCCACCTTCTTGTGGTGTTAATTAATGACATTTAAACCAAAAACAAGATAGTTACTTCACAACTGTTTGTGGTAGAGAGAGGCAGTGAGTGGATTAAATTTGGGGCCTAGTTGTCTTGACAGGAATTTCATAATATTTCCCACACAGTCCTGTACTTGTCTCAGGCTTCAGAGAAGTGTGTGTCTGTAGTTTCATGGCTTCAGTAATGACCTGTTTGCTGAAGCTCTGGTTTGTAGCTTCCTTTAGTGCAACTTTACAAATTCAAGAGGTGGGTTATGAAGTGGATTGTAGGAAGTAAAACCACACACTCTTTTACCCAGGTTTAGTGATCAGTAAACGTAATTGAGACTTTGGCAATGGTTGCAACTTTGTATAACACACTAAAAGCATGTATCAACTATATGAAAAGAAGAATGAGGTCTGTGCCACTTCCAGAAAGTGAAACTGGGACTGATGTTTAAAGGGAAATTTGGTTCTCTTGTAGTTGTGCCAGTTTGATAGGCACGCAATGTTTCTTTCTTCTTAAGGGAAGCAGAAGAAAACAATCATATGAAGACATGTTTTAACAGTGTCTTGTTCAGCACAGCAGTAGTTAGCCATGTTTTGAAGCCTTCTGGGAAGCAAGGGCTTGGACATTATCTGAGGCCAAATGATGAGAAATTTTGGATAAATGGTGTGGGGAAATACATGCTACATACTGAAATTATTATAAAACTTATTAGTGCCTGAGGGAACACTTCACAACGAAAGCATTAATTAAAAGCAGTATTATCCTGGCAAGACATGGAGAACAGGATCTGCTCTTATAACAGAAACATAATTGCAGTCTTGTCAAAATATCATTAGACCCTGTGGCAGTTAAAAGAGTGCCTCTCCAACATGGCATGACTTTTTGGACTCTATTTTTTATGCTTTAAGTAATTTAGCAGTTTTCTATCTGCATCTTTTAATTTTTGCACTTGGGTAGAATAATGGTGTTTTTGTGAAGATCAGAAAAAAATGAAACAAATGTGACCAGCTGCCCTTCAGCTTGTTATTAAAGGGAGTCATACATTGTTTTTGCAAAGCTGTTTTATACTCCTACAGTATAAACCTGGTGGCTTCTTGGTGTGGGAAAATGAGAAGGAGATGCATTATAGAGGATAGACATGATAGTTGTTAATTTAATCCTCCTATGTTTTAGAAGGCTGTTTTCAGCTTGAGTCAATGAAGCGTGAGATATGGGAGACTGTCTAAAACAGCTTTATCAGCAATGTGCTGCATGCAGCATTCTCATCAATGTCATTCGTGTTGTCATGTTATTCAAGAAATGTTGCATATATGTAAATATATCCTTTTGCAGGTTGTGTTTACAATGAAGCATTGCTGTTTAAAGGGGATGATTGTTCTTGTAGATGAGTGCTATCTTGTCAAGATACTAGCAACAAAAGAGGGAGTTCAAATACAATCTGCATTATATTAACTATAAAAATTTGAAAGGTAAACTCATTAAATGGCAAGTCTGTGCAGAAAAATATATGCACATCTGTACACCTATGCTTTTAATGTTTATCTTGACTCTTAGTCTCTGTATTTTAGTAATTGTTAGGTGTATGTAATTCTGCAGTTTATAGGCATTTAGACCAGTTGATCACAATTGACTTAAAAAACTCAAGTGCTCCTGTCAGAGTTGCTTGGTGGTATTACAAATACTTCAGTTCTGCTAATTGCTTACATCTGGCAATAGTTTGAGACGGCATAGTTTAATTATTTTTCTTCTTTTTTTATTTTTTCTTAAAGCTGCTCAAGAGTTTTTGAGATTCAGTAGTGTTGTTCTCTAAGGTGTTTCTTTTCATCAATTTAAGGGGAAGGAGGAGCAGAGGTAATATTAAAAAATCAAAATGGCTTGGTGGGTCCTAAGATATAAAAAGTCAGCTTTCTGAAGCTGGTTGTAGAAGAGATTGAACCAATTTGCTGTTTCAAATAATTAGTAATTGAATCACTTCAATTTCTAAAATTCAGCAATTATTTTCATAGTTGGTATGCAAATGTTTAAAAACTTAAGCTCCGTTTCACTGTTGAATTAATTCATGAAACTTGTTTATTTTGCAAAACTAAGGTAATCAGCGGGAGCTGGCAATCCAGTCTGTCTGCAGCATTCAGGATAACTTTTGTTTAAATTGGTTCTTAATTGTGAACTTGTCAGACTTTAAACTAATTAGAAGTTCCCAAAACCTTACTCTTGGGAAGTAACTAGAAACAAATACTTCATGAGGTGGCTTAGTCAAAATCTAGTGCAATGTGAGAGGTGCTGCTCCATGCATCATGTGGTGTACATAGGTGACATGAACCTGTTCCTAGACTTTTTCTTCCTTAGTCCCTTCTGTCTAGGATGTCTGAAATACGAACTTAAAGAACTTTCTGGCTCCTGTGTTCTTTAAAATACTTGGACTTGATGACTAGGTTTGCATATGGATATATGAGTTTTAGTAGCTACCCCAATACATATGTGTGTCTGTTATGTGCATGTGTATTTTGAAGTTTTCTGATTTCAGAACTGCTGAAAAAATTAAAATGTATAAAAGCTTTCATGGTTTAGAAACTGTAGCCTGTAGGAAAAGATTAGTCTTTACAATGCAGCATTGTCTATTGAGTCAATTAAGCATGTAGGTTTAGCTAGCTTGGGAACAAGTTCCAGCATGTGACATTATAAATAGCACTCTCGCATAACAAATGTAAGCTTAGCAAGTGGGCCATAATTTCCCCTGCCACTTTACCAGGGTTTTTTAGTCAACTGTGTGCTTTTGGTTTGTTCTTTGTCCTGCTTTCCTTTCCTATTGGAAAACCTCTGTATTCTTTTATAACTTTATATTTAAAACAATTGGAACAAAGCATTTTTCAGTTTATTTTTAATAGATCAGGTTTACCTCTGTGTGCATATATGAGGTTGTCTGGTGTAAACAATTAAATTGTGGTAAGATTGCTTTGGTTCAGTTGCTCTGGTGTAAAAATTTTATAAGTTTTATATAGCACTTTTATACAATGCCAGAATTTAAAATTCCAAGAACTATGGGGCACTTTTAAATAACATAGTGTTAGGTTTACTGGTGTTTATAGGCTAAATACAAAAAATAAAGCCTGTCACAGTTTAAGCTAAAAACTTAACTTTGGAGGTCATGTGATATTTGATGAGCCATCCATATTGCTGAAATGGCAAGTGTGAAACTAAATTATTTTGATCTGCATCCTCATTTTTATTTATATGCTTCTCCTTTCATATTTTCTGTTTATTTAATTTTTTGTTAATTTAGAAATTATAAGATTATTGACCTGTTGGTTACATCATAAGTCATAAAATGAAATTAAGCTGAGGTTCTAATGAAATATCTAGGGTTTTGCCATAAATGGAACTCTTTTCAATTCGCGTTTTAAAAAAGATAGGTGTTTAGGCTGTTTTTACTAATTTTTCTGTAACTTGATCAAAAAAAAAAAAAGCAACATCTGAACATCTTTCTTCTGTACAGGAAGAAAGTTCCAGGATTGATGTAGGGCACTTGGTCCTAATCCACGGGACAGATTCTTACATTGCTTGAGTCTTGTGTCAGGGAATTAGATTTTTCTTAAAATGTGTTTTTGAAGAGCGTTGCTTTCCGAAGTGGTCTTGAATGTTCTTCCTGTGTTATGTTACATACAGCAGAAAGAAGAGGCTAGTTACAGTGCATCTATTCCTTGGCTCAGTTGTGCCATCCTTAAAACATTACAGCAATCTGGACCTTTAACATAAAAACTTACAAAACCGTAGTCCTAAACTTTAGCGTTTTCTCATGTTACAGGTTTGGGTGGTATCTTGGCCTTACTGCTGCTTATGGAGAGTATTTTGTTCATTTATTAGTGTTCACTGTTGTTTTTGATATTTTTGGATATTTTAGGTATTTTGGAGATTTTTTCTTTCTTCTTAACTGTGGTATCTGTAAGAATACAGACACATTTTTCACATACTGAATTTAATTCCTTAGATAGAAGTGGGTTAATGTAGTCGTGAAATAAATACCTATCAGAAAATGTATTACATCAGCAGAGCCCCTCAGTGTGGTTTGGGTACGTGTTGGCATAAAGAAGTATTGTCTGAGTAACAAAAGCAGGAGAAATGCCTTAGTGTTATCACAGCATATACCATGGGAGGCTTGTTTGCCTGCATAGCAACATCAGCCAGAAGGATGAAAATTTCAGTCCTATACCAAGGTGATTAAAGATGTGCCTGGTAGCAAAATAGCATATGTTATTGAGTCTTGACTCAATCCTTTCTCCTCTTGGGTTTTATTGTCATGGCAAGTTTGAAAGATAAGTGATCTGTTGCTGTTGTAAATGTTTCAGGTAATGTGGTGTCTGTGCTTTATGCTGGCCAGCACGTGTTGTACCTAGCATTTGTATGGGAGTGGAGCAGGGCTTGAATTTGGTAGATGTTAGCTGTGCTGGCCTTTGTGACCACCCCCAAAGAGGCTTGAGAAGCTTGATAAGATTTTCAGTCAGAAGTGCTCTCCCTTATTATACCAGCTAAAAAAAAAAAAAAAAAAAGGCAAGTGTTGGTGATAAAAGCTCTCCTGGAAAAGAGGAATTTGGTATTGTGTTTTTGTTCTTTTTTAAAGGTTTCTCCATTAAATATTAATCATTATCAGGTGCAGCTCTTTTCTATATACTCTTTGCTTTTTGTTACAATTTGGCTATTGTATGGATTTCTCCCTGCATTTGCATCTGGACTTGTAGGTGAAGTAATTCTGGAGACCCCTTGAAGTGTCCGTACTTTTTGTTATATCTTTTTACAGGTGAATAAATCGAAGTAACTGGATCAAAATTCCACTTGCACTTCTGTGGTTTTATATGAACTATGATATTCCTTCTTTAATGATGTATTTTATTGTTTTCAGTTTAAGGTTCTGGCATTCTCAGTGATTTATTGCTGTCTGCCAATACAGGGGGTATGTTTTCCTTGGTGTTTTGTGATCAGAGGCAACTGGTTAAGAGGAGGAAGCCTGTTGATTCTGCCTAGGAAGAAAAACCTGTAGTATGAGCCTCTCTCTTACTGGGTATTGTTAAATCTTGAGAGTACTTAAATTGATTGAAATGTCTAGTTAGTTGGGCTGTACAATTGACTCTTCTGGAAGTACTTTTGACACCTGGTAGGATAATGCACTCAGAACAGCTGTAGAGGTGGGTTCATCATCAGACACACTGATGGCTGAGTTTTAAATGGCTTCATCTGTCCGAACATATGGGTGATGGCACTGGAGGCAGAACTTGACACTTACAGTTACATAGGGAGGAAAGAGCCTGGCTTGACTTTCAGGGTGATAAGAAAGCTTTTTGAGCAATGCTGAGAATCAGTTTTATTTGTAAAGTAATATAAAATTGTGCCCCCAAAATATGAAGCCTCAAAAAGTTGCTTCTTCAATATACAAAATTTATGCTGCTTTCTCCTATTTGGACCAACATTGAATCCATTTTCTAGGAGCAGGTGCTTCAAAGTGTCTAGAGCTTTCATTGTATACACTGCAGCTTAATTTTTTTATGTATAAGAAAAACCTGAATAGTTGTGGCTGCCTGTGGATTGGTCAGTTTGAATGTATAGAAAATGTGTGTACTTAAAAAATTAAATTAGAGTATTTAAACAGCCATCTGAAATACAATGATTGTTTTGCTGGATATTCCAAGATATATTCATTACTTAACTTTAGGACCTAAAAGTGAGGAGTCTGATGCCTATAAATAAACTTTCATATATTCTGAAAGATTTTTTTAAATGTCTCTGGTGTGATACTGCTCTGGAGCTGGAAGGTGCTACAAATCTGAATCCTGATTATTTGGCTTCATTTCAGTCTTCATGAAGATGGTGTGACCTGTAGGTTCCAGTTGATTAAGTCCAGGGATGGGGCAAATAAACATCTTAAACTTCTTCCAAACCAGTGTCAGTCTGTTAGTGTGCTAAGAAAAAGCAAACTCGGGGGTTTTTTTCCTTTCAAATTTTTGTTAAAAAAGGGATTACAGGCTCAAATTTTTATTGTGAGTTTTCCAGAAAGAAATCAAATATTTTATCATGCTAGATATTCAGGCTGCTCAAACGAGTAGAACTTCTGAGGATTTTAGAATGTCTCCATAGAAATTCTTTCCTCCCCCACCATGTTCTTTCATATTTAGTTTCCATAACCAGTGCACTGTTGTGAAGGAGGGGAAAGGCAGGGTAACTGCAGGGAAGCCAGCCAATCACTCCAGCATCAGAGCAGACTCTGGGGCTTGTGGAGCTAACCTTTGTGACCTTCACAAGGGGCCTCTCCAAGGAGACCCATTTTTCCTGCCTTGTAATGGTAAAGAAAAAACTTGGCAACTCCTTTGATCAGCAAAGCAAAAACAAGGAGAGCAAGGAGCAAATGGGCAGCTTTGTGCACAAAACTGCTAAGTCAGTGCTGGCATTCTCTGTGCTGAGAGCAGCGTTACCACCTTACATAGAGTACATTTCTGTAGGGTATTGGGATATTTGTTGCACATTTGGAAAACCCTTCAGTTTAAAACTAAGGGAAAACCTTGGTTGTTACCAGTTATGGTGAAGTAAAAATGTTTCATCTAATAATTTGCAATGTGAGAATGAGGAGATTTTTCCTTTCTTATTTTTTTGGGCAAGATTTTCAAAAGAGAAGGAATTGCACAACACTTTAAAAATAATTCTAACATTGAGAAGTGGCCATTTCTTGTATCCAACTGGCATATATTTTTTTACTGTAAGACTTATTGCTTTGCAGTTTTTGATGATGTTTTTTCTGTTTCTCAGTTGATGTCTACAGTACATCTTAGATGCACTCTTAAAGAAAGAACAATAGTTTCGCTTTGCAAGTATGTAAAGTTATTTTTTTGGCTTGTGCACGTTCAAAACCAGACAAAATCTGTTCTTAACATATCAACTTTTAGCTTCTTTTCTCTTTCATTATGTTCTTTTACTGTTCTTGAGCTGCTGATATACAAATGCCTGTATCCTTTTGTTAGCATTGCTAGTCTCTGATAAGTCGTGTTCCTCCTCTGTGATAGTTTTCTACTCAACAAATTGAGTTAGTTCTCCCCCCTGAGCTGAAGTGCTCTGTGTTCTTCCTCTGCCTGAGAATAGGAGAGGATTCATAATGTTTTTATTCAGTATTTCCTTCCACTCCAGTGAGAGTCTGCCTCCCAGTTTAATCTCCCAGACCAATATATTTCTGTCCAGTGAACTCAACAGTTCGTTCACTCTCGGTAAGAATTCTTCCTGTGGTTTGTAAACTTGCAGATTTCGACCTCCCTCCTTGGCTACTTCAGCTTCTCTTAGTGCAGCTTGGCTCCCTAGGAGATGTTGATATTACAAGATTGCCAGATCTCTCCAAGACATGTTTCTTCTTTTACATTTACACTGTTCACTTTCTTTTGATGTTTCATACTTTCCTCTGCCACTCCCTAATTAATCACCCCTAGTACTGTTCTGAAGTGGTTCACAGTGATTTTATTGTTTTTTACTTGACTGAAAATAAGTAACAGTTGTGGAGTCAGGTAAACCGTGTTTTCACATCTGCAGTTTTGAAGTGTAGTGCCCTTCACTTTTATGAAAGTACAGAAATTTACACGAGTTTCGTTATCTCACAAAATAGCTACTGGTTTTCAGTAATTAAACAGTTTATTAGATCTTTACACAGTTCTAGATAGGATGCAAAATAATTTTCAATGGATGTGATTTATTTTTGTGCTAACTTTTCTTCAGCAGCTTTCACCTGCAGGACACTGTTACTGTAACATATACAGTGATTTTTAGATAAGATGCCAGATAACAGCATCTGATGAATATATCCAGGAAACAGATTTGTTTGAAGTCCCTCATCACCAATGATTTTCAAAGTATATTGTAGTAGAGTGATTCCATCAGCAGATTCACTTGTCTTGTGTGCACTAACAGTGAGATATGGTCTCAATGCAGTTACTGTATTTAAGAGATAAATCCAACATCTGCCTACTGCCTTCCCCATTGATTGCATCGACAAAATCAGCAAAGAGCAGTTCTGGCCTGCTCTGTGAGCAGGAGGAGTGATGCCTCCAGGCCCTCCTCTCCCATGTGGAAGCAGTGTTGGCAGCAGCAGCTTCCAGCCAACTCTGTGCATGCTCTAGCACAGAAGGTGGTATTTGGCTGCTTGAATGATGCTTGCTGTCCAAGCAGCTGTTCCCTGTAGTAGAGTAGGAGCATTATTAGATAAACTGCTAGATTACTGGCCTACTGCAAATTAGGTAAGTAAGATTGCAGTCCTGATGAGCTCAGCACATAAGCAGTCAAGTCAGAGGTGAGGAGAAATGTAGCACAAAGAAATGGGCACTGTGAAATAGAGCCACTCAACTCCAGGGCCTTGTCAAACTTCTCTGTTTCATACTAGATATTTTGATTGTCTTCTGCAGCATATTCTTTGCCCTTGTTATACTCCTAAATTTTGTTGTTCTTGATATACATGAAAATGTAAATAGGTTTCCTGTAGAGAAGCATGTTACATTGTCAGACCTGCAACAGTCCTTTTCAGTTCTCATTTGAACACAAATATTTCATAACAATTTTCTGAAGAAATAGATTTTTTAAAATATATTTAAAGGATAACAAGATATCAGATGAGAGTGACTAGGGGGTTTAATGTCCCAATTTATACAACTAGAGTCATGGTATCTAGGAATAGATTTATTTCTTTTTAATGTACAGTTTACTTTTAAAAGATTTTGAGATAAAGTTTAAAATTATGACCTGTGTAGTGATATCAAGTGATTGCAGAATAAATTTTAAGATAACACTAAACACTGCATGTTTGCTACTGAATTTTGAGTGATAAATTCTGGAAGGAAGTGCTGAGTAAGTACCTGGAACTATAAAGTGTTAAACCACACCTTGGAAAGCATTAACCAAGGAAATGTTTACTTTTTTTGTTTATTCAAGCATTTTAGTTAAAACTAAGAAACTTAGCCAAAGAGCAGAGTGGTTTGTTTCTTTCCTTCTTCCATAATTCTGAATGTAAAATTGATGTGAATAAAAGACATCTGTTACAAAAGCTTTCCATACATGGTGACTAGAAACAATTGATTCAGATGGCTAAATACAGATCAGACGTTATATGGGAATGTTGAAAATTACTGGAGGGGGGCAGACCAGAAGGATTATATTAACTCAGTGTTCCATTTTAGCAACCTAATTGTGGGTGACTATCAAAGGTTATTAATTAAAAAAAATATGGGGAGTTTCATTCTCCTCTGGATATATCCTTCTTTTTTTGCCTGTAGATACTGGTTTACGACGTCTGATCTGAAGATTACAATCTAGATTACAGAATTTAAAGGGCAAGAGTGGATATATTCTGAAGTTTGCAGTGACAGTGAGTCACTGTGATGGAACCATGTTGTAACTGTGTTCTCATGTGCAGTTTAGGCACTGTGCCCCAGCAGGTGTGTATCAGGTAGCCTGTATAAAAGCTTGCTTAGTGAGAAGTTGACATGGAACTGGGATGAATATTGTTTCATTAGCTGTGTTCACTAATTTAATGCTTAAATTTCAGAAAAGCTTTATCTTATTACTCAGCTGTTGAAATTACTGATATGTGATAGTGCATATTGGCTCTTCTGTGATCAGTAGCAGTATATTTTCCAAACATGGGTTATGAAACAAATATGTTTTGTCTTTGGAATTTTGTATGTTAGCTACTGTGAATGAGCTAAACCCAAACAAATAGATAAAACCTAGACAACCTTTAGAGCTTGCACTTAAAATTTTGTTTGAATTGAAAGTTTTAAAACAATTTTGGCTGCCTAGTTGTTGGGCAAAAGTAGTCCTGTAGAATGGTGTTAAGAAGATCTGGCTATAGGAAACCTATCTTATAGAAAGATTAAAGGAACTCAGTTTGTCGAAGAGTTCAAAGTGACTTAATACTCATGGAAAAAAGCTGCTTTACTCTCAAGGGAGTTTCTAAAATAGTTTGTGAATTTTGCAGGCAAAAAAATAGAAAAGTTGGAAGCTTATAATGACAGCATTTGGAACTGAAAGGGAGTGGAGGAAAGGGATGCATCATAGGGAAGTGCTGACTAATGGTCAGCAAACAACTGTAAGGGAGTTCGGATATTAAGAACTGAGCTCACTTCCTAAAGCAAATAAACCCCATACTAGTCAGAGTGGGGAAATTTGGACTATTAGAAAGTGGGGAGGGACTGTGCTGGAAGAAAAGTTTGATTATAATGATGTTAGCCATTAAAAAAGACACACAACTAACCTCTGAAACAGAAGTTAGTAGTGCTGCGTAGTGTGCGACCTGTAGTCTGATCTCTTGTATAGGTAGGATGTGCTCTTATCTTTAGAGCAGTCTATTACGAGTATGATTACTAAGCATGCTTTTAAATGCTAGACATATATTTGATGAGTACTTATTTTTTAAAAATATATACCCATAAGTAAATATAATGTTTTTCCCCATATCTCATGCCAACAGCACAACCCCTTCACCACTCTCCCCTCCCCCAATGTCTGAATGCTGATTTTCATAACCAGTAGATGAAGACAGAAGTAATTATAAACTTGGAATTAAGTTATGCTAAGTTAAGGTGATAATTTAAAGTTATTTAGGATTTCTTTGGAACTCCAACTCTTGTTATAAATCTCCTGCTGAAACTTACTGAAATTCGTAAATCTGTGATTTTTGCTTTGTGATCTGTTTTGACTAAACTGTAAGTACTTTAAGAACTGTTAGTTATTTAAGTCATATACTTTAAAATATAATCATGTGCTTAATACATTTTATAATCACTATTTCTAATTCCCTCCGTACCAAAAGATACTCAGAAAGCAAATTAAATTACTGCAAATCAAATACAGAAATGCTAAGCTATTGGTATTTATTTTGATGATTTAATGAAATAACTTAAATCTTTAATTGTATAAAGAAAGTAGTTTGTTTTGCTGATGATAATTTCACAGTCAAACTTTTAGTTTCTGTTCCATCTTGTACTTCCTGTACTACTCTGTTACTTGCTTGAACAGGGAGGTTGGACTGGAGGACCTCCAGTGATCCCTTCTAACTTTACAGATTCTGTGAATACCCAAATTCTCAATAATAAAAAAAATTGTAGATTAATATTTCTAGTAGATAAATTCTGAAACGTGATGAAATTTGAGTTCAAAGTTAGTTTTACTTTCCTTTGCTTATTTTACAATGGGCCTCTGAATACTTTTTAAACTGATGCTCTTCAAATTCTTTGTGAATGGTAAAGGGAAATATAGAACCTGAAACTTGGAAATCCTCAAGTTGAAAGCATTCTTGGGTCACTTTTAAAAATAAATATAATAGGTATTTAAGTATACTATACATTTAAATGATAGCTATAGTAATTAAAATTATATACTAAGTAGCTTGATTTCTTCTCGGGTTTTTGCTTTGTATTTTCTTTGCCACTCTAGGTTAAATGGGTAAATAAAAATAACTTTTCAAAGCATAGCCTCTAGACAGTGTATTGTATCTAGGGTCAAGAAATCAGTTGCCTCTGGTGCATTGCAGCTTGGGAAATCTATCTTCAGGGGGTTGAAATGTGGAGGAGGAAAAAGAATAATCTGCTGGTGAAAAACAGAGTATGCAAGATGGCCTAGAGTTGACTGAGCAGGTATCTTACAAGTACTGACTGAGGCAGCAACTTGCTATTGGAAGATTTTCTGCTTTGTTTTAGGTAGCAATCTGCAAAGTCTTCAGGGACAAGAGCAATTGCTTCCAACCTCAGCAAAACGTAGTGTTTGAGTTGTAAAAGTAAAAAGCTCACCTGAAACATGGTCATAAGGAGGAGCTACTTTTAAACTAAAGAAACTACAGTCTCTTATCAAGGAAAAAATAGTCCTTAAGGCTATTTGTGTGACTAAAACTGAGAACATCTAAACATCTGATCGATTTAAGGTGTGAAGTGTCAGTTCTGAAGCACATATTTAAAATGGATGTCAATATTAATGATTTTAATGGCAAGAAGATCAGGACACTTATTCTTTGTAGCAGAAAGCTACCTGTTCATTCATTTCCAGTAGGTCCTACCTAATGGTTTCTTAAAAGTCAGTTCATCCTGTCAAGGCCATCTGGGAGTGATCATTGTCTGAACACTCAAGCAACCAGTTTGAACTGCCCTCTGAGGCTTCCTACTTAAAGCAATAAGGAAACAACCTAAAGAATCTTTTTATCTTAATATTTTGTTTTCCTTAGTGGTAGTTAGCCTCAGGGTTAATGGACAGGATTGCTACGAACCCCCTTTACTAAGACAGCTGGCTATAGCAGCTTTATTGCAGCGTGCTTAGGCAAGCCTCTCTGACTTGAAAACCTTCAGGCAACATAAGGAAGGGTGTATAGAGAGGGGCGTAAAATTGCCTGGCTTCTGTTCATGCAAAGAGGCATTTGATTTCCCTCTTGCTTTCTTTGTCTCCTTTTAAGAGCTAACTAGGGAGAGAGAAATGAGATAGAATCTCAGAGATAAAAGGACAAGAAAGCGATAAAGTATTCCATGGCCCATCACATCTGAAAGTAATCTGCCCTTCCCTTAATAAATGTGAGAGGTAGTGTTTGTGTAATCTTGTCTTTAGTGTTACAGAAGGCAAAATGGTTGCATCTTGAGGAGGTCTGAATTTGCTAAGCAGGGGTGTAGGAGGGTATCTGTAAAGTTAAACGAATATAGTAATTTCACTTAAAATAGCAACAGAGATGGTTCTTCCTTTAGATTTGCCCTCCTTGGTGATATATCTTTATCTCTTTCATTGAAAATTAAGGAGAGAGAAAAAAGATTAATTCTGCATATGGTAGGTGACAGCCACAAGAAGCAAACTTCTTAACTTTGAGGGCAGGGTAGAGAAAAGAGAAGGTTTTCTGTAAAAGTAACCTCTTTTTCTGCTGTGAAACTGAGAGGGCAAGTTTAAAAATTAAATCTCTCTGGTGATAGAGAATGTGATCACAACATTTAGTCCTTTATGGGGTTTGGGAAACGATTGAACTGGTACAAAGACTGTAAGACAAGGACTTTTCTTAGTGTCTGCGATACTGCTATGTCTTACAGTTTTCAAAGTAATGGAAAGAGCCCTGGAAATGAAAACATCCTCATGCTCCTTTTTTGTTCCTGAAACCCAGAAAATAACTTCATTTTATTTGAGAGATCTACAGAGGAATCCAAGAATAATATTTTTGAGAACCCATTTAAAATACTTCTAAGCATTGCGATACTAGTCCTGTTTTTCTATATGAGGTCCTTGAGTGCGGGCAGGAAGAGGGGCAGAAGGAAAAGGAATAATAAGTGCAGAAATAAGCATATTATTGCTTCCAGTTTTCTTTTTACCAAGGGCAGTTGTTTCAAGAGCACATTCTAATAAAAGTGGTGCTACCTTGACAAACCTTTGAACATCATATCATGTCTTCATCTCTTCTATTAATCATGCATGTGTGGTCAGACTGCCTACTGCCCACACATCCATTTTAGCGTTACACACTCTGAAGCGAGGACCTGTCTGTGAGTGCTTTCCTAAGAAGGGCAGTGCTGTTCTGCAGCTTCAAAAGAGCAAGGTGTTTATACACAGAACAGGAAGCTTAGTTTTAAGTCCTTGGTGTATGTATTGTGTGTTGTCTGCAGGCAGGCCAGTGCTAATGAAGGCTGCCTTTGAATACCTTAATATAAAGTACTGTGTTTTGTGTATCTGTAAAAGCTCTCTGTCTCCTGTATCAGTGTCCACAGCTCTATGGGCCATGCTTTCTGGAATTTCTGGTAGCTCTTAGCATCTTGCAATCTCCAACCACTTCAGGAATAAACTCCAGAGGGATTTGTAGAAGAGCTAGCCTGACCAGTAATGACTGCATGCAAAAGCTGTTTCTTGACCAATTAGACTTTTGTCAGAGACATTTAAGTTTCCCTTACTTCATAGTTCTAGTTCAGATTCAAACCATTAATTTGCTGAAAGAATTTCTGCTACCTAAGACTGTAATTTTGTAGGATAGCATATGTGGTTCTATTTCATTAAGGGGTTTGAGCTCTGACAGGCTCTCTTCTCACCTGGTCAACAGAATGTTTGTGCCCACCACTCTCGTATTTTTTGTGCTTTTGTTTTATCTCAAAGTTATTCAAATCACAGTTTAGTGAGGACATGATCAGTGGCATAGATGGTGTAGTCCAACACAAGCTTTGTTTGGTTAATGCATAAAGACCTGTCAAGTAGAAGGAAGAATATGAAAAATTCAAAACCACAGTCATTCCGAAACTTATATTAATGTTTCTTTTTCTTTGAGGCAATTAGACCATACTTGGAGACATTATCATCCTTAAGAGATAAACCGTGTGATGAATTTTAGAGGCTTTTTCTGACATTTTTGGGAAACAGATTAGAAAGTTATGAATTTTACTGCCATGTGCTTTTATGTATATTTGGCTGTAATAATCCTGAAAAATGAAATATTACAGGCTAATATGGAGAAGACAAGTGGAAACACAGTGCTTTCCCAAGCAATGGGTGGAATATAATCTCTCAGTAGATGACATTTTCGTTGCTGTGTGACCTGCTTTTTCTTTTGCTGGATTTTGTTGGATCTTTTTCTTTACAAAGCCAGGTGGAAAGCCCTTAAAGGGTTTTGGGAACTTTAAGTGTGTATCCTTGTCTAATAGTGGTGCAAATTCAGGGAAGTGTTTATGGAGGACTGAACAGGTAGAGAGATAATTGCTAACTGTCTCATTTCCCCTTCAGGCTTTTCTCTGTACTGTTGCTGTTGTTGCTTCTTCTCAAACAATGTATTCATCCTACTTAAGGTATAAATCTGTAATTTTGTTACACAACTTGCAAAGAAAAGTACTTTACTTTCCAGTCAGCTATGCCTAATTAAAAATGTCACATATATCTGAAGACTTAGTTTCATATTTTACTCTTTTCCAATTCTTGAAATTCCCTAAATAGGATAAAAAAGCGTGCATGCACAAAGAATGTCTTCTATCCTGGGGTGAAGCTGAATCCACTCCATTGTGTGTGAATATTCTTAAGAGCATCATCAACCATAACCCAGAAGTTCTCTGCATGCTATACTCCAGTTTTTGAATGTCTAATCAAAGCAGGTCACATGGAGGCTGTTTATTCTCAACCTTTTTTCCTATCCCATTTCTAAACCAAACTATGGAAAATTTACCTGTGGGAATCCCCGTAGCCCATCTGCCCTGTCAGACTGATATGGCTGTTGTCACCTTTCTTAGTAACATACATCCATTTCTATTCTTGAATTAGTAGGTACTCTCACAACTACCCTGTGGTCAGACTACCACATTTGTTACTCTACTGTAGAGCTTAGGCCTCTGCAGAAGTAGATACTCTGGTTTATTCTCTGCCTGCTAAAATGATAGGTAGGTAGATATCTTGGAGGTACCCTACACTGCCTATGCACAGGACAAGTCTGTATAAGATTGGGCAAAGGGATTAGTTGATTTTTTTGTTTTGGTTTGTTTTTTTTTTGTTTGGATTTGTTTGTTTGTTTGACAAACTATGCTAGTTTCAAGAGCAGAAATACTCAGTTTTTGCTGGCATCACCAGGAAAACTAAGTTTCAATACATACATCGAGACCTGATGTGCTAAAGTGTACTGGTGACAGCTCTAAAATAATTCTGGCATTTATGAGGAGATGCTTGCTCATTACTAATCTTTAAAGTTAGTAGACGAACATAAATAAAAAGAGAAAACCTTTCAGAAAGTGATGTATTGTGTGGATTGATGAAACCAGCTGGTTTGGAAGACAAAGGAAAATACATGAAAGAGTAGAATCTGTATCTCAGTTATTTAAGGTAAAATAGAATCATAGGTAACTTGCTTGTCAATGGAGCAGTTGACGTTTGGGATATAATGAAAAGTTTAAATTTCACACCAAAATTAGAACATAATTAGGTTTAACTTTATTGGTGCACTTACTTATGGTACACAGAGACTTTCCTATCTATCCCCAGAACAAAAAGTACACAGTGCCACATCAGCAGCTTTGGAAGGTCTGTCATGATGTGGTCAGTGGTATGTGACTGTGTTTTCCTTTTCTTAAAATACGATTTCCAGTGAATTCTTAAATCAGTCCCAAAAATCTGAAAACCAAGATCCAAGTTAGTCATCTCAAGTTCACTAGAGACTGAAAATAATTTTTTCACAGACATAAAATATGTGTCTTATCTACATTGTAAAACACAAGCATTACCTTATGGAGAGATGCTTGCATAGGTTTTTATGGTGATGCTTTTATATTGAAGAAGAACTTGTCTTTCTGAATGTTTGAGACTAGTTTTCCGAAGTGTCCTGTTATGAAGAGTCATGTCCAAACATACTAAGAAGCAGTGGATTATTTATTGTGCCGTGTGTTTATTCTTTTATATGTATATCAGACCTCTTCAGCGCTGTTGCAGAAATTTCATACAGTATGTTCATCTGGTACTGAGGATTAAAATATCTCTTCATTGTGTTTTGCTTTTTTTCCTAATGTTACGTTTCTATTACACACTTCAGTAAAACAGTCTTGCAATTCTTACCTGCTTGTGTTAGAATCTGTTCTGAGAAGATCCTTTTTTGTGAAAGGTTCTCATTACAAATGATGTAGCAGATATACACTGTATATATGGTGACTTTGTGCTAATAAAGGTGAAAAAGGGGGAGAAAGAAACATGATTTTGTAATGACTCAGAATTCTGTTACACAAATGAAGTTCTCAGCTTACCTTGAAAAGTGTACTTACCAATGGAGGCACTGCAGTTGCAATATATACAATGGAATATCAAAACTGAAGGCCTCTTAGATACGCCTTTCTTAAAATGTTTAAGTAATTTTTTGAGTGTCTTTTGTGTGTTAGTTCATTTCTGACATGGCTTTCAGTACGACAGTTCATGTCTTTTCAGTGCAGCCACTGGAGAACAAATGTGAGGTATTACACTTTGTGCAAAGGCAGACCAGTTGTTTGGTTTAAGGAGTGGTATTGTTTTATTAGCCTTTTAGGATCTAAAGGTTATTTTCAATAAAAAGTAATAGCCTTTTTTTTTTTTTTTTAATCTCTGGATCTCCTGCTTGTTTTCCATTGTATTTTAAAAAATCCCCAACCAACCAACCAACACCCAAATCAAAATCCCCAATACCCCTCTCCCTCCAAAAAACCCCCAACAAACCTGAACCGTGAACTGTAAAATTACGTTAGAATTTGAATCTGACAAATCTTCAGGATGTGAGTGTTTAATGTCAATAAAGGTTTCTTGCATTCAGAAATTCAGATTTTGTAGTAGCTGCAGAAATGCTCTTTGCATAAATAAGATTAGAACATTTTCCTTTTCTTTAAAGTTGTTCTTCTCAAAATGCAAATAATTTGTATTTGACTGTAGAACTTGGTGATGGGTGAAGAGATGCAGCTTGTTCTCTTCTTAATGCACAGCACTTTGAAAGTGCTTTTTGGTGGAGGGTGGTGGGTGATATGCCTTGGAACAGTCACTCTTCTTGGTACTAGAATTGACGTAAGTTTGCTAACAAATGTTTAGCATGTGGTAGGCGTTTTAGCTTTGTTTTTCTAAGGCCTGTTACCATAGACCTACATTTATGGTACAGTCTAAATTGATTTGCTTAGTTTATAGTATATTTGTCCAGTTTGACAAGGATTTGCTTCACCGAGACATAAATGAGCAATAATAAATAGTACCAGGTAGCTAGATGTTGGATTTGAGAATTTATTCTATGAAGTAAAATGTCTTACATTCCTTGATTATCTTAAAGATGTTGATTTTAATTCCAAGAGTGTTTACTCATTTTGCTCTGTTCACACAGTACAGAGCTGTGATTCTTATTCATGAATAGGTAGATTTTAAGTTTTAATTTGATAATACATACTAAATAGAATGACTGATTTATAGGTTTCATTGATTTGATATAATTTGCTAATGTTATTTAATTTTTTTTTGCGTTGACAGTAATTCTTTGTTGAGATATGGCTCAGATCATATAACATAGAAGATCTTGGGGCAGTTGTCTTGTAATACAGCTACTACCAAAAAAAATCCACTTAGTGCAGGGAAGAATAATGTAATGTTGATGTCAGTTATGTCCATTTAGACATTGCCTGTGCTGCTATTTAAAATAGAGGGAAACATCTTTTACCTGTGGAGAATGTCCTGTTTTAGTACTTAACTTGATAATTAAAAATGCGCAGTGTTTATAGTAAGTTATCCTGATGCATGTACTGTAGATAGGAACAAAATTAAGTCCTATATTCCTTCCTCTAGTACTAGGATTGGTTCCAAGTACTAGGTTCTTGTACTAGGATTGGTTCTAGTACTAGAATTGGTTCCTCTAGTATTAGGATTGGAACCAAGCTGATGCCAGGCCAAACACAACCCTCAGGCTTCAGTTCAATCACTGCCACAGAGTGCAGCTGGGACTACTTGTATGTCTATGATGGAGACTCCATTTATGCTCCCTTACTGGCAGCTTTCAGGTAAGTCCCCCTTGGTAAGGCTCTTAATGATATTTTTAATTTAGAACCTGACTTAAATGTGGCTTCTAACAGTGTCAGATATATTCCAGGGATCCAAATATCTAACCCTGCAAGTGCAGCAATATAGCCAGTGTGTCCTTTTGTGCAGTTGTCATCACGATAAACAATTAAGGAGTTGTTTTTTGCTGTTACAATGAACAAATCGTGTCACTGCACTGTGGCATGGAAGTGTTATGTTTTCATTTCCAAATCCTGAGTGTTTGAGAGACAGAAAAATTACTGTCATGTGGCTGGACTGGAGATGATTTGGAGTGTAGGGTCCTCCTGGAACAGGCTCCCCAGGGAATGGTCACGGCCCCAGGACTGCCAGAGCTAAAGGAATGTTTGGAAAATGCTTCCAGGCACAGGGTGAGATTGTTGGGGTGTCTGTGCAGGGCCAGGGCTTGAACTGGATGATCCTGGTGGGTCCCTTCTAGCTCAGGATATTCTGTGATTCTGTGAAAGGAGAAAACTGCCCCATTGTGATGAGCTTTGAACGTGAATTATGAGTTAAACTTGTAGTGTGTCAGTGCTGACAGAAGGGAAAAACCAATTCATATTGGAGACACAAGGAGCTCAATATACAAATGTGTATGGATACACATGGATCTCAGTATACAAATGTGTATGGATACACATGGATCTCAGTATACAAATGTGTATGGATACACAGGGATCTCACTATACAAATATACTGGATACACCTGGATCTCAATATACAAATGTGTATGGATACACAAGGATCTCAATATACAAATGTGTATGGATACACATGGATCTCAATATACAAATATATCTGGATACACATGGATCTCAATATACAAATATACTGGATACACATGGATCTCAGTATACAAATGTGTATGGATACACATGGATCTCAATATACAAATGTGTATGGATACACATGGATCTCAGTATACAAATGTATATAGATACACCTGGATCTCAATATACAAATGTGTATGGATACACAAGGATCTCAATATACAAATATATATGGATACACCTGGATCTCAATATACAAATGTATATGGATACACCTGGATCTCAATATAGAAATGTATATAGATACACCTGGATCTCAATATAGAAATGTATATGGATACACCTGGATCTGAATATACAAATGTGTATGGTTACACATGGATCTCAGTATACAAATGTATATGGATACACATGGATCTCAATATACAAATATATGTGGATACACCTGGATCTCAATATACAAATGTGTATGGATACACATGGATCTCAATATAGAAATATGTATGGATACACAAGGATCTCAATATACAAATGTATATGGATACACCTGGATCTCAATATACAAATGTATATGGATAAACTTGGATCTCAGTATACAAATGTATATGGATACACCTGGATCTCAGTATACAAATGTATATGGATACACCTGGATCTCAGTATACAAATGTATATGGATACACCTGGATCTCAATATACAAATGTATATGGATACACCTGTATCTCAGTATACAAATGTATATGGATACACCTGGATCTCAATATACAAATGTATATGGATACACCTGGATCTCAATATACAAATGTATATGGATACACCTGGATCTCAATATACAAATGTATATGGATACACCTGGATCTCAATATACAAATGTATATGGATACACCTGTATCTCAGTATACAAATGTATATGGATACACCTGGATCTCAATATACAAATGTGTATGGATACATCTGGATCTCAGTATACAAATGTATCTGGATACACATGGATTTCAATATAGAAATATATCTGGATACACATGGATCTAAATATACAAATGTATGTGGATACACCTGGATCTCAATATACAATCACTAGGAAGTCTGGACCTGAGGACAAGCGACCTTAATTACAATAACACTTTGGAACGAGGAAAAAAAAATTCAATTATTTTCATTAATTGCTTCTTTATATGGCATTTGAATTTCATCTTCATTAGCACTGAGCTGTGGTATTCAGTAATCCAAGTTCAGGAAATGGCAGATGCTTCTCATACAGAGGTTTGCCATTCCGGGTTTGGGGGAGGGGAAGGGTGTCGAGGGGGCCGTGGGGGTCCTCAGACTGGCAGGAATGCGAGCGGGGCAGTCCTGTATGAAACATTACAGGTGAGCAATGCACCTGTAGATTTGTGGCAACACAGTAAGGATGAGGTCAGGGTGGATAATGGGATCTTTTAGAATGTTGGAGGTCCCGGCCGGGCTGGGACCTTGTAAGGCCCCCCAGCCTTGGATGGGTACAGGGGCCAGAATGGTTTGTCTGTTTGTTTGTTTTTGGCTCACCTGCGGCTACTGCCCAGGTTCGGCATGTTCTGGATATATTTGCTTTGTTCTGTTACACCCTGACAGGGTGGTTGAGACAAAGGGGTGTTCCTGGATATTTCCTGGAAATTGTATATAGATAGGTGATAGCAAAGTAGGAAATGTAAGATATGCCCTGTCCTAGTTAGAACATTTGGGACCAGTTCATCGTTATGGGTGTAACCCAAAACTGTGTATTCTATAGCTTTCCATGCTGTTTCCCAGAAACTGTTATCAATGAACCCTCTGCCCATAGAGCCTGACTCCTCAGGCTATAGACTAGGTGTTAAGAGGCCTGTGAGATAGGAGGATGCTCTTGTCCTCACACCCTTTGTGGAACTCCCTACCCTGAGGGAAGTACTGGGCATTCCTGCCTGAACTGGAGAATATATAATCTTGGAGTCTTAGAACTGTTTTAACCACTCGTGGGATCCAGAGGAGGACTGCAGATCACCACTCTCAACCAAACTGCAACCACCACTCTCGACTGGACTGCAACCACCACTTTTCAACCAGACTGCAACCATAACTCTTGACCGGACTGCAATCACCTCTCTTGACCAGACTGCAACAGCACTCTCACCAACAGGTTTTCCTCTTTCCTTTTACTTTGGACTAGGGGGCCCAAAGAACACCACTCTGTTCATGCCCCAGGGTGCTGGGTTATACATTTGAGTTTTGTGGGTTAAAACCAATTGTTTGTCTGTATAATCGTACTTATTGTATTATTTCATTAAATTGTTATTCTGACTTATAATCTCTCTTTTGAGTTGAGTTCTTTTCCCCTACTGGTTTACCTTTAAACCAGCACAGCCCAAATCATTCTAATAGGAATGAAACCTGTGTACCCCTATGTGGTTGCGAGCTACGCTGGCGATGGTACATGCCTTTGGTAGGGTCACCCATGCCAGACAGGTCAAAACTGTAGGACCAGATACAATACATTCTTGGGCAGGATGGGCTCGTTAGCCTTCTGGCAGTCATCCTAGGAGAAGGACAACTCTAATCCCAAACCCGGGCAGATGGAGCTCGCTTAGCCCTGTAAGGCCATCCATCTAAGAGAAGGTCACTCTAATTAAACCTACGTTCTGAGGACCTCACTGCCACCGTCCAAGCTTGCTCGGCCCTGGCAGATGAACCTCAGGATTAAAGGGTGGGTTCAGTTCCGCGCATACTGCATCTCACCTAAAAAATCCATTGCGCAGGCTTGAAGGCTTTACCCACATGCAAAAAGTCCTGTAGCAACGGGTGAGGGTCGAAACGGCAGGTGAAAGGTGCACTGGAAGCTGCAAACCCAACCCTGCATGCAGGCGGTTCAGGATATTGGTCATTTGAGACTGACCGGAGATGACAGTCTCTTGGGGCAGCACCCTGAACGACCAAGGAACCTTTTCAAGGACAGCACTGCTTGCTCCACTCGGAGAGGGGCCTAGAAAAGGTGGCCTAAACAAAGCTCATCTCCACTTTCACCCGGTTGGTTAACCGCAGGCCAACGGGCATCTTCTCTCAATGCGGTTGCACAAAGATCAAAAGACAAAGGCATACACCTGCCTCCAAAGGTGTACCTAAATTAACTCTAGCATGTTGGAACATCAGAACCATGTTCAATTCTGCGGATGGCGGACGTCCTGAGCGATGTTCTGCCCTAATTGCCCATGAACTGGCCCGTCTCAACATCAACATTGCTGCTCTCAGTGAAGTTCGCCTTCATGAAGAAGGCAGCCTCAGAGAACATGGTGCCGGTTACACACTCTTTTGGTCAGGTAAGCCCAGAATCGAAAAGCATCTCTCAGGAGTTGGCTTCATGATCAAAAACTCCATTGTTCCTAAACTCAAAAATCTGCTGACAGGTTACTCTGACCGCATTATCTCCCTACGCCTTCCACTAAACAACAAGCAACATGTTGTCGTCTTAAGTATATATGCCCCAACTCTCCAAACTGACCCTGCTGAAAAAGATAAATTGTACACTGACCTGCGCAGCCTTACCCAAAAGGTGCCTGCAGATGATAAGATCATTATCCTTGGTGATTTCAACGCCAGAATAGGAAAGAATTTGAAGACTGGAAAGGAATATTAGGCAAGCATGGTGTTGGAAACTGCAACGATAATGGTCGACTTCTGCTAGAATTCTGTGCGGAGCAACAGCTCACCATCACTAATACTATCTTTCAGCAGAAAAATAGTCTGAAGACAACCTGGATGCACCCCAGATCTAAGCATTGGCACCTCATTGATTATGTCTTGGTGCAGTGGAGAGATGTCCGTGATGTCCACCATACCCGTGTGATGCCCAGCGCAGAATGCCAAACAGACCATCAGCTTGTGTGCTGTAAACTCAACTTCAGTCTCAAATTCAAACCTAAAAGGGGCAATATCCCAAGGAGAAGACTCCAAGTTAACAGTCTCCAATCAGCCACAGTAAGAGACAGATTCCAGGCTAACCTTCAAACTAGGCTCGAAAACCATTCCACAGATTCTGCAGATTCCTCTCCTGAAACAATTTGGCATCATATTAAAAACAGCATCCTGCAATCCTCTGAAGAATCCTTAGGGTTCTCCCTCAAGAAGAACAAGGACTGGTTTGATGAAAACAATCAAGAAATCCAGGATTTGTTGATGAAGAAGAGAACCGCCCACCAAGCACACTTTGCACTACCATCCTGTCACGCAAGAAAAACGGCCTTTCATCTTGCATGCAGCAAACTCCAACAGAAACTCCGTGACATCCAGAACAAGTGGTGGATCAGTCTAGCTGAAAAAACACAATTATGTGCAGATACGGGTGATCACAAAGGATTCTATGAGACCCTGAAAACAGCATACGGGCCTACATACCAGGTCCAAAGCCCCCTACTCAGCGCTGATGGTCAAACGCTTCTAACAGATAAAACCTCCATTCTGAATCGATGGTCTGAACACTTTCAGACTCTTTTCAGTACCAACCATGTAGTCCAAGACTCAGCAATTCAGTCCATCACACAACAACTGGGGAAATAAGAATTGGATACTGCCCCCACTTTAGGAGAAACCCTCAAGGCCATACAGCAGCTGAAAATCGGCAAGGCAGCTGGGGTTGATGGAATTCCACCCAATGTCTGGCAACATGGGGGCCTTGCACTCCATGCCTAAATTTCATGAGTTTGTGGTGGGCTGTTGGGAACTAGACGAACTACCATCTGACCTTCGTGATGCAGTCATCATCACTTTGTATAAGAAGAAAGGTACTAAATCAGACTGCTCAAATTACCGTGGTATTACTCTGCTCTCCATTGCTGGCAAAATCCTGGCAAGAATACTCTTGAACAGACTAATACCTGCTATAGCAGAAGGAATTCTACCTGAAAGTCAGTGTGGTTTCAGAACCAACAGGAGTACCACAGACATGGTATTTGTTCTCAGACAACTGCAAGAGAAGTGTAGGAAACAGAACAAAGGTCTCTATGTAACCTTTGTTGACCTCACCAAGGCTTTCGATACTGTGAGCAGAAAAGGTCTGTGGCAGATTTTGGAACATCTAGGTTGTCCCCCCAAGTTCTTTAAAATGATCATCTCACTCCGTGAGGATCAACGCAGCCAAGTCAGATATGGCAATGCACTTTCTGAGCCCTTTCTAATAACTGATGGTATGAAACAAGGCTGCGTTCTCACACCAACCCTATTCACAGTCTTTTTCAGCATGATGCTCCAAAGGGCCACTGCAGGCCTCGATGATCAGGACGATATCTACATTCAATACCGTACTGATGGAAGCCTTTTCAACCTGAGGCGACTGAAGGCCCACACTAAGACCTTCAACCATCTTGTCTGGGAGCTGCTTTATGCTGATGACGCCACCCTTGTTGCCCACACAGAAACAGGTCTGCAGCGTTTAACATCCTGCTTTGCAGACTCTGCTGAGCTTTTTGGACTGGAAGTCAGCTTAAAGAAGACAGAAGTTCTCTATCAGCCAGCACCTCAGGAAGTCTTCCATCATCCCCATATCACCATTGGCGAATCAGAGTTCGAATCAGTCCAGCAGTTTAATTACCTAGGTAGCCTCATCTTCTCGGATGGTAAGATTGATGGAGAGATAGACAACAGGTTAGCAAAGGCATACAGTGCCTTCGGAAAGCTTCATAAAAGAGTTTGGCAAAATAAACATTTGAAGAAAAGTACCAAGATCAGTGTTTACAGAGCCATAGTGCTGTCTACTCTCTTATGCAGATCTGAATCATGGGTCATCTACCGCCACCACCTGCGACTCCTAGATCACTTCCATCAATGCTGCCTCTGCACAACCCTAAACATCCACTGGTCAGATTATGTGACCAATACATCTGTTCTAGAACAAGCAGCAGTCACAAGTATTGAGGCCATGTTACTGAGAACACAGCTGCATTGGGCAGGGCACATCTCAAGGATGAAGGACCACTGCCTCCCTAAGATCTTGCTTTATGGTGAACTTGCCACTGGCTGCCACAAGAGAGGAGCCCCAAAGAGAAGATACAAGGACTCTCTGAAACAACATCTCAGCCTTGACCATATTGATCAACATAACTGGTCTGCTCTGGCCTCCAATCGGGAGGTCTGGAGACACACCATCTATAACGCTGCTGATGCTTTTGAGAACGCACACAGGATCACCCTTGAGGAGAAAAGACAACACAGAAAGAATTGTGCCTTGCAGAATTTACCAGCTAAGGAGTCTTTCTGCTGTGCCTTTTGCAACTGGACATGCCTGTCTCGTATTGGCCTTTTTAGCCACCAGCGTGCTTGCAACAGACGTAGGTAGAGCCCTTCCCAAATCTTCGTTCATGAAGCCCAGCCATGATTTGATTTTGAGTACTAGGATTTCTTTAAACATTTCATCCATATGAATGGGGTTTGCCTACTTTGTATTCCATAAAATGGTGAGCATGTTTTGAAATTTGTGGAAAAGAACTGATCTGTCGTGATGTGTTTTGGGTGGTTTCTTAGTATCTAGCATTCAAACACTCAGGATATGTAGCAGGTAGATACATAGAAGGACTGTGATTTGTTGGAGATTGAAGAGAAAGGTTTTGAGGGAAGGTGTAGGGAAAATGGATATGCAGGTCAGGAAGCACAGAGCTGAGTGGGAGGGGAAAAAAAGAAGTTTGCCTTCTTGAACCAGTCATATGATTAGTATGATATTGATATAATCAGCTTACTTTTGAGACTTTTCTTCCATGGTTCTTTGCTCTACGATGACTACTGGTTGGAGTTTAGTTGGTCAAGTAAGGAACATGCTGACTTTTCTCAAGTGATACTCAGCTAGGGAAAAGTTGGAAGCTGCTGCTGTCTAAAATAGCTATCTGTGTTAAAAACTCCATATGAACATTAACTATACTTAGCATGGTATGCTTAAGCAGTCTTGAGGAATTGATAATGCTCTCCTTGTGCTCAAATTGGAGGTACTTCTAAAATTGCTTCTTTTATAGTCCGTTCATCCATCCTGTATTCAGATCTGTATTGAAAAATTGGTGACTGTTGTTTCACTGTGTTCCCACAGTTGATTGCAAAAAGTGGTTTTGTAGTGCAGGGAAACAAAAGCTTTTCCTTCTGTTTCTTACTCTACACTCAAATAGCATATAAAAAGAAAAGCTATAAATTATGTACCTTAGGTAGACATAAGTTCATAGTGTTACATGGAATTTTATAGGAGTTAAATGGAAATAAATGAACGTGTTATCATGGGTGCAGTGGTGTTTTCCCAGTTTCCACTATTCCCAGAATTGAGTTGAGCAAATATAACAAATCAGAAATGGAGGGGAGGAGTAACACATGCTGGTACTGTAATTTAAACACATGGTCTGTGAAATATTACTGTGCACTGTTTTTACATCTGTGTTATCTTTACCTGTTTTCATTGCTTTGCAAAATTGACCAGCAGAAAAGTGAGAAAGCATTCTCCAGTATGAAGGTTTATGTATAGTCCAGTATATATAGGGTAGTCTTTACTATGCTGTTCCATGTTTTATAAATAAATAGGCTAAAAAAAGAAATAAAGAAATCATGCTGTATGTGGCATGTTTCTCAGTGGAGCTGAATATTTGAAAACATACACAACCAGAGATGCAGTGTGCTTACAGTACCTTGCTGAGGTTTAAACCCAGCCACCAAACAGTTTAAATCATTGGTGTGACAATCAGAGGGAAGTCATGTTCATCCAAAACATAGCCCAGTACTAGCCACTGGGCTAGTAGTGAAGAAAATTAACTCTATCCCAGACAAAACCAGCACATATCTGTATTAAATGAGCTGTACTGTGACCCTACTACAGTGTGTCTGTAACTCTTTGACCTGGAATTGTTCATGTGCATGTTTAGAGAGGGTAAAATATATATATCTTAAAACAGTTTTAGAAACCAGTTTGTGGTATGTTCTACCTTATAACAGAAAGTACTTTCAGTGATTAGAATGTGATAAGTAATTCTATATCAGTAATTGTTTTGGTGAGTACTGTCCCATTTTATGTTCTTCTGAATTTATTGTGTTGGTTTTGCTGAAGTAAATGAAAATGGGTTTTCCATGTAATCCAGAAAAACTTAATTTTAAGGATAATTAATCTAAGAAAAGAATGGTACCAAGTTAATGATGCATTGGATTCGAATTGATAAAAAAAAAGTCTGAATATGAGTTTCAGTTGATACCAGTTCTAAATGAATGGATAATCAACTTTGTTGTCAATGTTCAGTGTGTATTGGGAGTTGTATTTTTGTCAACATGTACTTCTCAGTGTTGCTTAATTACATAAAGATAGCATTGATGCTTGTTACGAATAACCTACATTTGTTGTTCATTAGCAAAACATGCTAATCACATAGCCAAAAGGTGAAGTAATCATTCATTACACATTTGTATTTTCATTGAATTGAATACGTTTATGAATGACAGTGCTGAATGTACTTTCCATTTTTTTCGAAACAGAAGTTAGGCTCTGCAAAGGGCTGGGTGGATTACTTGGCAGTCTCACTGTCCTGATCTTTTCACGTTAAGTTGAAAGGCAGCTGCACATCACTTTTACATTACTGCTTTAGTGTGAATGGTTACTTAAATTGCCACAGAGAGATCGTTCAGTTGTTAGGGGTGAGTGGAATAATCTGAGGACAAGGTCTATGCACGGCAAATTTGGGAAGACTAGTGGTTACTTTACTAACCAGCTCATTACCACTCCCTAAGCACTGAATATGAACTCATCATGCCAAGGTACTGGACTGTGCTTGAGATTCCAGACATAACTGGCTTTGTTTGAAAGCCTGTGAAGTCACATTTAAAAATGGCAAATCAATGAGAAGAGGGAAGAGAATGTTTAATTCAAGGATACAACATCTAGTTATGGTACAACAGTCTAGATTACGATATTCATGATAAACCTTATCTCCCGCTCTGATTGCTACAGCTGTTGGTTGGAAAAGTGATGGTAGCCAGGGTAAGGGTTTGAGAATCTGACATACAGTGATGCTTGGAGAGAATCCAAATGTTCTTGTTTGTTTTTGAATGTGGCTGTTGTTGGCAGGCTTAACTTTTTGTTGTTAAACTTTCTGTGTGAGCAGGTCATTGCTGTGAATGCATGACTGTCCTAACTCTCGCTTTGTTTTGTCTTAGTCATATTGATCAAACAACAACATGGCAAGATCCTAGGAAGGCCATGCTCTCCCAGATGAATGTTACAGCTCCCACTAGTCCTTCTGTGCAGCAGAACATCATGAACTCAGCATCGGGTAAGCAAAATCTGTATTTTTGAAAAAATCATGCAAATAAACTACAAGCTATTGTAATTGGGGAACAACATTTAAGAAATGTTCTTCTAGTTATCCTGGTTTAAAACTTTAAATTTGTTCATGTCTGATGCATCAAGCAAGAAGCTGATACTTGAAGTAAGAGATTTTTTATAATGATTGTGTTCATAATAGTCATGTTTTTATAATATTTATATTTATGCTGTAGTTCTTTGATTTGTGGTTTTTTTTCAAATGAATGGTTCAAATTTCTTAGGAAGCAGAATTTGTGTCTAGTTTCTTCTGGCTAAAAATGCTGTTAAATTGATAAAGACCAGAATTTCCATTAAATTAATGTCAATTTACATTAAAGCTTTTGTACTTCTTCACTGTTCTTCTGCCTCCCCTTACTGACTGGATGTAGTATACTGCCATTTATTTACATTTCCTACATTATTATGAACATCTCATTTTTTCCTGTCTTCTCTAAATGCATCAAGCGAACACCTAGAAAATCCTGTTTAGAAGCAGAGATGTTTTGGTTTTCCTCTTGTTTTTCTATTATTTCCAAAATCCAGTATCATAATGATCATTTCTATAGCTGAGGAAGTCTGATTTCTTTTCCTGGAATACAGAATTGTTTTCAGCTGGTCTGGGGGGGCCATCACTAGGTAGCAGTAAAATGTTCTTGTTCTTGCTATAGAACCTGCTGTATGTTTTCAGAGCTCTCTTGTCCTTATTATGCAGACAGCAAGCAGATAAATTTGGTGCCATGCAACTTTGAATGCTATGGTCTTTCCCTTGCTTTGTCACCTTCTGTCTGTCACTGAGGTTCACGTTATATTTATTTTCTCACAGTCTAATTGTATTTTGTGTATGTCTGCTGTTCCTCTACTACACAAAGGTTATTCTCCGGTGCTGCTCTTTGTGGTCCGTTTAGGCAGCTTTGTTTCATGCTGCAATTCATGTGCTGCAGACAATACTGAAAGATTAACAGGCGTGACCAAACTGTGCTGTTCATGACTGAGTAGTAGAGGGGAAGTTAATCAAACTTTTTGCTGGCTAGGCCAGGAGGCTGGATTATCCTGAAACAAATGAGTCCTGTTCAAGTTCAGGAAGTCGTGATTCACAGCAATTAAGGTCTCAGGCTCTTATATGAAAATAAAATAGCTTGATTATTTTTTCTGTAAATCTGTCTCAGGAAACCTGCAGCAATAGAGATGACATGTTTTTGCAGGGACACTTCTGAAGAACAGAGAATAGGAGAAAGGAAACAATTCCCTTGGTCTATCTTGCTTTTTGGCTTATCTTGTTTGTGCTAAAACAAGGTGCTTGCTGTTTCAATATTGACATAAATTCTGTATTTTCAGTTAACTCCTCAAACCTTCAGTTGTACCAAGAATTAATAGGAAAAAAATACTGATAGTAAAGTAGGATTCATTTTAGGTACTTAAAAAGAAATTAAGAGTCCTTAGCAAAAAAATTACCTTTAATTGTAACAAGGTAACAAACTAGAAGAGAACCTAGCAATCACTACACAAGGATTATATTTGAAAGAAAATAAAGAATTTACATGTAATTGCCTGATGTGTGTGAGTGAGTGGTGCCACGTGGTTACTGTTGCTCATGCAATAAAAAACAGCTCAGATGTTTAAGTGGGTTGTCTTGTGATTTGAGAAAGCACTTATTTAAACACAAGTTTATTGAACATTTATTTTTAATTTCACATATCATACTGTGTTGAATATTAACTGAAAATCATGTAAAGTTTTTTTCCACCAGTGCTCTGAGTTGGATAAAGTGCATGAAGAACTCAGAACTTCTCTGTATACTGAGTTGCATGTTTACATGGTGTTAGGGTTTTTTTTAAGCTTAAATCAGTTGAGGTAGTATGACTTGGAACTGCCTCTTTGGATGCATCTGCTTACCCTTATCTTATTTGCTATTAACAAAAGTCTGCTTGGAATTAAATAATTATGAACCTGCATTTATTGGGTACAGTTCTTTTTCTGATACCTGATTTGGCAAATGTTTAGTACTAACTTTAAATTATGACTGTATATTTATTTTTCCTAAAGTCTCTTATATCTCTTTTTGTTGTTTTTTACTACTGAGTTCACAGTAGCTTATGCTTCCATGGTGGCCTCTTAAAAATCTTTGAGAGAAATGGAAAAATCAAGTAACTCTTGTACCATTTCAGCATAGTGGAACTTAAATCTTAGTGTCAACGTCATGGCTATAAGACTGCTTAATGTTCTAATTTGGATATTCATCCTCAAGAACTGGGAAATAAAGCTGAGACCTTTAAGACAGAAGTTTCCTGTTATGAAATATTGCTGGCAATGAAACATTCCCTAGTGCTATGAGAGTCTTTCACGAAAGATATTGGGAAAAACTGAGTGTAAGTATTGTGATAGCTGGAGGTCACTGGCTTGCAAAAATAGGTCTGAAATGCCACAAGGGAAAATGTTTTGCTTTCTGTATAGACCTTGTATAGTGCTTGTTAATTGTAACCCTTAATCAAAGTTACTGTCCGAGTTTTAGTGTACCACCATAGGAGCTTGTGAGTAAAGTTACTGTGATAAAACGCAAAAGAGATTTTTGGGAGCTGTCTCGAAAGTCTTTAGGAGCTTTAACTGTTTAACCAGAATTAGAATTCCCATCATTAGCTAGAATTAAGAACAGGAAAACAAACAGAAGAGGCAGAGAGAGGAGACCTCTGAAAGCTGCTGTGTGCATATTGGAGATAAATCTGTTGTCTTTTTGGATAAATAGGGAAAGTAGAACCCAGAGAAAATGGGAAGAAAGCATAACTAGAAGGTGTGGTAAGGGTAAGGGCAAGTCAAAAGATTGTTTAAAATATAAAAATGGGAAAGATGTAGTTTAGCATGAGGTTGAAATTTTTAGGTTGTTTTAAGAAATTCCATCTCTTCACGCACCTAAGACTGGATGAGAACCCATGTATCTTTCTGCATGTAATGTTCCTTTGAGGAAGTTAATAGAAATCTGATCCAGCTTTATCTGTTCCTGGCGTGATTTAGTGAATGAATAATTTTTTGAGTGTTAGTTAGCATGCTACCTTTACGAGAAGGCACCAGAGTGAAAAGTGAGGGTTTTTTTTTTTTTGTCTCAGTCCTGCTGATCTTAGCTTGCTACACATAATCAACTAAAATAATTTGGGCCATATGTATGCAGAGAAAGCAGCCCAGTGCTCTTTTATATGGCATTTATTGATTAATCTTCTGTGAAATACAATTGCATATTCACATAAGTAGTGGGAAGGAAACAATCCGGTTAATTGTAAATATCCCACATGTATATAAAAATTATTTGTGACTGTTCTGATTTTTTTTGTTGTTTCTAACCATTTTTTCCCTGAAGGTATTACAGAAGAAACTATGTTCTTCTGTCTTCATTTAAAACAAACAAACAAAAGTAATAATAATGGTACATTGTTCTTCTGAGGAACATCTCCTACACATCTCTTACTGAGGTAAAATTATACATTTGAAAATAAACAGTGGCTGTTTCTTACACAATTGCAGTTGATATAACAGAGGTGGGCTAGTAATTGTAGTTACATACTTTGGTTCTTCAGATACTTTTACTTTCTGAATCATGTTTGACAGCACTGCTTACTTTAGCCTCTTCCGCTTGTGCACAGACCTTAGATAATTAGCTTTGGAGCAGATTACTTGTCTTTGTCCTCTTTTGTCTTCAGTCTTATGTGGCAGTTTTCAATTGGGTTTCCCAATGAGAGTTTATTGACCTAGTGCAATTCTTTTGTCTCTTAAGTTGAGACTGTAGTGCCATGTTAAAGGTTGGTAGGAAAATGAACACTCGAATTCATAACTTACGGGTGATAGGAGGGTAAGAAGGAATATGCCAGTAAATAAAACAAGTTCTAGCTGTTCTCTTAGGTTCTTGCTCACTTCAGTTAGATGTTTCTCCTCTGCGAGAAACATCTCAGGCTTACTACAAATTCTGCTTTGTGTACAGTCAACACTATATATGATCTGTTGTGAAAATCAAGTTTCTAAGTATTTCCATGACAGTGATGTTCATTGCTTTCTTCATCTGCAAAAAACGCCCCTTTTTAAATAGTGTCCATTTGTAATTTTTACTAATTTGACAGGATAAATATCTACTCTAGGTAAATTTTGTAGACTTCGCTATAATTTTAAAAAGTTTTGGAATTACAGTGTCAGTGCACGAAGGGAAAAATTTCAGCTGTCACAGAAAAAGATTAGGAAAGTTCTTGGAGATCAGTGTTTGTATTAGGTGAGGTGATTCCTGTTGTTGAATATAGGTGTTCTGGTTCCTTCGTTGTCTATACATATTCTTTTAGTATATAGATACAACTGCCCTCTAATATGCATTGACCTTTTGATAAAATATGGCTTTCTTTATATTTATTTTACAATTAAATCTAAGAAACTGTAGGGACTCAGAAGACTCCTTGTGTATCCCAGTATAGTTGGAACCTCTACTAAATTTTTTCTTTGTTACTCTTGCTGTTGTTCTCTGCCAGCAGCAAGCTCTGCTTTGCATTCCATGTTTCATGGCATATGAGAAGGTAAATAAAATCTCACAAAATGTGGAGACATGCACCAAAGAGACATGTACACAAGCTTTTGAAATTACATGTTATTTATATTAAGTTACACCATTATATGAATATTTAGTTACAGAAGAATACCTTATCAGTAGTTATGTACAGATGGCTTACATTTGGAAATTGGAATTTAATTTTTTTATGACTTTGTCCTTAAAAGTACCACAGTGCAGGGTGAGTTGCCTAGAAGGGTTGTCTCTTCCTTTGCAAATAATCTCATAGAATTGTAAACTTATGATTGTGATAGTGTTCTATTGACCTAAGAAGCACCAAACAGAACTGGTAGGAGCCCATATCACAGGGATATTGTTGGTGGGCAGACTGGAAAAGTACTTGAAAGATATTTTGGTACTTAGTAAGCAGACAGAATCTAGTTCAAGGAATAACTTGAGATAGAATCATAGAATATCCTGAGTTTAGAAGGGATCCACAAGGATCATTGAAGTCCAGCTCCTGACCCCTACGCATGAATGTCCCAAGAATCCCACCATATACCCAAGAGCATTGGGCAAATGCTTCTTGAACTCTGGCAGACTTGATACTTTGACCACTTCCCTGGAGAGCCTCTTCCAGTGCCGAGCATACTTGGAGGCCAAGGGACTATTCATGGCCTCTTTAGCTTTTAGGTCTATGTGTGTCTTCAGTGCTTTATTTAAAAGTTTGTAGACTATGGCGCTCACTAAATGGGCTGTTTTCAGTAACAGGATCTGTCCATCACACCAGGTTAGATGTCTGGACTAAATGGACCTTTGGTTAGACCCATCATTGCTGTTTCTGTACCACGTGGGCTACAGTAACTGTGGAAATTTAGTGAGAAGGTCTGAAGAGCAGCAATATAGGGCTTAGATAACTGAAGTCACAAAAGCTAGTGCTGGAAATTCTGTTCCTATTGAGCCTTTTGGGTGAAAAGGGACATGTAATTGTGAAGGAATTTTCCTACATGCACTGGATGAATGTGCCTGCTATTCCTCAGCATGGTTTTCCGTCTTTCCTCTGGTACTTGCCTCTAATACAGAGTTTGTCAGACAACCAGTTAGAAAATCAGACTTCTTGTTTCACAGTTACTCACAAAAACCAAACAGGAATTACAGAAAGCAGTACTAATCAATTTTTGAACTACCATTTCAACATGTAAGGATGACAGCAGAAATTTGAGAGCAGTTTGTTGTCCAAGAAGAAAACAACGCTGTTAATGCCAAAAGTTTGTACAGAGAAAAGTTCTGTTTCTGCAGTCATTGATGGCACTTAGCAAGGAAAGTTTGCTGCTGTGACAGCCAGGTGAGCAGATGGACCTTTCCTGTCTTGTTCCACAGCTGTGCATTTTATTTGGAAGAAGAACCTTGCCCGGGTTTGTCTCCAGTAAGCTAGTACTCATCAGATCACTGAATCTCACAAGTAGAATTGTTCCCAGGTAGGTGGACTGATCAGCTCCTGGTAACCTGCTTCAAAGGCATTTTGTTCTTATTTGTCACGAAGGAACATGCTGGACCAGTATTGACTTCAGTGTTCAGCAGGACTGACACCCCAAGGCTGGTTTTGTTTTTCCGAGAGCCAGATGGAGGTTTTTTTGGCTTTGCAGTTCAAAAGAGAATTTCTTGCTGAGTTTCTGCAAATGATGTGTGGCTTAGATGGACTCTGAAGAGAATGGTAGGGAGAAGGTCTCCCACGTGGCTAGTGTGTTGGCTTAGCAGTCAAGGAAAGTTTTCGGTTCTTCATTGGCTTCTGCACTTAGATGATGGGGGCCATGTCACTGTGCTCCTGTGCCCCAGTTTTATAAAATATCATCTCACTGATTATCTGGCTGGTCTTTGGGTATAACAAAATACAGGGTTCTTTGCACTGGAGCCTTCAACTCTGCATCAAAGTCCTTTTGTACAGTGAATATGTTAGGAAGTATCGTCATTCTTTCTTGCCTGTTCTGTTCACTACTTCTGATAAAAGCTGAGGTTCTTGTTACTTATAAGTAACATTTAAAGTTTATGAGCATTAGGAATGGGAAGGAAATGTCCAGTTTTCACTGTTTTTCCTCACTTGAAAACCTGTAGCTCTAATGGTGGACTAGTGAAGTTGCTAGAGAAGGGCATTGTTTTCTGAGCCAAAATGAAAGTTTAAATTAGAAATGTAGTTTGCAAGGGATCTTCAAAGACCACAAGAAATTCTTGTCCTGGTTATGCCTTGAGATATTACTGGAACGCAATCAAATTATTGTTTTACTCTTTTTGATGTTTCTCCAAGAACATCTTTTGAGATTAAGCAAACAAATCTATCCTGATCCCCAACTCCCTCCCAACTTTAGACTGAATTTTTCAGCAGGAGCACAACTTCAGGACAAAATGACAGTCAAGAGCTAATATAGTTTGAAGATGCATATAGGAGGTGTTTATCAGATACATATATTTTTGTGTGTATATCTGAATCTCATGTGTGAAATTATGATGTTTGTGCATACTTAGTGTATCTTATACAGAATAGTCTGTTAGTCCAAGTCTAACAGCCAGATAGCTTTTGGTAGTGTATTACTGTATTATACTGAGGAAGTGTGGAAGGAGAGTTTGTAATAGGACGACTTGCTGCTGCAGCAGGTTTTCTAATTTCTTTTCTATTCTTAACATTGTAGTGGATCTTTTGTTATATAATTTTGGGATTGTACTTAAATCTAAAATGCAGGGAAGATATTCCTGTATCTAATTTAGCTATTTTAAAAAATAGTGTCTGTATGAGGATAAGAATTCAAAACTATATGTTTTTTAAGCACCTTCCAGATGAGATGAATGTAACTTTAAGAATAGTTTTCAGTCTAAGCAAAATACAGATGAATGTACATATAGAGATGGGAATGAGTGGTTTAAGAACTGTGTAGGAATGAAAGGTGGTTTCTTGAAAGCTGCTGATTGGAACATAAGGGGAACCCTCCTAAGGCTCTATGTTCAGACATTAGCTGTGAACTCCACAAAACCATCACCTACCTCCCTTTTAGCATTTTCTAAAAGCAGTTTTCCCTGTGTGTGCCTTTCTGCTTGTAGAGGTGTGTAGCACTGCTGTTCATAGCACTGTGTCTCTGGCTGCTTGTGGTGTCTTCTTACCTTTGCTTTGTCATTGCTTGTTTGCCTGCCCTGTTCTTCAGGTTTGCATTTTTGCCTGCTTAAGCCTTTCATGTTTTCACAGAAAGTTATGAGGTAAAGGGAAAATGAGTTTTGTCACTTTTTTTAATTGTTTTTGAAAGAGGAATATTTCAGAATCTCCTCAGCGTTATCTTGTTGCTGCTGCTCTGCTTTAATCACTAGATGAACTTTCCTATGAGAAGTAGAATACGTTTATTGTTCTTTCTCCTGGTGCTCATGCTGGTTTCATTCTGGCAGGCTTGACTTATTGCTGGTTTTATACTATAATGCTATATCAGAAGGAAGTGTCAGAAGCATATGAAAGGATGCAAACAAGTTTTAAAACTAAACTCCAAATCCTAAATCAAAATGATAGAAGTGTTTTCTGTTCCTT
Source organism: Chiroxiphia lanceolata (assembly GCF_009829145.1). Classification (NCBI taxonomy): domain Eukaryota; kingdom Metazoa; phylum Chordata; class Aves; order Passeriformes; family Pipridae; genus Chiroxiphia; species Chiroxiphia lanceolata. The sequence goes on along the minus strand of NC_045638.1, from coordinate 78,843,810 downwards.
GATTTCCCACCCAGCACTTCTTTGCCCTTATCCCAGAAGTGTTAGACATGAGCTTGAAACTCTTCTGTTTCATGTACTGTTATATATGTAAAATGTTGAAATTTTTTTTAGATCAATTTCAGCTGGAGCAAACAAGAGCCCGCCATCAACTCCTTCCTTCTATATTGCAGGCCCACTCCCCGATGGATGGGAACAAGCTATGACCCAGGATGGAGAAATTTACTACATAAACCATAAGAACAAGACCACATCTTGGCTAGACCCAAGGCTTGACCCACGCTTTGGTAAAAGTTCATCTCAATTCAGAATTATTGATTTGCTTCAGTTCACTCAGCTTTAATTTTGCAGGCCTATTTTCAAAACTTCATAGTACAATTAAAATATATTTTAATTTGAGTTATAGAGACCTTATTTAAATAATAATTTTTTTTAAGATAAAAACTATAAGTATATATCCTTCAGGACTGTATGTTACCCAAGTTTCTAATGCTGCGGGTTGGTATTTTGCCATATGATCCATACAGTTCCCAAAAGTGGTGACATTCAGAAATTACTTTATTTAGAGACAGTTTCAGCCAAGCTCACTCTTCCCTTTAAAATTGCAAAACTTTACCACAGAAGAACCTTTTAATTCCCAAACAAATATTTGCTTTCCTTTGTACTGTCTTAAGAGGGCATTGTCAAATAATAATTTATGCTGTTTAAATTCACTTGAAATATATACCAGCTTATAATTCCAGCTTGTCACAGTGATGATCATAACAAAACCTTCTGTTTTAAACAGTACGGTGAGAAATTAAATTAGTTTTGTTGTTTCTACTTTAGTAATCTTTTTGTGGGGTAAAGACTATGTAATATTGAAATAGCAATAGTAAGTTAAGTGAAGGATCACAAAATCTAGATGTAGAAATTCAAAGAAGCAGAACTAATATGTAATTTTTTTCAGTAATGGTTTTGATCCATATGAAGAACAGAACTGCAGACTTTTCAGTAAAATATTGGCTCTGATGACTATGAAAAGCAATCGTGTATAATATGAAGACTCTAAACTAGTTTCTTAGATTGTCCAAGTAATGTATTTAAAGCAGCATTACCATTTCTGGTTTTGTATAAAGCTGTGACCTGTATATGTAAGCCTTATTAGCTGTATTAATTTGCCCTTGATTTGTTTTCCCAATAACTTACTATTTTCAACTCCTTTGGATTGTAGTTATTTTTCCAGAGCCATGGAAAAACAGTAGGGGTAAAAAAAAAAAAAAAAAGGAAGATATCATTGTGGTTTTCAGGCTTTACTTTTGGACTCAGTGCAGCCAAATGAAAACAGTGTGCAGATCACTGAGTAGGTCAGGCTGAGGGGATACAAAACCTTTGAAGCTTTACAGGGGTTGACCTAACAACAACTGTGGGCCCCTTTTGGGAGAGGCATTAACTCCATGAATGCCATATAAATACAGAACTACAAAACTCAACAGTCACTGTTCTGTTTTGTTTTCTGATTTGGCTGTTAGAAATTCCTGCATTTTTTGGTTTTTAGGCTTAAGTGTGTACTTAAAACGTCCATTTGCTCTTATGGAGAACACCAGATTGTCACAGTTTGTTTATAAACTGCTCACCAGTTTGTAGACAGGTTGAACCACTGTGCAACTTGAGTCCAAAGGTGGGGCATCAGCTTTGGCAACTGTCCATACTGGCTTTAACACCAGCCAGAGCTACAGACCTGTTTGCGTGTTGCAAGAGGTGTGTGTGGTTAATTTGCAACTTCACAATTACTTAATATGTGAATAAGGCTGGAAAGGAAGCAGTCATTTTGAAAATCAGTGTTGCCTTTTGCAGTCAATTATATTTACTCAGGTAATCTTGCAGGGTATCTATTTTTCTTTACATATATTACTTTATAGTTTCCAGTGATAAGCTGGAATTAAAAAGGAGTGTGAAAAAGGCCTTAATTGACAGAAGTCATGAGTGAGATGAATCTTACTTTTCAGAACTGTTTTGTACTCCTGTAAAAAGAGTAGTCTCACTGTAAGGGCAAAAGCTACTTGTCTTGTGCATACTGAAACTCCATCAAATGTTAAGGCTGTGCAGTTAAACCGAAAGAAGTTAGAAATGTCCAGAAGACTGATTAAGGGTTTCTTGCTGCATAGCTTCCCTTTTTGGGCCCACTGCGTATGTGTATCCCAGACAGGCTTGAGTACATGCCAAGGCTCTTTATTTTGTGGTCGGACTTTTAATCTGTTCCAGACCTTTTCAGTCAAAGAGCTCAAGTGTAACTGAAAGGGGCAGGAAAGGAGAAAAAAAAAAGCATGTGGGCTCTTCTGATCTAGAGTGACGGCAAATAGAGACAAGCTGCTAGCTGCTGTTGAGCTTGAAGAAGTTTTCCTTGAAAACTTAAGTTGCACACATTGTATTGTGGTTTATGTTTTTATCGTTTGAGCCAAGAAAATACAAAATCTTATGCCTGTTGCTTTCTCACTTGTGACCTCCTTAAGTCACTCCAGTCATGAAGAAAAAAAATCTCTTTGACAGAGTTAACTTACTGGGCTTTGTATTTATTTATCATGTGGAGATCCTCAACAAATATGTGTTGTGACGCTAAATAGCATGCGAATGACTCAGAAGTTTACCTTTCTATGCTTAATATAGATTGAAACTCCTGTTGGGTTTCCCCCCCTTTTCTGTCACTGTGTTGTAACGTAAGGCTTGGTTTTCACTATTTTTTGATGAATAACGCTTTCAGAAGCAGATTGAATTCATCTTTGTCATGTCAAAGCTTTTGGTTATTACAGTGATTTTAATGTTGATTGAGAATAAAGGAGAAATTAATTTCTTTCTTGATACTGCCACTCTCACCAATCTTAAGAACCATTGAAGAAAACAAAGCTATTGAATGGCATGTGCAAACATACTCTTCTGTTCCCATATTCAAAACCAGAAGGTATGAAGAGTCCTTGCTCTTACTGCTTCTGAATTGCCAACTTCCAGGGAGACAGCCTTTAGATCTATGTTCCTCATCAGATGGAAACTTTGCATTCATCTTTATTTTCTCTAGTAAGTGTGCATATACCTCTTTTTCAAATAGTGCTCTGAATTTTCCATTATTTTGGCTAGAAAAGAGAAAGGAAGGAGGATCAGTTTGAAAAAAATTATTTTAGGTGGACTGACTGACTTGGTAAGGCAAATTTTGGTGTTGCATTCATGCTTTTAAGCAGAAAATAAAAGAATTTAGTTAATATGGATACTTTCTTGGAGCAGACTTTTAGAAATAAATCAGATAAGAACCCCTGTCAGAATACCCAGCTGTGGAGTAGGCTAGGTCTAAAACCTGAGTTGAAGATAAAAACTTCGTTCCCAGACTCAGGTCTAACATCTTTGAAATGAGATTGAGGTCTTCAGCTACACCACTTAAGTGGCAGTGAAGTCTTGTGGCTCAGACGTTTGTCCTCCAAGTGTATGACAAATGACTTAGAAGCAGTTTTGCATTAGGAGAATTCACAAACTTTAAAATCTAGGAGAGAACTGACTATAAAAGGAGGGTCTTCTTAACCAAGCAAAAGGTGACATGGGATCAAACGAATGGGAATGGGGGCGGGTGGGGGGTAGTCCTTAGGCCTGTGTCAACAGGATTCTTGTCTAGTGGAGCATCTGGTAATAACATGCTGTCCTACCTTCTCAGTGCCTTTAGAGGCCTCAGAGTAAGGGGCTTCAAATTGTCTTTTTTTTGAATGTGGAAGGTGTTTTTTTTTTCTTTAAGGTAATTGAACTGTCAGATTGAGCTCGTGTTTTGGACTGTTTTGTCATTTCTGCTATTGTTCATTGGCCATTCTTCACAGATTCTTCTGGATTTTTAAGCCTTCCAGATAACTTAATGCATTTTCTTGATAGTTGAAGAACATCTGGATAGGAAGCAGGTCAGCTATGCATTCTGAGTGGCTGGAGTTGGTGAAGTAGAACATCTGCTTTTTCTATAAAATTAAATTTCCTAGTACCAAGTGAAGTTTGGAATCGTTCAACTTTATTGCTACAAGTTTCCAAGACTTGACTTTTGTATCAAATGCCGTTGAAGAGATTTTAGCTGTTACTTAAGTTAGCAGATGATAGGACTTGGCTTTAAAATGCAACTTAAAATAATTTGCCTTTTGAGGATACTTAATTTGTTAAATTCAAAGATGGAACAGCAACCTTGAAGTGGGAAAATTCTGGAAACTGACAGTTCGTTTGTGTCTGAGTTGGGTTAAGTCTGGTTTAGAAGCAGAAAGTACTCCATTAGAGTAGTCAGACAAGTGTCTGCAAGGATTGGAGTAAAGGAAGATACTGTTTCAGCTTCCTTGTTATTTTATTCCAGACTTCAGTTTTTAAAAGTTTGTAAGTAGTGATCATACCAGTGTTACACACGCCCCGTCTTCTTCCTTCTGTTCTTTCAATTGTCGAAGGTGCAATAATGGGGTATGAAGCAAAAGATATGACCTCAGGTTGAAATCATTGCCACGACTCACTCTTTCACTCCCACTTAGAGATTATGTTAATATTCTTTGAAGTTCTGCATGAATTTTGGATGAGGGGGAAGGTATGGCAAGTCAGTGTTTAATATTCCTGTGGAAAGTGCCATAGGGGCTCTCTGTACAGTAGGTGCTTGAACTGCACAAGTAGGAAATGGAATAAAACTGATGATGACAGTAGGACTATAGAGAACACACATCAAGATTTTCTGCTTCCTTTTTTATGTAGTGTAAAAACATTACACCTTTGAAACAATAAAAAGGGCTTTGTTTCAATTAGATGTACATGTAATTGAAACGTATTTATCATTTCTATTTTAAAAAAAGGCAAGCAAACACACAACGAGCTTGTAATTCACTTAAAAGCTTAAGCTTCAGAGCATCTGCTGGTTTTTAAGTATCAAAATTAGAAGGAAGTATTCCATAGTGTTGCTTTCTTATCCCTTTCCTGTCTAGCTCTTTGTTTAATATATGTGTCTTCAAATTGGTTTGCGGGAGCCTTTCCAGATGGAGATTTGTGGACAAGATAGAACGGGAACCCTAGACTGAAAAACTGGTTTTTGGCCTTTGTCTAATCAAAAAAAAAAAACAGCCAGACCTTGTGTCTGGTCATAGTAGCATTTCAGACTTTTTAAGTTCCAGATCTGCCTTCCATTTTTGCACGAAAAGCGAAGTATGAGCCACAAGTGGTTTTGATCTGCAAATGCAATGACATACCCTCTTTACATACTCCTTAAAACAAAGAGGATTTGACTTATCTAAAAGGTCTAGTGGTATTAGATTTTTTGTTTCCCTATCTCTGTTTTTGCAGAAGAACAGTTTCAGGAGATTATTTAGGATGGGGAAATGTCTTATTTATTTTGGTTTGTGTGTCAGAGAGTATGTACAGATGAAGCAGCATCAGTTTTCAGTGAACTTTCTGTGAAAGTGAGCCCATTGCAAATCTGCAGAGATAGATGAAATTTCAGTGGTAAGCATCACTGGTAATAGGCAGATGCTGCTCTTATGGTAGTGATGATAAATACTTATTTGTTGTGTACCATTGTATCAGACAGTGAAATCTTTGTTTGAAAGCAGGGTGTATTTATATCTCTTTACTGAACAGAGTTCACTCAACAAATTATTAAATCTGTTCACAAGTATTATGTCAGGATGCAGTTATCTGCTTAATGTAGAATATTTCTATACTAATAAAGAGGGGGATAAACAGAGTTTTATTAAGGATTTATCAAGGTAGTAAGTTTATATAAGTTTATACCTGTTTTGGGTTTTGTTTTGGTTTCAGAGTAATTTAACCCTGTTTTGGAAAGGAGATTTATTGCTAATGATGTCTGTGTGCCAGTAAAAGCAATGCATGCTTCTAGTGTTGTGCTAAGCAGCTGTGATAGTAAAAGGAAACTGCACTCCTAATACATATGTTTTTTCCACCATATCCTTCTAATAGTACAGTTTGCACTTTTCTGTTAATGAGCATACTGTGTTAGAAGTTGAAGGTGGATCCTTTTGAACACATAATTTATTATATGTAATCTAAATATATATATATCCAATAATTATATATCTCTATATCTAATCGTATATGATCTTAAATTCAAAGAAGCATCAGGTTTTTTCCTCTTTGAATTCAATCGCGTTGAAACACAATTGCAGTTTCTTATATAGAGAAATGTTTCTTGACAAGTATACTGTTGATTTTATTTTTTTACGGCAGTTTTCACTGGATTTTTTAATTCCTGTTTAATCATTTCCAGTGGGTTTATGACAGAGATTAAAAAAAGATATAGATGTGCACGTGCATATACATAGGGTTTATTCCCTTAAAACAAATTGAAGGAAACCTGCATTAAAAGAAAACGTTTTGGCCTCTTTAACCCAGGAAGTATTATGTCGTGATTAACCAGTAAAACTGTTTGCAGCTAATACCCTTATGTACACTCCTTGCTGATTAAACTTTGATCTAAAATATGGACTAGCTTTCATTAAATATATTTTTCCAGATACTCAGTTGGACAGACATGGGGCCTTGGTGAGCTCAGATTCCTGCTCTTCTGCATTTCTTACATACAATTTAAACTGAGATGACATTACATCACATTTTCTTCCCATAATCTGTCCAATGCAGTGTCTTGCGTAGTTCTCCTGTAGTACTAATACTTAGGGTGTCAGTTGCATTCTGTATGAAGATTTAAAAATAAAGTCAAATATTTTAAAAAGCGTATTGACTTTCAAAATTAAAATTGATTTATTTTTAAAGAGTGGAAAATGTTTTGTTTTGTATGTGTACACTGAGCAGAAGTTCCTAATAGCTACTTACTTTACTGCAGAATCTCATTTATATTTGCTTTCTGGCTGGCATACATTGAGTGAAAGTCCTTTATAAGTATTGCTACTGGAGAAAAAACCTGATACAGCATTTTACTCCAGTTTAGTTTCCAGTGTGTTAACAGTCTGTGTGCAGATGCTATGGAGTCTTAGTGGTGATCAGTCAATCCACCCATTGCACCTCGACATTTTACAATAGAGACAGAATTTTAAAAAGAATTACTTAATTTAAATTGTTTTAACTAGCTGGTGCAATAGTGGTAGTAGAACAAAAAGAAAAATACTGATTTCATTTGAGTGCAAGTAAACAGTAAATGTAGAGTAACAAATCTGCAGTTTGGATATGCTTCTGTAATAGTACTTTCATTAGATAGATCTTGTTTTAACCAAAATTCACGTCAGGAATCTGTGAATATTTCTTTTTACCTGACTAAGACACTAAGATTTGTTTGTACCCTTAAGAGAGCAAAATGAGCCCAGAGTCCGTTTCAGGTTTCCCCCATAGTCTAAGCTCCAGGATTCTAAGATTAATCAGAGACCGAAAGCAATGGAATATTTTATTGTGCTAATTTTTAGGTTGGTTTATAACAGCAGCATTATGAAACTGCAACTGGGATTTCCTTAAAGTAATATACAATGCATTATAGAGAATGCAATCCAGAAACATTACTTATATCTTGATTAAATAACAAATTGTTGTACCAAGCCTCTCTTAAAAAGTCACTTGGAACATGTTTTTATTACTTCTGAGGCTCACTCTTTCAAATTCTGCTGGTAATTTTTTTCTTCACAGCTCTTTTAAATGTAATCAAAAAGAATTTTTTGCCTTTGTTGTAGTTGCAAACTAGCACCATGTAAAACCCTGACCATAGCCAAAAATTATGCACAATGACAAAAATGGTATCTGGTTTCTAAATGAAACTGAAGTGGACGAGTTCTCTTTTTTAGTTCCCCCAGTGAAAACATCGATTCTTAATACTAAGGACAGCCAGTTATAGTATCCTCAAATTCTGAGCTTTTTTGTTCTTGTTTGTTCAACTAAAGTCTTTAATTTTGCAGATTAAAATTAGGTTTAGCTTTGAAGGGTGAAATTATAACAAAAGAAAAAAAAATCAAACATTCAGCTGTACCTATTAATCATTAAGGGTGCAATCTCTGCATGGGATTCTCCATAGGGCAAAGAAAGTGTTACTGCAAGCTGTCACAACCCTGGGACTTGCGACTTTCAATTGACGTAGAATCTTGAGAGAGAATTAGCCTTTTATGTTTCAGTTGTTAACAAGCTGCTGGCCTTTTTTCTCTAGCACCAATGCCTGGTAATAGTTTCTCCCTCTTGGTTTTGGTTTTTGGGTTTTGTTTGTTTCTTTCTTTTTTATTTTTCATGTAGTCTTTATCATTTAGACAGCAGTCTAAACTTGTTTTCAATAACTGTCAGGTATTATCTGCTGAAGTACAGAAGAGGCATTTTTGCTGTTGAGTTTGGACAGTAGAAGAACATTTAATATGTAGCATTTGAAGACCACTCATTTTCTATTCTTGAAAGCATATTGCAGCAATTACAATTGACTATATCCTGCAGATTGTGAAGCTAAGCCATATTGTAGGACTACAAGATCTTTTTTATTGTCTTAAGTTGCCTGTGTTTTTTAACTTGTCTGCCCCTCCTCCCTCAAATCCCCCTCTTCTAGAAAGAAAGACTTGTTTGTTCCTGCTCTGCCTGTGAGGTCTTTGCAGCCTCCGCTGTGTGGGTGCAGAGCCCCTTATTTAAATGCTTTCCATAGCCGTGGAACATAAGGAACAGGATGCATTAGAAAACTGGTAAGTCCTAGCTAATAGATAAAATGAAGCTCTTTACCTTTGAATTCAAAGTACTTAAAAGAGCTGTGCGTGTCAGCATCATCACAGACCCATGAGTTGTGGAAAAAATAAAATGTCCTTATCTGAGATCACATTGATAAGCATGTTCTTTAGAGTGCAGATCTCTGCAGTTGCATCCGTGGTAAGTAATGGAGAATTGAGAATGTAAAAAAAAAAACCAATCCACCCACAAAACAAACAAATAAACAAACAAAAAAAAACAACTCCAAAGCAACAACAAAAAGCTTTAAACCCCTCTTTTTTCACTGCCATTGAAACAAGATATGTTTCCTTTCTTTTCATTAAGTATTGTATTGGAAATGATAAAAATTACATTCTTCTTATCACCAAGGTGGCTGAAAATCACTGAGTGTTATTACTGCTGGGTTTTTGGTCACTGGTTCTTCTCTTGGATATGTTAAGTCAATGAAATTCAGTTAGCTGGATGTTCTTTTAATATCCTGACTTTTAGTTTATATTCAGGGTTAAAAATAGTTCACTCATATAAAAAACATCTCCATGATCTGTTCTGAGGACAGTTTAAAGTTTTATCAGTTTGAAGTCTTTTGCATTTTCATTCTTGAAATAATAAAATGTTCAGAAACATCCTTTTAATGGAAACCTGATCGATAATAATTTAGAAACTGGAGTTTTAGGTTCAGTTTCCAAAGAGTTGCCAAATCATCTCATTAAGTTTTCCTCTAATATTTACTGATGAATATTAAGTACACACCAAAGTCTCAGTATCTTATGATATTCCAGTTTTAGATACGCTTTCAGTTGCAAAATTACTTTAAAAATAGACATTAGAAGGCATTTTGGGGATTAGGCTGAGGGATTAAAACGAAAAATATCAGAGAAACATGATTTCTTTCTTATAGTTTTTGTTGTGAAGTCAGTAGATGAGAAGAATGGAGCAAACAGTGGTCAGAGAGAACAGGAATAATACATGCAGCTGTCAGAAAGATACACTTATGTAAAATATGAAGCATTTGGCATGAGCAGGAAATTATTTACAAAACTACCTATTCATGGAAAAGAGACCTAGGGAAATAATACTTGTATGGTGCATTCAGGAAAAACAAAATCATAACATATTGAAGGAATGTTACTGATACTGCACTTAAGTGTTTAACTAAGGTTAGACGCTTAAATTTTTATGAGGTTATCTGTAATATGCCTTGGCTGTGAACTGCATTGAGGCAGGACTCCAAAACCTCCAAAACCAAGATATGATTATATCTTTGGGGACTAAACCGTAAAGGCAGATTTTTTAACCAAAGAAATTGACATTTTTCAGCTTTGGTTACTTAATTTTTACAAACTAGGTAGTCTACTTTTAACTTAGATGTGCTTCTTTCCGGTCACTGTAATTTTCAAACTTTCTTCCCTCTTGGCTTTCTACTGTAACTGACCTTCCATCTTGTTTAATAACAGGGTTTGAATCCCAGAACTTCTGAAGGGTAGCACAGACTTCAGATGGAGTTGCAGAATTAACTAACAGCAGGAGAAGGCTGTTGTTTTCTGTTGTTCCCTACTAACTCCTTCATTATTGCTTTTAAGTTGAAACAGGGTAAGATACATAAAGCAAAAGGCAGGGTCCTGGTTCCAGACTTGAAAAGAGAGAAAGAAGGACATATGTTCCCCATTCCAGCAATGTCATGTCTAGCTTGTCTAGAACTGCTAGATGGGCTGCGTTTCTTTTTGCATTGCTTCCTCTAGCTTCAACTTTGCCCTGATTTGGTAACTGTAGGTAGTCTAATTGCTGTCAGTCTTCCAGCAAACACTGCCCAGTGGAGATCCTGGAGCATGTAATTAAAAGTTCTCTGCCCACATCCTTACAGGACAGCTGTTGAAGCTGTTTGAACTTCTGCTTAACATTTTCCGGTGTCTTGGGGCCAGTCTTCCTGTTGCTGCCTTAGAGACCACAGCTTGTATAGGAAATCTGGTTAATTAGCTGATTCTGGTCAACTTCTTCCTAAAGTTCAGTTCTGATGGGGAAGTGATGCTGGATGTCTCGTCACATCAACTGCTTAATTTTAAGCTTTGATCCACAAGAATGTCATCTACCCACTGGTTTTTTTCCATGCTGGATAAGGATGGGACTTGTGGGTTGGAGTTGAACCTCTGGCCCTTGGTATTCTTTTTGTTGTTTCTGCTTGGCATTGGAATTCGGTTTCTATTCCTACTTCACTGGTTCGCTTACCTTTACAGGAAGTTTTATCTTACTAGTGATTGTATGTATGAAACTCTCTCACTAGTAACTGCATAAAATATTATTTCAAATTACTTCAAGCTGTTTGACACCATTTAATTTTGACATGACTCATGAAAATGTGACCCATCTGCCCATTAGACTGTTGACTCTGTGCTAGACTAGTTGAAAGGGTAGACTGAAGAGTTGAGTCTGTAACTGGTTTAGTCTTTTTTTTTTGACTTTCTGTTATCACTCCAGTTAGTATATGGCATTTGTTCTTCATATATTACATCCCAATGGAAAGGTGAGCTGTGGCAAGGGAAAAAGGGAGCAAGGCTTATGGACTGAAGGGCTTTTCAGTGAAAAGATGATACCGATTCTTTATGAGATAGTTCTCCTTTCTTATGGCAGTTATAAGTGTTAGTGTTCCAGGAATCCTCTATATGATGAGAACATTAAATCAAACTAATTCAACAGATGGTTTTCTTTGGCCCAAATCACCCTGTCATCCTAAAAGAAGCTCTCTCCTTTTTTTTTCTATGTTTCCATAAACTATAATCCTCATTCTCAGAAAAAAATATAAACCTCTACCATTCTCCTATCACTGCTTTATTCTGTAGCATATTGTGAATGTTAACAGATTCAGGCTATTACAGAAAACACAATGGAGAGTTAATTCCAAAAACCCTTGAAAATGTTGTCCTTGCAATACAGTCAGCCTTTCCCAGCCCTATGTTTCGCTATGGGAACTCCAGTCCCTCTGTTGACTTTACCCATACTTGTATCATATGAGGGAGAAATCCAGCCTGTCAGGTAGATGCATCCCAGTCATGCATTATTTTATAAAATAAAATTGTCTTAGACCTTGATTTTATGGGGGAGGATGGGTTCTCATTGTGCATTAGGCATAGGAAGTGACACTTTTTCTTCTCCGCTCCCGAGAAAAGATGCATTGCATACTGCTGTGGGGTAAAAGAAAATGAAGCAAAATCTTTCCTATGTTGATGTCTGTATAATTCATCTGCCATTTCTGTACCAGCTCTAATTTTGCCTGTCAAGAAGCTCTAAATAGAGTCTGTAACACTAAAAGCTTGATGTGACATGGATATGAATGCTTGTTGCATGATCTGCACTGCAGTGGGAAGAATTTAACTTCCACTTAAATTAACCTTTAACTAGATGTAGTTCAGTATAAGTAGGATGATCCATTTTGTCATTTTCTGTGTTCTTGAGTTTAATGATTCTAAGATTTCACATGAATAAAAAAAGTTATTTTATACTATTTGTGTCTAAAGTGAGAATAGTTTATTAGAAAGAAGAGAGATCCTTGTAATTTGACTTGAAATATTTTACTACCACTTTTGAATTTTTCACCAGCGTACATATTTAACTGTTCTCAGAAGCTTTTAGAACAAGTATGCATTCTTAAACAGGAGACTGTTACATTAATTTTACACACGTTGATTGCTCACACATGTGAGCATACATTTCACACTTTGAACATCAGTGTAACTGCATGTTTTGCACTGTCATGGCTTGTTGTATAAATTTTTTATTATATGCCTTTTATGGATAATACTTTCCTTGCATGTATTTGTTTGAATTTCATTTTAAATGTTTATTGTTTTGGTTCCTTAGCCATGAATCAGCGAATCAGCCAAAGTGCTCCAGTGAAACAGCCACCTCCTCTGGCTCCTCAGAGTCCTCAGGGTGGTGTGATGGGTGGGAGTAGCTCCAATCAGCAGCAACAGATGAGACTTCAGCAGCTACAGATGGAGAAAGAAAGGCTGAGACTGAAGCATCAAGAACTGCTTCGGCAGGTGAGGCCACAGGTTAGACACCTACTTCCACTATTTCTTTTGTATGTTATGTTTTGATTTGGCTAAGTTGTTGTTTCAGTGAATCTTAAAGACCTGTGACTATACAAAAAGCTTTGACATCTAGAAAGGTCTGAATTCATGCTCTTACTGATATCAGCTTGGTAGTGAAAGTATCTGACTTATCAGACTGAAGGATTTTGGTTTCCTTCCTCATTCCTCCCTCTAAAAGAACTCTGAGAACAGGTTTCATAAACCAAAAAGGATGACAACATGGACTGTTGATATGATTGGATATTCCTCTTGAGGATATATTTCATATTCATTGAGTTCCAAGTCATGTAAAAGGCAAAAAGTTGGTTCCCACAGCTGCTTTGGTTTTCCCTTTTAAGTGGAAGAAAGTCTTCAGTTTTAGAACCTGTCGTAGTCTGCAGTATTTTGAAGTATTTTTAAAGTTCATATAAGATACATTAAGGGGGACACCTTGTTGCCAAAATCTTGCCTGTTCAACAGTGGAGTGAGCATGGAACAAGTGAATCACTGCTGCATTTTGAACCCATGGTTTTCTTATGCTGAAGAACTTCAAACTTCATAATTAGGCTACAAGCTATTCCTTTCAGTATTTTTCTACTATATGAATATAGCTGTAGCAGATGTTAAAGTGTAGGACTGGACTTTGCAGTCTCTGGATGTTGAATTCGGGCTTGACCTCCTTTTGACTCTAAGCCTTCCGCTTCGATTTTTCCATCTGAATGTTTTAAGAGTTGCTATCATCTGTGCTAGATACTTAGGGTATTCTTTGGGGTTTTGACACTGCAGAGAAAGCACTAATCTTTTCTTTGAGGAAAACCTTCTAAAATCTTATCCTTTTCACTTTGGGTGATGGGCCTTGTATCAGAAGAGGATAATATCTTAATGTCCTCAAAGACAGCTTTTCTCTTTCTTCATCACCTGCAGTATTCTGTCCTGGATTCTGACTCCCGTTATCCCCTTTGTAGTCAAGGCCTGTTTTGTAGGAATCTTCAGCATCTCTTGGTGTAAGATGGGTCATCTTTACAGCCGTTACTTTTTATAGTACTCTAGGTAAGAATACATTGCAAAGGTGGTATCAGGACTTTCTCTCTGCTTAAGCACCTGGGCTTCTGCTGTTCCTGCTTTGCAATTAATCCACCAACAAACATTTTACCCTGCGCTAGCATGCTTCTAGGTAGGCCTTCTAATTGTCTTCTTGCCTCAGTTGTCATTGAGAACCTGACTAACTTTGGACCAGGTGACAGCCAGTTTTCTTCATGTTGTTCTCTCTAGTCGTCAAGCTTATCTGTCAAATACTCATCCTTGGTAAATCTGTGAGTTTTGTTTCACTGTGTCATGATTTTTATAGTTTCTTAACTCCCTTATCCTGTCTCATCTGGCCTGTCTTGGGGGCTTGATACTACAAGATGGTGTTTGTAAGACAGCCTGCATAGGTAAACCATGCAGCTAAAGTAATTTTTATCCATCTTATTTTTACTCTTAGGCATTGCGGAATATCAATCCCAGCACAGCAAATTCTCCAAAACATCAGGTAGGCTCTTAACTGATGTTTCAGCATAATTAGAAAAATGAAAGCATTAAATTAGGCTAGCAGGGAACTTTTTGCTACATAAAGGCATTCTAAGAACAGAAAAAACATACGAACAAAACCAAGCTCTGCCATGCGAATTTTTGAACTACTTTTCTGGTCATGACCCTGAACACTGTTTTTTAAGAGTGCTGCATTACCACAACTTTATATCAATATTTAAGAGCAAATGAGGAATTCATTGCACATTTTTCTGCATTGAAAACAACCTTCTTGTTTAGTATTCTTGAGGATACTGCTATTCCAGTCCCGTTGTCATCAAGATGTGTATTTAAAAGAAACTATCTAAGGTAGTAGTTAGTGACTTTTAAGTACTGTTCATATGAATGTTCTTATCGATTTGTTTAAACAGGTATGATCTTAAAGAAGGATATCTGTAATCAGTTAATAAAAAGTCACTTGAAATATTTATGATTTTTAAACAGGCACAGGTAACAGAATTACTTAATAGACTAACAAAATAATTGCTATGCAATTATATAATACATAATATGTAATTATTCCATTTTGACATTTAGCAGGCTCTTTCACAGGTACATTTTCCAAATAGGAACAATTCAGAAAAGCCTTTCAAGTTCAGACCAAAACAGAATTGCTCAAAATGTGAAGCATAATAAACAGGTTAATGTGATCTTCTTTTAGTTTCTAAAGAAGTTGAATATGGAATGAATCTCTGAAAGGGTGATTTATATGTATATTCAGAGAGCTTCATGTTTGCTGGTGCTAACAGTATTCTCAATCTGTTGGTTCTTAGTACAATATTTATATTGGCTTGTATTGTACTTTGTGTTTTAAGAAGAACAACTGTATGCACTAGGC
Source organism: Chiroxiphia lanceolata (assembly GCF_009829145.1). NCBI lineage: Eukaryota > Metazoa > Chordata > Aves > Passeriformes > Pipridae > Chiroxiphia > Chiroxiphia lanceolata. The sequence goes on along the minus strand of NC_045638.1, from coordinate 78,828,681 downwards.
AGGAAAAGCAGAATAAAAGAAAGTATCCTGTGTTTGGAAACCATGGTGTACTGGTGTACTATTGCATACCACAAAATTTGTATGTTACTAGTTTGGAGAAGAGGAGCCTCAGACCTTAGAAATAGTGCTGACATCCTGGAATAAATACTTTGCTTGGCAATACCAGTGCAGTTCTTAAACTGAAGCATTTTAACTGAGATGTAATAACTTGATTCATTTACAGACCATTAACCACATAATGATCTTGTCAATCAATATTAGATACTATTCTAGAGGAGAAAAAAAAATCCTTAAGAATTGTGAATATACAAGAGAATAAACAAAGGAAGACACTCCTCCACACCACTTGGGAACACCTTATCTTCTGGCATAATTAGGCCATTCAGAAGGATTCAGGAGGGATGTTTTTCTTACTGAATGCCAAAAGCATATTCTGTGTTGTCTTGTATGCCTGGAGCCCTGTCATACCATTGTTCATTCTTCCACAGTATCTTCTTCCTGTAGCCAACTCAGAAATATGCAGCGAATGGAGAACTTTGGTATCAGTTTCATACTTAACTCTATAAGATGAGATTTTTGGAACTTCTTGGAATTCTGGCTTTAAATCCTAAAAAGCTGCAAAAACTCAAAGGGCCTATACTGATAATTCATTAAATGCTTTGGGATAGAAACTGATGAAAAGATTTGTCCAAAAATCAGGATTGCTGTTACATTTAAACTAGCTTGATACCAGGCTCACCTATATAGTCACCTGCCTGGGATCAGTTTTATTAGTCTGCACTTGTTAATGAGTTAAGGTGTGTTTGAGTGATCTGTTGGATAGAAAAGTACACAATCATGTCAACTTATAAGTTCTATAATACTAGATTATTCATGTTGTATCATCTAAATGTATTTTTTGTGTTTTCGTGTGTCACGTCAATAATGTATTGAGCAGCCACAGGTGGAAGAAAGTGCTTAGAGAATGCTTCTGGAAATTGTTCTCTAAATGCTTCTTGAGGCCTTGTACTATAGAGGCAATTGTTGTCTGTCTTCTCCCATAATGCTATCTGTACATCTGATCAGGTCACAGATGACCTAGTGAATCTGTGAAAAATCTGTAGAAAGAATGAACATTTCTTCAGTCAACTTTTTCTTTCTGACAGATCCTTTCTTTCTTTTTGAATAAAGTTAATGAAGTCTGAAGGTATTATCTGCTTTCATGATGATAAAGGTGTGCTTGATGACAGAATAATAGCTTCTCTTGCTAAATTTTAGATGTTCTCTTAAGGAATACTGAAAATAAAATCTTCATATGTTCAGTGCTCTTAATTCTGCGAAGACTAAAGTCTTTTGTTTGTAAAGAAATTTTGTGACACCGCATTCTTAAAGCTTGTCTCTAATGAAATATCTGGCTTATATGGATAAAAAATCCTTAACTTTTAATGGGATCTCTGAGCTTTTCTAAATCACAGAATCAAATAGGTTGGAAGGGACTGGTAGAGGTCATCTAGTCCAACATCCTCTTCCTTCTTAACATTTTTGTCCACGTATCCTGGATACAGTACCATGGGTGCATTGTTGTCTGTGGTCAGGTTTTTTTGGTACGGAGTGATCATAGTGTCCTTGCCCCTTTTTATCTCTCTGCTGTGATACTGTAGTGTGCTGTAGTGACACTAACACTCCAGGTGTTATGTATGGAGGCCTTAGCACCTTCTGGAAGGAGTAAACAATTGCTCAGCTTCATCTGTTTTTAGCAAGCACCGTAAGAGACTCTCCTTGTTTGAATGAGGATTTTATTGTAATGCTAAAAATATCCAAGTCAAAGGTATCTGTAGCAAAAACTGTAATTTCCAGACTTATCGTGTGTAAACAAGAACTGTCGATACATCCAGGAAATTTGAAAACACCAAGCATCTGTCCAGTTACTTAATGGTCTTCATTATCAATTATGAAACTTTATAGATGCCTATCTGTCTTAGTTAAGAGATTGAATGACTTGAGTTTCTCTCCATCCCCAGTAGCTCTCCTTCCATTTTTCTGCAGTTAGCATCTGGTTGTCAACAATGTCTCACCTAGAGCAGATGTCAATCAACTTTTGTATATGTCATAAAATTGACCAGATATTAAGTAACAGATTTCTTGCCTTCTGGTATGTGATGGAAAGAAATAGAGACAAATAATGTCAAGGCACTGATGGCATTATTCTTAGATGATGTGCAAACTACTTTCTCATGCTAAGACTGGAAGATTTATTATTTATCTACTGCTAATATCAAGATATTTGTTAGTAAGATCAGCATACTACACAGACATTTATGAGATAGGTTCCTGTGTATATGCTTGCTCATTCTGTATCTACTGCTTGTTTCTAGCACTGAAATGAGATCTCTGAGAACAGCCCTGCTTCCCTGCTACTCTGTTCAGCTGTGCTTTCCAGCTTGGCTTTTCATTACCTCTGTGCTGCTTTCTTGGTAGTTCTGTATACCTGGAATGTGCTCTCTGTTGATTGTTTCCATTCTTTTGTCCTTTATATTGTATGAATTGCCTCTCATATTCTCTGTCCAGTTGACCTAAACTCATTTCTAATCAACTTTTGAGTGATATCTTGGAAATTTCCCTTCTCGGTATAGAATCTGCAGAGACATATGGCCGGTCTGTCACTCTCTGCTGAGTCACTTGGTTTTGTTTCATACTTTTTTTCATGTTTGCACTGCATAAAATATATGCACTTACAGTATGGAATAGTTACTGGGTTTGAAATATTATTTTAGTTTCCTATGGTTCCTGTTTTTTTAGAAGTTCATCTTGGTTGATGTTTGACACCTTTCATCAGCTTAGTTGAGAAGATTTTGAGTATTCCAAGTAAATATTAATTTCTTAGAATACTCATAAATTGTTTTCCAAGAAAGAATTTTTTTTTCAGTCACTTTTCATGTACACCAATACAAAGCTGTGTTACTGTCAGATGTGGGACATGTTCTAGAAAGAAAGGAAGACGTCATTTAAAACAAGTGCAGTCTTGAATTCTGTACTCTCTGAACTTCCATGATGTTAGTGAGGCTGGAAGTTTTACTGAAGACTTCAGGTATTATTTGTGACCCTTTTGTTGGGTTTTAATTGCTTGATAGCTCTTTTTAGTGCTAAGTTTTGCTTTATCCCTCGTGGTTTAAGTTTTGTTAGATGTTTCTTTAGCACAGTGAAACAGAGCAAGGACAGAAAGTTGGTACTCTCCAAAATCAATAACAAAACGTTACTAGAGAACTGTCATGAAGATAAGGGAACCGAGCAGCACATGTAATATCATAATATTCCAAGGAAGCAGAAATCAACTTTGTATGCATTTATTTATCTCAGCTTTCATTGAACTGTTGATACGCTTTAGTTAGCAGGAATATTTGACTTCATTAGGTAACAAACTGTTGTTATTCACTGGACTACCTTCCAAAAATCTTTGCAATTAATGAACTGATTCCTTTAGTCTGTGGCAGTAAATTCAGCATGTAATAACAAGTCTTAGCTTACTGTCTTTATAGAGGCATCTGATTCTAGGAAAGCACTTGTATTTTAGGTAGCTAAAGATTAGTTCAGATAATCTGTGAAGTACCTGTCAATTACTCAGCATCAGTTGCACAGAGCTTTGTTACAGAGTACCATGGGGCTTACACATAAGGTAGCACACCTATATAGTACCATGACTTGGGAAATTAATTCACAGGAAGACTTAGTCAACTGGCTAGAACCATCCTAAACTGGGGCTGAAGACTGCAGCTGAGGAGTTGTGTGGTATTTTTTTAAGCAAAATATTTGCTTCTTAATAAAATTACTTCTTGCTGAGAGGTCTGGTAGACATGCTCTGGCAAACTGAACTGCAGCAGTTTAAGATGTTTAACTCGCCTGTCTGCCAGTGATTGCCTTAACAATAAGGCAGCAGAACAGGATGTATTTAACGTCCTTTTTGCATAATCTATTAGCTGAAGCATTGGTGCGGCCACACTGCAAGACAGATCAAATATCTGATCTGTCAGAAAAAAACATTTTTCAGCTCAATCTGTTTTCTGATTTGTCTTAGTGTATGGCCATGCAAATGCTAGTTCCCAGCTGAAAGGAGGTTAAGAATATGTAGTCAAAGGCCATCTGTTACTATCAGTAGAAAGTCACTTGGAGTTGCCCACTGTGTTGACCCACAGTGATTAAAAAATTGAGATCTTCCTCTGACCTGACTAAAAAACTGCTGCTTCTAAACACTATGAAATAAATCTGAAAGTTTTGTCAGAGCATCAAGGATTTCAGCTTGAAGTGTGATGTCCTGTAGAAATTATGGAGATGTTCCTTGACCACATTATTGTTGAAGTTTCTGGTATTTCTGATGAACATGCACTAAGGTACTGCTTTAAATACATGATTGGACATAAATAAGCAGACTGAGACCAAGTTGTTGAAAGGGAGTCCTGTGTGGCTGCATTTGGGGGGCGGGGGCAGTGTATGCTGGCTGCCATCAAAGTATACAAAATGTGGAATTCAGCTAGTTTTACTGCAAAAGCAACATTGCTGTTGTTCAGCCATCTTGGGAACTAAATACTTTTAATGTTATTCAGGTCCTGAAATAGTAGAGTAGCTTCATTTGTTATTGAAAACCATAGATCTGAGTGAAACTTTATTAGTTCATGTAGCAAGAGTTTGAGTTTCACACACTGTTGGTTTAAGTGGGAGCAGATGAGCAGCATTAGCTGGAAGATACCCAGTAGGAAAGATATTTGTATTATTTTAGTAATTTGAAAATTCAGAAGCTGTTGATTGGACTTGCAGCACTTAAGCTTTACAGATCAACAAAATAATTATATTGCTTACTTGTGAAAGATCTTTATGGATAAACACCTTGTCTTAAAGTCTGTAGAGTAAACCAGAACTGCCTTCATTGCCTATGCCTCTCATTGCTTCAGGACACATTTTGTATCTGTATAGGAGTTGTAGCTCTCTGCAGAGGGTTTCTTGTAGTCACCAGTGCTGCTTGCAGTTGCAAAACTTAATCACAGAAGTACTGCTAAAGCAATTGGGCAGCAAAAGATACAAGTCCTGTTGACCGAGTATAAGATGTCTGTGAATAATAAGCGGTAGAGGGAGGCCATTCAGCTGTGCATGGCCTTCCTGATTGCTTACTCCTTTTGACAGGTACCTTCCTTACAGAGCTCTGAGACACTTCAGCAGGGCAGGTGTAGTGCTGTGGAGCCAGGAGTAGATAGATACTAAGAGGGTATAAAGCAATGGCTTTATACCTCAAGAGGAATATGAAGCAGGGGCACAGCAAAGGACTGCAAAACCAGACAAGAAGCCAGACTTCAAATACAAAAGTCTATTCCATTTTATGCTGCCCTATCTGCGCTTGTCATGCTCTACATAGCGTTGAGTTCTTTTTTAGGTGTATACAGTAGAATTAATTATCACTCTGTGAGTATCACCTCTTAAATTAATTTTGCTGATTTTCACAGTTGCAACACTGAATGGTATGTTTTCCCCTTACTCTTCACAAATTGCATAACTCATCATTGCTGAGTTCATTTGTCTTCATCTGTCTGTGTGTCTTCCCTATTTCTTTTGTATATGTGCTCTAACTCTGTGGCCGTCACAAGAATGCAGACAGTTAATACGAAGAAGAAACTGGTGCTGTAAGTGTGTCCATAAGTGTTGTGGTCTTGTCCTTCCCCTAAAACTTCTCTCCCATGCCAGGGAAGCTTGTGGATAATTTGATAGTCAAGCAGTGGAGCAGTGGTTGGGGGCAGAAATGTTACAATTGGCACTCTTAAAGTAAATTTATAAAACCAATTAAAAGCATGTATTAATTCAAATTGAGTAGCGTATCATATGTTTGATACAGTAAGAATATAAGTGAGTTGCACAAGAGAGTCGTCTGCCTTTCCTGAAAAGCACATGAAGATAAAAATGCTCTGAAAAAGGTATTTTTATAAAGCTACTTTGGACATGGTGTGAATGACCTGGAACTGCATGTAAAATTTAATCTGTATGCAATTATGACAAAAAAAAACATGGATAAGGTCAGCCAGATAAACTACACAGTGCTGACCTTATTTTTAAAATTATTTAAGGAGATGACAGATCATTTTGGTCTTTTTGTAATAACAAAAATTCAGCTTTTGTGTTACCACTAGGTATTAATCTTTTCTTTTCCTAGAGGTACTTAAAAAAAGTTTGACATACTTACAAAAATAGGATGAGATCAGGTTATAGAAATCTAAGCCAGGATTTTGTCATGGTTTTATTTTTGCCTCCAGACTTTAAATACTTCTAATAAAGGATATATTTTAAAGCATGAACTAAAAGCCTAGAGTTCACATTGCTCTGTTTGGAGCTGGGAGAGGCTTATACCCTTCCATACATTTTTTTACATTTAGGAAGCATAAGTTTTTTTATTGCAAATCAGTTTTATAAAGACAGAGAAATGAAAAGACCGTTCTTCAAGCAACACAACTTCAGTTTCCATTACGTGGACCTTTTAGGAAAAATAATCTTAATACTCTTTAGGGCTTGTAGGAAGCTGCTTATTTTACATAATGATTTAAAATTGCTCTGTATTTGTTTCTGAGTAGTCCATCTTTTTGGGTAATTCCTTTCTCTTTCAGACTCCCAGAATGACATAAGTGTATTACTTAAATGACTCATGTAATAATATTCTTTCAAGGGGAAAGTGCTTCTGACTTCTAAATAAGTATCAGTAATGCTACTTATAAATAGTTAAAAATAGTTGTAGTTTTGCATTTTTAACAGTGTTGTTGAAACAAGGGTAAAAGTAGTACTAATTTTAAAAATACTAGTTGGACTACATTGTACATGCCGAAGAATAGGCAAAATACAATTGTCTCTCCTGGCTTAATACAACTCTTTTTAGTGGGTCTTCAGTGAAATGTGATTAACAGAAAAGAATTTGTGGCTTTTTTCTTTGCTAGTGTCAGTAGCTCTTGAAAAGGAGACATGTATGGATTTCCTCTTCTCTCTTTTTCTCACTCTCAACTATTAAATCAGGAGGCAGTGCTGATTGGAAAGACCAGACCTACCACACAATGAGATACAATGTCACTTTCATACTTCATATACAAAAATGAGTCCATGTAGGTTTTGCTTTTTTTACTACTCTTTGTGGCACTGGTGTATGATTAAGCGTCTTCTGCAGTTTTGGCTCCTCCTCTTCATCCTAGTCAGGGACTGCAGCTCAAGGAAATAAAGATGCAATGTAGAGATCAAACCAAGAGGGAAGGGGAAAAGGAGAAAGCATGTGAGTGAGCAGTTCTTGCTGTTTTAAGACCTTCTGCCTTCTTCAGGTCACTGTGGGAAGCATTCCAGGAACGAAAACTTTTTGGTTTTTTTCTAAATGGATTTAGTCTACCTGTATATCAGGTAGTTTGTGACTGATACAAGTTTGTATACTTAGCTGTAAAGTAAGACCTCATTATATAGGCTTTCAACTTGGGTTTAGTACATAAGCAAATGAAAATGATATGGATAAACCTTTATAAATTATTAAAAGGTGCCTAGCATCATGTGATCTGAAAATGAGGAAAGAACAGTGGCAAAGTAAATGGTGGTAAACAGGAGACTGGATTTACTTAAAGTAGGCAGTTGGGTGTGATGAACACAAAAACCAGTGGTATGTTTGTACACTTTCTGCAAAGACCTAATCAAGTGTAGTGAGAAAATCTTCTAGCGCAAGACATAAAACTTGGTATTAAAGGGATACGTAATAATAATCCACAGGAATGGGAGTGAAGCATATGCAGATGAGAAAAGTTAAAAAAACAGGCAGGAGGGAAGTATTCGATATTCAGCACAGTCTGCTGGAAAATAAAATAACCTTAAACTTTTTTTTAAAAGAAACCACTTTGAAGAAGAATTGGAGAAAGGTTATTTTTTTGTATTTTAAAAGTGTACAGTACATTAGTCCTTAGGCATGAGAATGGATGAAGATCTTTCACTTTACAAGTGAGAAATATTGAGTATTGTCAAGACTGACAGGATTGGTTTTGCCTGAGGTTATCTTTCCAGGCACAACCTGGAAATGACATACTACTAATACTGATAACAAGATAGTCAAAAGATTTATTTACCAGTCTTTACATTAACAAGGCTCAGTCATGGTGAGCCATTGATGATGTTTTAGGAGAGTTGCTTGAAGAAAATTATTTTTTCTTTCACATGTTTAACTTGTTGATTACTTGTTTAAAAAGGGGGAGAGGGATCACTGGAAATTGCATAAAGTGCTGCTTATCTCCATCCACCTTTAATTTCATGTATTTTATGTTAAAACTTATTTTCATTAATTACTAATGACAAGCTTTATGGATGGTTTGATTCAAACTGGTGAACAGTCAGATGTGTAAAAATGTATATGTAATCTAGGTTTGTAACTTCAGAATAGCAGTGTCTTAAATTTTATGAAGAAATTACTGGGGATTTAAAGAGCTTTGGGATTTATTTGTGGGACAAATCAAATAGATTTGATCAGTCAGAAATTTCAAAATACATGCCTCAAACAGGAAGAGTGAATGGGGAAGACTTGAAACAAGAAAGGTACAAAGGAAGCCAGGGAGTGAATCAGAATTTAAGAGAAACAGGGGAAAAGTGCTAATCAATAGAGGTAGACAGACATATATTTGGGGTCAGATAGTATTAGCAATTCTTTTTTTGGTCTTAAGAATATACTTAGTGAAAAGATATTGAAATGAATTAGAAAATATTTATGTAAATATACAGATATTTGTATCCATAAATACATTTTCAGTACAGCCTCTGTAGTGCTGGGCATGACTTGTGGAACTTGCATTGTCATTGAAGCCAGGACAGATTCTTGCTTTGTCCTCAGAAACTTAATTTCATTTAACTCTTGTAACTGGAAGCAGTAAAAGCATCAATTATCTATAATGTCACGTATCTGTGTATCTGAAAAGTGCATTCAAATGCCTAACATGATCTCTCTTTTTCCCCCCTCCTGCTGTTCTAGGAATTGGCTCTCCGTAGCCAGCTTCCAACAATGGAACAAGACGGTGGATCGCAAAACCCCGTGTCATCTCCTGGAATGTCTCAGGAACTGAGAACAATGACTACAAATAGTTCTGATCCCTTTCTTAACAGGTTTGTAGGAGTAGCTACTAGAGGAAAAAAATTTGATTTAAAATTCTGTTTGGTACATGTAATAGTTTATTTTGAACATCTGTCTGTGCCAAGAGCCACAGCTGTAAATGAATCTTTCCTTAAATGGCAAGTCTAGTAAAAGTTGAGGATTAAAAGCTGTCTCCTGTGGGAGGAAGTAGTCTGTTCAGACTTGTAGGAAGGTTTTTATTCAAAGTCATAACATGTTTGTCTCTGCATAATCTGTTGACTAACAGTCATTTCAAATTACTGACTCAAAGAATTTGTGAATAGCTCGCTGTGAGATCAAATGAACTGTGAGGCACATTTAGGACTACACCTTGAGGTTAATTTTAAAGTTTCTCCATTCACCCCTTCCTTCCACTTCAAGTATTTAGCAGTATTTTTACTCTCTTAATGTTAGGTTTGCAAATAGTGGCATGTTTCATTTTAAACGCTGTATTATTTTGAAGTGGGTATTTTAATTCAAGATTTAGAATTTTAAGGTATACACTAGTTTTTAATATAACTTTTTCCTTAATCCCTCTGAATTGGAGTGTTTGTTTTGCTGGAAATACTGTTCAAATTACAGCTTGCAAATGCTTCATACTAAACATTACAACTTTGGAAAAGCTGCTGGAGCTTGAGATAAATGATGTCTGTATTTTGGGTAACCCCTCAGGAAAATTTATCTCCTACACAGATAAATATGACTAGAAAACTTAATTTTTTGTTAGAGGGAGGGATTATCCTCTATGGAATTCATCCTGGGATCTTGTGTGAGCTGCAGCTGTGCTGGTCTTGTCATAAAGAATAGAAAGGACAAGAAATGTTAAACCTGACCTGCTCTCCTACAAGAAGGCTCAGTAGACAGATGATGGTCTTGATGTGTTCTAGTAACATACTAGCTTGAATTTCTGGAAGGCTGTTGCCGTCATACATACAGGTCCTCACATCTTCAAAACCTGTTTTCTGAAAGAAATGCATCTTCAGGTTTCAAATGGCCACGGCAATGGGCTGATGCAGTTTATCCATTGCGAGTCTACACACATGAAATATGAAGTGATGGATCTTTGCCATTAGCTACAAACAGGACAAAAGCTAGAAAGGGCAAATTCATGCTTTGTAATTTCCTGGCAGGTTGATATTTACTGTAAAGTGCAAAAAGATACTGCTTGCCTAGTTGCATATAGGTTTGACTGGGTTTGTGGGCTTTTTTTGTAGCCCTTACTCCACGCAAAATATTAAAAATGTGTACTTGACTTGAGTTCAGAATATTTTAATTTGCATTTTGATCTGAGCATTGTCTCCTTCTAGGTTATTTTATGTGCATCACCTCATTTAATTCTATCATATGGATATGGGAAAGGGATTTTTAAGAAAGGACATTTGTGAAAATGCTTTGCTGTCCTGAATTAGATACAACGGTCCAATAGTTTTGCTCTAAAGTTCTTGTTGGTGTTCCCTATGTTAAAGTTCAGACTTAGGGAAATACTTTGTTCTGTCCTTATAGGCTGTATATAAAGTTCCTGGTGAACTAATTTTAGGCCTAGGTCCTAGTTTTAGGCCCTGAATTTGGATATCCAAAGTTTAGGTAGTCCACTGCTTGTATAATAGAAACATTAAAAAAAAAAATCTCAGTAAATAATCAGTACACTGGAGCAATTTGAGAAAACGTGCAGTAGTGTTTTCATGTACATAGTCTAATCTTCTGCCTGCTATCTTCAGTACTTCCTGTCATTGTGGCATATTTGATTTTTTCGAATGGGTCATTCAACAGTGCAGATTTTATTAGACTATTTCACCTTTTGATTTACCACGCTGTTCATATATTTTTGTCTGCTAGATTTATATTGGTAGTGATGGTAATTCTCTGTTTAACTCCTAAATTGGTATTTCTTCTTTTGTATACACATATTTTAATAGTTATTAGTTGAAGAAGAATCCATTCTATTTTGGGTAATGCTGTTTAGTTCAATGTGGTAATTTTGGGTGGTATGACTACTAAATGAAGAAATCCTTGTGGAAGAAAGAGGAAATGTATATTAAGGAGTGATTTGAAGAGAAGTGCTGGACATTCCAAGTGTGAGAGCAGCAGCCAAAAAGCCTCCACTAAAGTGATTTAATTCAGCATAGCCTCAGTTCTGTTTTTAGTATTTTGTCCCATAAAGTAAACCAGCATCTTTTTTCACAGAAGTTTTAAATAGTTTATTTATTAGGATTGTGTCAAATGTGTGGTGATTCTATTCTTAAATCAATCTAAAAAAAGAGAAATATTTATGATTTAACTGTAAAGAAATGTTAGGTTCTTTTCTTGTATGGTAAAGATGTCCTCATGAAATCTAATACATATATATGTCTTATGGCATTCTACTGGCATCCAGTGTTGAATAGCTGTTCATCACCATTTTGGTTCTTCATTCTTAATAAAAAGACATATACCATATACTTCACAAGCACATTATGAGAAGTATCAGTATGTCTTCGGATGCTAATTTGAACAGTAAATCAAGTTGATCTTCATTTAGTATACAGGCTGGAAAATCAGTAAGGATTCTCAGTGAATGCTACCACAATCTGAAGAAATACAGATTTTGAAAATATTTTGTGAAGACTGGATATTAGGAAATGCAGGGGAAAGGGAGGTAGTAGCGTGCTCCTGCAACTGCTTATGCAGGCCACTGCTCCTGCCATCAGACCTCCTCTGGCATGGGCTCCTCTCCATAGGCTAGAGCTCTTGCCAGGAGCCTACTCTAACTTGGCCTCTCAATGGACTACAGCTTCCTTCAAGGCATGCCCCCCTGCTCCAACACAGGGTCCTCCAGGGTCCACAGGTGGATCTCTGCTCCATCATGTTACCTCCATGGGCTGCAGGAGCACAGCTGCTTCACCATGGTCTGCACCTTGGGCTGCAGGGGAAATCTCTACTCTGGCATCGGGAGCACCTGCTCCCCCTCTTTTTGCACTGACCTTGGTGCCTGCAGGGCTGTTTCTCTCACATATTCTCTCTTCCATCTGTTCAGCATTTTTACTCTTTTTTAAAAAAATACGTTATCACAAAGGTACCACCACTGTCACTGATGGGCTCAGCTTTGGGCAGTTGGACCACTTTGGAGCCAGCTGGGTCAGATGTCAGATCAGCTCCTGGTGCCTTCTCACAGGGTACATCCCTGCAGACTCCTTGCTACCAAAACCTTGCTATGTAAACTCAATACACTGGCCAGCTTCCCCACCCCATCCCAAATTTCCCACTGTGGCTTTCTGGGTTTTACTTGCTGCACTGGCAGTAAGATGGCAGTAAGAAAGTGAGTGCATGTAAGGCCCCATGCCATTAGTTTGGTTAACCGTTCTGTCAGCAGGATCATTCGGAGCGGGGTTTGTTTACAGGACGGCTTCTGTACTAGTATTTGATTTATATTAGGGCACTCTGTTGCCTTGACATGTGACTGAACAAGTAGTAATGCAGCAGTGGGAAGCAACTGAAGAATTGCTAAATGAGTTCCAACTATTTATAACAGCAGTGACCTAAAAATATACTTCAGTGGTTGATTAAACATGAGGACATTAGTAGTTAGAAATATTTTTTTGTTATCCTTATGGAAGCATGAAAGGATGAACCATCATTATTATTATTTTTATAATCGTTACAGACTATCTCATATGCTTCCAATGGTTTTAGCTGTGGGTGGGTGGGTGTGAAAATATTAAACTTATGGAGAACACAAGTAGGCAGTTTCTTAAAGCTGCTTGAATATGCTCTCATCAAGTTAAATTGAATCTAAATAATATGGTTTTAATTGGAAAAGGTCTGCATAAAGTACAACCCAGGTGTCCCACCCAGACAAAGGCTTCAGTTTTTTTATCACAGCAGAGCATTTCTCAGGACAGCAGTGTTTCCAAAGCCCTTGAATTGGTTGAAAACAAGCATCTATTTTATTTTCTTCTGTAATCCTCTGTTTTTCTTCAAAAACCCTCTTTTTTTTTCTCTTTCTTCTGTTGCAGTGGAACATATCACTCCAGAGATGAAAGCACAGATAGTGGACTTAGCATGAGCAGTTACAGTGTACCCAGAACCCCAGATGACTTCCTGAACAGTGTTGATGAGATGGATACAGGTCTGGTTTTGTGTTCATTTTTAATGCATGTTTTCCTAATATACTTGTATCCATTTGCAATGAAAACAGTTAACTCTGAGAAGCTGTGATACTTTTTGCATTGTTTTTCCACCTTTTTCTATTTTTTTCTATTTTCCCTATTTCTGTAATAGAAATATTATGGTTAGATTTGTAAAAAACATATTGATAATCAACTGTATTGGAAGGATGGGAGCTTGCTCATAAACAGTATCACTCTTGTTGTTATAAGGAATTTGAGTGTATTATAAGGAATTTGCTTTTTAAAGTATATTTTTTGTTCAGAGCTAAGAATAGTATCTCCTCCAGTGTTGTTAATACTACTCCAAAACTGTATTTGATTCAGTATTGTCTTTTTCCTTTAAGTGTAAAAATCAAATTATGCTAAATGACATCAAAGATCTGTAGAGATTTGGGTTGCGTAGATGAAAATTTGAAACAAAGACATGTTCTTTGTACATCTATGTGCATTCAAGTTACCTTTGGGGTTTGTGATGGATTTCTGTGAATCACATTGTTTGTATAATGCAAGAGATACATGATTAACCTTTAACCAGTTGTCCTGTTAAATTATAGGTTTGGTACTTCCAGTATATTTAATATCCATCTTACTTTGTGTTATAACTAGGTGACAGTATCGGCCAAAGTAACATACCATCCCATCAGAACCGTTTCCCAGACTACCTTGAAGCCATTCCAGGGACAAATGTGGACCTTGGGACACTGGAGGGAGATGGGATGAATATAGAAGGAGAAGAACTGATGCCAAGTCTGCAAGAGGCTTTGAGCTCTGACATCCTTAATGACATGGAATCTGTCTTGGCAGCCACCAAGCTAGATAAAGAGAGTTTTCTTACTTGGTTATAGGGGCCTCAGGGAGACTGAATTCTAAATCTGTGAAGGATCTAAGGAGATTAGGACATCTGTATCTGAAGTTCAGAACAAGCCAGTGTGGCACACTTTGGCTTGTGTTCAGAAAAAGTAAATGAACAAATATTCAACAAGATTCTTTCAGTTTGCTCTTCCTTGTCCATCGCTGCTGTTATATATTGCTGACTTTTTTCCACAGTTGACTCTGAAGAACAGACATCTTGATTTTTTTCTATTGCTGTTGCAACTACTGTTCAAGGGGGGTGGGGAGGGATGATGAGCCTATTTGGATGACGAATGCCATTCCTTCTGTCCTAGTGTGCGCTTGCATATCATTTTATCTAAGTACTCAGATTTGAGAGTTAATTTCTGCATGTCACTGCTTGTAGTTTGCTTAGCTAGTTGTCTACTGCTGCCTGTGACAAGTGGTAAAACATGACATACTCGGGTGACAAGCCAAAAATGATGTATCTGGTCAAAAGAAGTCAATACTGATTTGGAGATACAACTTAAAGGAGGGCTGAAGACTGTTTGGCATTAAGTGTTTCTACTAGTAGCTCTTTCATTAGTCACGAAGTGCTCTTCTTCATATGTTATAGTAAATCATGAGTCATTTTACATAGAAACATATATGAACTTTGATTGTTGCCACATACTCTAGCCTAACTTTTGTTTGTCATCAATACTTTGATTATTTTTGTTAGTTGGTTTAACTGTAGCTGTAGGATGGGAAGTAATTATAGGTGTTCTTGGGTTTTTTTTAATAGTGAAATCGAAGGGGTTTTTTTCTGATTTCACACAGTCTTATTTAAATCTGAATTGTCTGCTTTTTTATACTTAAAACATGCCTATTGTAGCCAGATAAGCTAGTGAGTACATAAACCAGTATGTTTTGCCTGTAACTTTTTTATTTTTTTTTAAAGGCTAGTTTTGAATGTAATCATTAGAATTTATGACCAGTGGCTTATTTTTCGTGTATATTTGCAAGATGTTGAAT
Source organism: Chiroxiphia lanceolata (assembly GCF_009829145.1). Lineage (NCBI taxonomy): Eukaryota > Metazoa > Chordata > Aves > Passeriformes > Pipridae > Chiroxiphia > Chiroxiphia lanceolata. The sequence goes on along the minus strand of NC_045638.1, from coordinate 78,813,564 downwards.
TAGAATCTGATAACAGCAATGTAAAAGTTAAAATACTGTGTTGTATGTACAATTTTTAAATGCATTTTAAAGTAGCAGAAACCATTTTAAAATTACATGCATGTAATCTCTCTTCTGGTTTTCAGTTTTGATCTCTGAGTTTAGATTTTAAAATCCTTAATGGGAAAAAATTGGTGAAAAATTTCTCTCAAGTTAGCATGGACAAAAAGTCTGAACCATTAATGTCACTGTGCGTTGCAATGAAAAGGCTAGAACACCAAAAAATCCTCAATTGAACCTTCTAAGTGTAATAGTTATCAAATTCTGTTTGGTGAAAAATAAGCCCTGGACACTATATGTAGAAGAATGTAAAGATATGTGTTAGATGGTGACATGAGCAGGTAATGAAGTGTATATTAGTAGTAGAGCTTAGCATGGGGTAGAGGTGAATATGAATTATCTTTATTTTAACAGGAAAAGATGTATCACTAAGTTGTCTGCAGGAGTTGACACAAGTTTCCAAAGAGTATTTTTAAATGAACAAAATGAGCATGAATCAAACTTTCAGTATAAGCTATGAATTTCTGTGGGGCTTTTGGGCTTTTTCTGATGAAAAAGTGTCACCAGTTAACACCTCTATAATTAAGGGCCTGTCACCATTCTCAACATGAGCCTTTATTTTCAAGGGTGTATAACATGACTCTAAAGATACTGTAGGTGTGTAACTTGGTTTTGAAAAAAAAATCTCACTTAGCAGGGACTATTCCTGAGGAGAGATTTTTGGGGTTTTATTGTTTTGCTTTTTAAGACGTTGATTATTTTTCAAGTTAGGAATGAATCAGCAAAACACACAAAAAAACCCCCAGATATTATCATTGCCATTTGGATTTTTTTTTATGCTTCAGAAATAGTTCTGTTTTAGGATGATGTAAAGAACGAAAACTCTGAACCAAGTTCATTTTAAAAACTGGAGCAGCAGAGGCAGAGATTTGAAATTTGCCACTATAAATGTAAACTTACTATTTTACGTAAGGATATTAGTGTTTGAAAAACACAAAATTTTGTGGCTTGTTATGGGATACAAGCAAGTTTTAAAATACTAATTTTTAAAACACATCCATAATGACAAATATATTCTGCTACACCAATACTTCAGCGATAAATAGGCCACTTATATTGTGCAATGACACAGTAGCTCCTAAAGCAGTGTATTATGTCCAAGATAGGGATTTTAGTAGCATTTTTGCAACTTTATTATGAATTCTTCTCTCTCACTCCCTTCAGGAGAGAAAAAAAAGGACACTAAGTTGTTATAACTTGAATGGTCTGACATAAAACCACAACAGCAAGGAAAGTCAGAGTTGATTCCATTTCAGTTGTCTTCCACAGTTGTATCCAGGTATTGTAGCTCATACAGAACCATAGAATATACTGAGTAGGAAGGGACCCATCAAGATCATGAAGTCCAACTCTTGGCCCTGCACAGGACACCCCAAAAATCACATCATATGCCTGAGAGCATTGTCCAAATGCTTCTTGAACTCAGACAGGCTTGATGCTGTGACCACTTCCCTGGGAAGCCTGTGCGTGAAGAAACTTTTCCTGATATCTAACCTAAACCTCCCCTGACACAACTTCAGGCCTTTGGGTCCTGTCACTGGTCATGAGAGTGAGGAGATCAGTACTAGTCTCTCTACTTCCCCTCATGAGGATGTTGAAGACCATAAGGAGGTTTCTCCTCAGTCTCCTCCAAGCTGAACAAACCAAGTGACCTCAGCCATTCCTCATAAGGCTTCTCCTCCAGTCCCTTCACCATCCTTGTGGCCTTTGCTCTCTAAGAGCTTAATATCTGTTTTATATTGTGGTGCCCAAAACTGCACACAGTATTGAAGGTGAGGCCCTCCCCAGTGCAGAGCAGAGCGGGACAATCCCCTCCCTCGACCAGCTGGTGATGCTTTGCCTGATGCCCCCCAGGACACACTTGGCCCTCCTGGCAGCCAGGCACTGCTGACTCATGTTCAACTTGCCATGGACCAGGACACCCCAGTCCCTTTCTGCAGCACTGCTCTCCAGCCTCTCATTCCTCAGTCTGTACACACAACCAGATATGATGCACCAAGTGCAAACTCCTGACATGCTGTACCTTGCTCCAACAGAAATGAGTACAGAACAAATTTTCTTTCCTTGCTTTTGTGTGTTTGTCGCAGCTTTAATATTTGAATGTTTTATTCTCATTGTAGAAACACTAAATGGCTTATACTGTATTTGAGTAGCACTGCTTAGGGTAGATACTGACAAACTGGGAATCCTTGAACTGCTCTAACTTTAATTATGTTTTGTGATACTTATTTTAATTGATTATAAGACACTTCCATTTTCTCATTTATTAGGAAACATACCATAGAGATGCTGTACTGTTGGCAATCAGCATTAATTTTTTTTTTTTTTTTTTAATTCTGCAAATGCATTGTTTGATGAAGTGGTTAAAATTGTTTGAAATACAAAATTTTTCGGGTAGTATTTTATACTGTTGTATATATTGAAACAGAAATCATTGTAATAATTGTAATAGCTTTTAGTTATAAATACACTATATGCAGACAGATGGGGCTGTACAGTACTGTGCTGTTAACACCCGGGCAGGGCTACTGCTTGGAAACAGGTTGCAGTGTCAGTAAACCACATGGATCAAATATTGTACCATTCAGTGTTGGCGCTCACCAATGCAAAAGGAGAAGAGACGATTTCAACATGATTAACACTACATGGTAAATTAGTACTACAGTGACCTTTTCACTTACAAGCATGTTTTTTATACAAATTAACAGGTGTGCCTGTGTAAAATAATTTGCGTTCTGTATCTTGGAAAAAGTACTCTCCACATTTAGAATCACAGAATCATGTTGTATGTTAGAGAATTATGTCCAAAATTATATATATTACTTACCAATGTTATTTTTAGATACGAGCATGACTGTAAGCTAGGTACTTAAGTACATTCTGTTACATTATTTTTTCTTTATGTAATACTTTTTCAGTTGTTTTATTTGTTATAAATATATACTTTGTGCTTAAACTTCTTTGTTTGTTTTTAACATTCAGTGGTATGTAAAGATATGATTTCCTTCAGTAAGATGGATGCATTGAATTGTTGGAATGCCTATTGTAGTGCGTCTGTTCTTGTCCCCCTTGTTACTGCTTTTGTAGTCATAAACTCCAATCCTGCAAACATGGTGTGCAAGCTCACCTGAGAGACAAATGAGTCCCACTAATGTCAGTGAAGGCTTAACATTAAAGTATACATCTCTGTGTCCTTGCAATAATGAAGAGACAGTGGTTCTGCTGAGCGTCAGGCAGCTTGTGTAAAACAATTCTTTAATTGCATTCGGCACTGTAGTGAGAGCTGGTAACAGAACATCTGATTATCTACTAGAAGAAGGCATCCACTTTTTGCAGATATGCTTGCCATGTTCAGATGGCAGATACATTTTTGGCTAACTAAGTTTATGCATTAGTTTGTGGCAGACTATCAATAAAGACACACTATTCTAATTTCCAAGTTTTGACTTATGAATTGGAAAATATGTAATGACATACCTTGAAAGTATCTGAAGATTTTAGTTTAACATATCTTGACAGGATTCTTTAATTTTGACCTTCTCTAAAAGAGAAATTCTGAAAAGTGGGGTTTTTTTTAATGTAATGGCCAAAGTTGTACACTATTTGCATTTAGCAGTTCCAGAGTTACTACTGCTATTAAGCACCAAAATGCCCCAACCCTGTGAAATTCGATCCATTTGTGTTTTATTAATTAAGGGTCCAGGGCTTGATGCTTCTGTCTTTTTGTCTTGTACTCCTCATAGCCATCTTTAGTCACCCAGGTCCTTTAAATTTAAGCCTAACATCACACCTTGCACCTCGGATTAGAAAACCAGTGCCAGGGAAGGATAAGGCACCTATTTTATTTGCTGATATCACTCTCATTTATAAAGTGGTGACATACTGCAGTAGTTGAAGTATGAGTGACCTTCTGAGGCAACCATAAATAGACTGTATTACTGCAAAGCAGGATATTTGTTCCAGGTGTTCGAGGCTCACTTGGCAATGCTCTTTGAAATATTTTCAACACTTAGTTAAAAATAAAAAGTATTAATTTCATTAAGTCAGAAATAGTACGCTTCCAAGGAAGCAAGTGCAAGTTATTAGCCAAAAAAAGCATTTTTCATCTTGAATCATTACAAAATAATGATTTGAAATCAGGCTACGATCTGTCTAGCACCTCCTGTTTTGGAGTTTCATTTGGACATTAAGTGGGGCCATTGATTTTATTTACAGTATCAGCATCCAGCATTTATATGTTCACGTTGAAGAGTAAAAGTGTGCTTCTTGTCCCTTGTCACCACTTCTTATTGCTAACAGCGGTTTTCTGCACCCTCTAAATTTAGGTGTCATCAAAATAGGAAGGCATCTGTACAGCATGAGAGATCTTGGTTGACATGAAATGGTAAAACCAACACTAACTGAAGAAACAAGTTGTCTTTAGAATATACAGTAGAGCTTATCCAGTACTTGATGCCTCTTAAAGGAAACCGCTGATGTATTTTTCTCTACAGACGGAGAAAGTATGTTGAATGAGAAGCGTATAAATACCAATATATCTGACAAATCTGCCTAATGGTTTTTGTGGAAAAATCATGATGTTTACTTTTCCAAACATACTCCTCTGTCTTAATGCAGAGGTCGTACCAGTGAATGCTACAGATAAAGGCTGTCACTGACTGGTATTATTATCTCTATGTGGGAATGAAGTTGGTCACTCTGATGACAGTATTTTCTGTATTAAATTGGCTTATATTAGAACATGAGAGGCAAAGTAATTTTATTAGATTTTCCTCTCTCTCTTAGCAGGGGAGCTTGGGGGTTTTTTTGTCATCTTTTTTTGATGGGGGTTTTGTTGTTTGTTGGTTTGGATTTGCAGGGTTTTTTTAAAGGGAGGGGTCAGGAGCAGCCCAAGAGTCTTTTTCTTCAATGTTCTGCAACAACCAAGTAGAGCTCCTTAAAAATGGTGCACTAGATCTCACCCGAAATGCCCTTTCTCCTCCTCCCATAGGTCTTATTTCTTAGCTGCTCTCACATGTTTTAAATTATTTATTGTATTTACCATATGTGAGTTTTGCTTTCCTAGCACCTAAAAACTGGGATTGTAGTGCTAAGTGCTGTTCCTCCCCAGAGGAGAGCAGAGTTCCTCCTCTCCAGAATCCTGTTTAAAGTCTGTAATATATAACAGAAATTACAGACTGACTCCAAACGTGCTGCTGCCCAATTCCTGTTACAAGATGGTTATTGGAAAGCATGATTATTTGAATAATGGTGGTTTCCTGTTCTTGTTTGAGACTAGAAAAGTTGGTTATTTTATTATTTTTGGTTTCTACAGCCAACTGTCCTAGCAGGGGCACAGGGTGCCCCTGTGCCTACTGGACGACTCCTACCCAGAACTTCAACCTGATGCTGACAGTGATGGGGTTTTTTTTAAGCTGACAGTTTGATTCAGTCTTTCTCTCATAGTTTCATGTTAGGCATACAAATACAATTAGCTCTCTTGACTGACAAGGGACCCTTTTCAGAATTCACCAAGTGATGTAATCCTTTCATAGACATCATCTGCTGTTGACAAGTGTGGCCCAGAGGCCTCTCAGAGGTTCAGCTGTAATCCTGGACTTTGAAAGTCTACAGTTGTAAGGAGATAACTGGTTATGTATGTATATGACAAAATCCCAGACCCCCAGTGCTAAGAAATGGTGTGATTTAGATGGTGATACCTCACAGCAAATGGCAGTAACTGTGAGGTTCCTTCTGGTCAGAACAGTGGCCTTCAGCCTGAAAGCCCTCACCAATGTCTTTGTAGTCCAAGAAGCTGCTGGCAAAATCAAAGGCTGTGGGTGAGCGTTACTCTTGCTGTACAGGAGAAATTCTGGCTGCTGCTGTGAAAAGTCAGTGCTACAAAAAGGTAACAACTGTTCGTCTTGTTAAAGCTCTATTGCTGCAGCAGCCTGTACCTGCCACTCCCTTCATCCCTGCCCACAGGTGATTCTACCAACTGCTTTAAAGCCCTGGGATTTTATTTATATTCATCAGTGTATAAAACTACATGACTTCCTTTATTTCTTAATTTTTGTTTTCACTTAAGAAATTACTTACCCTTTACGGGTCTTTGTTCCTGTGAACAGCCTTTCAGGATCTGGTTATCTTTCTATGGATAAATCTTCTTCTAAGTAATCTGAATGTGATAAGCACCAATAGATCACTGAGAAATACAAATTTCACTTTGCAGCTTAGTGGCAAGAATGCTAGAAAACCTGTCACCCAAGCAGTGATATCAGTATCCAAGTTCCTCTCATCCATATACTAGCCATGGTTTGGAAAATAAGCTGGTTTTATGTGAAAATTCATGATTGCAGGAAGGCTCAGGTTCCTTACAACTGTCATCTGTGCTGATTAAGTTTACTGTTGTGATATGTGGATTTTGCTTTATCATCACCTTGAAAAAAAAAAAAATGGAGTCTGGTGAGGTCCATGAAAATAGGAAGGAAGCAGACCTGTAGTGATGCTGCATAAGGCCAGTTTTTCTTAGCTGCTCTTGGAAATGTGTCACTTCTAACCAAGTGAAGATATCTGGTGCACTTGTCTCTTCACATTTGCTTGCATTTAATTTTTAACGTCACTGATATCTAACAGACGACCACGTTATTCAAGTAAGTGCACTGGTGACAACTGAAACTGAAAAAGGATAAAGATGTTTTTTTAAATGTAGTCATGTGCAATCTACCTGGGTATGCATTGCCCTGAATAAAGATGATTCCCACCATGTAAAGGCACATCTGCCTTTCTGCTGGGCCTTTAAGCAAGGCTGTGTGCATGGTTCTACTTGTGTCTTGGGAGCACTGAAATGTTAATGTTTGCAAAATGCTTTGAGGGTAAAGCATTAAGTGCTTCCTGTTAATTCACTCTCAAACTGTGCTATTCTGGGACTCTTTTACTCAGTGGCAGCACCACATAGGAATATAATTTTTGCAAGATAGTATAAAGCGTGCATCTGATGCACATAGAAATGTGTTATAGAAAGGCAATATGTTAGTGCATATCAAATGATGGTTTCCACTTGGATGTGGACACTCAGTAGGAAGGGTGAACTGACTTGAGTTAGCCCTTCTCCCGCTGCTTACCAGTTAACTTGAATTTCCTTGTATTTGGTGGAAGACAAGAGTGAACAGTTACCACTGACAGATTAATGTGCACCAACTCTTCCTTCTCTGAAAACTTTTATGCCTAAGTCCTTAGGTTTTTAGCTATTTTTTAGATTAGGATTTTTTAATGATCTGCTGCATGGAAGCCAGAATAATCATTTAGGTATGAGAGTACATTGATCACGAGTGTGAGGGGGAAAAAATCTTGCATCACTATAGATATACAGGCATAGAATAACGCTGCACGCATTTGTGTATGTGTCTATATATAGACACACTATATATAAACACTAATTTCCTGCCTAATGACAACTCAGTTTCTCATGAGCATTATATTTGTTCTAGGCTTCACAAGGAAAACAAAACTGTAGAAGTGCCATCTTGGTTATAAAGTCTGCAAAGTTGTTGCTTATTTTTCAATCTTCGAGTTTTTAGATGTGATGTAGAAGCATTTCAATCAGAAAAACAATGAATAATGAGAGAGAATATGAACGCACATGGTATTCCACTGTGCTGCCTCTCAAGAAACTAGTTTTGAATAGTCAGCTTTTGGGAGCTGGGTAAGAGAAGTTGGGTTGCCAATCACTGCCCCCTGTGAGAATGCATCTTTAGCTTTTAAGCTGGGACAGATGAGGAGATGGATGCAGATCAGATTTGTCTACACTGAAGTTTACCTTCAAGATTAATGCATAATCCATATTATGCATTTTAGCATGTGTGCCCTCTGTAACTGGACAGTCATGCATGTGCATACACAAACACAGATGTGTGTGTGTGGCTATGGAGACAGGGAACTGGTACATTATGGAGCAAAGTGTTTACTCATAGCAAAGATTAAATGCCTAATGGGTGCCTAATACAACTGAGTGCCATGTTCCACTGACAAGTAGCACATACTGTGCTACTTGCTTGAGTTATTCTTTTTAAATAGAGATTAAGATGTTTTTGGATTACTTCCCTATCCCCAAGATCCCATGACAGTTGCTGGGGTTTCTTTTGTTTTTGAAGATTTAAACTGCCTCCATGGGTGGGCCTACACTGCTTTAAAATGTATGAACATGTGGATTTATTCTGCACTTGAGTATAAGTATTTCTGTACTCTGACTTTGTTGCTAGGTATGCCTTTGTTAGAACAGCAGCAGTGGAATATAAGATGATGAGTTGATGTGCAAGCATTTGAAACAGATTCAGGGTGCTTTTGAAGCTAGCATTCTGGGAAGCATGGGTTTAGGAAAGGCAGGTCCTGCTTGACCAACCTGATTATCTTTTATGATCAGGTGACTCACTTCGTAGATAAGGGAAAAGCTGTGGATGTTGTCTACCTGGACTTCAGTATAGCCTTCAATACTGTCTCCCACAGCATTCTCCTGGAGAAATGTCCAGTCCAAGCTTGTGGCTTGGACTGGTGCACTCTTTGCTGGGTAAAAACCTGTCTGGATAGGAGGCCCAGAGAGTGGTGGTGACTGGAGTTATATCCAGCTGGGGGCTGGTCACAACTGGGGTTCCCTGGTGCTCAATATTTGGGCCAGTTCTATTTTATATCTTTATTGATGATCTGGATGAGGGGATCAAGTGCACCCTCATCACCCCAAGGAAGTGGTAGAGTCACCATCTATGGAAGTGTTCAAGAAATGACTGGGTGTGGCATTTAGTGCTATGGTTTAGTTGACATGGTGGTGTCCAGTCAAAGGTCAGATTCAATGATCTTCGAGGTCTTTTCCAACCATAACAATTCTATAATTCTGGGACCTTAGATTTTGAATCAGCCCTTTGGACCTTGCATTGGACCTAGTCTGCTACTGGAAAAAAGAGGAGATTTTTATATCCCATAGTAGTCAAACTGAGTGATCTAGCTGCTTCTACTTCTAGCACTGATTAGAGTGGCTTTTTTTTGCCCTTTTTTTCTTTTATTTTTCCCATTACATCATCTGTAGAAATGAATTTTATACTTTCTGTGTTATTCAAATACTCAGGTCTCAGCCAAGATGTTTACATTTTATGCATTTATATGCATTAATACACTTGCATATACTTGTGGATTGTATTTAGAAATACACACACACAAAATTTGTAGGGGCTCCGAGTGTGCTGTAAGACAAGATCAGACAGTGAAGTGTTTAGAGAAAACATGGAGACAAACCAACTGAGACAGATAAACAAGCATGTATTCAGAAGTAGTCAGCTACAGGAATCAAAGATTAGGACCTAGTAGCTCAGGAGATAAAATTGCTTTTGTGGCTCAGGAGAACATCACAAAATTCATTTATCTGTTATTTAACTGAGAGATGAATGCATATGCTCTTATGAGATGCACAAATGCAAATACAACAGGCAAAGAGGAATCCTATGCTGGTTCATATCAGTGAGCAGCTGCAGTGCTGGTCAGCCTTTTGGGTACAGCATTTGATGAAAGACAGGGACTGAACATGCTTCAGAGGAGAGCAGTGATGATAAGGAAAAATGAAGAGAGGAAGATTACAGTAGTTGGGTCATTTATCTAAAGGAAAGCTGATTAAATTGCTAAAGATGATCTTCGAGTAAAAAGCAACTGCTTCTATCAATCTTATCCACAGAGCAGGGGATGAGAAGTTACATTGGAGTAAGGTAAACTAAGTTAAGAAAACCTTCTTTTACTCCTCTGAGTATCTTGTTGGGGTGTCTGAGGAGGCTGTAGTAGCTCTCACAATGTCAGAACTCAAAGAACAAGTTAGATGAGCATCTCTCAGAAATGGGATGGACCTGACCCAGCCTTAAGGGGGCTGGGTGATCTAGCTGAGCTCTGAGGTCCATTCCTGAGCACCAACTGTAAGAACTGGGGCCACTGTTAGAGTTCAAGCACTAGGTTAAAAAATGCAGGTTCCTAGAGTTTCAGATGAATGGACCCCTTCCTTACATCAACTGGCAACCCCTGTTGCTCCTGCCATTTGTTGTTAGCTAAGATAACCCCTTGGAAAGGTGCAGTTCTGACTCTGTAACTTTGTCTGTTAATTCCTTACAATGGATGATCATACCGATGGTGTAAAAGTAAAATAAAAATAAAAAATATTAAGAATTTAAAACAAACTAACCAACAAAAACTTCACTTGTTATTTCCATTTGTTCAGTTTTGGTTTCCAAACACTGGCCCTTTCTCTGCTTAAGATGTCTTTTGGTACCTGCTTTTTTCTTCTATTAAAAATATTAACATTCTTTAATTAAGCTCAGCTGCTTTAATAAACTGGACAAAATGTTTCCACTGTGGTAAAAGGTGCTTTAGTGCTGTCTGTCTTCTAACTAAATATACTGCAATTTGTCTGTGAATTAACCCAGCAAGTCGAGTTTGACTGTGGCCAAGATACAATAGATTGAGCACAACTCCCACTTAGTAGGAGAAAAACCTCCTGCAGAGAAGTAAAATCATCCTGAAAATCATCCAGCCTTTGTGGAAAAGATGTATTTTTGGCTGAAACTCTAGGGGAACTACTGATGAGCTTGAAGCTAAGCCCAGATACCAGTCTTGGCAAAAACAAAAGCATCAAACTGGGTAAGAGGGGAAAAAATCCAGCCAAAGAAGTGTGTGGTCCTTTCTAATGGAACAGTCTTTTGCACGTTCTCTGGTACAGAGCAGTGTGGTAAAAATGATGGCCTGCAGACTCACACATCATTTGTTTACTGGTATATATTTCCCTTAAGGGAGTGGCATATTTCCCACCCCCTTCACCTCAAAACTTTCTCTTTACAATTTTTTTTTTCTTTTTTCCCTACTGAGAAAGGTCTTCCTTGTAGCTGACTTTCTGCTGTTCACAATTCTGCCCTAAGCTTCATGAGACTTGAAAGAGAATTCTTTGGAATATAAACATGTTTGGGAGCAGTTTCAATAAGTTAAGATGAAATGGTCTATGTTTGGCTCAGGGTCACTAAACAATTCACTGTGCTTATTGCCAAGCAAGGACTACTTCATACATTGTTTTCCTGGCTAAATTCCAACCTGGGTATTTCATGTGCCCACCTAAATTCCTCCTGTGTGTTTGAATAGAGGAGATGATCGCTTTCCTCTTTAACACACTTGAGCCCCATCTGGTCCATACAGCCTGCCCTGCCTTCCAAAGGTGCCTGTTCATGGGTGGGTAGGTGATAACTCCTATTATATAAAACACTGCAGGCTCTCTGGGGATGAAAGGTGTTAAATGTATGCAAGTCATTTATTATTTTGCTCAGAGCCTGAGCTGGAGAGATGCAGGACCTGTTCTGACTTTTCCAAAACAGGTTTTAATGTGCACTAAAACCACTTGCCAGCACTCCTGTGCTGCCTTCTGTTTCTAAATTTACCCCATTGCACAGCTGATTAGGGAGACAGGAAGCCATGTATCTTGAAGCTTTCAGGAGGCAGCCCCTCCCTGAAGATGTACTTTAGTGACCTAAATGTACAGTGAACAACATGTGAGAGGTGGGGTTTCAGGCCTGGACATGCCGATTTTGCCATCAAAGAGTCTGTCACTTCCTTCAGAATTTCACTAGCATTTTTTCTCCCTCTCAAATGATTTTATTTTAAAATCCAGGACAGATAATGTTGCTGTTTCTCACTACCCTGCACAGATGAGGTGGGACTTTCAGGAGTTTGTGATCAGCAGCGTCAGCATGGGAATAGGTAAAGAAGCATTTTGGTGAGCTTAAAGTAGAACTGGAAGTGGGTTTTTTTCCTATCCCTTATCATTTTGGCAAATGCCTGAAGAAGTATTGTTTCTCCCTTTTCTATTTTTGGATAGAGGGATGGGAACACTTTGTTCCTTTCAAGTAGTGTGCAAATCCAGTTAGCAGAGAACTCCTTAGCACTGTGTCCATCCCTCTTGCACAAAAGACAACACACTACCTTTCTGAGGTTATTAACTGTGCAATACCCAGCCTGCAGCTGATGCCAGCAATCAGGATGTCGGATTTACAAAATGCACTAATTCTCTTGACTCACTGACATGGAAAATAGGAGATTAATAATATACTCATTTTATACAAGCAAGCTTTTCTAGTTTGCTTTCTATGCAATGACAAACAACAAAAACCAGTCATTTGATACTTCTGACTAGTTAAGTAGTCACTCATGAGTGGATGGGCAGGGGTATTGCACAGGATCACAAGCCAAACCCTGAACTGTAATAGAGCACAGACTTCTGGCAAACCTCCTTCCTTTACATGTCTCACCTGCGAAATGCATACAGTTAATTTACAACTGTGAAGGTAACCTGCTTTATCAAGTCATTTTAAGGTTTCTTTCTCTTTGCAAGCTAACAAGTCATTCTTGAAAGGCATCCACAAAAAATATGTAGGGTTAAGAACTCCGAAAATATTTCCTGAAAGTTCAAGTGCAATCTGGGAGCCTAGCTTGTCAACAGTATCACTTTTGTGGGCTTGGCAACACTTGCATCTGCCACCAAAACTCTGGGATGCCAGAAAATTGCCCTGGCCAGCCTGGTATCTTCTGTTTGTACTAGAGGGTGCCTAAACTCTGTGGTGGTTTAGAAGCCGTGCAACATTTTCTTTGAAAAGCAGGAGCAAAATTCTAGTAAGTCAAATCACAGGTGTAGAAATGAGTTGTCACAGGCAGTAGAGACCCTGGAGAATTCTCCCTGGGATATTCTTCAACTGCATTCACTGCTCAGTATAAACGGTTAATACCATTCTGTCCAGCAAGGTGAGGGAAGCAGGAATCTGTAATCAGTTTCAGGACTGAAAAGGGTGGTTGCGAAGGTGTCAGAGATCACGCGGTCCTGCCCAGTGCAATTACTTCAATGAGAGCACAGTCATTCATCTGTTATTTCCCATGAAGTTTACTAATCCTGTAAAGCTACCTTTTGATGAAAGGTAAATTGCTTGATTCATCCATTCAGAAGGTATGTGGAATCTCTACATCATTTACCGAAAAAGTCATTACATTACTTCTGCCGTGTTTCTTTAGTGGTGGGTGTGATGGCCAGGTATCAGAAACATATCCCATTCCCAGGGTGTAGTTCAATTATCAAAGCATGATCATAGTTAAAACTTAAGAAATACTGAATTACGTGCATCATTCCAGAATGTTGATAGATGAAAGCAAACATAGAGCCCAGTAATCCAGCATCCTTTTGGATAACTGTTGCTATGCCATAAATTGCAAGTTAAGAATGGAATTGTTGGTTTGGGTGCTATCTTATTTTTATGTCTGGGGGAAAAAAATTGAAACGCAGCTGATGGGGCAGTAGGATGTGCAGCCTCTAAAAGCAATGTTTCCATTTAGCTGGATTTTTTCCCCTGATTTATAGTAGAAATTCATTCATATCCATTACTTTCAAATTTCTCCTTGCTTTTGGCTTAAAATAATGTAAGAGAATAGCTAAAGTTGATAACAGCAGAGCCCCCTTTCAGCAGACCTTGAGCTTTCTCTATGTCAGTGCACTCACTGAGGCCACAGGTTTTTGTGTGGTTGACTGAATCACCCTGATCCTAAACACGCAAATCATACTTGTCTGCTACAACTTTAAATAAGTTTGGAGCTCTGCACAACATAATTAAGAGCCATGGCAGGGAACTCTAAACATTACTTACAGCCTCCAGTAAATCACAGATCTGTGTACAGGATCTACAACAAACTGAATCCAGTTTTGCTTGATGAATACTTCCATGTTTTTAACCTTCCCTTTGCAGGGCAAATTCCACCTTTTCATTAAAAGATCTGTGAGGATTTGAAAAGTGATCCAAATGCTACAATGCCTGTCTGCTTTGAACCATTTGTGTTCCTACCAGATTGCCAGATATTCCAACACCCCCCACCATGCATTGTACTCCTCTCAGCACAGACCCCCCCCCAAACCATGGGGGTCTATACATAAAAGACTGGGATCTCCTGTCCCACCAGTGATACGGTGACTCAGGCCACAGCATTCTTGCCTGAGTAAGTCCTCCAAAGTCCATACATTTGAAAAATCACATGACGATGGGATCAACCCATTAAATTCAGTAACAATGGGGATCCCTTCAAAAACCTGGGCTTCTCTGGCAGTTTTATATCTGGGCAAGTGAATTTTTTTAAGATATCTATATAGTTTTAGGAATATCGGAAGTGTGTGCTGAGAGATTTGGCTTGACAGGCTTGCAGAAGCCACTAGCCGACTCCCGCTAGTGAGATGGTCCTTGTGACATTGGTGCTGTTGAAATTGCCTGGAGACTGTTGCTCTCCAGCTGAAACTGATTTTCTGTATTTTGTGGCATTTGTGTGATTAGTTCATGGCTGTCTGAGAGAGAGCTCATAAACATCAGACTGGGGGTGAATTTTGCTGTGCTACCAGCTGGGAGAATCTGAGTTACTCACAGAGAGACACAAAAAACTAGGACTTCATTTCTTCTCCTCCTTCAGAATAAATGAGCCATCTGCTGATCATAACTTTTTTTTTTTTATTCGCTTTTTGGCTCTTCCCATTTTTTCTTCTGGCCTAATTCTGCTACTTTTTCCAATCCAAAGGAATTTGAAATTGATGCAGCCAATCCTATTGGAAGCAGTGGTCTTTCCTCTCCTTCCCCCAGACAGAATGGTACCCTCAACCCACCTTTACAGAAAATTGAGATAAATAAAAACTGTCTCCAAGGAAAGAAGAAAATACTTCACAACTGATTTTTAAAGAGAGAGAGTTTGCACCAACCTCTTACCTTAAAAAAAAAAAAAAAGAAAAACCAAAAAGGAAATTTATTCTACATATCATTAGGTAATGTGTCCACCAAACCATGGCCCTCGGGTGAATGACATGACCCCAGCAGCAATTCAGAAGCTTTGGGGCTTTACAGAGGAGTATTGGTAGCAACAACACTAATTTAAAAAAGGTAATATATAAACATGGACCTCAAATATACAACCAGAATATTTGCTTGCTGATGTTGTGAAAACCAGAAGAGATTCTTATTATAAATTATATTAATTGTGTTCTCGAATGATGTTTTTACAAAATGTGGAGTAAATGGTAATATATGTTTCTCGGTTTTCTTTAAAAACATCATAGTTCAATCAAAATTCTCCTATGCAGAGCAATGCTCAACTTCTGAACTGATTATATCTTAAACTGAAGAATTTCCTTTGTTCTCAATCCTTTGTCTCCTAAAAAGTACTCTAGCCATAATAGTCTATTGGGAATGCCCATTTCTAAATGCCTAATTGCTTCATAAATGCCCAATGCCAAACATTTGTAAAGGTCAGAATCTCAAACAGAAGAAAATATATAGATGAAGCATCAAAAGAATCCTAGCTCATTATAAATCTGAATATTGTTTATGATCCTGAAATAACTTTTTAGAGTCAGAGCAAAGCAGGGCGGTTTTTAGCTTAAAATTTCCTGGATCATAATATATTTGATTTCTGTTAAATTTAACTTTAGCTTCATTATTTTTAGGTTGTGTTTGCTTTGGAATGATTCTAGAATCCCAAGCTATTTTTTTATGTTGTTCACAGTGCATACTGACAAATTTAATGTGGTTACTTCAGCTTTTTTTGTTAATTGCTAAAACTTTCGTGCCACCAATGTTGAAACAGCAAAAGGATGTGTCATTTGCAGTAATACAAAGATAAGTGTAAGCCCTGTAGGGCAGTTGATTTTTTTATGATAGATTAACTAAACCCTTGGCAATTGTCCTTTATTTTACAGTAGTAAATAAGGACGAAATCTCTCTGGCAGCTTTAACTGGCTCTTCACCTGCTGCATCCCCAGAAGTGGGCTCAATTTCCTCCTTCCTTCCTTCCCCCTGTTCGCTTGTATACAAAGAAGAAGAAGGGAATGAACTGGAGAGCGTTCGGAGATCCGCTTCCCTCCCAGCTCCCAGGTAAACCACTGCCTGGCCCTGTACAAAGGGGAGAAAAAGCCTTTGCAAGCCCCTTGGAAGGTGGGGCTTTGCATTAAGGAGTACTATTCCTCCATGATAATGAGTCGCTGCTGAGACACCATGCAGAGTTTCTGTGCTTGGTGTTGCTGCAGATGGATGCTGAGGGGAACCTGCAGAGCCTTTGCTTTCAGGTCATGCTTTAGCACAGGGACCTAGTTACAGGACAAGAGGAAATGGTCTCAAGTTGCACCAGGGGAGGTTTAGATTGGACATCAGGTAAAAAATTCTTCACTGGAAGGGTGATCAGGCATTGGAAGAGGCTGCCCAGGGAAGTGGTGGAATTACCATCCCTGAAAGCATTCAAATGGAGTGTGGATGTAGCACTTGGGAAGATGGTTTGGTTGGTGAACACGGTGATTCTGGGTTAACTGCTGGGCTTGATGATCTTAGAGGTCCTTTCCAACTTTAATGATTCTACTATTCTATGACCTTCAGGCTCTCCACTGCGAGATGTGCTTGCTGCCGTTCTCTTTGGGCACCATGTCAGTTATTAAACCACCAGACTGAAAGACTAAAATAATCTCAAGAGATTATAAAGTCCTCTGTCAGCCTCCAGAGAAGCTGTGGCTGGATGTGACTCAGTGCACCTCAACAACCTTGTCTCATGTGGAAATCTTTAGAAGACCTAGAAAAGTTTCAATAGTTTTTGATATCTTTGTAAAAAATATTGTCCCAGTCATCACAAGAGATTTGGCAGTTCCATTTTAAACTAAACAAAGAAGATTTTGCAGGATGAAAAATCATATTGACTGAAACTTTGTCACTCTGACAGCACCTGGGACCAGAATGGAATTAAAAAATAAATACATTCAGTAGTGTGTAGGCAATGAAAGCCTTACCATAGGATTATTTGATTTATAGTTTGTCCCACACAAAGAGCTACGTTAAGATTGCCAAGTTAGAAGTCAAAGGAATGACAGATTGAAGTCTGCCAGGCAATCCTACCCTGCCTTCTCATATACATTATTTATGTATATGTATTCATTGAACTATAGTCTTCAAGTAAATATGGCTACAAATTGTCTTCCCTACAGAAGCACATAATGAAAATATTCAGGGAATAAGCAACCAACCTATAGTATGTAAAAGAAGCTTGGAACTAAGATTGATTTTTGAAAGAGGATGTTACTTCAGATTTTCTTATTTCAATGCACAAAGAAAAAAAAACTTTTCTGTAGTAAAGCTTTGAGAACAACTAAGATGAATTGAAAAAAAAACCCCTTAGATATATTTATCTATGTATTTGTGCACTGTGTTTTTGTTTCTGAATTTTGTTTCATGCTTATACACAACTTTTTTTCCCCTAGAAAAATCTGCTTCCTGGAGCAAAGCTCTGCAGAGGCAGGTACCACCTTGCAGCTGTGGCAACAGCAGAGAGGCTGTAAGCACTGGGAGAAACACATGCGTACAAAGCTGTTTGAAGGCCAAAGTACAGAAGCATTGTCATCGACTGCACACTATGAGTGTGATGTAGAAGTCCTAAATGCTCTCCTGACAGATGGTAAGCACTTCAGCAATCACTACTTCATGTGGCAAGGAGTTACACAGTTCTTTGCCTGATTAACTGTTGTGCAAATAGCCATTGCATCTCACTTGTCTTGAACTTGTTCCCTACTAATTTTATTTGATGTGTCTGATTTTTGTAACAGAAGAAAGGGTGACAAGTAGTTTCCTGTTCACTTTATTCCTTTTTATACTACTTCTTTTTCTCCTCAGTCCTCTCTCTTCTTGAGAAGAAAAACTGTAGCTGTTCAAGTACTCCTTGTGTGAAATCATTCTGAAACCTCTGAGCCCTTGTAGCCCTTCTTGGAGCCTTTCCATTCCCACAGTGCCATTTTCAACAGGGAAAACTGCCCAGGGAATTCCAGACATGAGCCCATCGTGGAGTTCTCCAGTGCATAATGTTGTTGTCTCCTCCATTCTCCAGCCTCTACAACTTTCAATCAACTTTTCTGGTCAAGTGAT
Source organism: Chiroxiphia lanceolata (assembly GCF_009829145.1). Classification (NCBI taxonomy): domain Eukaryota; kingdom Metazoa; phylum Chordata; class Aves; order Passeriformes; family Pipridae; genus Chiroxiphia; species Chiroxiphia lanceolata. The sequence continues at coordinate 78,795,502 of NC_045638.1, read as the reverse complement.
CAAACTGGAACATACCTTAACAAAAGATATCACTTAAATGTAATCTAAGCAATGCCTAGCTAAGAATGGTGTATTCTAAGAACAAGGATGGAAACGGTAGAGAATAATTCCTGGAGCTTTCCCTTATTTCTGCTTTTCAGTAATGCTGGCTGCCCTGGCATTTCTGTGGCCAACTATGTTATGAATTTTTTCTTCACCTTGCTCTGAGACCCCAGCTCTTACCACTAGGTGGTATGGTCTGGTGTGGTGTGATATAGCATAGTATGGTTGGGTGCTGATGACATCGATTGGCTGAGGGTGCTGCTGCTAAGCCAACCCTCCCTGGGCAAGCTCACAGCACAGGATGCTCCCTGGAAATCTAAAATGCTGTTCTGGAGGACAACAAAGATTAGCGCTGAGCATGACTTAAGATTAAGAGTGAACACACAATGTTGTTTGGTGTGCAATCCTCTCAAAAAACTTTGTACGTCAACAAAGGACACATCTAAACTGAGCTCATTCTTGTTTCCACTTATACTGGTTAGAGAGGTAACGATGCTGTTGGGGCAGTTAAAGGAAATATCTGAAGTGAGGTAGATCTGTGGTGCCCTAAAAGTATCTGCATTCACTTTAAAGGAAACTGATACTCACTGGATTGGATGCAGGTGTCCAAGGTCGGCTGGGGGGAACTCCAACTCTTGGGGCAGAATGGGCTGTATCTAGAAAAGACAAGCAAGCATTGTGCTGTTTTGCTGGTGAGGTCTCTGTGCCCACCTCCCCTTGCATGAAGAGGAGGAGGCAGCTGGAGAAGGTGTTCAGGATGACACTGGGAACTAGACCTTGGGGTCTTGGGCAGCATCAGGGATAAGGGAGTTGTTGTAGGAATAAATCTGAAGGTAATCAGGGTCATTGGTGATGTGGGGATGAGTGGAGTGAGAGTGTGTAGAGGCTACAGAATAACAGGGTTTAATGCAAGAGCCAGGAGGGCTCCAGGGTGCTGTTGCTGGATTTGAGTTATTGGGAGGGTGCTGGGGTATTCAGATGATACTGGGGCTGAGGCCTCAGGGATAATGGTCACTGGTGGCAATGGTATTGGTAAGATGCTGAGGTGCAGAATGAAGACAGGCTGGCATGACTGAGGCAGAGGTTTAGTTTTATATTTATTGAAAATACTGGGGTGAGAGGCTGGTAGGGATGTGAGAGACGACTGGCTGTTGATTTGGCTGGGGAAGAAAGAGATTGCTAAGACACAGGATTAAAGACATGGTTAATGACCATTGCTTCTTGCTATGCCTCAGGGCTGGCAACAACATGTGGCATTAGGGCCTTTTATCATCTCAGTGCAGCCCAGCCTAGAGACGGCTGCTATTCTTTGCGCACCAAGCAGCAAGGAAGGGAGCACAGACAGTTAGTCTGGGTCTGTACTACCTCTCATTGCCCCTGCAGCTTTAGAGGAGAGCATGCAGCATGCATGACAGGTGGCAGAGATGTGTGCCCTGATCCCAAGCTGAGTTGCTCCACCAAGGCAAAGCGCTAATGCATCTCTCTGGTGGAGAATTGAAGCTTTAGACCTAACGAAGGAAGAAGTTTTCAGCCAGTGTTGAAGACCCTGCAAGCAGGAAAAAACATACATGCCAGTTGACTTCCCAATTTCTGTTGGGGTGACCTCAGCTCTACTGTGGGCTCTGAAAAGTACATGGTAACATCACCAAGATGTTTTTCTTTCCTTCCTCCTGACCACCCTGCTCCTCTCGTCCCACCAGTCACCCTGTTTAGGGTTCTGGGTTCTTTGTTAGGCTGGGGTCTTAGTACTTGTCTTTCCAGTTTCTCATGTCATCACAACCTGATTCTCACTGTTTTGTAATCCAAGTGCCTTTTTACCTTGGAACCTCAGCCTCACTTCCCTGCTCACACCCTCCTCCAGCCTCAAGCCCCCCAGGATACCCAGAGGCAGGCACCTGCCCTGCTTAGGGCCGGTGGCAGCACTGGATGCAGGCAGCATCCAGCTCTGCTGCCTGATGGGGACAGTCCTGCCTGGACCTGGGAGTAGGCAGTGGACACACTGTGCTCTGTGCTGACACAACCCTGTGCAAATTCATCTGCCAGGTTGACAAGTCACTGCTAAAGCACATGAACTGAGACTTTTTAAAAACACATTTATAGCTTGGCTACGTCTTCTGGCATCGGGGTGACCTCCCCGCTTGTTTTGCCAAATTTCAAGTTCTTGCTCAAATAAACAGTTGCCTAATCTTGCCCTGGAAACCACAGAACCATTTTTACTGAAACTGCCCTCCCCCTTCCTCCTCTCAAAACAAAATGGAAGGAGAAAGAATCAGCCTGAGGCCAACCCTTGACAGAAGGCATTTCAGCCTGGATGAGTAACATCTAACAAACTTACCAGCAGTTGAAAGCGGGAGCTTGTAATAAGAACTGTCAGGAGGGTGTAATTGCAAACACTTCTACCAACTCTATCTGCAATGTGCATCACCCAGAAAAGGAGGGAAGTGCATAAATGGTAAAAATCATTTTACATAATCTGGAGAATTGGATGCCTGCCTTGGAGTGTCTGTTTCTCATCCTACTTCATCTATCGTTAGCTTCCCCTCATTGCTTCTCACAGTCATGCTCTTCTTCCTCTGCAGCTCCTGCCATCTGAAGCAGAGCTCCCGTATTCTCCTATCAACTCTCTATTGTCAGCTTTTGGTGACATTTGTATCTGGGATCCCTTGTCTTTCGCTCTCTTCTCGTTCTGCTAATATTCATCTCTGAAACGGTCGGTTTACTCAACTCAGCTGAGAATATTTGGGGTTAGTTTTAAAAAGGGTTATAAAAAGGAGGTAAATCTACAAATATATGTAGATTATGGCTAATTAACATTTAAGACACTGATTTTTATTGTGCAACTTATGTAAAGCTGCTTCCTGATCATGAACCATTATTTACAAGAAGAAGGCAAAAAAATTGGTGAGGAAGCCATGGACATCTTAGGTTAGATTCCCTCCATCTTTAAAAGGTGGGACTTTCAGTAAAATACAGTCTCTTCCCAAAATCAGAAATATTAATAGATGTTTCATTTCACTTCCTGCCTATTCTGTAATGATTTTTTTAAACTGCTGGTGCTGAGAAAAATCTCCACGGGACAAGCAAGGAAGAAGTATTTAACTTACAATTTAGCACAGGAATGAGCTTCAGATAAAGGTAACTAAAAAAACTGATAGTCTATAATCCCCATCTGTGGACACTATTTGAATCTCCTCTATATCATCTTCAGATATAAGCTTAAAAATAAAATAATAGATATGAATGGCATGTTGAGGAGATATGTGGCTCGACAATGACACAGAATAAACTATATACAGGTCAGCTTGCTCAGTCAGCTCTGGTTGGGATTCACAGAGGGTTAAAATTCTACCTAATCAGTTGTAGGAAGGATTCAGCCATTTCACAGCTGTAAATCAGGACAGTTTTGTTATCTAATCTGATATTTTGCATAACACAGGCTGTGGGGCTTCCCTAAGTTGATCTTTACTCAATTAGACCATAATCTTCATAAAAAGCAACACCCAGGCACTATTTTATGGTAGCTCTAGGTACTTCTCGCACTGAGCCCCCAGGTATGAGCCCCCAGGTTTTGCATCTGTAATACTTTCGGGTTAACTGTGGGTGTAATTTATGAGCACTTGAAGTTACCTACATAGTTGGCGCCTGCTTAATGGTGATGAATCCCTGTGATGTGGAGTTACCCAACTGCTGGGTAACACCCCCAGTTTAATCACGGCCATACAAATGGACATTATCCTGGGTGAGAACTGTTCCACCAGTTGCAATTGTTAAACGGGAACATTTATTTCAAAAATAGTCTATTCCATTTCAATATCAGGCTCCTTTACAGTTATTTGCTGTTAAACTAATTTAAAGTCTACTAATCAGTGCAAATACCTGGGATTTCTATTAGTGAAAATCTCTTTTCACACTCACTTGAAACAAAAGACGCACACTGCATTGAGGAAGTGTCTGCCTTTACACAGCTGCTGAATCCTGCTCTGGAGATGTTTGCAGATGTTGTTGGAAAGGCTAGGGAGACAGAACAATCAGAATTGCTGGAAATTCACATTTTTCTTTATTTATCAGGTTTATGATTCTAATCTCTACGTACATGTTTTACCTTTCTGGTTTCTTCATTCACTGTCTTCCAGAGAAAGCACATGTAATCAGGGGGTTTGGTAGGTAACACCAAGGACTAGAGGGATGTGGTGTGGTAGGATGGTGTGATGCATGTGGGGTGTGGGTAGCTGCCGGCTGGATCTTGTCCTGTTTCCTTTCCATGTCTGTTTTCTGTTGCCCAGTTACTGAATGGTGTTTTTGAGAAACAAGATCAGAATGAGAGTGGTTAACTGCTTGTTGGTACCTCCTGGGAAGGATCGGAGGGTCAGGAGGGGACAGGGTCAGATGCTGGTCCCCGGGCAGGGAAGAGACAGGGAAATGGGTGCCACTGACCCAGACGGGTTTAGCTCTCTTGGCTGCATTTCCATGGAAGTTCAGTTGGGAAATAAAACATATTGCTACATCTCTGAAAAGCACTGCAGTAAGTAAGAGAGCCCAAGGGTTTGAGCTAGCCACATGGCAAGAGGTGTAAGAGAGACCTGCTTCATATACTGTATCTGTGCTTTTTAAAACCCTTCTACTATGAAAATCAAGGCACAAACTCTTTTCTTTCCTTAATGTCATTGCCACAGCTGGGCCAGTTGGAACAAAATCTTCATTTTATTCAAATACCTTCATGGTCCTATTGCATCCCTTTTCCTGTTACTGTGAGGTACCAGGGCATCTGTGAGGGAGTACAATCTCTCCTTTAATCAGCCTTGTTCCAAGGGAGGCCTGGGAATTGCAGGGTTGAAGATGCCATCTTGTGAAACTGCTGAATGAACCAGGCAGAAGCAGCTTTGTTTACACAGAAAACTGGTACACAAACAGCTAGGCAATGCACAATGAGGAGAGACAAAATGCAGGCCCTCTGCTCCAGCCAGAATCAAGATCAAATGTACTTTCTAAATCAGCTCTGTAATAGATCCCCCAGATGCTGAGAAGCATATGCAAAAGATGATTTATATGCTTACAAGCTGAATGTTGCAAGGCTGGTCTTTAAGGAGCTTCCTATTCTGAATAGAAGCTGGACCCTGCATTAGACAACCCCCTTTCCCTGTGTGCAACATTTAGGAAGACTCAGATTGTCTCAAAGGGATCCAAAATGCCAACAGGTAGAGCAAGAGCTGGGAAGCTTCTTGGAATGAACCAGCAAGAAGTTCTAGGAACACACATATGTCAAAATACTGCATTTCAGGGATCTCGTTCCCTTGCTTTACTTAGAGTCCATAGCTCAGAGGCTTCCCCTCAGCCCAGCTGTCTTTGCAACTCATTTATTTGTTTTAGAAGAGAGAAGGTGGATAAGGTTGTTATGATAGGGTGCATTGCATGGGATCAAACACACTTATTCCCCGTCCCTGCCGATTTTGAGTAATTTCTGCATTCCTGTGTGTTCAGGTCTCCAGTCCTGTGAGTTGCACAGTACCTATGAACAAATAAGAAGTTGTGCTCTTGTGACTGCACATGTACCATCAGCTGCAGAAGGTGAGGCAGCCCTGACATCTGGGGCACCGTGCTGATCCACCTGACCTGGTAGCCTGCTGCACAGCTTGTGTGCTCAGGACGAGGAGGACCAGTTGTGAATTCCCTCCTTACTAATAAGGGTTAAATGAGTACAACCAACATATCTGGGTTATAGATACCTTGCAATAATGCCACAATTTGCCAGTCTTCCTATAGATGCTTGGACTATCAAGCAGCCAAGGCTGAAGACTCAAGTGCCTTGTCTGGTACAGTACAGTGGCAGGTAGGTAGGAGATGGATTTTCCTCCACCAAACCAATTTAACAAGCAAAATAGCAGTCAGACTCCTTCTTGCTTTCTTTAGCCCCATGACTAGTTTTCTTGGGCTGCATTATTTTGAGCTTAGGTGCTCTGATGTATTATAAAGAGCTGAGAAATCTACTGCCAGGCCTGACTGAGTGTTCACTTGACCTTCAGACGTGTGTGACTGGGGCAAAGGAGAAGTACGTGACAAAGATTAGCAATAATTACAATATGTAGACTTTGAATGTCTGAGGGGGATTTTTTTTTCCTTCGTTCAAAGCTGAGAGGACCTGAGGCGTCAGCTGTCTCTCAAATGCTTCTATTTTAAGCAGGCTGTGATAAGCAAGCAGCAAACATGCTGTTAAATGTGGAATTTGCAGGAAGAGTGTGCATAGTCTGCCCGGGAGCTGCTGCCAGGAGAGATCTGTTGGCTACAGCAGAGTATCCAAAAGGATACTCACCAGTAGTCCATGTGTTAACCTTTTATAGGATGTATTTTGCGAGTGTTGCCTCTCCTTGTCTCCCACACCAACATGAAGAACCTCTCTTGGACAGGAGCCATTTCTGCCTACTTTCTGCCAGCTCGGTGAGGGAGGACACAGACCCTTTGTGGGGCACAGGCCATGGTGGGGGTCCTGCTGAGGAGCTGCTGGGAAGGCCAGAGTGGCTCATGCTTTCATTTTCTCCCTGGCTTATGTCAGCCAAAGGTAAATGCCTCAACAAAGAGACAGTGTGTGCATTTGTGGAGTGGCACAAAGGGCTCTCTAGGCTGTACTGTAATCCAAAATCCAGATCCATAACAGGTAAATCACAGGACATAGAGCTGGCCAAAGCTTTAGGCAGAAGTGTGCTAGTAAAGTACATAGAATATAGGTAGGGGGGTGCACATGCTTTTATTTAATTCAACAAACTACCTTATCTGGTGCCAGGGGAAAGCAGTTCTTGTGTAGCTTCGGCTGCTACATGTCTTCATATATCTTCTATGAACAGCATTAAAAGCTGTCCAAGGCCAGCCACCCACAACAGTTACCGTCCAAAAGCCTGTAGAACAGTTGGGGTGTAAGAAACACTTTGAAATACTACATTAAGAGGGTTTTTTTTTTCCCTTTGATTTAAGGAACAACCCACTTATTTACCTACTGGAGCACTGATTTCAAGGGAGGCAAAAAATGTCAGAAAATACTGAGAAGTGTCTGAACTATTTCTGAGACAACTGAAATTCTGTATTAAAAATTACAGATTGTGTTTGTTTTCTATTTTGGTCCTATTTATTACAGATATTATGTTTGTATTTATACATCTAATGTTTTCTGAGACGACTTTCCAGACTCAAGGATCACATGCAGTGTAACAAAGCCCCATGATTTAAGGGGTATGAGACCTTCCTGAGATACTTGTCAATAAGAAGAACAACATGGGTGAGGTTGAGGCATTGCTCAGGGCTCTTGCCCCAGTGTGGAACCACTGCCTGCCAGGACACCTATGCATCCAATCTCAAAAATGAACTTTTTTTCCTTTATTTGTCCACTCGGTGGTGCTAAAACACCACCAGCCCCTTTTTGGCATTTTCTCACTGGCCTGTGTCAGGCAGAGAGTTTCTGTGCTTTGTGGGGTGTTTAAGTCACCACTTTAAAAAAAATACACCTATGCAAATCCAAAGGACAGGAAATCAAATTATCTCCCTGGGTCTCTGTATCTTGTTGCTTCGTTTCCAATGGAATAGAGATAAGCGACACAAAAGACTTGTCATACTTAATTACATAGGATAAGATTAGCAAATCCATGATCTTTTTCTCTAATTTTGATTATAATTTAATTAACTTTGGATTCTGTGTTAATTTTAGAGAAAAAGTGAATGAGGCATGGTCACTATTAAGCTAGTTTTGTTTTCAAAAAGAGTTGACAGAGAAGAATTAACTCTGCCAGGCAAAGTTTGTGGACAAAATAGGTTTTTTTCTGTTAGTCAACTGATACAAGAAAAATGGGTGAAAACCCCAAAGTTTAACCTATCACACCCAGTTCTCTTCAGGTTCAATTTCTTTTAAACTAATGTGTAGGTGAGACTGAGCCTCAGCATCCAGCATCCAGCACAGAGCCTGTCCTGTGTGGATTGGCACACAATGAGAAAGTGCAGGATTTGAACTGCCAGGAACGTTTCCTAACCCTAATTCTCAGAGTCAACACTCAAAAAATGGCAAGTGGCTCAGTATGACCGAAGGGCAGGAGTCTCTGAAGTTAAAATCTGTGAGAAAAACCTATATAGCACTTGATGTGATTACAGAAGGTGGGGTTAGATTAGCTATTAGGAAGAAATTCTTTCCTGTGAGAGTGGTGAGACACTGGAATTGGTTGCCCAGTCCCAAATCTTCATTCATGAAGCCTAGCCATGATGGTTGCCCAGAGAAGTTGTGGGTGCCTCATCCCTTGAAATGTTCAAGACCAGGCTGGAGATGGTTTGAGCAATCTGGTCTAGAGGAAGGTGTCCCTGCCTATGGCAGCAGGGCTGGAACTAGATCTTTAAGGTCCCTTCCAACCCAAGCCTTTCTACAATTCTATGAATTCTTGTAATATAACTCTTTGTACACAATTGCAATAGTACCTCTAAATTCTGGTATTATGAAGAAGCTCCAGGCACCCTCAGCACTTGGCACAGTGGCCATTAAATCCTTGCAGACAATGCTGTACTTTGTTCTCCCTCTTTATACCAGTTTTTACCCTATTAACTTCCTGTTACCAGAAACAGTGTTGGGGATTAACAGCCTGAGTTACAGCCTATGACCTGCTGATGTGCACACACCTCTTAATGATTTAAATTCTTTGTGAAGAATGCTCCAGGAATGTGGCCACATGGCAGCAACATGATTTGCCCAGATTGTCCTTTGCTCAGGGTACCACACTGCTGCATGTGGGTGACACTGAGTCAGGCAATGTCTGTGCTCTGCCAGGGCTGGATCTCTTCCAGTTCACAGGCTGCCCAGGAAACAGAGATTTACCTGAATCCTGTGCTGTGAGTCAACAAGATCCTGTAAATTCTCTTTCACGGATAGAGACAGCTGTTTCCATCTCTCTTTTGGGGCACAAATGGGGGAAGCATGGCCTTGTGGGCTCCGCAGTGGCTGGGTGCAGGAGGTGATGGGGTGAGGGCTTTGGGAGTAAGGGGGATGCCAAGGGGAAGGCGATGGAGAGAGTGTCCGGCTGTGTTGCTTCCCTCTCTTCCCAGTAGCTTTCTGTAGAGATAAGTCTGTAGCACTTATGATGACTGTAGCTATCCCAAGGAACCCCAGGGATGGACTTTCCTTGCTGAATACATCTGCTGGAAAAGCAGATGTTCACCACAGAAACACTCTGTCTCTGCAGCAGCAGTGTGCATCGCTGCTCTGAGTCCTTGACTCCACAGGCTGGGGAGATCCATATTCATCCCATGAACTCTCACGTTCCTTAATCCTCAAAGATGATTCCCACAAACTTTGAGGGTAATGCTGCCAAATACCCTGTCCCCCTGGAGAGTTTGTTTCACAGAAACCAATCTGAAAGCTCACTGAGGATTCACTGAAGCCTCTTTGGCAATAAAATACCACTGTCACGCTGCATGATGGATCATACTCTGGAAAACACAGCCCTTGGTGGGAGCAGCCAGATAATTTTGGTTATCTTGACTCCTTGTTTGTGAAATTTGGTCCCATGCCACATCTTGTAAGTATGTCAAAAGTTAAAAGTTTCTATGTGCCTGAACCCACTCGTAGACTGCTCAGCTGTCCAAAATCCTGATGTGTGAAATGCACTGTTGTGCTCTTCTGCAGGACCACCCTCCCGAGGAGCTATTCATCCCTATACCTTCACTTCCCACCTCGTTGCCCCAACAGCAGTCACCTCCTGCACTTTACGTGTTGAATGTACAGAATGAGGATGAGATGGCAGAACTGCTGCTAACGTGACATGCAGCTGCCATGACTGGTGATTACCTGGATTTTCAAATTCAGATGTGGCAGTGGGAACAGTGGTGCCCTTAGCTGCAGGGAGGATTAGCTCAACCCAAGAGAAGGTGCTCACTGCTCAGAAGAGGCTTTTTGGGACCAATGGGTGTGACTAACAAGCCTGAGCCTTCTGGGAGGGTGTTTTATGAGCTCAGGCCTGCCAAATGGACATCTACATATAGTTTTTAGTGTCCTACTAGGAATAAGTTATTGCCGTAGCTCATTCTGTGTAAATTACACCAGTAAAACAATTACCCTTTCCTGATCATCTTCTAAAAAACCCATCACTCAGCAGTTCATTAAAAAAGAAACCCAGAAAAACTATTTCATGTGTTCTGATCCCCTGCCCCAAAGGAAAAATTTCAGTTTCATTTCTCTGCAGGATTTTTATCAAATCCTGTCCATGATGAAACAAAAGTGAAAATGGACAGAAACAAAAAGAAAAATGTCTTTGAAGAGCTGCTGTGTTTACCCATAATTTCCTGCTATAGAATTTTTTGTATCTCCCGTGGCTTGTAGAAACAGCACCAGAGTGCACCAGCCAGACTACAGGTACAGTTCGTGAGAACAACTGTTGGGTTCCTCTTTTCGCTACATAAACCATGCACTAAAACATATATATATGTAGAGCAACCATGAACTCATTTATCATTTTCCCTAGTCCATTGATTATAGTTACATTAGCCTCCTAATGATTTTACAAAAATGTGAGATTAAAAACAGATTTGTTTTTTGTTATTTGTCCTAGTGGCCTCAGAACAGCCCCACTAGGGCCTTAACATTCTCATCTCCTTAGAAATTAACAGAGAGAAAAAGGCACTTTGGGGTGGTGCATGTAATTCATTTTATGATTTAATACAAAAACATATCCTAAAGGTATGTTTTTCTTTTCATTTGACTATAAAGACTGACCAGCTAAGATATATATATCTATCCTATAGCCCTTATATGGTTTACTAGATGATTCTCTCTTGCCAATTGCATCATTGTAACCTTTGTCCCTCTCTTTCCTGACATTCAAATTCTGCACCCTTTTTTGGTGTTTCCCAAGAGTTTTGTTGGTCAGCAACTCTTTTTGTTTTCAGAGTTGCTGTAGCATGCCTGCCTTCTATAGCTCACCACAGTGCCTGCCACAGTGTTATATTCCAGAAGACAAACACATATCGCTTTGCAGAGGCTTGTCTTTTGTTCAACTCTTTGTTGAACAGAAGAAATTGGTTTATGGTAAATTTTTTTTGTCTGTGAAAAAGCCATAGTCTTTCTCGCTGGGGCTGGGCAAGTATATTGTAATGTGGGAGGCCTGACAACCTGCAAACAATGTAGCTGACAACTTGTCAGCTGAGGAGTACTTGTGTGTAATAACTAAAGGGACAAAACAACGTTTGACAAACAGAATAAGGTATAAATGTGCTCATTTTCTGTGTGCAGGAAATTAGCAGTGGCTAGAAAGGAAGTGACTGGAGGGGGAAAGAGAGATTTGAAAGGACAGAAACAGAAGAATAGCACTCACAATGTATAAGTATTTCAGTCTGCAAAGCTTTGGCCCATAGGTCTACATGTTTGGATGCAGAACTGAGCAGCTTCGTATGTACATGCAATGTTCCATTTTAAAAGAGATAATTTTTTAATTACTCTATAGGATCCAGCAGAAGGGAAATCACTGTGGTAACGCTGAATGTGCTAAGGTCTGAAGTATGCTGCATTTTTTATTGCAATTGCTGTGAACTGAGAAATGCAGCTTCAGAAGCAGTAACCTCATGAACTGCCCAGGCATGAATACCACTATTGTTTCCAAGTAAGAAAAACAGAATCACAGAAAACAGAAACTCCTACAGTCCTGGGTCAATGCCAAACTCTTGTATATTCTATCAGAGGCAGATAACCTGTTTAGTTTTGGAAATGTTCTCACAGTAGCTTATGTTGTTCTTATAACTGGGTAGCCAAGTGAAGGAGACAGTGTTCTGGAGACCTACAGCATTTGTTTGACAAAGTTCAGACACAAGCCAGGTTCCTAGTTAGATGTCCATTCAAAACTGTATTAGGAAGAGCTTTGAGATAGGATAAAAGTTAACTTTCCTTAAAATCAAACTAAGGAAGTCATAAGGAAGGGGCAAGAGGCCAGTATCTAGCCCCAAGGTACTCGTACTTTACTGAGACCCTTGCATTTGTACTTCTTAATGATGGTGCTATAAATGATGCTGTATGCTTAAGGCTTCAACACAGTGGATATTGAGACTTCTGTGCCAGACCTTAGATGGCAATTTAATCTCCGCTATTCCCAAGCCTGAAGCACCTTGAATCTCAGAACTGCTGGTCGTGTCTTTTTTAAATATGTGCTTTGCTTTCAGAGCCAGATAAAATCCATCTCATGTCAACTTATGACAATCATGTTGTTTAAAGTAATGACTTAAGGCCTCAGAGACTGGGGCTTAATTTTTCAGATGCTGTTCAAGCATATTTTACCAGGTTTTTCTTTTTTTGAAGACATGCTCTTATTGCTCTTGTGTGTTGGGAATAGGATGCTTTTTTTCTTTAATCTTGCTTAATGGAAGGATGGGAGAACCTTACTTTGTCCTTTCTCTTCTCGTTCTTTGATCTCAGTGATCTTTAGGACACTGCTTTTTCAGCTGAAAATGGTCTTTCTTTGCTGAAATTACTCAATAGAGAAACAAAGGACCCTTTGCTTCTCCAAAGCTGCTGTATCCTGTCTCAGCAGCGCTGTGGGGTAATGAACTCAGCATCTAGCTCCTGCTTCCTGAGCCAGCTGTGTTTGCTACCACTCTGAATTCCTGACCCAAGAATGTTTCGATTTGGATGCAAACTTTTTTTCCCCAAAAATCTTCGTTCAGAAAATGAGGACTGAAGTGATCCTTTGGTATTATCACAATTAATAACACTGAACTTCAGATGATAGGCCCAGATTATTGTATTAAAGGTTGAGATGGTTTTCATTATATAAACAGATTAGCTGATATCAGGGATGTCTGGTACTGGCTGGTACTGAGATAGATGGATTTTAGGTCAGTGCAGCCACTGCTAGATGCTAAATTAAGCCCTGTCAGTATGTTCTTTGTTTTTCAAGTCTGAGGTGGTCCTTCTAAATGAGTGCACTAGGAACAGAGCAATTTTCCTTCCTACTCCACAAAAAAACCCCAAACAAGTGAGTATTCAGCATGACATGTAGTGTGGTTTTTTAGCCTGATTTTGGCATCTCATTTATGCAATAATTTTTGTATAAGAATGTATCTGTCTGTCCCCTCTACCTCTATAACATTTCAATTGTTTGAACAATTGAAGAGCAAATCTGTCACAATTTGACAGCAAATTCCAGCAGCTGGAAACCCAGTCTTCTAACCTTCTCACTAAATAGTCATTTATATTAATTTAATTAGCGCTGGTTGCTCCTCCCATGAACCTCCTCCCTTTATGTGCATCCAGTGGGGACTGGTATGTAGGTTAATATTCAATTTGTAGCTGCCAGCCAGAAAATACTAGCTTAAACCCTTATCAAAGGCTCATCATCCTTCTTCTGCTTTCTCTATGTTTTCCCCCTAATATATTCTTATGAAAACATGGCAAATTTAATGTAAAGTCTAAAGGATACTTCTTTTTTCAATAATGTATGTTACATTACTTTTAATTTATTTACTCCTCTAAGTCCTAAGAAGTCAAAGGGTTTTAAGTACAACTATGATTTGTCTTATCTCTCAAAATACTCTTTAGAAACATGGTGTTGTGCAGCAGGATATAAAAAGGGAAAGCCCAGCCTCTCTCAGGCTGCGGTTTTACTACCATTTGGCAGCGGGATTAACCTAAGCAGCCCCTGCTCCTGTCATTGAAACCTGTGACTGCTACAACTGCTTGTGCTACCATTGTTCAAGTAGAGCTGATTTAAGGCTTGCTCAGTTTGCACAAGGGTTTGGTTTGGTTTGGTTTTGCTGTAAATAATAGATCAGTTCCCCATTAGCTGCATTGGGAACTCAGGCACAGAGCTCAGATTTCTGGTTTTGCTTACAGAATTAGGGCCTTATTTTGCATGTGGCAATAGAAGACTTAAGCTTCTCTTTGCATGTGGGTTTTTGGGACTTACTGAATTCCCACGTGCCATTCGAAATTGTGATACAGATACTTTGCAAAACTTCACCTTGTATCTGTAACCTCTAAAAAGACGATTTAATTTCTGAGGTAGATGGCCTTTTAAACAGAGTACTTTGTCAAGGCAACGACCCATTTTCTAGGTAAAGTGTGATGTAATCACATTTAGCGTGATCCACAAACCACTTGTATCTTCCTGAATCTAGTAAACGTCCAGTGTAGTCTTCAGGAAATTAAACAGTGTCACATCTGATTGTCTTTCAATTGAAGGAGTATTGAAAATCAAATTTGAATAAAAGATTCCTCAAGAATATGAACAGCAACAGCTGGTTCAACTAAAGCAAATTGAACACTTTAGGAAGGATCTAAAATCCACAGAGAGATGATGGGGAATAAACGAGGGAAATCAGATCTAGAGAAATTTTCATACTCTGACAGCAGGAAGTAACTTGGAGTCAAAGCAGCCAACCTGCTGTTTAGAAAGACAACTCCTTTGGAAGAACCAGGAATGTGGAGCTCTGAATTTACATAATTTGATGCAGTTGAATTGAAGCCTTTTGATTCCCTTGATATATAGGTGGTCCTCTTTCCACCTAAATGTGGTTCATTTTAGTCCAGTCATCTTTTCTTTGGCATTCTTCATGCTTCTGTCTCCTGTTGAATGTAATGTTTATTATATCACCAGAAGAACAAAATGAGTTTTCCTAGAAGCATACAATAAAACTTGGAAAAGTGATCAGATTCTCAAATCTAGAAAGACAATTGAACTCAGCATTTACCAAGATCTTCCTGCAACTCATTCTGATTATTTTTTATCTTCCAAGTAAATATTAATCAAAGAGAGTTTCTGACTGATTTAAAAGCCTCAGCTTATTCAGTGTGACTTTGATACATTATTGAGGCTATTCATGGCTAATGGGAGAATTTATCTGAGCACTAAATGTGAGAAAATCCACAACTGATTAAGGTAAACTTTAACTTTTGTACTCGTGATCCTTTGAGTAGGAGGATGTGGAAAACAAAACTCTGTCTGAGTGAAAAGGGAATGGAAACTTTGCAGACTGTGAATGTACTGACCTTCAGAAAGGGAGCAGCATGATGTATGCTCTGGGTTTTGTTTTTTTTATTCTTGAACGTTTTGAGTTATTACGATGAGTCATGGCTGCCCTTAATGGCTAGATATTATATTTGTTCCTTGTGAGGTTTATACTTCTTTTTTTTGCTATATGCCCAAATGCAATTTAAAAATTCTCATTTAAAAAAAAGAAAAAAGTAATCATTATTGCTGGTATAGATGTAGGTGCCCTGTTGCTGTGTTCAGTCAAAACAAAGTGGGCAGTTTGCACCCACCCAGATTAACAAAACATAGTTTATCTGATCTCACGTTTACAGGATGTCAGAACTACTCTGCTCTTGGGACTTGGCTTCATTTGATAGGTAGTAGCTCTTTATCTACAATTAGTATTTTCTGCCTCAAGTTGGTTTTTCCCAAGTTTTCCTTACTATCTACTTTTTTCCTGTTTCTCTCATCATCTTCCTCTTGTGTCCTCAAGGAGCTGATGAGCCATATCTTCTGGAGAAAATTCATTCAGTAGTTTTTTGTGAAATGCTAATCACCATCTTAGATCAGTTTAACAGATGAAACCTACCTCCTTGCTGCTGAAACGGGAGTTGATGCTTGCAATGAAATTAACACTCCAAAATTCAAAATAAGTAGATCATGTTCCATGGAGGCTTTTGATACCTTTGGGAAGCTCAAAAATGTGGGCACTGGTTTTATGTTTTAATACAGGTTTTATAGGTGGATTTAGATTTGTAGGAGAGCTGGTACGGGAGTCTCCCTCTATCTCTCAGTTTACAAGATGAGTTGCATGGCTTCCTGATGAAGCCTTGTGAGGCCTTGGAGAAATGCCAAATTTCCAACTCCTAAAAGCAGCTTGGAATGAAGATATTTTATGTTATCGCTGTATATCAACAGCCAGGCAGGCTGTAGATACAGCTGAAGTAATACATTTAATGTTTTGTGGAGTACTTTTTCTTCACCCAACTGAATGCTTGTCCCTGCAACAAAAAAGCAACTACAGGTTATATTCTTAGATAGGTTTAAGGACCAAAGCAGTTTTACTGAAACTGTAGATAGCACTGACAAGATTAATTTGCTACTTTGAGCTAGTTGTATCTCCAGAAAACACCTGTAATTGGTAAGGCTGAAATCCTAGCAAGATATTCTGGCATTCCCTTATGGTGGTGAGAAACTAGGTTATAGTATTGTTTCTGTAATTTATGGGACAGAAGAGCAGTAGCAGTGCAAAAGGCAGCGTGTTTTCTCCCTCTCTCCTCTCAATAGATATTTAGAGGTGTGTTACAAAGGCACAATTAAAGCCAGATGTTTTAACATTGTGGAGGATGGTAAATGGGAGAAGGCACTGGAGAAGGATGACAGCTTGGGGAGACTGACATTTGTTAGGCCTCCCAGAGAAGACTTCTGGGCTTGCAGTTATATCAATTACTTCAGGGGCTGTCTCTCTTACTTGATAGATGTGGCATTGATAATGCACTCATGCTGCAGGGGCGCTGCCTTCCACCTCTAGAAATTTGCTCTATCACCTCTGCTGTTTCAGCAAACACTGTCGTTAAGTTTATTTTCATAAACACTGGTAATGTGGCAGCCACACTTTTATTAGCACTTTGACCTCTGTGATTAGATAGGACTCCTTATGAAAGCAGTTTCCTTTTTTTGAGGACAGCTTTGTCTGAAGGCTGCCTTCTTCCCCCTCTCAAGAGCTAAAAGTCTACAAAGTAGAAGGCCTTGTTCCAGTTTATCAATGCTACTGAGTTTTAGGTCAAGATTGTGACCTTGAAAGCTTGCTGCAGCTGGTGAAAGGGCTGGAATAGGGAACAGTCTTTGTGATGTGACTGAGAATTTATAGAGAACCAAAGCCAAAGCCTGCATTTAGCTTGGGTAGGGCTTAAGCACCACTGCTGTCCTCTTCTGCTTCTGAAGAGTTACCCTGGTCCCAGGCTGAAGCCATACACAGAATACAGATGATAATTCACTGTTCCTTGGGAATTTCAGCCCATTAGTTAAGTTCTTACTTCATGTTCTCTGGGGACATCATTGCAGCTAAGTGAAGGAAGTTCCTTCTTATCTCTTTCTCAGAAAAAGCAAAGGAATTGTTGGGATTGGAGAAGTGGGGGAGCTGCTACTATACTGAAAGAGGCAAAGCAAGCTGAAAGAGCCTGACAGCTCAGGGCAGCTACACATCTTTTTCTGCTATTCCAAGCATTTTAGTCTGCTTCATAGTTCCTCCCCTCCCTTCCTCCTCATTGTGACATTAGGCTGCCAAGCAGAAAGGGAGAACCTGAAACCTCTTGCCTTGAGGCCTGGAAGGGGAGGAAATAGCAGTTTATAGTGCCAGATTAGCAGGAGACTGAAGGGTACAGAGGGGCAAGTGCAGATAGTGGCTGGGGGTGGAGTGGCATAAGGGAGGGAGGAATGCAGCAGAGTTAAGGAGGAACACTGGATTAACTAGGCTTGGGAGAATGTACGGTAAAAAGTCAAGAATCTTATAATAGATTCAACGTAACTTCATTTGGGGAGTCCTGCTTTAAGTCCCAAAACTGGAGATAACCCGTCAAAGTAAATCTTTAAGCACGTGCACGTACAAGTATGTTCCTTATGTGACATTAAACAGTTCCCTATGTCAAACAAAACTAAATACCACACCCCGTCACTCTTCAGATACAGTATTTTGAACCTTGACTTCCGTGTAAGCAACTTCCTTAACACAACGTATCAGTGATCTGGTAACCATTTTAAACTTTAAAAAGTTTTTGACCTTTTTGGGATTGTTTTGTGCAACTGCTGAAATGCAAAGGTTTCTATGTCTATCATTATGTGATATTAAATGGTGTAACAGTAGCAGCTGTACTGTACTGTCACCACAGTTAGGTGGTTTAAATGTGACAGTATTCTTACATATGATAGATGTCATCACATATGACAGGAAATTTGTAACAGTTTTAGAAAATATATGAATGAGTCTCTTCCAAACTCATCTTACTGGAACTCTGTTACAGAAAATTACCCACTAGTGTCATAATGCTCTATCACACTTCCTTTATTTTTAGTCTTCAGTTCTCACTTGTGTAAACACCCTACTATCATTCTGTCGTCCCCAAAGGGGGCTTTTTAAAATCTTTTATCTGCTGTTTCTTCATAGGAAATGCCAGACCATAACTGTGCTGGGAGATTTTGAACTTTTGATCAGCGTTCTGGTAGCTGCTGTGGAAGTTTTTCAGATTTCTGTACTCAGAGATACTGCCTTAAACCTTTCCAGTGGAAATTTATCATCTTATTTTGTCTTCCTCTCGTTCTTCCTCTGTGACTTTCAGTGACCGGGGTCTTTCGCCTGTCACGTTGCTTCCCCTCTCGCAGGCTGCAGAGCTGCCTATATTAGGAAATGCGGCCGAGCTCGACACTGGTGTCAAGAGGCAGAGGTGAAAAACTGCGGGGTTTGCGGTGAGCCCCGTCCTGGCCACCCGCTCGGGACGGCGGATCTCTGTGCGCAGCCGAGCCTGGGCCGCTGCCCCCCCCGGGCGCTCCCCTTCCCGTGCCGCGCCCGCCGAGCTGGAAATCCCCGCCAAGGAAAGCACGTTCTGCGGGCGGGTTTCCCCGCCGGCCGGCAGGAAAGTACCCAAGATCCCTGGTGCTGTCAAGGGCCGGGGCCTCCCTTCCCCTCAGCACCGCGACCCGACCGAGCAGCGCCCCCGCGTCGAGGGCCCCGCACCACCCCTGGGGCCGCTCCCGCCGCCCGGCGGCGCTCACTCGCAGGGGGAAGGGGAAGGGCAGGGCCCCGTCCGGCCCCGCCTGCGCCCGGCGGCCGCCGGGACTTCCCGGTGCGGCGCTGCGGCCGGAGTTTCCCGGGCGGGGCGGGGCGGGTCGGGGGCTTGTTTCCCCCCGCTCCTTGCCAGGCACCGCATATAGGCTGGGGCGCTGGGGCGCGCTGTGGGGCCCGCCTGGAGGACGTGAGTACTGGGGAGGGGGGGATGGGGCGGGAGGGCCCAGGACGAGCCCAGGCGGGAGGGCGCTGCCACTGGGGGGGGGCGGTGGGAGGTGGGGGGGTGGCTGCGCCTGTGCCTGTCCCCGTCCCCGGTGTGGCGGAGGAGCCCCGGGGCGGCTGAGGGTCCTGTGCCGTCCCAGACCGTGGAGGGGAGCGTGGCAGCCCTGCTGGATCCGCTCGGACCCCGCGCTCCCGAGGGGAGCGGAGGGCGAGGGCTGGCGAAGCCAGGGAGGGACCAGGGGGCATGGGGACATGGGGCTGCTGGGGGTGAGGCCACGGACAGACCCCGCCGGGCGCCTTCTGGTGCTCCAGATGTGTGCCCTTAGCGCAGGGGGCTGTTTTCGTAGTGCTGTGTCATGATGACTGTTTTGAGCCTTTCCTGGAAGAACTTTTTAGGAACCGATGCTCCATACTAGACTGTTAAATATATAATTTTGTATTTGTTCACATATACAAATATAAAAACTTTGTATTTGGCCTTAGCTGAATTTTTGGCGAAGTTTGGATTTGCTGATGTCCTGTAAGTCAAATATAATTGGCTTCAAGTAAATTAAAAATTCCAGTGCTCTTTAAGTCAGTGTTATAACTGTGGACGTTCACGTTTGAGAATCTGCAAGCTTAAACCAATTTAAATGGTTGCAGCTTTAGTACAGGATCTTACCTTTAATTATACAGCTGGTGATTAAGTAGACCAATTAATGCATCTGCCAGAAAAATTCTGCTTGTGGATTAAACAGTTTTGCATGTGTGTCAGTAACAGGGAAATTAAGTGTGTAAAATCCACTCCATATCACAATGTAATGCCGACTCCCTGAAACTTTCTAGCTAACATGACACAGGCTGAGAAAGTTGGCGCTGTTCAGCCTAGAGAAGAGAAGGTTGCATAGAGACCTCATAGCAGCATTCCAGTATCTGAAGGGAGCCTACAGAGAGGCCAAAGGTTCTGTCAGGAACTGTAGTGATAGGGCAAGGAGTAATGGGTACAAATTGAAAGAGGGGAAATTTAGGTTAGATATTAGGAAGAAATTCTGTACTGTGAGGGTGGTGAGGCACTGAAACAGGTTGCCCAGGGACGTTGTAGGCACCCCACCCCTGGCAGTGTTCAAGGCCAGGTTGGATGTGGCTCTGAGCAACCTGGTCTAATGGGAGGTGTCCTTGCCTACGGCAGGGGTGATTGGGACTAGATGATCTTTAAGGCCCATTCCAACTCTTAACGTTCTGTGATTACAAAAAAGCTTATGTTGTTTTAATTTGTGTAATTTCTGTTTGCATAGACATTGCATGCACCTAATTTTATATATTTTGAAACACTCCTCTCTTTCTTTCTTACAGATTTTGTTCCGCCTAAAAGAATTAGATGATTGAAACTACAGATACTTACAATTTCTTCTTGAGAACAGTCAGTATCAATATGGAGGCGTAGACACCTTAATAGGGACTTCAGTCTGAACTCTGGGAGGTAGTTCTGTGCAGAAATAAAGAAACTAAGGCATCAATTTTATTATTTTTTTTAATCTGAGGGTTCTGTTTACTCTGCCATAAACATGGCATGGAGAAAAAACTTAATTCAACTGTATAAAGCATCAGAATGTCCCAACACAAGGCAATTAATTTATGTTACATTTGATAACTCTGTACTTGTAACTCAGGCACCAGGTTAAAACTGAAATGATTTGTTAATTCAGTGCTGACACTGTTGTAGACAGAAAAGCTGGGGCTATCCCAGATTTGTTAACAGAGAGAGTTCATCCTTGTCAGAGGCAGTGTATAGGATTTGTTTCTCTAATAGCTGAATATTCAATACATGTGGAGTTGTGTGTAGACTAACTTCTTTAGACTTAACAACTTGTTACATCAATATGCAGAAGTTGAGAAGTTTTTTTGGGAGCCTGTAGTCTCAAATATACCAGATCAGTTCAGTAATGTCAGTTCAGGGTCTCTATTTTTTGTATGCCCTTTGAACTTGATAAACCCTACTTTTCAGGTTCCTAATGAGGTTTTCAAACTAAAATCTATACATGCCTATAAGCTACATATTTATCAGCTGTCTAGGGTGAAATCTAGTTCTTAAATCACTTAACATATGTTCTGGATAAGAGCAATATTGTTTTAGTTGCCCCCAATTTTAGTTTCTTTATTGACAAAGGATTAGTAAACCCTTTTGAGGTTTTTCCTGTTTTGATCCCACCTCCACTAGCCTGACAAATTGGTACTGCTCTCCCAGATATGCAAAAGAACGAGAGCATATGATGTTTATATGATTCAAGGGAAATTCCTTTTCAACATACTTTCTTCAATTGTTAAAATGGGATGAGGCAGTTTTTGCGCTGAAAGCAGTTTTGTAAACTAAACTACAAGAACTTCCCAGATGTTAAAAGGATGTTAATCATGAGGCAGATTCTATTCACTTGCTCATTTGAAGTTACACATTAAAGTATTTATTGCTTTTGTACAGGCGGGGGTTATTCCAAATTGCCTTTCATGCACACAACTACCTCCCAGAGGAAGACTTGTCCCATTTTTCCAAAACCAGTCCATTATGAATATAGTGGAAGATAGCCCTTTCTTGGCTAGCATCATGAGGCACAGTGCTGTGTGTGGTGAACTGAAGTATGACCTATCATGTGAACTCTACAGAATGTCAACGTTTTCTGCTTTCCCTGTTAACATGCCGGTATCAGAACGGAGTCTTGCCCGGGCTGGGTTTTATTACACTGGTGTGCAGGATAAAGTTAAGTGCTTCAGTTGTGGCTTAACACTGGATAACTGGCAACCAGGAGATAATGCTATGGAAAAACATAAAGAGCTATGTCCTGGCTGCAGTTTTGTTCAAAGCATGCTTTCAGTTAACAACCTTGGACTGTCGTCTCGTTCTGCCTTTCTGCCCTCAGTTGCAAACAGTCTCTCACCATCTCTGCGTTCCATAACGCTTTCTCCAAGTTTAGAACAAGTTGGATATTTCAGTGGCTCTTTTTCCAGTTTTCCTCAAGACCCAGTAACTACTAGGGCAGCTGAAGACCTTTCATTCTTGAGACATAAGCTTTACAATCCTTCTATGAGTACAGAAGAGGCTAGGCTACGCACCTTTCACTCATGGCCACTGACGTTTCTCTCACCCACTGATCTGGCAAAGGCCGGACTTTATTACTTGGGGACAGCAGACAAAGTTGCTTGTTTTACCTGCGGTGGTCAGCTGTGTAACTGGGAACCGAAAGATAATGCTGTGTCAGAGCACCGGAGGCACTATCCAAACTGTTCTTTTGTGGAAAACCTCACCCGAGACCAGCCAAGTTTCAATGTTTCAAATGTGAGCATGCAAACCCATGAGGCACGTGTTAAAACATTCATCAATTGGCCAACCAGAATTCCAGTTCAGCCCGAACAGCTTGCAGATGCTGGCTTTTACTATGTAGGTAAGAAAAACAGACTGCTCCGGTTTTATTCATGCAGCTATGTCAGCATTTACTTTTAGGTAAATTGTCTGAACGTTTGCCAGATATTTTGCCTTGTTCTTTTTTTAAAGGGCGCAATGATGATGTCAAGTGTTTTTGCTGTGATGGTGGGTTAAGGTGCTGGGAATCTGGAGATGATCCGTGGATTGAGCATGCAAAGTGGTTTCCGAGGTAACTTGCAACATCTTTATAATAATTTGTTCACATTCTTAAATGCTTCTAATTTTGGCAGGTATGTACTGTTTAACTTCACCGTATGACGTACTCTTTCTTTTGGATGTATTTCATGTGTATTTAAAAGCTCTGAAATGCTAAGGTGGGCTTAATTAAAACATTTCTTCGTTAAACATGGTATATAATGCTTTTCACCTCGTAATTAAAGGCCATGTGCATCCCTAAATCAATATTAGCAAGTGAGACTGCATTGTTAATGAGCATATTTGTCTAAGAGAAGCAGTCAGAAAGCAGACTGGGGAGAGCATAGGCTGTTGAGAAATGAAGTATGTGTAACTCATTTGTTCTAGTTCTGTGCCCATGCTGAATGCTCTTGAACCAGTTTTTCTGCTTGTGCAGTTTAGTTTCCTACATGTGGAAGGGTTTGTGAGGAAGGTTTCAGTGGCTGTTTAATATGTCTCTATTGGAAAAATAACAGAAATAACTTTTTAATGTCACCCCTAATTAAATGGCAATTGCATACCTAATTCCTATCTGTGCCTGTGAAAATTGCCACTTACATTAATGGCAGAAATAGCTGCATTAATTTCACAAAGCTAATTATAGTTCTTCTCATAGTAGATCTCCAACTAGGCTTTCATGGGCAATTTACCAACTACATGATGTGTGTAGGGTTAAATGACAGCTTTGTTTCTTACTGTGTTAAGCCTGTAAGTAAATATACAGAGGAGATAAAACTCTGAATTAGTGAAGTGGATCTGGCTTTGATAGTGGCGTTAACTTTTGTTAAATTATTTTGAATGATTTGAGTAGGAGATAAGAATGGTAAGATGCATGTAAGATAGAAACAGTTCATCACTGCACTTTTAGTGATGCTGACACAGTATCATTTCTCATGACATGCAGTTTTGATTACAAGTGGTAGCAGAATGTAAAGTTGCTGCATTTATATATATAAGCCTACTGGCAACTGGGCATCATGGAAAAGTTTTATCAAACTGTCGCCTGACACTAGGCTGCATCAAGCTTCCCATTAAGAGTACTCTTTCTCTTCTGAAGGAAGAGAAGCATAAATATTTTAAGTTACACTGGATTTAAACTCCTTCATTCTTCTATATTTTTTTCCTTTGGCAAGTTGAACGTATAATTTGGTATGTCAATTTTCCAGATGTGAGTATCTGCTTCGTGTAAAAGGAAGAGAGTTTGTAAGTCAAATTCAGGCCAGATTCCCCCATCTCCTTGAACAGGTAAACTTTACTGTCCTGTAACTTTGCTTTTCCCTTGTTGAAGAGTGTTATGTCCTTTTTGTGAGTTTGGTCCATCCTTCTGCCTCATTTCTGCATATGTTTCTCCTAGGTTTCTAACATGATAAATGCTCTTTGTCACCACGTACAAGAAACCAGTGCTGAACCATGGCTAGTCTTGGACTAATAGAGTTTAACTTTTACAGATTACTTGTGGAAAGTCCTATGAGGCATGAGCTCCTTTATGTTAAGAGAGGGAAATTCTGTGTCACTGAATAATGCAGATCAGTAATTATCATTTCAGAAATCAGTCATGGACAGCCTGAATTATTTCTATCTGTAATTCTTATGGCAAAAGTATGCCAAACTCCTCTTCATGGAAGTGGTCAGCACCAGCTTTATATTGATTATATAGTTGCACAAATTTGCAGACTTGTGTAACTGCCTGTAAAATATTTAATGGGTACCACTCAGGTAAAAGGCTTAGCGTGGTTTGTGATGGAAGAATGTGTTAGAAAGGTACGTAGAGGGAAAAGCAGTATTTTGATACTAATGTAGTTCTTTTCTGTTCCACAGCTCTTGTCAACCTCTGAGCCGCCTGTAGATGAAAACATTGATCCCCCAAGTATGTATATTAAAGCATGTTTTTACACTTCTTCAGCATTTTGCAAACTCAGTGATTGCTAAGCAAATTAGCTTTGGATAGCCAGTTCTTACATTTGTTCCCTAAAAGTGAGGTACTTTTGATGTTGTATGGATAAAGTCCAAGGAAACACCTCTAAGAGATCTCGTTTTTTATTTTCCTTATTTTCGTGCTAGCAGCTCATATTAAAATTTGTGGGTTTAAATGCTTGGCACTTGCTGCATTTGTGGTTTTTAGTTTCAGGGTTTCAGTTAAGCAAAGCAAGTATTGAACTTGGTGGAACAATTGCTAGAGGGTGTCATAACCATGCAGTTATGCAATTCCATCTTTAGGCACATAGCTGAGTAAATGCTCCGAGTTGAGCAGCAGAGGTTAAGGAAGAAGGTTAGGACAAGCTGATAAAAATGAAATCTTTCTGGGCTGGATTCTAGTTATGGTGGAAAAAAATCCACTCACCCTCTGGGAGGAGTTTATGCTGTCCTAGTCCCTGCTGGTTGAGGACAATAAGTAGGAGTCCCATGTGTCTGGTGCTTACTGAGTGGAATGGAAAATACTGATCAAGACTTGGAATAGAGCAATTGTTGGTACTATAAACAGATTTCCACCCCTCCCCCCATTCCCCCAAGATGTTTTTCAAGGCTGAAGTTAGAAATGACTAAGTATAAAAAAAGCTGTTAAGACACAATGGAATTCTCAGTGGTTTCTCTGGATTATCCTCGATTTTTAGCAAAGGCATGACATGGATTGATGTTTATCTTGGATTCAATCCATGACTAAGTAACTGGCTTCCATTTTTAGAACTACTTTTAAAAAATTCTATTTAACTACTGAAACTTTTTACTGCCAGGTGTTCATGTGTGTAGGTAACATTGATGTGTCCGACTTCTGGGTTGTATAGATATTTTATTCTTTGTATTATACACGGTGATTTTCCTCTTTGATTAGTTATTCGTTTTGGCCCTGGAGAGAGTCATTCAGAAGATGCAGTCATGATGAACACGCCTGTTATTAAAGCTGCCTTGGAGATGGGATTCAGTAGAAGGCTAATAAAGCAAACAGTGCAAAGTAAAATCTTTACAACTGGAGAAAACTACAAGACTGTTAATGATCTTGTGTCTGATCTGCTCATTGCTGAAGATGAGAAGATTGAAGAAGAGAAAGAAAAACAATTAGAAGAAGCGGCATCAGGTACATATAAGGCATAAATAAAAGTGAAATTTGAAGTGGTTTGTAATATGTAGAGGTTTTCTATATTTGTTTGGATTCACTAAGTGATTTAGTTTCATTGCTATTAGGATCAGCTTCTCTAAAAGCATTGTCAGGATATCTGTATGGAACTAACAGTCTGGGAATTGTTTCATTCCCTTTTAGGAGAATAGTTCATACCAGGGGCCGAGGGTTCAGAATCATCTCTTCTTTCCAAAGCCATTTTTCATTTGTGTGCCTTTATATTGCTGTTAATAAAATACTTGGCACACTCTACTAATTTTTTTTCCAAATTTGCCTGCTCTTTAAGCTACTTGAATCAGTAAGCCACCATATCCACCTCCTAGAAGAGACCATAAACTGCTGCAAATTCAGATTCTGTAAGATGGCCAAAGATATGCTTTACTGTATCTGACTCGGCCCATGTACATCAGCAATTTAGTGTTTATTTGATGTGCCTTTAACATTTCCTGTAGCTTCAATACCATAGAAGTTTTGCAGCCTAAAGAAATCCTTCTGGATTTGAGCTTGTGAAGCATAATGAAACTTCTTAATTATAAACTGACTTAAGGCTGCTTCTTTCCTAGTCTCATTTCTGTCAA
The DNA here is from genome assembly GCF_009829145.1 of Chiroxiphia lanceolata. Lineage (NCBI taxonomy): Eukaryota > Metazoa > Chordata > Aves > Passeriformes > Pipridae > Chiroxiphia > Chiroxiphia lanceolata. The sequence continues at coordinate 78,769,161 of NC_045638.1, read as the reverse complement.
AAAATTATGGATGGATTCAGCATTAAATCCTAATGGAAATTTTTTTATTGTTGTTTGTGGTAGACTTAGAAAAGTCTCCAGAGTCTGGTTGTGCTGTTGTTCTGGGGGTTTTTTGTACATAATTCTGTTGGACACCTCTTAGAAGAGCTTTCTGCTATGTACAGACATGATTTTGCCTACACTGACTAAAGTGAACCTCTTGGTTGTCGATAAGTTAGCACTGGTGTTATGCAGAGGTGTTTTTTCTTTGCAGTTCTCTGGAGAGTGTAAGTCTTGCTAGTGTGGAGTTAGACAAGACTCCCCCAGATCATTTAACCTAGAGATTGGGAGCAGGAGGTTTCCTGGGTGAAAGGGCTTTGGCTCAGAAGCTGCTTTTATATAGTTTTCTTAAGTCTGTTCGTTATGTGAATACCACTGAAACTTACTGAGGGCTTTATTAATGATGTGTAATAAGCAAATGGTTCAAATAGAGTGTAAAGAATGTATCAATTATTGTTAAAAAGAAGTGCAACTTGGAGTAGTGTATTCCTAACAAATATCTAATCCTCACGTTCCAGATGATTTATCCTTAATCCGCAAGAATCGCATGGCTTTATTCCAACGTTTAACATGTGTACTTCCAGTCCTTGGGAGTTTACTATCAGCTAAAGTGATAACAGAACCTGAGCATGATGTTATTAAGCAGAAGACTCAGACACCATTGCAAGCAAGGGAACTGATAGATACAATTTTAGTGAAAGGAAATGAAGCAGCCAGCATATTCAGGAACTGCCTACGAGATTGTGACCCTGTGCTCTACAAAGATTTATTTGGTATGTCTCTTTGGTTTTCTTTTGTTTGTAAAAGATATAATTTTATAGAAGTCTAACCAGTGCTCTCATAGCAACCTGAAGAAAAAGAAACAAACAGATGCTGTTTCAATGTAGATTAGTCACATGACAAGGATTTTTTTTTCTCCTGTTTCAGTGGAGAAGAACATGAAGTATGTTCCCACAGAAGATGTTTCAGGTACCTGAAATTCTGCCTTCTTATCTTAAAGGGTATTGTGGAACAAATAGCTAACATAAAAGAATTACTTTGTTTAAGAAGTAGGTTTTATGCTTTACCCTCTCCCTAATTCTGCTTTAGTAAAATGGACTGAAAAAGTTAACCAAAAGTTAAGTGCATGTGCCTTAAATATGCTTTTGCACCATATGATGTAGAGCTTTCTGGAGCTCAACAATTGAAGCACATGCTGGACTTGATCCTGATACAAGCTCTCATTCAGGTATTTGGTAAAGACTGGAGAGAGGATAGTTGGTTAGCATTCCGCAACAGGGTTCATCTCTGCTTTTCCATTGTGGGTTAGAGGTGCCCTGACATCTAGCTTGACCCAACAGCTGGGTACATAAACACTTGTCAGACATGGGATTGAGTTTGCTTTGGTTCTTAGTCCTGTAGTGTAATCTGTTAACAGACTGCAGAAAAGTTTACAAGCCTGGATATAGCTCACTTCCACCAGTCAGGCTATGCTCTGTGTTTCTGATATCCAAGCAAGAAAAGTACAGCGTTTGCTCAAATGTAAACACTGGTTGGCCTCCAACCCTGAGCTGTCCGTCATCTCTCAGAAGTGGAAAGTACAGACTGGTTCCTTGCATGCCACTTCTGAGCTCTGGAAGATGTTCTTATTTTCTTACTGCCATCTATATTTAGTGAGTACAGATGGGGAAATAAAGGGTATGGCTATACTCTAAATATATTTTGATATAATATATACACATATTCAGGCTGACAAAAAGTTAACTATTTTTTCCAGGTTTGCCTATGGAAGAACAATTAAGAAGATTGCAAGAGGAAAGAACATGTAAAGTTTGCATGGACAAAGAAGTTTCTATTGTTTTTATTCCCTGTGGTCACTTAGTGGTATGCAAAGAATGTGCACCATCCCTTAGAAAATGCCCTATTTGCAGGGGGACAATAAAGGGTACAGTCCGTACATTTCTTTCGTAAAGAGGGAAACTTGCAAAATGTCTTTATTCCTGTCATCCTCCAACTGCTGAAGCTTAAGCCAGCAGTGTCTTAAGAGTGGAAAATTGTGGTACAGAAGGTGATTAATCAACCACCTAACAGTTGTGTAATAGTAAAGTGTATCATCATTAGGAGCACGCTAGGCCTTCGGTGCCAAAGGCTCTTTCTGTTCATAAAACCAAGTCAGTATTAGGTTTTTGTGGTGTTCCTTGCTGAATAGGCAAAGTAGATACACTAGTGTCACTTTGAATAAAAAACTTTTTGCTTGAGTTCCTAAAATGGAGTTTGGCACAACTCTTCTCATCAGTTTCCTCCATGTGGATGTGAAGAAATATATTAAGTTTGCTGTTATTAATAATTAATATTAACTTCATTTACTCCTGTTTTGGCTTTCTTCTGGACTTGAGGAGAAAAGAGGCAAACTGTTGCAGGAACAGCAGGAAAGTTTTTTCATGTCTTGATACTTGTGTAATGTATATTACTAATGTATATTACTAATAGTTTGTATGAAGCCCGAATTAAATATTTCTACTTCTCCAAGGAGTGTTTGTTTACTCTGTTCCCATTGTTGGTTTTTCTCTGTAGACTGCAGTAACTAGAACGCTGTCTTTTCCTGACAAAATTTTGGGGTGGTTTGCCTCCAAAAGTACAATAAAACTTAATTCCGTTTGTCTTTCTTTCATTTTTGAAGTGAGCTTCTGTGCTGCTTGCTGATTCCCTCTTTATTTAAAAACAGAACCCCCCAAAACCCCAACAGCATCTGGTACTTTCTTCTGTCTTGATTTTTCAAAGGACAGAAATTCTGGTCCTCATACCTTAAAGATGAGGCAGAGGGTAGCTCTACAGTCTTTGTGCTAAAGATGAAATGTAAAAGCTATTTTTCTGTGTTTGGAACTTTATAGTGATTGTGCAATTAAATAGTAGGATTTTCCGGCCTGCTCTGAAGTGTTGTTTTATAAGCTAGTAGTCTAGGAACTCCTATTCTCTTACCAATTGACTCTTACTTTACCCTTTTCAACTTTGTATGACTAGACTTGCATAGTAGATACCTATGAACACCTCTGTTTGTAGGTATTTTGCAAGGATTTCATGTCAAACAGTGGAATAATACTGCCAGGATAACAGCATCAGATCCTGCAGTGCTGGAGTCAGTTTGTCTGGCTCTAATTTAAAGTCAGTCATCTTCAGACCTGGATTCTTTAACTGTAGATTGGCTTGCTGTAATTCTTTGAAATGTAGACTTTTGCCCAATTTTATTACATGTGCATATCTTCCCTTTATTTTTGTTATTAAAAGTGTAAATGTTTCAAACCTAGCATGTAATTTTAAACAGCTCTGATTAACATACTTTTGTTTTTCTGGTTTTGAAATGTCATTAAAAGTATACTTTCTGCAGATTAAGATGAATCTGCAGGGGGAGCTGGAGAGGTCAGGCTCACCTGAAGAAGGTGGAATTGTTAACAGGTAAGTGTTGTTTCTGAACAAGGAAGAGGACAGGGAAAAACATGGTAGAAGAACATAGAAGCAGGCAGACTTTTTAAACAATGCATTTTTGGTGTTTTTTTTAGAATGTAGGGAGTTAGAGTTTTCAGATGTTCCAGTTAACTACATATAGATCAGATTAGAGGATATACAGGGCTTTAAAAAGAAGCCCTCTGTGGTTCAGGTGCTCAGTGTCATTTGTGATGCCTGAGAGTATCTCAGGGCCTGCAATATACCTCTCAGCCCTGGTTGATCAGTGTTTTGAATGTCCGGGGCAGCTTCAAAAAGCACTGCCTGTCTGCATCTAGGTACCTGAATCACTTTCTGAGAAGTGGGAGAACCTGATCTAGAAACTAATGGGTAAGACTCTTTGACCTAGTTTTGTCAGGAAGGCTTATCTAGGGTATGGCTTTCTGCTACACCTCACTGTAATGACTGTGGGTGCCCTGCTCAGTAATGCTGTACATGTGAGCAGCTATGCTCTCTCCTCAGTACTATTCCAAGAAAGCTCTAATCAAGCTAGTTGTCTGTAGCACATTGCAAAGAGGACCCTGGCAAAATGTTAAACCATGGAGAACAGTCTGCTTAGTGTTTTATTTGGAGAGGATCAAGTGACAGAACCAGCTGACCATGCTCACAGTTTGTTCTGTGTCCACTTCCTTCTTTGAAAGCGTTTTCCAGAGCTCTGACTGGGTTGAATAGCAATAAACAGCCCCCCTCCCACAAGCACCCTCTGCAGCTGTGCTGACCAAGCAGCTCAAATTCTTGGACATCAGCATTTCAGGATTTCAGGTCCATGGCTTGTCTTGAGCTGACAGTGTGTGTTTGCATTGCTTAGGGGGGTGTAGAGGATGTGAACTTTAGTATCATTGGACTTCAGTGGTCAGACTTGCTGTAAGAGGAAGATAGAAGGCAATACTCCCAGCTCCCATAAATGAGCAATTTCTTTGCTGGAATGAAGCTTATATCTGCAACGGATCTGGAGCAGTTGCAGTTTCTGAAACTAGTTTACAATACTGCAAGATACAGAGGTTTCCCAAGTAGCAGCTGTATGTTTTGTGAAGCAAGTGCCATGAAGCTTTATTGTAATTATTTAGCAGTTTCCTGAATTTTTGTGTTCTTTTTTTGACTGAATGCTTATCTTTCTCTTCTGTTTGCTTTTAAGCATTGACCAGGAAGCCCAATGCTCTTCAAACTGAAGACAGCATGCATTTCTAGTACTGCCACCAGTCATAACAAAGCTCTGCTCTTACACGCAGAAATGAATTGCCATATAGGAAATACCTAGGAACTCCATTAACATGATAAAAAAGAAAAATCTTTATATTACTGCTTTTTCTGACTGAGAGTGTTAGTGGTTCTCTAGTAGCTCCATAGTGCCATGCTCTCAGAACTTGGTTCTTTGCTATATTCCTCACAAGACATCAGAAATGAAGCACATGAAAATTATAAATAGTGTGTTCATCTGCCTTTACTTCTCCGTTGTGGCAGTTGTACTCTATGAGGCTGGGGTGTGCAGTGTCACGTTTTATGTTGCAGGTGGACTGAAGCTGCAAATTCAGTTTTCTGAACACCCACCTTGGTTCCCAGTTACCCACTGCAGTTCAGGCAGGAGATGTATTCTGGACATAAAAAGGTATTCTCTGTTCTGTTGAACTACTTCACAGGTAATTGTTGTCACTCTTGCTCTGGAGGTCACCATTGCATTAAATCACCAGTCCTTTGGTTCTGTTCTTAGTTGAAAATGTGATCCCAACAGTTACTGATGCTCCAGCCCACCCTTCTCACTGATGGCTGCTGGCATGGGACCTTTGAAGCCTAAGAGTCTGGGGTATTACACACATCCTGTGCAAGGAGGAGCAGCACTCCAAACATTTTCTGAAAATAACATAGCAGGATCTGTGAGGAGAATTATTTTCTTCTCTTTTGAGAGACCAAAATATGCTGGAACATAGCAGGAAATTGTTTGCACAATAAGCAGTGCCCTAGCAGTGTCCTTCAGATTTAGTTTTGGCTTGGTGAATTTTTTTTAAGAAAAAGCTGGAGAACTTGCCAAAACTTTCTAAGCCCACATGTTACAGTGTGTGAACTTAGAACAAAGATCTTCCTTTTGGATCAGTTTAGCTTGACTTACTGATGCTGTATTGTTTTGGCAAACAGAGAAGTGAAGTACTTGGTACTAACAGAGTCTAGGACAGGAGGCAAGGCTGTGATTTGCCCAAGGGAAGATAGTTTTAATTCTAAGGGAAGAATATAGTCCTTAGAAGAGTCATATATGCAACAATCAGAGTAAGAAAAACTCACTTGTACACACACACTTTGCTTTTCTTTATGAACCCTGTCAAGGAAAATGAGTTACGGACTTTTTCTTCTAACACTTTAGAAGCACCCACCACCTCAGGGCCGGGCAGGTACAACACCTTGGTTTCCCAGCTACGTTAAACTTGATCTGGAGAAGGTCAGTCAAACAACAGACACACTCAAAATTTTGAGTATAAGAGTGAGAATGTATTTCCTCTTGGTATTCTAAAAGAACACTTAAGAGCTCCCAGAACTTGGAGTCCCTTTTATTCTTTCAATTTTCAGAGTTCCTGAATTGGATGTTTTGACGTATAAGGATAACCTGACACTGAAAGATAAAATTAATCATTGTGCCAGTCTTAAGTAAATCAAACACTAAATTTTAAAGTAAGCTAAAGCTTAGATGCTGCAGTATCAACAGGAGGAATTGCAAGTCCCTGGGTCTAGGCAGTTTGTGAGGACTGTAAAATGCAACTTCCTAAATTAATTTTAACAACTTTCCTGGTTTTTAAGACTGCTGTCTCAGTCCTACATGAACTGGGTCTCCCTCAGTGTTTTCTAGAGAACGTGTTTACATTCTGTACAGGTCCATGCTCATTCCATCTGCTTCCATATCACAGCTAAATTTTTAACCTCTTGAGTTATCCTGGCCATTTCCAGTTTCTGATGCTGTTCCACTTTGCTTTTGGCAATACTGTAATTTTTTTGCTTATATCTTTTCAATAAAGCATGTTAAGAATGCTGTGTAAGTCTTCAGGGCAAAAACAGAGTGGCATGAATATGTAAGAGCTTTAACAGTTGCTAAACAAAAAGGAAAGTTATGAAAGATTTACAAATTTTCAAGTTACTGAATATTATCACAGTAATGTGATCTTGCTTAAATAGGTTTTTTTTTTAAGTAAACCCCAAAGAAAGCACCATTTCTGGACTACTTTGAAGCTTTTGAGACAGGGCCCCATCACTACAACTAAGCTGGACATGCTATGATTTGGTACTGGATTATAGGCTAAAGGAGAGTTGCATGAAAAGGGAAGACCTGTGGGAGGAAGGCAGAATGCTGCAGCCCCGAGATGTGACTGTAAGGCTGATCTTGATGTGTTTGAAGGGCCAAAGTAACATTCATGATAGCTGACCTAAGGTGGCTATGTTCTGTAGCCATTGGATGACTTCCCCAGCCTGTAATATTAAATTAAATACATTTTAACTTGAAGCACAAACCCATGAATTTTCAGGATAAAAAAATGAGGGTAAGGGTTGTGCAAAAGAGCTGTAATAATGAATTGAATGCTGGTGATGGGCTTAAAATGTGATACTCCAAATGCAGTTCTGTGATGTGTCACTAGAGGGGTTCCTAAGCAAGACAGAACTATGAACTGCATTGCTCAGCCATCGGTACTAATGAGAAAACAGACACACAGTCCTGGAGAGGGGATGGACTAGAAACAAGTAAATCATCTTTACAGTATCAATAAATTGACTTAATGAAAGGCTGAGTGACTGTAGCATTAAGTATACCTAGACAAGGTAAGGAACAATTTATGCTAAAAATTTGTTGCATAAAATGAATATGAACTTATGATTGAATTTAGAATAATTAAATCACCAGAGAACTAAGGGAGAAAGAGACTTCAACGGGGAAGGGATTTTGTCCAGTATCCAAACACCTGAAAGGAGGTCAAGTTTTATATTTGCACTGACACCTATGAAATCTTGAGCACATACTTCTGCTTTACTGTAGTAATAGGATTACAAAAGACATTAGAAATGACTGAGTTGGGCAAAAATGCACTAGGTCTGGTATTCTACTGTATAAAAGTATATACAGTGAACACTTCTTATTCAATGGTTATGACTGTGGAAAGGATTGAGGGAATTATGAAAATTCAACTGAAATTGATGTAGTAATTGCAAAGATTTAATTTTATTTATTCGTCTGTATAACAGAGGTGAGACAATCCCAGTAATTGAGTTGCACTTAATTGTCTTAATTTCTACAAAGTAAGGAATTACAGTTCTGTGAAAGAATTTTTTCTCTAACTCTTCAAGTCAAATCCAGTAATTTTCCACCAAACACCACAATTAATAAAAACTACAAAAGTTACTTCAAATCACTCTTTCTCTCCCCCTGTACCTCAGTCTTGGTAAAAAAATGAAACAGCCCTGTACCCCCTTTTTCAGGGGTGTAGCTGGTGCTAGTGACATGACTCATAGCCATGGTTTTTCACATGGAGTAGTAAAAAAGGAAAAAATATCCATATGGTCACTTTAACATTGCATATAAGAATAAACTACTGCTTAACAAAAAAATTAACCTATTCCAGAGCTGTACTCATATTTCCCCTGATGCATTGTTCCCCAGCCCCATGACAGACTTAGATGCAGTTCCCATTGTGATCTTCCTCACCTGTCACCACCACCCCTCTGTGCCCTGCATGAGGGACTGGTGCCAGCAACCAGGACGGTCAAACCCCACCACACCAACCCTTTCACCAGGAAGGGGTCTACAAGTGGAGTCTGAGCAAGACTGAACAATTACTCAGTGACATAAGGAAATGCAAGCCTGTGTTTCCTGGTCCTTGTTCTAGTTTTCCTTACACCAGTGTAAATCAGGAGCCCACCTACTGAAGTCGGCGGATTTACCTCAGTGTGACTGCAGAAGTGATGTGGGAGCAGCACCAGCCATCCTGCACAGGACCCCCAGTGCATTTGGACCTTAATCTAAAGGTCTTCTGAGAGATGGCCCATTATCTTCAGTTGGACTTTTGACCAGATCTCTGTACACATGTGCCAGCAGTACCAAGTTCTGAACGCAGTTGTAAAAATGCAGTTTTTAGTTTTCTAAAATGCTATATTATAGTTTTCTCCTTCTGTATGTAAGTTTCAGTGATTATCAAATGCTACTAAAACACTGCATACAGTTTTGTAATAATAAAGATCAAGAGCCAAATGATTGCTACGTTCAACTTAAAAGCCAATTTTGAGAAACAATTTTTGGTTTTTTTTTAATTTATGATGGCACAATTACTTTTCTGCATTCTTATTTTATCTTCAATTGCACAAGCTTCATTAGGACATGCTAGAAAAAAGCAGTTTTTAGAGAAAACGGTCATGGATGGATATCTCCAGTCTGTCCATGCTTCCTGCAGCTTGTCTCATTGTACAGCCTATTAAGGAAAGTATCTGCAAGGCACTGGCGAGCTAATGACTGACACTTAAAGTACTCATCACACCTTCTATACAGTTACCTAAACACACCCCTTTATACTCTATTAAAAATTAACTGAGTTGTTCAAAATCCAAAATTTCTAAACTAAAGTTCACATCAAACTTCAAAATAAATACAATTTAATACAAAATTTTAGAAAAAAACCCACCTGAACTTACTTAGAATTGCAATGATGTAATCACCTGTGCTAGTAATTAGATATTTCAGAGACCTGTGTGTGTACCTTAAAATGACTCAGTATGTGATTTTGTTAAATCTGGCTACAAATACTGGAATAAGAAAATACTGTCTCTACAAAGTGCTGAGTTCCTCTTACTCTTACGAAAGCCAATGTAAAAAATCAGGATGTTTAAAAAAACTTCTCAACATTTTGAAGGGTAACACCCACAGGTTTAGAGACTGTGATCATCTTTATGAAAGAAACTCTTTCAGAAGCAAGTTACAACAGCTGTGACAGGGTGGGTTTCCAACACTGTCTTCCCTGAAGTCTCTTTAAATGATGGCATCATGTTCATCACTGGAATAGAAACACGGTAATTAATGTTTTGCACAACAAGCAACAGTCAACATGAGAAAGAGCCACCTAGCTGCTGCTGAGAAGGTTATTTTGTGAGCAGAGGCCACCTTGCTAAGAAGGGCAAAGGGCACACTGATCTGGGAGTTACAGTCCTTTCTGAGCCAAGCCTGAAGTCAACTGAACGATTTAATTTTGTCAAGACTCCTCCAGCTTCAGTGGCCTTATTAACATCTTGCCTTTCACATTTCATTCATGTATTTCTACATCAGCTGTTGCTCAGGCATGTTTATCCTATCTGTCTTACCTATACCCAGTAGCCACAGTTAACCAAAGCCACTGTACAAGCTCAGCAGCAGGTTCTCCATGTTTTAAAGACACTGTTGATCTGAAGTCTACAATATCCATTAACAAACACCACTGCAGGTAAACGTGCAGCAATGACTGATTTAATTCCATGACCGGTAAGCAGGAGTCAAGATGGAGAAAAAACAAAAGGCCTGAACACCAGTATCCCAACAATCTAATGACATCATCTCACTTAAAACAAGTTTCCTGACTGAGACAGATGATACTGAATAGGAAAAGAAAAGCAACCTTGTTCTTGACTAAATGTGGGCAAGTATGGAAGCCTGGAAGAAATCTGAGTAGAGCTGAGTATAAATAGCAAGTGAGATGGTGCATTTTTTAATGAACTTCACTACAAAAAAAGTAACAGCAAGAGGGAGGAAAACATTAAAGAATGGTGTCTTCTTGACACTAGAAGAAAGTGTCAAGAAGAACCAGAAATCTTGCAAATTACAGAAAGAGTTTCAATGAAATGTTAACTATTCATGAAATAGCTAAAAGACAAAGATCCTTAAAAAAAAATTATATAATACATCAGAGAAAAAAACCCCACAGAAGAGCAGCATAATACTAATGAGGAACAGCTGAAATGGTGAAAGACAAATCATCACAGTTAAATCTCTTAATGATATTAATATAATGTACATTAACCAAATGTATCAGAGTTCATTCTCCCCATTCTGTTTGTCCTATTCCCCTGAAGAAAGTAATAAATGGACAAGGGACAATTCCTTGTGAACTTACATGGTTCTGTACTGAATGCCTCTTCTAGAGTGATAGGTTTTGCATCCGATGTAGAGAATAACTAGGACTCCAAGAGTCAGCACAATGCCACCAACAAAACTGCCCACATCGAACCTGGATGAAGCCTCAGATTTTGATGTGGCTGAAAAAAAGAAAACAAAAGGTACCTTTTAGAGAGCTTGCAAAATTGTGTTTTGAGGGATTTCTTTACATCCTGCCCTTCCCACTGACATATCATCTAAAGACCCAATTAGACAAATTTAACAAAGATCACCTGAAAAGATACCAGCCAAGCACGCTGAAACCTAGGGCCCTGGTTTAAAGTACCACATTCTGGTGACGTGGGAGCAGCTGATCCAACTGCTTGCTGTCTCTGAAAGACTGACTACCGCTTTTCCTCTCCATGTCCCTCTTTGCCCTGCCTTTTCTTCCCCCTGGTTTCCCCTCCTACACAAGGAGCTCCTGCCCTTCTTAGGGCATGCTAGTGTTTTTCATACCCTCCATGAGCAAATTTAACTCACTAAACTGGCCTGAAATTAACACAAGCATAAAAGGAAGTTGCTTTTATGCAGATGAGCATACTGAGACAGCCTGCAAGGGGTCCAACAGCCACCAAGTCAGTCAGTATAGTGACACAGTGGGAGTGAAACACTTCTGGTGGCAATGAGCTGTTGGATTGTTTTACCTTGTCTCATGGAATTGGGAATTGTACTCTCGCTGTCCTAAGCGAGATCAACTCTGCAGCCTAACACAAGTATTGACACAGACAACATAATCACATAGAAGCGATAGCTGTTTCACTGTTAAAACTGGTTACATCTGCTACAAACTCCCACTGAAAGACAGTCTGTGCCCGTTTCTATTTGTACTTGCTACAGAGACTGTTACATGGTCAACTAAAAGTTCTGCTGGTGACAGCTTCACCTACCCAATGATGCTCCACTGATACGTGTGCAACCCTAACGTGTTTAGAAGGGTAAGCAGGAAGTGATGTGAGCAAGCAGCTAACTGCAATATACTGAATTCTGTGCTCACTGGTTTTGTATTAAAGGGTAGTATTAAACTGTATTGGACAACTTTACATAAAGTGTGACTCACACATAGTCATGCTCCGTCCTCTGTTAGGGATAAAATTCATTACATTGCTAATGGAACTACTGGTCTTTACCAAGCCAGTAGACATATTCTGAGATACAGGTCAGCTGTGAGAAAGTAAGTATTAGAGATGAGTTCAAGTTCAAACTGCAGAAAGGAAAGCTGAACAAATACAGAAGTTGCATTCCAAATCCAGACTTTCTCCTTAACATTGCTAATCTCTGTGCTGGTGGCTGCTGGTTCAGACCACTTGCCTGGGTTTTTTCCCTAAACATGTCAGGCCTCTCAGGTTAAGTGAATCTTTCTTTAAGCAGAGTGCTCAGAGCAACATTACTGTAGCCAACTTAGTAATGAAACCCCACTTTAGTCTTGTTTTTTCTACATGCAAATACCTTCTTTCTTCTTTTTGTTACACTACTGTAAAACTAACCATTCTACAACCTATATGAATGTGTGTACAAACCTTTATGAGCTTCCTGAACTGTGAACTCACCTGTTACAGAAGTGGAAGAAATCTTGGAAGTGGTCACCACTGTAATATAGAGTTGTGATGATGTGACTGATGAAGCTGTGGTGGATCTTATTGTCTGGCTGGTTTTGGTGGGCTGAGTCGTCAAGCTGACAGACATATTGGTGACAGTGGGCTGAGTGGTACTGGTCAGATGAGTAGTACTGGTGGACACACCTGGGAAATTTTTATTTGTGATACCACATAGAAAAATACATAAAAATAATAAACTGCATACTCATGGAGTAAGACAGCATTTATTGTGCCCAAATAGAACGACAGAGTAACAATGAAAATGCCACTGCATGAGTATCCAGGTTTGCATACAGACTTTCCTTTGGAAAGACCTGACTTCTGATTTCTGGCCTCAAGGTCATGAATGATTTAAAGGGAAGGCTGTAAAGAAAACCTGGATAACTTTTAGAAGGGTAATTTTTTTTTTTGATAACACTATCCAATTCCATAGAATGATGCCTAATTTACAGTATTTTAAAATGCAGCGAACTTCTGGTCAAGAGTAACTTTCAATTGGAAGCACCCATTTTTTCAGACAACAAAGCTTTTCTAATAAGAACAGATTTTGCATCAAAATTCCCCCTCTCTAATTTTAGTAATGATTTCATTTTCAATTTGCTTTTGAATGAAACACTAGCATTCTAAGGCTCCATATATATTAAAAATTACCACACAGAATTCTGTATTTATGTGAAACTTAAGGTTCATGTTTTCCACACACGATAAAAGTTCAACTAAAGTCAATTTGCTGGCTTATATAATTCATTTAGTAGTGATCTGTCTTGTCAAGGTTAAAACAAAGATTGGAAAGGTGTTTCATAAGTTTAATGGACACTTAATGTCTTTAACTTTGCTTCCCCTTCCCTCCTCAGAAAGCATTAATGAACTGTTCAGAATAAAAATACCATGATGCGAAATTCACAAATAATAGGGATTGATATTTATAGCAAAATCCTTAGAACCTTAGTGGAAGGCAGCCAGAAAGAATGATTTTAAAGCAATTTGTTATTTTTCTAAGAAGGAAGTAACAAGAAACATGAGCCTGTTATGCAACTAACATTTCTCTAAGCAGACAGTATGAGGCAAATAGCTTTTACGTATGAAAGGATTCTAGATAGAAAAAGCTCCCTTTGTAGCTGTCTACTTCTGCATTATTTCTATAACCTCACACAAGCTGAGTTCATTTTAAACGCCACAAAAGCTTTTTATTATGGACATTCAAATGTTTAATTATATTCAGGTTTTCTTACAACTGTGTAAAACTAAAATAACTGAAAAAATAGATAGTTTCATCTCAATTCCAAAGTAAACTTGATATTCAATTTTTGGTTTTTTTTTATATACAGTATCTAAAATGCTTCTATAGAATAATATTCTTGTAAGTGTGGTGCAAAACATGAGGAACTACATACAGAACTCTGTCTTTGCTAAGATTTAAATATCACAGCTTCCAGTACTGATATGAACATTAAAAACTTTTAAGAAAAACAGCAGTACAACAGTGTAAGCATTTAGAAAGGAACTGGCCTACACAACACTTCTAAGACATTCAGCATTAAAGCTACTGAAACAGCCTAATACAGTCTCAATAGTAAATGTTATTTGTTTTCCTGTCCTTTGTTGTTGTAACTGCATTGTGCCATAACCCTAGGATACACTTTGAAATGAGCATTCATTGAGCTGGAACAGCTGGAGTACTATAGTCACGTACTTACCTTGTTACAATTAGGAAATTCAGTTCCTCTACGAAGCATGTGTAAAATACATCAGATAAAATTCAGGGCACATTTTAATAGTGACAGGTAAACCCCCCAAAGGCACAATGATCTATAAATATCAAATTGTTCCTCATTGTAGGAAATAAGCAATGAAATGTCTATATGGAAACCACCTACGTTATATGACATGAAACCACACCCGGTAACTGCATGCCTAATATAAACAATATCAAAAGAAAGACAAATCTGAATGCAAGTGTCAAGCAGCCAGTTTTCTGTGGGGTTTTTTTCAGCCATGATTTCTGAGTGTCAAAGCAGCTTCTCTTTCTGAACAATGGCTAATTGTTCCATGCATAACATTATGAAACAATGTTACACAAAGATGGTAATTATTCCACGGGTATCAAATTACCCTACAGAAAACCTGAGTCATGACAAAAAATATCCAAACATCTATGAGGAATTTCAGCACATTTGCACATTACTTCTCCCCACCTTTCTTTCCTACTAGCAATCCTTTTTTTCTTATTTTATCAAGATTACAGCCCTCAATGATATAACATTAACAGTAAAGTCTGTTTAATGTCCAGACCTATCTTTCCTGATGTATTTAGCATCAGTCATTTCAAAACATCAGTGGGAGTCTATTTAAGGCAGCTGGAGAATTTGGAAAGCTGACATAAATCAGGCATCAATCTGTTCTTCTCTGTCTTTGAAAAATCTTACCCATACTATTTTACAAACAGAGTTAAGATGAAAGAATACAGCAACATCTGTCCTTTTATCTTTTATTTCCCTAATTACTCTTCCCCCAAAAGACCAGCTGGGCTTCATTGAACATCACACTAAACAAACCCTGACTGCCTGAGTTAATTTTTTTTGTTTAAAAAGCATGCATGCCAGTAATATAGTTCAGGTTTGTTTTGTTTTTAAAAGAGGCAAGTATTTTACTTAGTATGCTACCTGTGTTTGAACAGTAAATAGCTATACTATATCCATCAATCAAAATATATATATATATCTATATATATATATATCTCTATATATAGCATATAGGTAAGAATTCTTAGCAGCATGCACTACTACTCCCTTAATGTTCTAGCTGAAGAATGAACACAAAACTCAGATTGCATAAGCACTGTGTTAACATACAAAATTGTTATGCTCTTCCTAAAATAAACTCTCCTTTGCATGGAAAATGATTAAGCTTCTGTTTCCACCATAAAGAGCTCCCTCCCCACCCCTGCCCCCCAAAAAAGAATAATGGTAGAGCCTTTAAGCAAGAAGAGGTTGAAACAGATAATCAAAATGGATGAACATTGTACTAAAATCTATGAAGTTTCTGACGACAAAATAAAAAAGACAGAGAAGGATGGGAGTCATAAACCTTGTGAAGCAAGGCATAGCTAAGCTCTCTCTTAGCCTTATACTGTGCCTAACAGTAAAGGGCTCAGGACTGTTTTCTTTTATTATCCAGACCTAGGAAAGCTCAGACCTCTAAAAGAAACCTGCAAGGGCTGGAGCAGAGAGCAGGAGGAATGGAGCAGAAGGTTGGTGAAACACTGTGGCGAACTGTGGCTTTGCACTTTTAGGAGAAGGCTGTTAAGGCAACAAGTAGATTACAAAATTCTCAAAACTTTCCAAATTAGACATGCTTAAACTGGGACTCTGCAGGCAATGGAATGAGACACTGCACCACTTGCTTGCTATCTAAAGAAAGGTCCCTGCAAAGTTGTTCTGTTTTTTTTTTTTTTTCTCTCCTAGTGAGTATTTTATATGTAAATAGAAGCAACTTCTGCGTGTGGTAGCTCAGAGCTTATCTAGAGATTACAGGGACAGAAAGTAAGAGTTGTACTGGAAACATAATGACATAGCTGGGACTTTATGCTTAGCATAAAACTCCACAAGTACACAAAGTATCTTCTGGTAGACCCAGTATTTCTGCTCTGCTTTCACGTGGTTCTTAGCACAAAGGGGATCCAGTTTCTAGAACTAGCTTCTCTCAGATGCAACCTTTTATCTGTGCATCGCAGCCCGAAGAACTGCAAGACATTAACTCTTATCCAGTCCTTACTAATGTAGTGAAATTTGCCTGTGCAAGTTCTTCCACAACATGAATTTTTTAATTTCCTTTTTTAATAATCTCATACTGACATAGCCGACAGTTGGAACACCGCAAATGCAAGTGGATGAACTGTTTGTTTGTTCTACAAAGATGTGTTAATATGTTATTTATGTTGGAGCATCACAAAGGCAATATTGTTGCCTTGGGAAATAATTCTTACCTAAAGTTTTTTTGCCAGGTTGTGAAAGAAACAAGGTAGTGCTAGAACAATGCAAAAGCACCCATGACAGATTGTTCCATGTCTGTCACTTGTGTCTTGCTTAAACGGTGCTATTTTGTGCTATGAGCTCTAAAGGGACTACTTTCTATGGTATTAACTCCCATGAGACTGTAGTGAGGTGGGGGTCAGTCTCTTCCATGATGTCTCAAATGAAAGGACGAGAGCAAATGGTCTTGTGTCAGGGGAGGTTCAGATTAGGTATTAGAAAAAAGGTTTTCACTGAAAGAGTGGTTAGACATTGGAATATATTGACCATGGAGGTGATGGAGTCACCTCTCTGGAAATGTTCACGAGGCATCTGGATGTGGCACCTGGGTATGTGGTTTAGGGGTGATTATGGTGGTGCTGGGTTGATAGTTGCTCTAGACCATTTTGAACGTCTCTTCCAACCTTGATGATCCTTATGATCATCATGGTGAATCTTACATAAAAGGAAATAAAGGCTTACTCTTGAAACTCAAGCTCTCAGGATTTCATTATACCCTAAATCTGTTTACTGTGAAATAATATTAAACAGATACGCACTGTTTGCACAACATCCTATTCACCTTCCACGAAAATGGAAGAAGTTTGCTAAGAGAAAAAGAATGAACAGTTAAAAGACCAACTTCTTGCAATTCTTCCTTGAGTTTTTATTTTGAATCCTGTGTTACAATGGCATTGCAAATGTAATTACTGATGAAGCATGCTACCTAAATTTGAAAAAACAGTATAGGTTCTTTTCAGAGTTGTTTTATATGTTGCTTCCCAGCCCTAAAATGATAATGCCTCTCTCTCAAATATCCACTTTTGATGTCCTGTTCTTTAGAATTCGGTATAATCTGGGCTAGGTTTGGAGCTAATTTCTAGGTTCATAGTCATGGACAGATGAACAGATACATACCTCCTGCAGATGTTGCTGCAGATTGTGTGGATGACACAGAAGTGACATTGGAAGAACTGCTATTGTCTTCAAGGAAAAAGAAAGAAAAAGAAGAAAATCAATATTATTCATTTCAATTTAACACACTATAATTAAAGTACCCACAACACAATACTCTCCTCAGGGTACCTGTGTTTGCAGACTACAATAGGAAATACGGTAGAGATTATTCCATCCCAAAGCAGATAGTTTTTATCCCTCTGCAAAATACTTCCAGATCTCAGAGCAGCAAGAACATAGTTACACTCTATGCACAACAGTGCCTGAATGGTCTGCATCTGAATTCTTTATATCTCCTGTTTGCTCTCTTCCACTTCTATGTCATGTTCTATTCCATTTTCTGTAAACAGCCATACTATCACTGACTTTCTTGACCTACTTAAGCACCGTGAGGTTTTTCTGTAGTTTTTATTCCTCTACTTCAGTTCCATTTCCTGTCCTTTAATCTTTTCTTCCATTTTGCTGTATCTCTGTTGCAAACTGGGTTGATGCTGGGAATATACTGTAGTCAACTAGGGACAAATCAATACTCTGTGAAACATCTTTCTGTAGACTTACGCTCTCTCTACAAAAAACAGTCCTAAGAAGGTACCTGTTTTCAAAGACATAAAATACAAACCATGTTTCAATCATAGTGGTTTTGTTCTTCTCTCCTTTTTTTCAAATCTACTTTTCCAGTTCTCTTTTTCTTGCCCCTCCTTCCTCCTCATGTTACTTCTAGGTTTCTCAGGCACCCTCCCATTCTCACTTCTGTCCTCTTTGCTGCATCCCTCTTCTGTATTTCTTACAGGTTAACAGTCTTCCTCCTGGCTAAGATCTACTGGGCTGTTCCTGGGAGTGTCACTGTCCATACTTTTCTCCCTTCATTCTGCACTGCTGTGTATGCCCATTCTGTGAATATTCTTTTCTCTGAAGTAACTGATCTTTTACAGCACCGTCCCACAGCGCTATGTGCCTTGCAGCAGCACTGTTGGTTTTCAGCATGGCTGAAAAGCAAAGCACATGACCTCAGAGATTGAGAGCAACACAGCTACTGCAAACAAGAGGCAGACATATACCTATTTCCCTTGAATGGATCTGCTGATCTTACCACTGGAAAAGTCTAGTCTAAAACAGTTTTGTCAACACTTTTTGCAATTGCATACATGATATGAGCAAGCTCAGGTTTAAGAACAAATGCACCAAATTTACACCTTCACACCATGTACCAAAAAATGGGATTGTGGGAGGGAATTACTTTGCCTTTTCTTTGGTATAATCACAGCCAACTAGCCCCCCCTGCTCATGCAACACTTATACTGACATACCTGGGATATTAACTTGCAGATTTAATTGCCTTTGAGAAACAGTCTAGGATTGTACAATTACGAACACATTCTTTCTTGGATATGTTGATTTTTATACCAGCATAAGCCATGGAGATGCCTGGGTTTAAACCTTTTCTACACTGGGCCAATACTGCAACCAGAACATATCTTTGCATTTCCTCCAGGTTCTGAGTGTTTCCTTCTGCAACCCTGGGACAACTCTGGATGTGGACTGCATGTTCATACAGGTGAAAAGAAGCTACGTATACCGCCTGGAATCTGGGTGTGAGTCAGTAGTGTAATTAACACCAGCTAGAGTGAGTCAATGAGCAGAGCACTAGTATGCACCCCACTTTTGGCCAACAGCAAATAAAATGAGCGTAGTAGTACAGGGCAAAAATTACTCAAATGAAAAAGTGTCTTGCCTTTATCTGAATTCTAGCCTAGCAGACTTCTTGGTTCTCCTTTTAACTGTAAATGGGTGTTGCCAGGTGTTTCTAGTTCCATACACAAAATTTTCCCATTTTATTTCTCCTCTCTCTGTTGCTCTGGGGTAACTAAGTACATGACAACTGCATTGTGTTCTACTGTTCCTCTTAAATAACTTTAGTTGTCCCAGAATAGATGTGACAATCAGAGTACCTCCCCCCCTGCCCTACAGCTGTTCACAATTCAATAAAGGACAAATTACTACAGGATAGTTTAAGGTATACAATAATACAATAGCAACAGAAATGTCAAGAGCATTACCTGGCAACCTCTGGCCTGAAATCGTAGTAAAAGGTGCAGTGCTGTTCATGTCTTCATTTCCTACATAAAAACCCACAAGAATAAAAAGATAGTTTTAGGCAAGTTATTACTAAGGAAAAAAAAAGTACATCATCTGTCACTTGGCTTTGGGGCATATAAATGACTAAATTATCATGGACAGGAATTATGTATAATGATGATATAAAAGCACAACAGCCTGCTCTTAGTGCATTAAAAGTGACAATTTTTATATTACCCAACCATCAAATGAACTGGTACTCCTCCCATCCTCTATTTTATATTCTGCATCATCCCTATCCCAGGTTCTTGTCTTCCTTGAGACAAAATGAGGCCAAGAGGCAGAAAATCAGGCACCTTCCCTCAGTAATAATATCTGACCTGCACCACCTAGAGCAGAAGGAAAAGAACTTCTCACTTAAATCTTCTCCTGTGAGGTCTACAAGGCCTGTGCAGGCAGACGGGGGCTTGCTCTGGCCCTAAATGGACATGATAAGATAAATAGTTCCTAAGAAGTTGCACTGCTCAGTTTGAGACTAAAGGCATGTTAATGCATCCACTGGGCATTTGGCAGGTGGGAAATGGGACTGAGATGGATCACACTTTCAAAGAACTATCATCATACCCTAGAGACTAACTGAGGCCTGACTACTTTATCCTCAAACCTGGTCTACAAACAGGTGGTAAAATTTATAGATAAACCACACAGAATAAACAGTCTGGCATTCACAAGCATACATGAGGATTGTTTGTGGATTCTGCCTTTGCCAAGCATAGTTTAGTTGTGATCACTTAATATTGTGGTAAAGACAAGCAAATAACCTGAACCAAGTCTGACAGAAATAGGGCATTTTCTTAGTGGTTACAAAACCTTAGTGAAGATCTCAAAATGGTAAAGTCTGCAAATACAAATGCCAAAACCATGCAGTATCAAGATGGAGGGCAGCACTGCAAGATATTTTAGACTGTTTAATTAGGGAGCTCTGGGAAAACACACAAACAAACAAAGAAGGATAGGACATAGTTAAACTAAGCTTTCCCAGAGAGGTCCCAATCCTGCAAGACATGGTCAATATCAGAGTGAATGCCCCCCATTAAACAGTGATCTGATTGAGGAAGCTAAGCCAACACAAAACTGACATTACCCCCTTCCCAACAGCACACAATATATTCTGCTGCATCAACCAGCAGAATGGACTCCCTGTATGATTAGATGAAAGAGAGGGGCAGGAAGCAGAGGTGGAAGGGAAGACAGGACTGTATTAATCCTAGTTCCAATCAGCTTGGACTGTACACCTTGAAAGACATCAAGGACCTTATTCGGCTTAAAAGATGCAACTTTTCTTTCTCCTCAAAAAAAATCCAAACTCTTAATTTGAATTGCAAGCATTGGCTCTAGAATACAAATGCAGCTTAAACAGGGTACTGCATAAGCATATGCCACATTGGAACACATTGCAGTGAATGGGACAAGTGAGAAAAAGAAAATCTTAAAATTACACTATTCTCAAACTGGTCTCTATTTTCAGACTGTGGCTCTGGACTTAAAGCTGCACATATCACTGCGGTGACTAGCAGGAGACTTCAAACAGGAAGGCAGGAAGGACTCCTGATTGCTAAGCAAAGGGGAAAACACCATAGTTTTTATGCAGTGGTGGCTCTGACAAGTGGAGACTCTCATTCGAAACCACAGGCTGCAAAGTGCAAGTGTTGCAAAGCAAAACAGTGAAGGGTTCTGGCCCTCTCCAGGAAGCAGAAGTGCAAGGGTTAGAAACCTGCACTGACCCAAGTGTGCACATGCATGAGCGAGTACAGGAAGGAAGGGGGGAGAAAGCCAGCAGCCAGCTGCAGCATCCTGTGCACAAGAAGAAGCAAAGCTCTTTGGGACATAGCAGTAGTTACAGTATTAGGCCTACAAAACGTTGTGCTGATGCTTGTTCCCACCGTGATCCAGAAGAGAGCTGAGAGAAAGAAAGGATCTCTGTGTTCATTTTCCATGATGAAATGGAACCAAAACAAGGATATACCCAATTTAAAACGGTTTCACAGCAACACATACTGGGAAGTAACAGGGAAGGGGGATCAACATTGTTTTTGTCAGACAACTCTGCTTTCCTCTCTTTAAAGTCGGGCACAGATGCAGCTAAAATCATGATTGCGTGTGGTTGGTCGGGGTGTATCTGAAGGCAAGTGTGCTTCCTGTGGAAGCCTATATCACAGTTTGAGCTTTCAGGGCCTCTTGTGGTTTTGTTGTTCTAGTGTGTAAAAAGTCATGAGTTAGAGACAATTTGGATAAGCAAACTTTCAGAGGGGCAAAATCAGTTCAGTTCTTCCAGCTTTATAGCTGGAATTCTGCAGCATTGATTAGACAATCACAAACTTTTGCTGAAACCAACACAAATCTCAGCAGTGCTTTCTGGAAGTTTCCAAGTTAACTAGAAAAAGGTATTTCAACACGTACATTGAACTGAGCCTTCAAAGGGCACAACTTCTCTCAACGTATTCTAACTGGGCTCTAGACAACAACTTTACATATAGAGGAAGGACTACATTAGATTGACAAAAGTCAGATGAGATCATCGCTGCTCCAGGAGACAGCACTGACTGTACACTGCGTTAAACTAGCACATGCACTCAGGAAGCAGCATGATAAAAAAGAGATCAATGCAATCGTCTATCAAATGAAATGACAGTCTATTATTGTTAAATGAGGGCCAGAAGATCTTAGCAAAGCAATAAACAGGTTACCTGTAAACTTTTTCTAAAAAACACTTGCCTTTTTTTTTGGAAGGGCAATTATAAAGGTGTTTACATTCCTCATTTTAATTTTTTTTTTTTTTTGTATCAACTTTGCTACAACTTCACCAGGTTAAGCAACAGCACAGTAACACTGCTGGACTGATTGAGATTCTTCAACGGTATTCATGGCAGGTTAATTCTGGTACGTATCTTCTGGCTTCTTTACTTGGGAAAATTGTGGGACACCGTATGGGGCATTACAGTCTTCTGAAAAGGCAACCACGGCAGCTCAGACCTTTATATCTCTCGCTTTATTTCAGTGCATGTCAACGATTATCCCGACTCTGGTGTTCTGAGCTGAGCACGAGCAAACACAGGCTGTGTATTTGCTAGAACCAGCCATCACAAAGAGGCACTGCTGCTGCCAGCGCCTGACAGAAACACGACAAAGCACAGCGTCTGTCCCACCCGCACCGCCACGATGACCCCAAAGGCCCCGTTAAAAGCCCCTCGCCGTAAGTACCGCCCCAGAGAACAGCACACAGAAGGGGCCGGGAGCGTCCCCTTCCAGCCGGGCCCGGCCTGGGGCAGCGCAGCGCCCCGGGCTCCCCCGTGCCCCTCTCGCCATTCACCTGCCAGGCCCCGGGACACCGGCGGGGTGCGGAGGCATCTCCCGCGTGCCTCCCGCTCCCGGGAGTGGAGCCACGGGCGAGCTGGCCCAGGCGTGCCCGCGCATCCCGGACTCGAACCGCTCCTCGGGAGCTTCTTTTGTAACTGTTTCTCCTCCTTAACGAACATCCCGAATATTAACCCTTCCCCCCCGTTCCTGTCACAGTCTCCGGAGAAGCCGGCTGTGCGCGCGGTGCGACCTCGGTTCCCGCTCGGGAGGAGCGCCAGGGACCGCCGGCCCGCCCCGCTCCGGGGCTGCCCGCGCCAGCGGGCTCTCGGCGGGCAGCCCCCGCCCCGCTCCCAGCCGCCAGCGACGGCACCAGGCCCGGCCCGGCCGAGGTGCCGCGGCAGCCCCCGGCCAGGGCGGCTGTGAGGGGAGCCCGCCGTGCCCGGCCCGTCCCCCCGCGGCCGCTACTCACGGGAGCCGGGGGCGAGCAGGAGTAGCAGCAGCGCGCAGGACGCGCCGCCGAAGAGCCGCATGGCCGCGGAGGGGCCGCCGGAGCTCGCCGAGCGCGTCTGCCCACGGCGGCACGACGGGCCGGGCAGGGGCGGGGCTGACACGGGGCGGGGGCCGGGCCGCGACCCCCCGCCCCCGAGCGGGACGGGGAGAGGATCAGCGAGAGGTACGCAGCCCACGCTTCCGCGGGATGGCCAGCGGAGTTGCATCTTTCCCACACGCCGGGATCCCTCTCTCCCTTCCCCTCTCTCCCCATTTTCCTGCAGTCTGGGCGGCAAAGCGTTGTGTACCCGTAACAATAACCTAGTAAGCAGCGAGATGTCCGCACTTCACGGGGTGCCCAGGGAGGCGAGTGGCGCTCTGTAGGTCTGCGAGCACCCCTGGAAACGGGGTCAAGCTCCAGGAGCGCTGCCTGCCAACAGCGCTCACGGCTGCTGATGGAAGGCGGTCCGCTTTCCAAATACCATTTAGCATCTCCCATCGGAGCCCCAACAGCGTGGATTTATCTTCCCTTTTAATAAAATCCACCTGACCGACAACAGGGTGTCAATACTCTCTGTTCGCAGCTCACTGCGCACACCTTCGCAAGGTGTCACTGCTCGCAGCCCGTGTGCGTCGTGCTGCCTGTCACACAGCCTCTGGTTGTTTTAGGCTCTTAAGTCACCAGAGCCAATGCCGTAGAGCCATCCTGGAGTTTCTCCATGGACATAGAAAACTGTGAAACCGACTACAGAGGTGATAGGGAAAAGTGAAAGGGAACAACCATGCTCAGTTCTTTCAAGACTTCCACGATTACTTCTAACATAGAGTTGATGTTGGGGGAATTCCAAGGGGAATTTGTTAATATATTCTTAAGAGTAAAAGCAACTTGAAAAATATTTATCAAAGGAAAGAAAACTACGTGCTGATATGAATTGGTTTCTAGTAAGTTAGAGAAAACTATTTTTAATGTGGGTAATTAAGAATCAGCAGGAAAGTTGCAGTGGAATATTTCACACGTGTTACTACATTTATGTTTGCTGCAGTACAATAATGTTCCCACACAAAGTGACGCATTTGAGCCAGAGAGGGAAAGTGACTGGCCTGAGAGCACACAGGGGGGTGGTGAAACTATACTGAGGAACTGTGTGAGACCTAGTTCCCTTCCCTACTGACAGACATGCATTTACTCTGTAAGTCTCAGGGAATGGTGAACTAAAATGCTGAATAAATATTTTTCTTTCAATTCTAGCCTAATCAGGCCCCACCGTTTTGCATTCACTGAAAACAGGTGTTATACTTCCAGCATTTTCTTATGCCTTTGTTCCTCATAGCTTCCTGTGCAGTTCTCACGACTAAGGTACCTGAGGACCAACAGGCATCTTTTTACTGTGAATTTTCTGAGATGATCTTCCAAATCTTTTCTTTTGAAATAATTATTGTTGTAGGAATACTATTTTCAGGTGGCCTAATTCCAGTAAAGCTTAGAAATACTAGTAATCCATATATTACTAAGTATAAGGGCCTCTGTTTGGTTACAGAAGTAAAGTTTATAGTAAGAAAAAAATAAACATATTTTACTAAACTAACATATATTTAGAGGATATATTTCTCTGTATAAGATATATCCATATTTTTAAGATGTCTAAGTGTTTCAGCTCTTGCACAACTCCAGTGAACATCAGGTTTAAACCAGACTGGAAATTATTTATTTTGGAACAGCCTAATTAAAGTTGCTCAACTTGAAGGGAAAGAGTAGTTAAGCTGCATGGAACAAAGAAGAGTAATCGGGTTGTGGGAAATAGCTAAGTAACTCCCATAGAAGTGATGAGTTAGCAGGCACCGAGGCATTTTGCAACAATTGACAGGCTCATTACTGTGTAAAGACAGAGGCGTTGGAAGTTCTTGTGTTGATTGCTTTGGTGTGGTCTTGTTTCATCTGGTGTTTGTTGTGTGAGAGGTGAATTTCTGGCAATGTGTCGAGGTGTCTGGAAGTTGTTCCTATGCTAAGGAAACATTCTGGGAAAATTTAGTGGAAGTTATCATCCACTTTGGTACATGGTGTAATTAATGACTTCCTATACAGATTCCCACATAAAAATATGACTGGTGAGAGTTTTGTGGCGTTTTTTTTTCTCCTAATTTTGTGTGATATCCAGTGTCAGAGAGCAGCAAGAATGGATGCTGAGGTTAACCACAGGAGCTCACCAACCAGGGTGCAGTCCCACAGGACCGGAGCACGACGAGGTAGTGATAGTGACAGGGTCCACCAGCAGCCTTGGACAAGTCAAGGTGATGAGCCTGATCCAGGGAGTCCAGCTGGGAGGGAACAGCAGGAGATGGCTCAGAAACAATCCTGTGTCTTAGGTCTAATGTCAATCCAGTGTACACACTATGAGGCTACCATCTTTGTCAGTCTGTAGTCCCTCCAGCAAAACCAGTCTCTAAATCAGGGCAGCTGGAGACATGGCTGTGGGCAGGCACAGGTATGTTACAGCTTAGACAGGGACCAGAGCCTCAGGCAAGAGCTTAAATAGAGCTACTGGATGAATGAGTGGAGATATGTGGATGGAGGTCACAGGTGAGGTTGGTCAGGGCTTGTTATTACCAGCTAAGGCTTGCTAGAGCACTCAGAGCCCTGACAGGAACTGCCTGAAGACAGTTCTTTCAAAGGTACAATCTGACCTCTTAGAGGAATGTCCTTGATCCATAAAAGTTGTTCTTATGTTGTTGAGGTAAGTATGTAACTGCTAGGACATTCATACAAGTGTTGCCAATTGAAGTTTCACAACAGAATTGTCAAAATCCATGGATCCTGAACATAAGCATTTCAGGTCCATTTTATCCATGAGATGTTAAAATGGCTTTGTGGAGATGGTGCAGGTGAAACCAAACAGGTCCAGCATAGGGTTAACTCAGAAAGACTATCAGTAAAAACCAGAAACACCCAGCTGGAAGAAGAAAAAATTCTTTTTATTGACATGTGAAACCTGATCCTCAGGAAAGACCTACAAAGGCAAACCTGAGATCCTGAAGTACCAATCCCACTCAGTGTTCAAAACTATGGACTCAGTATTTGCTCAGTAAAAATTTTATGACCACTGTAGTTTTCCATGCGTCTCATCAACTATTAACCCATACTTGTCCCACAGAAGTTCACTTCTATAGGATGTCATCTCTCCTAGTTGTCATACTTGATTAGCTGTCTTCCTCTCCTAAGGTGTTTAAGAAATATTAATTTATGTAATAACCAGAACAGTCATTCCCAACCTGTACTTAGCTTGATGCCTGCTCTGTACAGATCCAACTTGTAAATGTCTTATTCCCAACATAACAGATGACACATTGCTTTTCAAATCATGTAATTTTTATATTCTTAGACATCAGAGTTAGAGCAACACTGCTAGCTAACAGCAAAGTATTTCTAATCAGGAAAAGACAGGAACATGCAACATGTTTTGCTGAAATACTGGCAAGCTTTAATTCATGCTTCTTGGCAGTGCAATGTTAACACTTGAGCTCTGTAGAAGGAGAGATAAGAACCCAGGTTGACCAAACTGGCAATCTTCTTTATCCAGGACATTAGCAAGTCTGCACTGGGTTTCTTCATGCCTATTTTTTAAGAATAAGGAATTGAGTTCTAAATTACATTGACACAACCAGGGTTAGCCATATTTTGTTAAGCACCAGTGCCCACATGAAGCATCAGTACATTGTGGTGTCCATTGCTAGAAGTGTCCTGATTTTCTTTTACCAATCTATTGATTTGCTTTGCATTATTGCAGTACCATCAGATCAAAAGAGCTTGAGCCCTAATTCTGGCCTTTGTAGGTCATGTATGACTGCTGCTGTTGCAAGTAGTATTTTACTGTCTTGTTTTTGTATGGGGGCTGGCTTGTGCTCACTGACTCTTTCTCATTTTTGGCTTCTTCTATTGTGTTCTGGAAGGAGGAGGATCCTAGTGCTCTCCTTGTTTCCATTACACATTCGTCCAGGCCTGTTATGAATACATTGATGTGGTAAATTTTATCAACAAAGATTCCAGAGTTAAGTACGATCCCATATAAAACTAACGTTTGAAGAGATGGTGGTTCCAGAGGCACTAATCTAACCTCATTGAAAATCCAGTGGAAAAGAAATGCCATCAAGGACATTTACTGAGTAGAAAAAACACCCCCAATTAATAATTAAACAGAAAATAGTTTGAAATAAAGACTGGAAGAAAGTACATAAAAATTATTCTTGCTTTATATTTCTGTTTATAGCATATTCTGGAAAACAAGATTTGTCCTTTTTTCTTCCAGCTGTATATTGTATCAATCGTGATGAGGATTTCTACTTTTTCACTTTTTGAGCAATCAGACACATAGGTTAAGGAAATAATAAATACAATAAGAAAACATTATAATAACTAATGACAGAGTAATATTAATTGATGATGATGATGATGTTTCATAGAAAGAAGTGAGGCAAGCAGCTTTTGCTGTTCTTGTCAAAGTCCAAGGGAGCTGGATAACGCAAATGGGTACACTGGACTGACAGGGTGGCCAGGAAAACTCTTTGCTTTGAGATGGATACTCTTGAATACGATGAAGTCTCCCTGCTACTGCTTCTGACCTCTATTTTCATTGATCCTAATGACAAAAATTCTGAACCCAGCACTTGTTAGCTCAAACTTACTAAAAGTTGTGTCTGTGTGTCATCTCACAAGTTGGCATGTCCTTCCAAGTAAAAAAGTAAAAAACTGTTTCAGAGTATGATTTGGAAACATGGCTAATATTTATCTGACAGATCTTTTTATAACAGTCCTCCTATGTTAAACCAACCTCTTTTCTCAACACTTTGACTATCATGAGGATGTCACACTTTACTTTGCAAAACATGACTTTTATATACTTCCTTTCCATGCATTGACATTTCTGGGAGAGGTGGCTTGAAAAATCAGAGCAGAGGGCAAGGAGAGCACCACAGATGTTAAATTCCCAATGCTGTGAGTCTCCTCTAGGAGACTCCTCTAGGAGTCTCCTCCCACACATTAGTTGCATTGTATTATCTGATTAGCAGTCTCTTTTATTTTTTTATTCAAATACTTTTATTATTATTTTTATTCTAATAATAATAAAAATAATCATAGAAAGATGGTGAATGAGATTCAACTAAGCAGGAATTAAAAAAGTGCTTGCCAGCTCTCATGACATAGTCTACTGCACAGACATCTGGATCATAAAAAAATTGTCTTACATGCTTTGGCAAAATTTAGGTTGTACCATGACTTTGGGAAATTACCAAGATATTTATAAGATACCAGTATTGTGTTATCATCATTGACTTAGATTTATAAGTTTCTGAGAATTGGAGGGGGTTTAAAATCTATATAATCTATATAATGAAATATTGGGGAAAAACTCTTTAGTAATCAAGTCTGGCTTTGATTTGATGCACGATATGGTAATTTATTAATTAATGGTAATTAATAAATCCAGAATAACTGCCACATGCATCTTTAGATGAATCTGTAGGGAATTCCATTGCTAATGGATGTTTTCTAGGAGACAATAGGTGAGACAATGAAATGTTTTTCTTTAACAGCGTCAGATGAAAATTCACAGAGACAGAGAACAGAACATAGAACTTGAATTCAACACCCAGGCCACAATTTCCCACTTAAAATTTCAAATCACTTGCACATTATCTACTTTGCAGTTCTGCAAACCTACCCCTTCCTAATGTTAAGACAATCAGGATTATTAAACTGAACTCTGTGTATTTTTTAACATGAAAATGGTGGAAAAAAAAGAAGTTTTAAGTCAAATTGTAATATTTTTATTTCATGTCAGCTTTGGAAAAAATCCCAAGTTATTAGAAATTTTGCCATAGTTGGATTTTTTTGTCATTTATAGAAACACCCGCCGCATACAACTGAGTTCAATGATGCAACATGATAAGAACTTGACCCTAGTCTAACAAAATTTTTCATCTTAAAATATTTGTCTCATGTTTTTAAAGTTTTGTAGGGATGATGCACATACTTAGACAATTTGTTATTAAACATGAGGATTTATAAAGCAAGAATGGATTGTTTACCATAGTGTTGTCATGACAGATACATGTTTAATCAAGCCTTCTTTCATTCACTTCTTGATCCTTTCTGTCTTAAATTGAATAACTAGCACAGAATAATGAACTTTATGTTTTAAAAGTTGCAGAAGTTGTTACAACTTCTTTGAGTTGGTTATTGTTTGTTTGTTTTGATTTTTTTGTTTTATTTTAATCCATCAGGTTTCAAAGAAGTTTTTCTGTTAGAAAAGATAGGACTGGGTTCACAATTGTGGCTATGGCAAATCTTTGATGAAAATCTGCCTTCGACTTTGCTTTACATAGATGATTCTTTCATCCAGGTCTGAAAGCAAGTCTGGAGAAATAAATAAAATCAGCAGGTCACCTAAAACTGTGAAGGTAGTGTCTATTTTTTCTGACAAGAATGCCAAAATAAATGAATATTTACTGTTGTTCAAATTTTCCATTAATGATCATTGCTAGAAAGTAAATCTTACAAATATTTGCTAAAATATTTTTAAGTAAAAAGTTCATCAATTGAGGTAAGAAGAATAATGAAAATTGGTTATTTTAGGCATAGTATCCTACTGTTCATTTTCAAAGCAGTTGCACATAATCTTCTGATGTGACATTTAGAGTTTGTTTATAGAAATTTCATGGTATACAGACAAAGATGGAGAGCCCACTGACAGACAATTAGCTGGAGTGTTTTCCTATGCAATAATTTTGGAAACACACAAGTACCCAAAATTTCTAATTTCATCTTTTTAGGATACATTCTATTTGAAAAGAATAATAAATTCTTATATAATATTGTTTGTATGTCCAGTAAATTCTTCACAGTCCTATCTGATAAGCTTGCTTTGCAGTCCTTTTGCTTCCTTTAAAACTGTTTGCAGATTGATAAAAGATGTAATTGTTTCTATTGTTAAATATCCAAGCTTTCTAGATCAACTTCAAAGAACTCTTAACCCTAGACTTTATTAATTTAGAGCCTCACATTCTGTGACGGTATATTGCAATGAATGCAGTGTTCAGCAGGCAACTTCAGCTACAGGCCTGCCCAAGTTTTATTCCTTTTAATGTTATTGAATATCCTGAAATAAGATGGGTTTTCTAGTATGTTGCATATGTGTTCTTATTTCTGTTTATTCTTATTTCTGTTTATGAAAAACAGAAGTGGAGGCAAGTGAATCAGTCCTGATGTATAAAACACAAACCAAATTCTTTCTGGAAGCAAGAAATACTGTTAGTGATTTAGCAGCTGAAAAATCTGTAAATTATGTCTGTCATGTAGTTCCATTCTTTTATTATCGATAGTCTTAATATGTTTTCATCCACTTTAACTGATACTGTTTCCAGATAGTAATTATGATTGATGTCTTTTAAGCAAAGACTAATTATATGTTTGATGCTGCTATGAAAATGCATGTAAACTAGGTCACTGCTGCAATATGCTGGAATGTAAGTCTTCATTCGTAAATGTTTTAGATTCCAGAGGATTCTGCTTTGGTTTCTGCTTAAATCTACCTTAATAGTAAGATGAAATATTTATACTGGAATTAGTTCAGTGAGGTCATAATTTTGTTTGGAAGATTGGGTCACCTTTTTGGGAAATAACGGTTTGTGAGCCGCAAACTCATTTGGAGTTTTGATACATTGCTCATTGTAAGCACCGCAATATTGGCACATATGAGCCAATACTGTAACAATGACACAAAGTAGCTGGAAAGTGCATTCTCATAAACCAGTGAGGGTGAAATATGAGACTTTGATCTTGAATGGAAAAAATGTTCTGGAGGACTCAAAAAGGCAAAAAACCAATGTCACAAGAAATTTTTTTGCATCAATAACTCTTCATACTTTGAGAAAGCTTTTTCAAATATCTGAGCTTCTCACTGTGTTTGCCTGTACCTCCATCTTCTCTTAATCTGATTTTTTCTCGTTTAAATCATTTGCTGACAAAAATTCCTGGGAATCCTCTGAGGTTAAACGACAACAGTCCTTTTTGGCACGCAATGTGGGGCTCGAAGGATTTGAGGTAATGACTTATTTCATTGGAATGTGCAAGATCGAATTTATAGCTGTTCTTGCTATTCAGCTGTTAATTGACAGGCTCCTGCACTTGCCATGGGACTTGCTTGCCTGACTGTACATTAGAGTCCAGTGCTTATTACTGGTCACTTTTTGCTTTCTCTGCTCACTGTAGTGCTGTGATGCTTGTCATCTGACTCTGCTGTGCCTGGGAACACTTTGATAACAGCAAGGAAATGTGTCTGGGCTGGCAGATGTCCAGAGAATCACTGCTGTTGTACTGGACAGGCTGGAACTCCAGTGGGATCTCGAGTCAAAGGGACTGTGACCTGTGGATGAATCCACTTAAAAGCAGGACATCCCAAAATACTTGTAGCCCTGGCTAAGTCCTCACCAGAACAGGACACAAAGTGTCTATGGCCATGGGTATGAAAGGGATTGTGGCCCAAGGATAAGTCCATGCTGAAGAAGGTACACCTTGAAGCATCTCTGGCTGTGCATGATACACATCAGCTTGTGAATGCACAATTTATATCACA
The DNA here is from genome assembly GCF_009829145.1 of Chiroxiphia lanceolata. NCBI lineage: Eukaryota > Metazoa > Chordata > Aves > Passeriformes > Pipridae > Chiroxiphia > Chiroxiphia lanceolata. The sequence continues at coordinate 78,737,387 of NC_045638.1, read as the reverse complement.
TGATACCTGAAATGAAATTTGAAGTAATTATGGTATTTTTTCTGTGTTTGATAGACATAGCCTAGACATAAAGTAGCAACAGGGAATAATGTAACTTTCACTGTTTGTACCTCTCCGGTAGTGTAAATTGCCAGATGATGTTTCTGCTTCAACTTTTTAAATTACTGCTTGAAATAAAAAGTGCATTTAAGCACTTAAGGTTTGATTTATAAAACTTCTATTTACTTTTATGTAGATTCTTTGCATACTTTACTTGAAAAGAAAACACTTTGATCTCAAGAGTGACAAATGGGATTGAAGGTGGGAAAGAACTGTGGTATTTTCAAAATCAATAAGTAGATTGCACTGGAATGTATTTTATTCAAAGAAAAATAGAGTCAAAATTTTTCAAGTGAAGTGCAAAAGCTAGGGCTACCTGAAGGAATGTCAGTCAGGTTGATGAAAATACTCTCGACACAGGATCCTTTTTAAAACAATGTGCTTGGTCTGATCTGAGACTTCCAGGGTATTCATGAAATTCTTACTAGGTGATTTTTTAGGTTGTTAAATAAACTGGTGTATTACCTAAGGCAGCTGCTTGACTGTCATCTTGATTGCTAATGATTGTTACCCATGGGAACCTTAATTAAGACATCTAAGATCTGTAGCATTTGTAGCTGAGATATAAGCAAAAATCTGATTACCACTTATGTAAATGTTTCCAAAGTCTAGCATGTAGTTAATTTTTATGAGAGGGGAGAATATTATTTTATACTGCTACCTCTTCTGTAATAACAAGGAGGCCAATTAAACAGAACTGAGGGCCAATCATTTTAATATACTGTATAAACATGATGAAAACACAGCTAACAACTGAAAGATTTACAACACAAATTAAAGCTAAGAGATAACAAGGCAATAAATATTTCAGGAAGACAGCATGCAAAGGTTAGGATTAGTGCTTTAAGTTATGCTTATCCAGCTAATTATACTGGATTCCTAAGCACTTTTTTGTTGAAACACAACATTCAACCAAAATATGAAAATGTGCAGTGTAATGGGGGGTGCAATTTGTGTGGGCTTTCTAATGCTTAAAGGTTGTGTGAGAGAACATGGAAAAATGATTAAACTGACCTAGCAAGCAGCTTAGACCTGCATAGTCAGCAGAGACTTCAAAACAGGTGGTCCCATTCCTCACTTTACATACACGGAATATGTACAAAGCATCTCACATCCAAAGTATTTCTGAGCTGTAGACATCATACTGTGGGAGCAAATATCTCAGTGGAAAATACTGATCAATATTTATCCATCATCTTGATCATGATTTGTAATGTGTATGAACTCAAAGCTGTTGGAACTATGGAATTTAACCTGATAGTGATATGATATAAACATTCTGCTTTGTAACCATAGTGCACACGAGTAAAAGAAGAGATTTCTTCCTTAATCATTCTGCCTTCTTATAAAACCTGATATATTCCTTATTACCATAAAGTATTCTACTCACTGCTAAATAAAAATTGGATCTTTTTACATCAGGACAGGATAATCATCTAATAGTTTGAAAAATTATCTCAGGGAGAATTCTAAGTGAATGAATTTTATTTGCAAAGCTAAGGCACACTTAAAAGAGTATTGTGCCATTATTAGAGCTGTGCCAGCATTTTGACTTCTACTCAAATTATTACCTGAGTTCTCATTCCCAGGACGTAAAAACTTAAATCTTTTTATGCAAAGAATCAATCCTCATTCCTATTTCTGGCACTGAAGGTAAGAATGAAGAAAACACACAATCAGAGAAAAAAAGTTAAATCAATTCTTCACATTATGATTCTCACCGTCTCTACTCCTCTTTCCATTTGTATTTAGAACTGGTAGAAAATATTAAAAGAAGCTTGAGGCAAAAATGTTTGTGATAAGCCCAATTACCAACAAAAGCACCATTATTATATACTTTTCTATTTTAAAGCAATGTCAGTTCATACTGCATTTCCCCCCAAACATTAAAAAATACAGCAACATTGGGAACATTAAAGTAACACTAGGCAGTCTTGTAATGAATTTTTCAACATTTTTTCCTTTCGTCCTTAACTGCTACCGGTTGTTGGTGTAACCATCATGAGAAAGAAAGGCTCTGCTAGTCATAAATACTATGATTATAATGAGAATGATTCCCCTCAAGGGAAGATGAGACTGTACTGATTCAGGCTGTTCCTGATCCTGATGTCCAGTCACGAATGACAAGAACATTGTGTTCGATCTTCTGCAAATCTCATTTTGTAAAGAATAACTTGATTATTTATTGGGGAACTATTGATTTCAGAGTAATGGTTGAACTCTGAGCGAATTATTTGTCAGAAGTAGTATGTAATCAGGAACACTACTGTGACACTATCCTGTAGTTGGAAATAAAAGATATTTAACATCAGAGACTACATTTTATCTTCAGATTTTTTGCACAAACGGCAGTTAATGAAATGGACAAATGTTTTTGCCAATGTACTCTATTCTGTAATTCATACCTGAACTGTGTAGGTTGGTGTTTAATGCAGACTGGTTTTTTGACACAACCTTACTTTGCTTTGAGTGCAATACTTCATCTAGAGAAAGCCCACAGTAGAACCACAGATCCCTTTCAGCCTCACATGGCCTTTAGGGCAGGGTTGTGTGCCTTAATGGTGGGACAGTGATTCTGAAAAGAAAACTCTTGGGAGATAACTAGTTCCACATGATCTCTAGTGTGAAGCAGTAAGTAAAATATTTGATGCAACCTTTTTTCTGGCTTCCCTATAGCAAGATTTGCAACGTTAGCAAAACTGGGTAAATTTAGGTTGATTCTTCCTTTGTTATTCAGCAAGACAGTGAGACACCATTTGCCACCATGTTTAGTAGCTGTTAGGGTACATAAATATATCTAAACTTCTAGACTCCATTTGTGAATTTGGGTCTCCAGCACTAGTGAATATCCTATGTTAGTGAATTTGAAAACTGAATTGTTTGCTAGGTAAAAACCTACGTCCTTCTTCATTTAAAATCTCCCACAACTCCCTGGGAGTACGTTGCTTTTTGAGATACAAGAAATAATTAATATGTCACGACACTCAGTATAGCAGCTCTGTCAGATCACTTCATGTGGCCAAATTAAACTCCTCTAGTGTTTTCTGTTTTCCTAATGTGGATGGACTTCCATATTTTCCTATATACCTGAGCAGCATGCTGCTTTTCTCTATGAACCTTGTTTTTAGGGCTGACAGAAAACAGTAACAATTTTCACCCCCAAATAATTTTCTGCAGCCTTTTTCAATAAACAGTGGCTTGTGGTGGTTCCTGCTGTAGCAATAATCGAAACAGATAATATTTTCTCTAGTCCTTTGCTAACATTTTTACTCTTATAGATAAATCCAAAATAATTCCATTGACATCAATGGAGCTACTTCAGATTGGCATCACTGAAACTGAAAATATCATAATGATACCACTAAGAGCATGTTTGAGGAAGGTTTTGTTGAAGATATAATTTCATAAAATTATATTTTATCTATATATGAAGAAGATAAGAGAAAATGCATCTTCAAATTGGATTAAATTTGCTATTGAATTTGCTGTGAAGGAAAAGTCAAGAGAACATTACTCTGTCAGGCCATAACTGTACTTTTGCAGCTCATCAAGTCTTTCCCATGACATATCTGTAAGCTTTTTATGTGTGTCAGCTTTCATATACATTGTTAAGGCTTGAATTGTAGCTGATATAATTAATTTTATTCTCCTGAGGTCTTATTCCCTTGTTAATACCAGGTGTCGCAGGTATTGACATTGCCCTATCAGAATATCACTTCGTATTGATGAATTAGGCTCAGGATATCTAAATGATGGGGTAAGTCCCCATAATAGCTTCTCTAAGGTAGTAACTATGACGTTTTTAAAACAGAAATAAAGCTTATCCTTTACATGTGCATGGTAAGATGCACTTTACAACAGGATGTAACATCAGTGCAGTTTGCCGAGCTGTACCACTAGGTGGAGGCAGATACTGCATAATTCACACCTAGTGAGCGGGGTTAAGTGTGCCATTGGCAGCCGTTTTCTCCAAAGGAGAGGTCCTGTATGGGAATGGAAGAGCGACAGGAGCTCGACAAGGAATAAGATGCTGCTGGCAGCTCATCAGTGTACCTTTACCCTCCCTGAAGACAATAATCTTAGCTCTTACTTTAGTTCACATGCCGTGGATATGCTAGCTTGGCACTGCTGCCTGTCTGACATACATCCTTCAAGACACAAGACTCACTACCGCCTGTGCTGGCCAGTTATTGTTATATTATTATTGTTGTTGTTGTTGTTTGTTGCTATTTTCCCTTCCTTTTCTGTCCTAGTAAACTGTCTTTATCTTCACCCACAAAGTTTACCTTTTTTCCCATTTCTCTCCCCCATCCCACTGAAGAGGTTGGAGTGAGTGAGCAGCTGTGTGATGTTTAATTACCTGCTGGGTTAAACAGTGTCAGTCCTTTTTGGCACTAAACGTGAGGCATGAAGGTTTGAGATAAGGACAGATCTGACCAGAGCATGTTGAAACAAATGTGTTGTAAGTATTCATTGTGTTAGTTTAATAGTCAGTGATCACAGTGTTGATTTATTTGCTCTCAGAGTTGCTGTGCGTGTTCTCCAAGCCACATTGTGTAAGCCGTACATGTTCCCTGCTGTGCCGTTTATCACCTCTGAGGAACAGGTTAACATTATTGTTTTGCTATACTATGTAACACTGGCTTATGAGACGGTAAAGTTTCTGGTTGTGAGACTGAGCAGGTGTTTGTGCTCATCATCTTCGTGCATTGGGAGCCATCTGTCGGAAACTATTAATAATTACACATTTCACCTCGATAATTTTGATGAGTTTTAATATCCTCAGGATGTTCAAACCAGCATGATCCTATTGCTATGTCTCCTGAATGTGTTTCAGGTCCTGTTTAGGGTTATTGTCCTGATTTCAGCTGTGATAGATTTTTTCTTTCTAGTAGATGATACATATGCTGTGTTTTGGCTTTAGCATGAGAATAATGTTGATAACACATTAATGTTTTATTTGTTGCTGAGGAACATTTAAACTAAGTCAAGGACTTTACAGCTTCTCACTCCACCCCACTGGTCAGTAGGATGGGGGTGGACGAGAATCTCTGAGGATACACAGCCGGAACAGCTGATCCCTGAGAGCTGACCAAAGGGATATTCTACACCATATGGTATCATGTTCAGCATATAAATTGGGAGGAAAGCTGGCCATGGGCTTCTGCTTGGGGACTGCATTGGCATCAGTCTGTGGGTGATGAGCAATTGCACTGCGCCTCCCTTGTTTTGTATATTGTAATTATTATTATTTTCCCTTCTTTTTCTCTGCTATTAAAGTGTCTTTATCTCAAGCTGCAGAATTTATCTTTTTTCTGATTTCTCTCCTGCATCCTACTGAGGGGGGCAAGGATTGGAGGAGTAAGTGAGAAGCTGTGTGTGTTTACTCTTGGGCACTTGGTGTGACACTGGGGGATGGTCCTGTGCAGGGATAGGAGTTGAACTCTATGATCCTTATGGGTCCCTTCCAACTTGGCATATGCTGTGATATTCTGTGAACACAGGTTTATGTCTGTCTGTACTCATTTTTGTTTTCTGGAAATGCGGTGTTAATCTTTCACAGGAGAGAAGGAGAATTCCTGTTTGTTTTTTTTTTTGGTTTTGTTTTTTGTTTTTTTTTTCTCCCTTTTAATTTCAAAATACCTAAGAGATGTTGGAATATCACAGGACAATGGGATTCCCAGTCCACTACTTCTCAAACCTGCTCCTCTGGCAAGCCAGGGAGGACATGAAGCTGAAAAACTTTTCCCTTTGGGAAAGCATCCCAGGCCATACTGAAGGAATCACTGTGGAGACCTCCTTTATATTAAGCCATATGGCAAGCACACTGTGATTCTGAAGAGGCAGCAGCATGTACTATGAAGTGCCAGGACATGCATGGGAACTGAAAGCAAGCCAGGAAGAGGGTTTGTTCTTACATCAGTAAATGCATGCAGGCTCTTTAGGTACTTATAAATCTGTTCAGAAAGATATTTGTCTGACTGTCTATCATGCGTGCAGGAGTTATTTAATACCCCAGTGAAATGCCAGAAGAAAAATGAAAACATTTGAAAACAGAGTTTACATGCTTGGGGGTTTTTTTAAACTTCTTTTTATTGTTAGGTGAAATCGCATAAGGTACAAATAAATCAAAATAAAAATTCAGGGAGAGAAAGTGCAGCCCAGGAGTTTACTGCCTTAATTAGTCAGAAGTTTTAAATTGTTTTGAAAGACCAAAACAGTGAGATGTGAATTCCTTGGCCTTTGCTAAGCATTTTCTTCAAGAGTTTGATGACTTTTTCCCTGTGGAAAAGAAGGACAAAACATTGAGACTGTACTTGAAATTGACAATGCAGACAATGATGTTTTATTCTTGGTGTTCCTCTAGCAGGCCCTGAGGAAGGTGGTGCCTAAAGAAAAGCAAAGCTGGCAAAGTTTGCCTTGTGGGGTCAATTCTAGTAATATTCCCCCTACTGCTGTGAAGTTTCTGCCTTCACTTAACTTGTTAAGTGGCACAGTATCTCTCATTTCCTGCCAGTAGCCCCACTCACTGAAATAGCTCATTTGCAGAGCAACGTCCACAGGATTTACTTGGCAATATGTAGGTGTGCAGAAAGACAGTGTGCCCCACCACTGCACTGCTGCTCTGTCACCCCTTGGTTGCGTGGGGACACATTACAGAGGACACATAGTGGATGGAGTATGCAGGAATGTGTTTTTCTCAAGTTTGTTCCCCTTCTTTCTTTTCAGTAGTATGATGAGGCCCTTACAGTCAGGGAGAGTAGTTAAAACTGTACCCCAGTAGGTTTTATACTGAAAATCAAATCTCACAATGAATTTACCATATAACTTCTGAATTCCTCGCCTGTCGTCTGCTGGAAGTCTGAAGGTTGTTGGGTTCTGATATGAGTAGATAGGGTACATCAGAGCTCCACGGACATTTGAATGAGCAAGTCCCAAAGCATGGCCAAACTCATGAGCAGCAACAAGGAACAAATTAACCTCTTCAGCACAGAAGCAGAGAAAAGTATGTTAAAGGTATGGCATTTCTTTTTAGAATACTATGAATTGAAATAGGAGGAGAATTTGTATCTTTCATTCATCTTGGAATGAAACCCCAGGGTTTTGATCCATTATTGCTGAACTTTCTTATGTAACTGTAATATTTTATAGAAACATTACTGATCCTTTGCATACGCATCTAGAGACTCTGACTCCCTTTCCAAACGTGCTTATAGTCAACCTTAATCCTACAAGCAGGTCAATTTACTTTTTCATGATTTATGTGGAAAACAGAGGCTCATAGTCCTTGTTTAACCTGTGAAAAGTGCTTTGAAATATGGACAGAGCAGGTATTATGTAGCTGCTAATCGTAATGAAGCACAACTACTTGGAAAGGTAGTTGAAAAAAACACAAATGTTGGCATTGAAGCTGTACATAAGTGTAAAGAGTTATGAAAAACATTTCCTGTGTCTATGTTCTTCCAACATGTGCAATATTTGTCTTTCCCCTTCATGCATACATGTGGGCTTTACCTTGATTGAACTCTGACCATTTTTCGTCCTCATCAAAATGAACATCTCCACCAATCCCTTCTCCAGGTGCAAATGCATGGGCTAGTGTGTTACCTCTTCCATCAAAAGGATATCCATCACCATGCTCTGCATTTGAAAACAAATAAATGTCATCATGTGACATCAGGTATTATATTTAAATTCATCAAATTGAAGCATGTTGCTTGGTTTTGCTAGTTTTGTTGGTTACCCATCCTTAAAAAAAATCCTACAATGGCAGCAAGGTTGTGAAAATGAGAAGCAAGGCTTAGGAAACGCTCTCCAAATTAATGACTTAAGTTCAAAACTTGTATTTGATGGTTCAGGCTGCTTCATGTTTCAGAAAGGGCTGAATTTTTTTTTCTGAGCCCTTGTCAGAAGTGTGGTTCTGAGGCAGGAATCAGGGATTATTTCAGAATAAATATTTAATGCCTGACAGCATTGCAAAGACCTGAACATTTTCAATGTTGAAAAATGCTGGGCAACATTAGTTGTAGACATTCTCACTTGCACTGATTTTAGTGTGAGACAGTGATGTGGAATAGATAACTATGTTCCTAAGTTCATTTATCCCCAGCCGTGGGGTATGGTCTATTACTCACTTCTATCATAGTGCAGGTGGAATATTACTGTTTCCTGCCTTGAATGCAAGAGCTGTACAAGAGTTGTACCAAGTCTGAAAATTTTCTCCTACCTCACAGTAGTCTCTAACTCTATTGAGGAGTATTTGGGGACTCAAATGCCAGTCTGTCCCCTTTCCCCAGGACCATGTGGATGGACTTTGGGGCAGGGCTAACACAGGCAGAAGAAACCTAATCCTAGTGTGTGACAATGGAATAAAACCCATTCCAGTTTGCAGGATCGCCTCCCACTTTGACTGTCACATTGAGTCACCTCTTTATGGCAACATAATATCCTTCCCATCAGTGACATAGGAGCTTTGGACATTTTAGTGTTTGTACGCAATCATCTGCTTGCCAGCCAACGTGTCCGATCTTCATTTATAGTCAGTGGAGCTCTAGTAAATATTGTCAGTGAATCTAGAGAACAAGTTAGATAACCTTAAAGTAGGCATTTATTTTGTCTAAGCTGAGTCAGTTTAGGTTCCAGGCACAAGTTAAAGGTATGGCTAGCCTCATATAATATTCCAGATCACAAGCGAACTTCTGAAGTGACTTTACTAGTCATCCCCATTTACCATGCTTTGTCTTGCACCTTGGTGCAACCTTGGAGTGTAAAGCAACCAGAAGATACTCTCTTTGGCCAAACCTAATACACCTTGTCTGATGAAGGCTGTTTAATCCAGGGAACTATACTAGATCTAGACCAAAGTAAACCTTCCCTAATCTGCTGGAATCCAGCCTGTGGAGGCTGGATCTTTGGAATATGCTGGTTTGCTCTACAGAGCTCTTCCTGTTAGTTTGCGCTATTTATCAAGGCAAACAGAACCTTGAACAACTAAATTTAAATGCCTCTTTCTGGAGCTGAATTCTCCCTTTCATAGCCGTGGCTCTGAAAGAATTTTCTAATGATTTCATATGAGTAAAACTGAATCATGGCATACAAATTTGGTGACATGATAAATAGAAGATAAAATTTATGAAGACTTCAATATAATTACAAACTCTTTGTTCTTTCTTAAAACTATGGCTATAAAAATACATGCTTTGAGTCAAATATGGACCATTGTATTTTAAAAATGACAGGTATTCTCACCACCACGTGCAAATCCAATCTCAATGTCTGCACGGCCACTCTGTACTCTTTGGAAGTTCAGTGGAGTCACATCACTCCATACCATTAAGGCCTTTCTAATTGCATCATCCACTTTCCTTCTGGGTAGGTCAGGAGTATAATTGACAATCCTGGCAGCAAAAGGAAACAGATTAATGTCATTTAGGGTGTGAAGGAAACCCACATAGTTAAATACAAACAACCCTTTTCCTCATAAAACCTAAGCATCACTAACTTGTAAGTCAAATGTGTTTTTTTCCATCTTGGAGTTCCAGGAAATGTTTGGTATTCTGCTATATCGGGCATTCCACATCTGGGCAGTTTCATTGTTTCTTCTGTTTCTGTATTTAATGTTCCAGTTACAGTCAGGTGGAAAAACCTTTGCATTTCTTTAATCCTGTCTTCTAAGCTTAAGGTTTTTGTTTTTGGAAAAAGTGGAAAGAATTTATCAAGATATACCTGGGAGAAGAGAAGGAAAATAAAAATTATTACATAAAGCTGTGAAGTTTTGATAATTGTATTTTATATTTGGTTGAATTGTTTCATCATCCTACAGTCATGTTATTTTCCTTCCCATTTCAGTTCACCAAATTCTGTTCTCTCTGTAGTATAAATCAACATATCTAAAAAGAATTGCAGTAGCAATGAAGCATTGTAAGCAAGAAATCCTTTAAAGTAAACACAATTTACTGAGCATTCAAATCTACAGCCTTCCAACGCAGTCTACATAAAGTTTTTGCGATGTTTTAAAAATTACATGCTCCCTTTTATTTACCAATTGCAACTTGATCTGTTTTGTAAGTTGGATTTAGGATGTCTAAGCTCGTCAGCAAGTTTAAATTGCTCTTTTTCGTCTCTGCAAAAACTGTTGTGGTAATGTAAAATAAGGACAATATAAATAGATAGGAAAGGAATGTAGATACTGAATCAAAAATCAGATTATTCATCATGCAGTTACATTTTTCCCCTGATAACATACCTTTACTTTCTCAAGGTCTACGTTGCTCCATGGTTCTAGTTTTATGTGTGCTGGAAAAGCAAGACTCTCAGGTAGGAGGATGGCAGCACAAAGTAGGAGGTACTGCATGGTGCCCCGCTTGGTAAGGAGCCTTGCTGCAGCAGAAAGGGTCTGACTTCTGTCTCCCAAGACCACAGCTAAAAATGCTTATATAGATCCTGATAGGTCCAAGCAGCAGTTACATTATGTGACTCACTTTTTGGTGGTGTTGATGTAATGTCATCACTGTTCTAAGAAGTAAATGAAAGCACATTAAACAAATCTTTCCTGCAACTTCCCCATTGATGTCACGTCACAGCTAGCAGCCAGCTTTGTCTCTCTCTTTTCATATTATTCCAGTAGTGAAACCACAAAGTCACGGGGAAGTTCTCTTTCTGTAACTTTATCAGTACAGTTACTGTGTAATCACTTCTTACTGAGCTTCTCCCATGTTCCTTATACGAAAAGGTATTTTGCAACAGCCCTTTGGCTGCCTGCCTGTATCAATTGGTGCAGAGGCACACGATATGTATGCGAGCACTATCTCAGTGAAACTGCTGCCATTACTACTGCCATTTCCTTAGTACCATGCACAACACTGCCCAGTTTAGTAAACTTTAAGAGGTTTCTGCAGTTTTCACAGAAATCAGAAGAGACCTCTTTAAATGTGCCCTCTAGAAATAAGAGGACATGAGACACCTTTGTCCCCTTCCTACTAAAGATGGCCTTTCAGAAGAGTCTCTTTACATTGGAGAACTAGATATAAAACATAGCTTATAAGAATGGGTGAAAATTCTCAGGGTAAAGAGAGGAGCTTACCCTAGCAAAGGTGGAGCTATCTTCTACCACCAACTGTACCAGTGCAATCTGACAGAGGTCCATGAAGCACTGCAGAGAAAACCAAAGGGGATCAGGGAAGCCACAACCTCTCTGGCCCCTTTACCAACAATGGTCTCATCTTCACTCCATTAAACTTCACTGGAGAGTTTTTGAGGCCTGAAAACACCAGTTCACAGGCTGGTTTGTGATTTTTATTTTAGGGTATGCAGTTCTGTGATCATATTAGCTCTAATCTGAAAAGGAGAACCACATAAATAGGAAAAGATCATTACTATTTCTCACACTAGGACAGGTCATACGGGCATAGATGAACATGTATAGAAGAGTTTGTGAGTTACTATCTTATGATGTTCAGTGTATTTCTGGCTGATGTGATGAGAAAGAATTTAACTTCAGAGAGAGATGATCTATACCAAAACACTGCTGAACTATGCAAGAGAGGAATGCAGTACACAGCTACATCTGAAATAGTTGATAAAGGAATGATGCTGCCACCTGATATTGAAAACAGCCCAGATATCCACCTATTATCATTTCTGTACATTTTGGTAGGCTTACAGGAAAAATATCCATGTCCAAATTTTAAAGCTTGATGAAAAAAAGCAGCCTGTTTTATTGCTGGGACCAGGTTCATCTTTTTCTTTTTCAACAATAGGCTTAATGCCAGACTGTGGTAGTAAAGTTGGATCCGGACCAGGGTCTGGGTTGAAGGAGAGGAGGATGTGTTTAAACCACTTTGAACTCCATGACTTCAGTGTCTGGTACGGATTATTTCCTCATAGACACAAGAGGAAGGCTTCAGAGCTCCATTACAATTGATGAACTGTTGAGTAAGTCCCACTTATCTTTAATTGAGCCATGGGTAAAACTGAAAAGGAGGGTTTAAACACAAGAGCTTGATGAAAAAGGACATGTACCATGTTCCATTTCATTTTCTGCTGGAAGCTTGTCAACTCTGATCTTTTTTTTTTTTTTTTCCCAAAAAGAGAGAAGATTTTCATGAACATTGGGATTGAACTGAAAAAAAAAAACTTTCAGTGAAAAGAATTTTCAGTTCCTTGGGCTCAAAATCAGCAGGAATCAATCTAATTCTAATAAGATCAATATAAAAAAGGAACAGATGCTGATTTTAGATTTAGCAGTGTGAATTTTACAGACTTTATTGCTTTGTCTTGATCTTAAATGATAAAAATTATCGTGGGTCAGGAAAGATAATTTCCTGCCCAAACAGCATAGTCATATGATTTGTATTCAGCAGAGAGCCTGTACATCTGTGGGAGAACATGGCCAGTGTAGAGAAAATTTAAGGAGGTCAGAAGAAACACTGTTAAAGATGTTTAATAAGAGAAGTTGCTGTAGCTACACGGTGATGACAGAAGTGTTCCAGGGTCTAAAATTCTACTAAGAAGACTCACAATATTGCCACTGGAAAGTTTACACTGTGACATTTTCTGAGTAGAGTAACCCTACTTTGAACAAGGATGCTTCATGAAACTATGTCCTATATGAAATTCATTGATGGGCACCAGGGCTTTTGAGTTCTAGAGAAAAATACATATATAAAAAGTAAGACCAGAGCCTCCTCTGGACATGAGTGGGATGAAAAAATGCAGTAGATCTAAATGATTCAGTGGTGAATGATTGCTGTATCTTGGTAATTTGGCTTGGATAGACAACTCAGCTGGATTCTGCCCAATCTGGATGCAGCCAACAGAGTTAACAAAAGTCAAGAGCTGCTCAAATATCTTCATGAATATTATGGGTCAATCTAGGATAGAATAAATTTGTTCATATCAGTCTGTATGATGCTGCATTTCGATTTGTGGCTTAACCAGTTTTTGATAACACACCCGTGCTTTGGGTATTGGCGAAAAGTGTTTGCACAATGTCAAGACTTTCTCAGTTCACACTCTGCTCTCACAGTGTATGGTAGAGACTGTGTGGGAAACGGGCACATCCAGCACAGTTAACCTGAATTCTCCAAGGGGCTATTCCATATGATATAATGTCATGCTCAACAATAAACCTGGTCTAGCAGCAGAAGAAGGTGGAGTGAGGGTTGTCTTCCAAGGCAGTAATTTCCTGGAGGCTGGCTGGACATTAATCTGGGGAGCAGGTGATGAGCCCGTGCATCACTTCCCCCCACTTCCACCCCTTGCTTTTCGCTTATTAAACTCTCTTCTGCACTTCATAATATCTCACCCATCCCCCCCATGCATAAGAAAGTGACTATGTGGGTGATTAGCATCAGAACTGGCTGTTGTTTACCCACTACAGTGAATACCAAAGAAAAAGAATGTCCAAAAATTCCTGAGAAATGTTTTGTTTGGGTGATTTGTGAACTATGTAATATAGTATGTGAAGTCCTACCAAACTGGATTGACCTGTTTTTCTATGGTATGCAGAACACATGATCAGTTTTGTTATTTGATTATTCATTTTGACTAATAAAAAATTAAATTCAAACATGGCAAATATTTTTGCAGAATAAAATATTTTTTCACACTGCAGTTTCTGAGGCTAAGTCCAGCAAGGCACAGTCTCATTCAGAACCTTCCTAGTGTTTTTCCACAAAATAACCCCTCATCCTTCCTCTTGTCTCATCTTTTCATGGCACAGTCATGGTTGTTACAGGCCATTTTTCTTGTCAGAGGCCTTGACTGTGGAGGGAGGCACATCTCCACACCTGCACTCAGTTTCCACAGATTCCATAGACCTTGAGGGTCTCTCTTCAAATAAGTACCTTACCATCTGTGATACTGGGCTATGGATCACTTTTACAGGCTGTGTGATTGTAAAAACCTCCAGTCGTCTCTGTCTGGGCATTGAGGTCCTGCCATGACCTCTCAACAGTGTGTCAGCCTGTCCCCAGAGAGAGGCAAACCAGTTCTTCTCTCCTGTTTGGCTGGATCCAGAGGCACTGAACTATTTCTCAGAAAGATCTACTTCACATCCCACTGCTTTAGGGAAGGAAAGGCCTGAGGAAGGGATTAGATATTCAGGTTTAGCACAAACAATGTGGTGACAACTAGCACATCTATTTCACTAATAATTAAGCAATCAAACTTAACACATCTCAACTTGTTGATTTACCATTTTCTCACAGTGTCTAGAATTCCTTCACATTTAATGACTTTGTATTTACAACAGTTTAATTGGGATATAATGTGGGAAAAAGATGCAAATATAGAGATAAGTTTTTACCATAATAATCTTGAGCAATAAGCAACAAGAGAAACAGCCTTCCTGTAAATGTTACCTACGTGTGTGAGTTCTAACACCCTTGATTCTTTAATTTGTCTGCTCCTTTGATCAGTGATCTGACATCTCTCTTTCTTCCAGCTAACACACACATACAGATCTCTCAAAAATTTCTATATAATAATTGGCTTTATTCAATTTAAATTGAAATCATAGCTATAACCTTTAGTTGTACACAGAGTTTCTGTCCTCAAGAAGCATATGTACAGGACATGAGGAAGGGAAGGGGACACGAGGTCAGTCAGCTGCATTGCGCTGCAGTGTGGGTCAAAACCTGGCTAGGCAGGACAAATGTCATAGCTTTCATTTGCAAATTCACTTTCTGTAGCTGGCTGTCCACATCCATTTGTAAGCCTGTCATGACACTGTCTTTAAATGACTGAAACAAGATGTAATCTAAAGCTGTGAGTACATCTTGTCTTGACAAAATCATATAATTTCATCTAGGAAATCTTTAACTTAGTAGTTGGATTGAGATAAACTCAGAGTGCCTGTAAACCTGCAGCAAATCTCTGTGATAAACTGCAGAATCCCACCTAAAGCAGAGTGATCATATAGTGGTGTTGTGAGGGCAGGCAGAGTAGCTGTGACAGCACAGGAGGCATGCTGGACTTGATCTGTCCACACTGACTGTAACCCAAAAAAGGAGCAGTCAATGTCTGAAGCTCTTCCTGACTCATCCTGATGATCTGCACATATCCGTACATGCTGGGACAGCACAGTGAGTTTGGGCTTTGATGATTATGGAGAGCAGTGTTTGAAAGACAGGATAGACACAGAATGACTTTACTTATACTGAGCTTAATGGACTTGTATAGATCTTTGGAAAAAGTGCTGGGAATATAAATGACATTAACCAAAATTTTGTATTTCACCTGATTTGTAAAATCCTACTTCTATAAAAAAATTAAATAGCCCTGAAATACCAGAGAATTGATACAAGACTTCATTGTAAACTGACATGCAGTAAAGTAATTTTAGAGGAATTACAGGCTGACCTCCAGGGTTTTAGGCTCTAGTACAGAAGGTGTGAGATTGAATTTGAATGTAGTCAACTCAAGACCAGTGCAGAAGCTTGATTTACCTCATATGTATTAGACAGAGCTGAGATTCGGTCAGGATGATTGCAAAAGACTAAAATCAGGCAGTGTTGGATCAAGAGCTGGACTTGATGATCTCAGAGATCTTTTCCAACCTGGTTGACACTATGATTCTATGACTCTATGATATGTGAATGCATAGGTAAAAAAATTTTTACACCATTTTTTCCCCCTGGAAATTGTCAGGTTTGATCATGTTATCGTCTCTATTCAAATGATTTCTGATTCCCAGCACTGATTCATGGCTGGAAGCTGTCTGCTGCTCAGACAAGTCCTTCAGGTGTGGAATGGTCCTTTTCTATTACTTTGTTTGACTTCCAGTATCTGAGTATAAAGACAATAATGTCACTTTGTTGGTGAACTCAGTTATACCACTGAGTTTTTCTTTCACCAAACATTTCCTTCCTTGAGCAGAGTTGAAGCCTCTGTTTCCCACAAAGCAAGTTACACCAAGTTTTCCAACATGGTAGATTTTGACTTTGTCATCATTAAAAAGCAACACAACCATTAAAAACTGCACAACCAAATAAGGACTGCTTGCACTCGTACGGTGAGAAGTGAGTCACGAAGAAGCCTTGCTAAATTTTGAACAGTTATTCACGTAGCTGCTCGCTAACCTGAGTGGTTGCTTAATTAAACCCCATTTGGCTAACTCTTTAACCAAAGCCTATGTCTATATAAAGAAGTTAAGTGGCTGTGGAGGGCAAAAGACCCAGTGCTGAGGCCTGGGCACCCATGTGGGAAGGGGATGCTCCAGGTCTGGTCCAGCAGGCTGAGCATCCATCAGTGGAATGGTGTCCTTTTTGTCAAAGCCATCTGAAAGAGACACAGTTGGCTCATGCCCAGCTGATCCTGGCATTAATTCAAGTGCAATGAGTGCAGATGGGTAGAAGATTGTTTTTGGAAGCGCACATCTGGTCTGGAGTGGAAGTCCTCAAGGCACACCCACCACCCTGGTCCTTTAAAATCTACTTGGCATCATTATATTTTCTCCAGAGGCAATTGTCAGGTGACTATGGTTGATCACAGCTCAGGAACAATAGGCTTTTGTATATTTTAATCCTTCATGATCCATTACAGTAATGTGTAACAATAGGCGATTGCACACTGAAGGAAGAATTACTGCAGTCCTTTCACTGTGTTCCAAAAGTTTGCTGTAATTCAAGCTTGCATTTTTACATAATGCAAGTTTAAATTTTTATGGAAGGAGGAAATTAATCTATTTGTTTTTTGGTTTTGGTTTTGTTTTTTGTTTGGTTTTTTTTTGTTGTTGTTGTTGTTCTGGTTTTTTTTTTTTTGTTTGTTTTTTTGTTTTGTTTTGGTTTTTTTGATTGGTTGGTTGGTTTGGTTGGGTTTTTTGTTTGTTTGTTTTGTTTGTTTGTTTGTTTGTGGTTGTTGTTGTTGTTGTTTGTTCTCTATTTGTTTTGTTTTATTTCTTTTTTCTCCCCTACAAATAAACAGCACCTTTGCTGTTTGCCCCAACCTGCCATTACTCTGGTTTGCTCTGGAGGTAGTTATCAGTTCTTGCTCTGCAGCGGGTAGAAGGAGTTCAACTCTATCACACTAGTAGCAGATCCATGACTGTACCATGACAAGGAGAAAAAAAAAAGAAAAAACAGTGTTTTACACAGTTCCAATACAGCTGTTTTTGTGTAGTTTACAATTAGTTGAACTTCATCTCTTGTGTACAGTGAAACTAGCCCAAAGGATGTGCTCCCTGTCTAGGTCACAGTAGGGCATTAGCCTATGTTGGCTGTTGTACCTGTTGCACTGTGGATTATGGCAGCTTCCCAAATCCTGAGAAAAATAGTAGTCATTTCAACAGTGTGAATGTTTTTGTCAAGCAAGGGTGAATTTTCCTCCACTTAATATAGACAATAGTGCCAGATGTTTAAAGAGCAATTGCATCATGCTCTTGGTGACACCAGTATTTGTAGAATTAATAGACTTAATTCCTTGCTTTATTATCATAGTTCCTTGTGAAGAAATAAAAACTTCTTACTGTTCCAATTTACTCAGGAAGTCTGACCTAAACCACTGAGGGCAGTTACATTAATTGCAAGAACATGTGAGCAGGAGTGGGCTCTGGGGACTGTACCCTGGTTTGCCATATCTGTCCCTGGGCTTCATAAAACCCCAAACCCATATGTGCCTGATCAAAAACTGCAACTGATCATAAAACAACTCTACAGCTGCCCACCAAGCCAAATCTGGGGGCATTGTTTCACAAAAGACATGTTCACATGCTTGTAGCAGAGGTCTTTAGGATGCAAATTTGGATTAATGTTTGATTAATTGTTTTTATGGTGATTGACAGTTTTCTTTGTTGGACCTGATGTATACCTGGCTTGTTCTAGAGCTTATAGCATCTTTTATACCTCTACAGAACTCGACTATGTTACAGTAAGGCATTTCCCATGATTCTTTTATTTCTGTATATTATTTTTATGAATTTATATGGCCCTCATTTGTTTGCACTCTATCTTGTAATGTGAACTTAAACTGAAGAGAAACATGGGAAATCAGAACACATGATTATTTATTACTTTTTTATAGAGTCCATTCACTCTAGCAGGCTGTTCACCCCGTGTAATTTCGTAGTAGCATAATATTAACTTGCAAACTAAGTGTAATGGAAGATTGTAGAAGGCTGTTCTATCAATAAGACTCTACATAAGGGTAAGTGAAATGGATAGAGACTAATGCTATGAATGGAACAAAGTGTGACATGAGTATACCTCAGGATGGCAATACACTTTTCATCGGGTGAATGAGCAGTAAATGAATACACTAAGCAGCTACGAGAATATTATGCTTCTTGAACAGCGGGACTTTAATGGTTGGAATACATAGGAGGAGAAATTGTTGAGAGAAAGGATCTGAATGTGCCTACATTTAATGGGAAAAATTTTGTGGGGAAAAACTGTGTGGTAAATTGTGGAAAGAAAAATTTCTGAATGATGATTTTGCTTGAAACCAGTATCTGAAAGTTTCTGCTTTAGGGATGCAACCTTGTGCAACTTTACTGACTTACTAATTGAACTGTGTGGAAGCCTCGCTTGCTTGAGCTATCATGGGATGCAATCATCCTTTCAGGGATCAGGAAGCTACTCCCACTTCCTCAGTGAAATAGGAAGGCAACTCACTTGAATATGAGTGTGCATCTTTTTCAGCAGTTTTCTAGCCACCATCACATAGTGACACTACAGTATAACTTCTCTGTGGTTAGCTTACTTCATCTATACTAGGTGTCTGTACACTGTTGCCACTAACATACTTTGAACATTACCAAAGAAGATAAAATTCAGTATTTTAAATACTAGAGTTTGGAAACAAAATCAAGTAGACATTTTTTAAGTTACTCATTTCATGTGAAGTACTAGAAACAGTGAAGCCTTCAAGAATCTGCAGGTGCACATTAAATCAAACAGTGATACACATTTAAGTTGGAAACTTATCGTTTGACCTCCAAGACCCAGTGAAACAGTGCAGTTTAAAAAGGAATTGAAATCACGTGCTGAGGTTGCAGTTAAATGTTGTACAGGATGAGTAACTAGTTAATAGTTGATCACAAGCTGAATGGGAGTAAAGGAAAGTGTTTTGCTCTTTTGAAAAAGACAAACATTATCCTGGAAGCGAAACAAATTAAATCATTGTTCTGCCCCAACAGGAGCTGAAATGTCCCTCAGGAGAGTTTCATGTGCAGTTCTGTGCACCATGCAGCTAGAAAGGTGAGGACCAACCAAACGGGGCAGAGAAGTGAGCCACAGGATTGCTACTTTAATCATAACTTCTGTGGAAAGGGTTGAGACAATGTGCTTGCTAGTTCTAGAGAAGAGAGGGTTGAAGAAAGACATGATACCACTCTACAGCTATGTGGGTCATAGTGGGAAAGGAAAAGGAAGTGTCTGCTATGAATAGATTTGACTCAGCAGGTAGGACAAATGCTCTAACACCAAGATAGTTGAGGTTGCTGCAAATTGCTTGGTGAGGCTTCAGAATCTCCTTTACAGCAAACTTTTAAGAATAGCAGGCTAAAACACATCATTCTTTTATCTACCACTGTCCTTGGAGAACTGGAGCTGCATTCCTAAGTGCCAGCTGGGTTTTAGGATGACAGAAGCAGGATAACCAGAATTCCAGTGTCTGAGTTTTAGATCTCATTTAGGAAACGAGTGATTTTTCAGTACTGTCTTGTTTAATCAAATATACTTCATTTCCTTGCAGTACAACAGGTGCTAGTATAGTGAAAGATCTTGTGTAAAGTACACATGTGCTCGAAGTTGCATGCATGCATGCAAAGGAGTATTCAATATTCAGATCAACAGCTGCAGGCTGACAGTGTCCTTTCATGCCTCTGGACACTAACATCCAGGAAAGACTTTTTCCTATTTTAACTTTTTGCTTGTTCTTGAGAGTCAGGAAAAAATGCAAATGAAATCTAGAAAAAAAAAAAAGGCAAATGAAATCTAGAAAAAACCCTCCTTTTTTGAATTTTATTTGCTTATAGTTCTTATGAACTATGTATAAGACTATGAACATTATTGAGATTAAGAAAATAACAGGTGTGCTGGACCATGGCTAGCATTGATTTTCCAGACCACAGACCAATATGATGGCAATGTAAATGGCTGAACAACGTCTGCTTTTCCTTTTCTGTGTTTCCATTCTGTAGGAATGGTTGCAGCATGTGAGTAGCCTCGGCAGTCTCTGCTTGTCATTTTATGACTCTACAGACATTGTAAAATAACAATGATCTTGTTTCAAGCACAACAGAAGTAATTTACAGGTGGCATTGATAGCTGACTGATGGAGTCCTTTAGTGTATTCTGTAAACTGAAGTGTACATGTAAAAAACATATTGCACTTCCACCTTGTCTTTTTGGTCAACATTACATTTGCCAAACAACTCCTCTTTCAAAGCCTGCATTTTCCACTGGTCTCAGAGAAAACTTATTGTATTTCTTTGAAGTACTTTGCGAATTTCATCAGAACAATGAAAATCTGTATATCTACTTTTGCTTCAGAGAATTGGATCAAAATCTTGTGGAAACAGGTGATTCAGATAAGCACTCTGTAACTATTCCCATGCTATTACTTATTTGAAAATCACTGAAGGGATCTTAATATAATTTTTTTTTACCTCTGTATAAAACTGAATAGACTCTTTAGTCTGTATTCTTCGTTCACAGATTGCCGGGAATGTTCCTGCAGTGTATGGACAGTCCTCAAGTGCTGGGGGGCTTGCTGAGAGATTGATTCACAGATGACCTGCAAAGTCAGTTCCCAGAGGTGTGAAAAACCTTGAAACAGGGATGAAAACCTGCTGACAAAACACTGATTTGCCTTAAAAATAAAAAAAGAATAGGCCAAAGTTCACATACTGTTTTGTAAGCCTGAGGCAATTGGACCAAATGCAGAATAGGGATTTATTATATTAGATTTAGCCTGTAGAGCTGACTCACTGCTTATCAACAGTTTATTGAACTATCCCTTCCCAACAATATATAGTAAATATTCTCAAATAAAGGGGAGGTAGAAGGAATAGAAAGAAGTAATATTGTAAAGAGGACTGTGAACTTAATCAAAAGGTTTTCGGTAAGGTCATTGTGCAAGTAATTGTACCAAGAGGATTTTTTTTCCTTTTTGGAGCAAAAAGAACTGTATATAAATTATTCATTCTTTTGCATTCTGGATTTTTGTTCAATATGTTACATGTGTACGAAAATATTTGGATTTGTTCCAGAATATTATGCAGTGAAAGGTGCTCTTCTCGAGCTAATTTTCCAGAGGACATGTAAGTTTTTCTCACCAAACAAGAGTACTGTTATGATTCTTTTTTTTCTAAGTGAGAACTAATACTCTTAAAGGACACTCACATATTTCATTTGCCTATAATTATGGTATTCCCTCCAGGCCTCAGCAAATTATTCATCCAATTTTAGGCTAGAATAAATGCTATTATGCTATGATGTATTAGAGGGGAGGGGAAAAGTTCAGCCATATAGATAACATTTCAGTGCAACTTCCCATACAAGGCTGTATCCTGCCCAAGGGCAGAAGAGAAAGGGTAGAATTCCTCTGAGCTGAAAAATTTCTATATTGTAAAGATGTCCAAGAAAATGGTCAAATTCATGGGCTATCCTAACTCCTGAGCAGATCATATCCAAACAAAAGAAAAAAAATACACTAGGCTTAATATCAGATTTGGAAGTATAGTTTAGGTTTCATAAGAAACGTGTTGTTTTGACATGAGAACAATTTTTGCATTCTGTGATACATTGTAATAATCCAAACACATGGAACTTAGGATTTTCAGACCAGAAGGTACAGTTGTGACAGTCTATTTTTAATTTCTTCATAGCACGAAGAAAAGAGTTTATTTAACTTTTGTCCTTGTATTCTGTTATGCTTGTGACTCCAGTTTCCAAGGACACTGTCCCTGCAGTCATTTTCTTGGGGAAAGTTGAATTTGGCCTGAAATCATGAACATATATTTAAAAGGGTTTGACAGAAGAATATGTTTCAGATGCAGCAGCACTATGGATGGGGAGCTGAGAGGGGTTAATGATGACAACTGCTGAGAATATGTACAATAACCCTAAACCTTCCATACAGGTAAACCTGCTCCCCACCTGAGCAAGGAAATAGAGCAAACAGTACAAACTCTTTCTAAAAGTGTTCTTTTAAACTGATTGCTCTTCAGCCTTTTGACATGAATCACAATACAAGATCCTTGGTGGGAAACCCCCACTTTTGACTGAAGGTCAGTGTGAACCTGCCTGCTGAGTGGCAGGTTTGTTAGCTACTGCACACAAGTGGTTTTGGATTTTCACACTTCCTGGTTTGTCACTTCATCATTCTGGACAGGACCCAAAGCTCAAGGAAACCATCATAAAGATTTCAGCAGTAGATGACTGAGCTTGTGGGATGTAGTCTGCTGTCTAAAGTTCCTCTTCATCTCAATGAGTCTCATCATCTTCTGTATCCTCTCTTCACATCCTTACATGTGCTAGCAGAAAAGGAAATCCATCAAATGGAAAAAAAGTTCTTTTGTAGTAAAATGCATATTAGATTTTAGTTGGCAGTTCCTGTACTCAGGTAAACAGTTCAACCAGAAACTACTTAATTTGAACCCTTGGATTTTTCTTCTCTGTTAATTTGACTTTCTTTTAAATCCCCTGTATGTGCTAAGACTGAAACAAGTTGTCCTTCCTCAGCAGTGCTTGCATGAGAAGGTGACATAGCAGGAAGATTCTCATCCCCTCTCTTAGAGGAAAACTGTCAAAATGTCTTTTGGACAGCTGATTTACAAAAAAAGCCCAAACAAAACCCAAACCCAAACAAAACAAAAAACCGACCCCCCTCCTAAAACCCCAAACAAACAAACAGAAAATACAAACCACCAACATGGGAAAATCAAACACCTTTCGAAACTGTTATTTTTATATTGGTGTCCTCACTTTGCAGTTACAGAGTTCAGAGGTGTCACATCCCTTGAATTCCTTAGAGATATTCTAACTATTTGTGACCTCTTCCTGATGCATCTGTATAATTGCATATAAGGAAAGTTAAAAAAAAATCCAAATTGATATACAAGTATTTTATTCTTTGGTCTAGAAAATTCTGCTTTGTTTATAGCCTCGTACAAGTAGTACTAAGTACATGCAAAGCAGTTGACACTGGAATTTTCCTTTGTATGTGGGAAATTGGCTGCAGGCATAAGGAAGCTGCAAGTGTTTTCTCCCCATCACATCCTGAAGAGTTACTGTAATCTGTCTTTAAATACTGTTTAAACAGAATGACACAAAATGTCATCTTAAACTTTTCTTTTAATATGAATTGGTCTGAGGGCAATGGTGCATTACAATCTAAAATCAAGGTGACAGAGATATGGACCACTGCTCAAAGACTACCCATATCACAGAGAAAAGGTTACACTGCTTAATAGGCAAAAAAATGGTGTTTCATCACATGATTTGAAACCCTGCTCCTATTCTGTAGTGATTGTAAAACTGAGTGTTCTAAAATAACATCAGCTAATGGTCTAATTACTCTGAGCAATGAAGGTGACCTAGGATGGACTTTGACTGACTGTGTGGCTTCAGTAGGCAGTTTTAAAAAAAAATTCAGAAACTCTTTTTTTTCCTAAAAGTGCTCAGCATCTGTGTCTCTTACTATTCTTACTGAAGAAGCAAAAACCTCAATCAGATCACATATTTACTTTGGATGATAACAATAGCATTACACTAGCTAACAGAGAAAAAGGGTTCTTGCTTTTGAATTACATGCAGTAGTATTTTATTGTTCATCCAATTCTGGAAAAAAGTCTTTCTCTGTCACTTTTTGGATGTTTTGAATGATGTCATCATATTATGCTTTCACAAGGACAAACTAAACACAGATATTGTTAGAGTGTTGTCATGTCTCTTTTGACCAGCACTTCTGAGGATCAAAACTTGTGTTCAAATATTGTATGCTTAAGGGAACATGTGCTTTTGTAATGCAGGGCCAGGAAATGATGTTCAGGTTGGTTCCCAAGAAAATAGTGCAGGGAGAAGGAAATGCACCAGGGAATGAGAGAGGCCCAAGCAGAGAGCTGTAATGGGTATAGCAGCACAGTGATGGTATGACAACATCAAACTGCTGACAGACACACAGTGTATAGTGCTCACCTGGACATCATGGTTATTCTTTTTTTCTCACTTCTATTATTTAATGTGCAAGTATATTTTGGCCATGTATTAGTTAATGTTCCTTTAAGATTTTGTAAGTATGACTATGGCAAACACAGAGTGACAGTGCAGAAGTCTGAGACCATATTCAATTTGTTGAATGAAATTAATCAAATTAATTTCTCAGCAGAGTGAAGCACTTCAAGTATCACCAAAAAAGAACACGTTTCTACTGTGTTACCATTCTACATCTCTAAAGCAACAGAGCCAGTGTTACTTCTGCAGCCAGTGTGTAATGATGACAAACAGCAAGCTGTCACATTCATATGAAACCAAGGGGAGGGAGAGACTTGCTACTTCTTTACTACAGGAATTCCACATTGAAACTGTTCATCTTTGTGACTTTCTAATCATCCAACTTTCCAGTGATATGAAACCCAAAGAAAGTTTGCATTTATTTGATCATCTTCCTGACACATTGAACATAACTGATAGATCTCCCCAAAGAACTATCTATAAACCTGTGGTAGATATTGCTGTTTGAAAGCAGCAGGTTCAGACGTTGTTTATGTCAGGAACTAGATAGTCAAAACAAGAGGTAATATGTTTAACATCTGAAAGAAAACCTAAGAATGTTGATATTTTAAGCAAAAAATTCGAATGTAAATTCAAAGCAAATATATGCTTTGACATTTCTATTTTCCCTTTTCTGACTGAAGAGAGGTGAATGAGGGCAGCATGAATGAAATGCTGTTAACACAGGCTGGAGAACAGAGAAAACCTTGTTTGCCCCTCAAACCCACATCTCAGGCTATCTTGTTGAAAGATACAATACCATTTTTGGATGTGAGTTGTTACTTGGAATGAGCATTGGAGAGAGCTGAAGAACACTACAAGTGTAGAGGGAACTGGAAGGACTCAAGCTGCCCCAAAGCCGGTATGTGTTGGGGTCAGAAGATACAGAAGGTAGTCATTAAGAGAAAATCCTACCTCCCAAGTACTTAGAGAATTATAGAGTGGTTTGATTGGAAGGGACCTTGAAGATCATCAAGTTCCAGCCCACCTTCAATGGGCAGGTCCACCTTCTACTGAACTGGATTGCTCAGAGCCAATCTGGCCTTGAACACTTCCAGGAATGGGACATACACCACTTCTCTGGGCAACCTGTCCCAGTGTTTCACTATCCTCATGGTAAAGAATTTCTTCCTTATGTCTAATCTAAAACTCCTCCCTTTCCGTATAAAGCCATTGTCCCTTGTCCTATCACTACATGCCCTCATAAAAAGGCCATTTCCAGCTCTCTTGTAGTCCTCTTTAGGTACTGGAAGGTGTCTTTAAGGTCTCTCCAGAGTTTTCTCTTCTCCAGGCTGAACAACCCCAACTCTTTCAGCTTGTCTTCAAAGGAGAGGTGCTCCAGCCCCCTGGTCATTTTCATGGCCCTCTTCTGGACTCATTCCAACAGGTTTACAACCTTCTTATGTTCAGGGGTCCCAGACCTGGATGCAGCACTCCAGGTAGGTTCTCACAAGAGCTGAGTGGAACACATCCGTCTGGCCATGCTGCTTTTGATGCCGCTGACGGTACTAGAGTATCTAGGGTTAGTCTTGAAAATAAAATTTAAAAACATTACACAGTATTTATCAACAGTTATTCCAAAATCAAACTATGACATTTAAAAGGATAACCAGCAATATTGTGGTGGTACATTCTGAAGCTGACACACTTATTTGTTCTGCTTTTTCATTTCTGTAAATAACCCAACCATAAGCTTTGACTTATGTGGGCCTCAGCTGTCTTTTGAATCAACCAAAAATAACCCACCAGAGTCAGATCCATTCCTGGGAGCTAATTAAGGCCCCTTCATTTTCTTCTTCCATCTGTAGGCAAATTCTTCTTCCATCTGTAGGCAAATTCTTTTTCCATCTGGTTTGTCTGAGGAAGGACTGCAGGCATTGCTTTGTAGGTATCATGAATTCTTGCTGATAACAAACAGCTTCTTACCCCACCCTTTCCTGCTAACTTGACTAGGATCTGCCCCATGAAGGCTGCAGCAGTCCTCAGAGCCTGACACAGCACTTGTAGGACTGAAAGATCCTACCTCCTTTATGTTGGTGCCTCCCAGGATTTGAAAGGGCTTGTACTTACCTTGGCTGAGGGAAAATCATGTGAAGTTATTCCTTCAGGCTTGTGTTGCAAGGTTAATCAAAAATACAGTCACAAGTTTAACAAAATGAGGAAAACTGAACTCTTCACTTTGCATCTTCTAACAGAACTTCCTTCTCACAAGCAGTTTCCCCCATTAAGTTCCTCTGGCCCTGTGGATGTGATTCAATCTTCCTGTAAGTGATTTATATTTACTGATATTTTGTATAAACTGGAATTCATTCCCAAGCCTAAGATTATTATGGAGATGGCAACAGGATAATAGATAGATCAAATATTTTAGGAAAAATGTTATGAGTGTACTTAAAGGCTGATGAAAAACCCGCTTCTACATAATGGGTGCTAATTAACTCCAAAAGCTGATTCTGTCCAGTCAAATTTCCCCTTTGTGTCTTGTCACTAACAACTAGTGACGTGTGGGTACACCTTGTGCAAATGTATCTGTAGTGCAGAAACAAAGGAGGATGCATTTTGCTAATACATTTCAAAAAACTGCAGAAATAGAGCAGAGTGAACTTTTCCAGTGAAATTATTCATCTGTTAAAATAATGCAGCTTCATGTTGCATAGAACAGCTTGTGATCTTAGTCCAAATTCATTAAATAATTTCAGCCCTTCCCAAATATTTAGTTATTTTACAACTTTAAGATAAAATAGTTTTATGCTATTGATTTCAAAGCTACACTTACCTAAAGTTTTAAAAGAAGCGAATGAAAGATTTCCTTCAGTCAAAATATTTTCTTTGACTAGTACGCCAGGAGACCTACAAAATTGTTTAAGTATTGAAGCAAATCAATTTATTTGTAGCCTGATGTGCAAATATAAATTTCTATTACTGAGAGCCTTTCGGTGAGATATATTGCTCCAAACACATAGCGCTTATCACCTTATGCAGTAATCTTGCTATTAAGGTAGCTTACCTGATTGTAAATGTTTGTAGGATTTGATTCTTGGGTATTTGGACATTTTTCTTGGAATAAAGTTGTACCTTCAAATACGTTCTTTCTGTTTTGAAAAGGAAGGTACATAATTTTTCTAAAGGAATACGACTGGGACAAAAGGTATTTTGTCTGGGAAATTAGGTTTGTATAACCAGTTCTGCATCTTTGAAATAACATGAATGTCAAAATTTTAGGAGGCTAGGTCAAAACATGGCTTGAATGCTTAACTCCCTGTGGTCTTACAGGCTCATCCCTGTGCATTTACAGGATGTACATCGGGCATTGCCTTAAAGCAATAAGGATAGTAAATGCAAGACTAGCGCCACCAAAAGGGCAATTTTAAGTTGCATCTGGGCAGTCGTCACTAACTTGTACTCTCTACAGTTCACTGTGTTGGATGTACTGACCCATTTCCTG
Organism: Chiroxiphia lanceolata; assembly: GCF_009829145.1. Lineage (NCBI taxonomy): Eukaryota > Metazoa > Chordata > Aves > Passeriformes > Pipridae > Chiroxiphia > Chiroxiphia lanceolata. The sequence continues at coordinate 78,709,628 of NC_045638.1, read as the reverse complement.
TTCTATATCAATTTCTGTTGCAATATTTACATTTACTGTTTGTACTGGATGTACTTACTGTGGCTGAATGTGTTTCATGGTAAACAAGTGTTTTTGTTTGATTGTCCCCTCACTCAGTAGACCCAGAACAATCTTATTCCCTACTTTCTGAATTGTCTTCAGGAGACTGTATTCTACAGAAATTAGGACACATCAGCTTAGTGGGTTTTAATTGAAATTTAGTGGAAGAAGAATAACAATCCTTTTATCTTCTACTCTTCCTAAAAGCCTAGCGAGAAGGAAACAAAACAGAAATAATATGCCAAAGAATTGTTCATTAAAATTCAGTCCAGAAAATTCAGTAGATGTGCAGCTGTATTATATGAAACAGTGAAGCAAACACTTCCTCCAATTAGGACTTAATCATGCAAAGCCCTGAGAAGTCCCAGAACTTCTTAAGTTAACCATCATTTAGTGAGGGTGCCAGCCTTTAGTAGTTGAGAGAATAGATTTCTGGGTTGAATTTCCCACTGTGAATCTCAGTCATAGTCTAAAATCAAATTTTCCAGCCCAGTTCCTCAACTCTAGGTTTGACAAGAGTTACATAAACAATCCCAGACTAGAGAGTTCTAAATGACCTTGTTATGGAAACGATCTCTGCACAGACCTGCAGTGTACTTAGGTTTGATCATTAGACTGCTAATGAATACATTCATTCTTCACAGACTTATTGAAGACGTGGTTACAAACTATGCTTGCTTCAAAACTGTTTACTTTGACTAATCTCGGTTTGTCAAGTGTGATTTGCCACACCGCCCACAGTGCATGGCTGCGCTTCCTGACTTGGCAGTGAAACTTTTGAATAATACGGGAATCCAATTATGTTGAGTTCTGTGTTCAAAGACATACAAGCATAATTATGTGCAGTGTCCAATAAGAACTTTGCTGAACTCAAAGGCAATGAAGAGAGACACTTTTGTGTTCTCTGCTTCATAGAACATTTCATAAAAAATCACGCTATTAGTTTTGTTCTTCTGATGTGCATCCTTGTTTGCATATGATTTTGGGTAAACTTTTGCACAATGAACAGCAATTAGTCTTTGAGCACTTACTGATATACATCAAGCAAAAGGAAGAATCACGGAACTATTTGGGAATGCTAATTATAATGAAAATCTATAGCTTTTGACAAATTTAGAACAATGAACTGGAAGTGACCATTTTCTCTCTAAACATGTAGCTTCTCATTTATGACAAATTCTCATGACCTCAACTTAGATCTACAGGGTCACTAATCTTCACATTCTCTGTCTTATTGAGCCTACTTGTGAAGCAATATGGAAATTTCTTTCTTCCCACCCCTTATACTATTCAGTGAAATGAGCAACTGAGTGTTGCCCCTTGATCCTACGTGGCTTGATGTCACACCTCTATTCTTAGCTGTTCATCTTCTCCTAGAACCTTAATTCAGTTGTTCATGGACAGTGTCTGAGATCCTTACAAGACACAAATTCAGAAATTACTAGAATGTTAAAGCTTTTCCAGTGGTCCTTGTTGGTTACTGAAGTATTCCTCCATACTTATTCTTCAAAATACATTTTTATTCTTCTCTACTGTCTGACCCAGACACATTAGAGGATGAGTGGGCAGATGAGCATGAATCAGTTGGATGGGGAACTTCTCCCTGCCTGATTGCTACATCAGTGCCTACAAGCTCGTGAGCAAGGTAGTCCTCTAGTGTCAGCTGCTCATGTATGCTTTTTCTGTTGAAAATAATGACAAGCACACTAGGAAATGATTTATGCTGTCCTAAAATAGGCAATAGAAAATGCTTCAGTCAACTGAAACAGAGTAGAAAATATTAATCATGGCTCCTGCCTTCCTCCATAACATTGATTATACAATCTATTTCTGATCCTTAGTTCAAAACTTTTTCCAAGATCGAGACACCTTTCCGCTGCTACTACTGAAGTCACACTTTGAGAGGGCAAAGTGTTTAATAACTAAATAACTTTTTCTCAAAAGAAAAAAAAAGTTTATTTATTTTATAGGGACTTCCTTGTCTATTTAGAATCATTTGGGTTGGAAAAAATCATCACGTACAACCATTTATCCAGCACTGCTGTGTTCACCACTAAACCATATCCCAAAGCACTACATCTACATGTCTTTTAAATACTTCCAGGGATGATAAACCCTACCTGGCAGCTTGTTTCAATGATTCATAATCCCTTCTATGAAGAAATTTTTCTACTATCCAATTAGTAAACCTCCCTTGTTGCAACTTGAGGTCATTTCCTCTTGTTCTATCACTTGTTACCTGGGAGAAGAGACAGATCCTCATCTCACTCCAACCTCCTTTCATGGAGTTGTAGAGAGTGATAAGGTCTCCCCTGAGCCTCCAGGCTAAAGAACCCCAGCTCCCTCAGCAGCTCCTCATAAGACTTGTTCTCCAGACCCTTCACCAACTCCATTGCCCTTCTCTGGACACACTCCAGCACCTCAATGTCCTTCTTGTTGTGAAAGGCCCAAAACTGAACACAGGATTCACGGTGCAGCCTCACCAGTGCCAAGTACAGCAGGACAATCACTACCCTGGTCCTGCTGGCCACACTATTGCTGATACAGGTCAGGATGCCACTGGCCCTCCTGGCCACCTGGGCACACTACTGGCCCATGTTCAGCCGGCTGTTGACAAGTACCCTCAGGTCCTCCAGCCACTCTTTCCCAAGCCTGTACCTTAGGGAAATTTTAAGCTTACTCATCTGGTGTTCTTGATCCCATTTCCCTTCACTAGAAGCTACTGTCAGAAGTCATTTCACCAAACTTCCCTCTCACATCAACCTCTTCCAGTTTTAAGCTTACCATCCATTCCTTCTCACTCTCTCTTCCTGGAAATTTTTAGCAATTACCAAACTAGCCACAGGCTCCTTAAGCAAATATGTGTTCTCCTTGTGTTTCCTATCCTCTGTATCATGCTTCTTCTGATAGGCTAACTATTGACATTGCTAATGGCAGTGGAGTAAATCAGAAGGCATGGTGATTTGGCATGTCTTCAGGTGCAACATTCTGTTGAGGTTAGAATATTTTTCCATGGAAATCTAAATTCAAAGTAGTAGTTACACTGTTAAATTGACCTAACACTTGAATTTTTACAGTTTTGATTCTTTGCTGGTAGTGGAGGAAAGGACAGATGTCATTCTTAAATGATGCATTTTATTTCAATCACTTTTTTTTTCTCTAACATGGTATTTTGAAAACTTCTGTGTTGCTTGATAGTGTCTATTCTACAGGGATTATAAAAGGTGTGACAGAATCCTTGCATTCAGGAAAAAAAAGTACCTTAATATGTTGCAGTTTCTCAATACAGCATGCTGAAGGTCACTCTTAACAGACAGTTGTTTATGATTCAAACAATAGACAGATTATATCTGTTTATTTAAGATCTCATACAAGAAGAAATAAAACTACATCCTTTTCCTTTTGTCTGTTTTGGAAACGGATGAATTTGAAAACCTTTAGTGGCTGCTGAAAGTCATATATGAAGATCAGGGAAACTTCTTAAAAACCTTCATCAGATACAAATGCACATTACTTAGCACTGAAGAGGCATGCTGTAGTCTTCCCTGGATGTAGGATTCTGGATTCAGGGGAAAGTTCAAGGCAGGAGAAAGAAATCACTTCTACCATAAAGCGTGCTCAGGTAAAGATTGCCTTTACTTCCTCACTACCAATAAGAATGAATCAGAAAGTCCTATTTCTGCTGAAATTAAAAAATTTGTTCTTCTCTCTGTTGCCTAGAATTAAAATATAATAATATTTACTGTATACAGTTCTGAAAAATAAAGAGTTTTCTCCCAGACTGCTAAGAGTATGAAATGTTAGATTAGTTTTACCTGAGGACTTGGATTGATCATTTCTAGGTGATGCAAAATAAATGAAATCATGAACATATATGTCCAAGAACTAAAGGTATTTGCCAGAGCAGAGCCTATTGTTTACATGTTTTGCCTTGTACTTCCAAGCAGCTGTCACTGGCTGTCGTGGAGACCTTGAACTTCTTCTACTAAGGTATTGTCATTTGTTTCTTAAATTCAGTGTCAGTTTTGCTGGAGATTTTCGATGGGGCCAGGATTTCAACGCAAGATGGATTTGATTCCTTATGCGATCTATTAACAAGGGAGAAAGAGATTTCTTGATGACACATTTCCTGTTGACTTTGCACAGCAACCAGAAAGAGTAGAGGGTGTCTCTCATGGTAATGTTAAATAAATTGTGTTATGTTTGCAGTCTGAGGTTCTATGTAGAGGATCTGTGGTGGCTGGGATCTTGAGAAGAAACCGTATTTATTGAATTCGATGTTTGCGTCTAGTTTAGGTATTTTTCTTTCTTATGGTGGATTTTTATCCTTTTGGTTTCAACTCCAGTGGGGATGCATGAGATTTACAGAACCATAAATAAAGGAAGAACTAAGACAGTTTTTAAAAGGAAGCCTGTATTCTTCACATTTCTTTGTGCTTGCTTAGCTTGGGACACTAAAATACTCTCAAGGAAAACATCAAGACTGTGCTGAGGAAACATATTTTCTCTGTGTATAAGCATTTTGAGAACTGAAGTCTAAGAAAGAACACTCCTCTACCTGAGAGTACAGCAATAAAGAGGTGTGTATCAGTATGGATTTGCTGGGTTTGGCACCCTTTATGGTTTCCTCAAATTTCAGACTTGCTTTCAGAATGAAACCCTTGGCTTCACATTCGCTTTGTATTAGTGTTCCATCCACCCCTTAACTCACCTTTGCATTTCCATATTAAAACAAATGGTGCTGTTGGCAGCAAGCCCTGTTGGGTAACATGAAACGTGCTTTAATGCACTAAGTACAGAACTGTAAAATGTAACTCATGTCATTCAGTGTCATTCACTCATGCATGTAGAAACACAGAATCATAGAATGGTTTGGGCTGAAAGCAACATTAAAGAACATCTAGTTCCAACTCTCCTGCCGTGGATAGGGACACCTTTCACTAGACCAGCTTGTATCCCACCTGGCCTTGATCACTTTCAGGGGCAGCTTGTTCCAGTCTCTCACCACCCTCACAGTAAAGAATGTCTTCTTTGTATCTAATCTAAAACTCCTCCTTTTTGGTTTAAAGCCATTCCCCTTTGTCCTATCACTACATGCCCTTGGGAAAAGTCCCTCTCAGCTCTCTTGCAGGGCCCCTTTAGGAACTGGAAGGCAGCTATAATGTCTCTCTGAAGCCTTCTCTTCTCCAGGCTGTACAACCTCAAATCTCTCAGCCTGTCTTCACATCCTCAAGGGAAAGCAGTAGCCCAGGAATGCTGTGGTTTTGGTACGTGGGCCCTTCAGATGTGCTTGTGTCTGAACAGGAAAGTCGGAGTAATACAACTCATGAGCAACAACAAAGTGCAAGTACAAACTTTGAATTACCAGTTTCAAAAGCTGAAGTAAGAATGCATCACAGGGACGTACAACATGGCTATGATCAGGAAGAAATATGAAGCAAAGGCTGGGGATTTTTTTTTTTTTGATAGAGGTTGTCTCTGAGCAAAATATGATCAAGGCATGTTATAATCAGGTTTAAGCACCAAAGTAGAGTCAGTTGTGTGTCCCCCATCTCATCCTCACTATTTCTTTCTCCACCGTTTTCACACTGCACACCAGAAGGCTTAATTTTTCATTCCCATTATACAATATGTCTACTTTAGGTGCAGGTCCAAACACATGAGCCTGCTGCCTCCCTAACTATAAAAAGTCTCTATGAACTACAAAGGTATGTAAAAAAAAAGGCTTTCCTTTATGCTGCACACAATCTTTGCTCTTGAATCAACGGAATAATCCACCACTGAGATATCTGCCATATGTGTTTTGGAAGAAATTAGTGTAAAATTCTGTACGTTTACAGAGTGAAGACAAAACTATGTTATGCCCTTAAATGCCTTTGAACTATCTTTCTTCCCAAGTTTATCACTGTAGCAGTATGTACTATATGGAAGAAATATCTGTGGGGTAAAATCACTCAAAACTCTCAAAGCTGAAGAAATGAAGTGCTATACAGTATATTTATTGATAGTTGGTAGAAAATAAGACAAATTCTCAGAAGACAAAGAAGTCTAGAAGTTTAGATGAAAAAGTAAAAAATTCAGAAAGAAGTTGAAGTTTTGACTGAAGAAAGACATGGCACTGATAGTAGTGGTATCTCCATACACATTTGTGATATCTAAAATACATGTTGCTGTAATTAAAACCTGTAGCTTACAGGAATTTTTATACCTTCCCAAGTTTATTGGTAATTAAAAATGATTCATCTACAATATGTTGCAAGGTAATTGATAACTGCATTGTTTTAACACAGCTATGTCCTAACTCCACAGATGTTCATCACATATTAAGCTGGATTTCTATTTCCCTTTACTGTCATCTTTACTAGTGTCAGAGGAGCTAAGTCTGTTGAATTCTGATGAAACAGGTTCTTTGCTTTTTGCCCTGGAGCAATTTTGGGTGTCTGTGTAATGGGAGAGCAGCTGTTCATTTTACAACTCAAGTCCAAACTGGTGTTGACAGCAATGATTTTCGTCGTTGCAATGAAGAGGAGAAATGATTATTTTCTTCAAGTACATCCCAGAGAGTAAACTAGAGGACAGGCAATTGAATTTATAGGATATAGAAATTTATGTGGAAAAAAATAACAGAGAAGTAACAAACAGGTTTCTAATCACTGGAGGAATGAAGCTCTCTAATGAGAAGAGCAGTAAGTGAAGTAGCTTCAAAAGAGGACTCGGTAAGTCTTTGAAGGGGACTATTCAATGTGTTTTCTTGTTAGCTCTGAACTCAGTGAACCAGAATGCCTTTCACATGGGACTCATGCTTTAAGTTCTTGCTTGCTGGGTATGTTCATGTTACATTAGAAATTCTTTGTTTTCAGTATTTATCCTTCTTATGATGATAAAGTATGGTGGCAATAGAATGATGATGGGTGACAGCAGTGACAAATTTGCCTGTCCCAAAATAGTTCATTCACTGATAAGTGACAATATGAACTCTGTGACTGATTGTGCCTTGGCTTTCTAGTTATGAGTGTGCTATGTTGCAACTCAAGTAGAGAGAGGAAACATTCAAGGGAGGGCTAACGCCAAGAGCTCACTTGGGACAGTGCAGAGCTATTCTGTGATACCTGGAGCTCGATTGCACAGTTCTTTCTTAATTTTCTCTGAGTTATGCAACTTTGTGCTATGCAAGAATAACAGAAGAGCCATTATTATAAACCCCAGGTTCTGAGAAACTTCAAAACAAGGCAAATAGGTACATAATGGATTTATCGTGCAGTATTTTGGTTATGTAAGCATGGTACAACATGCTTCAAGTTACTATAAATTATATATGGGAACAAGGTCTTGGGATCCCGGCTTCCAAAAGTCTGAAGTCTTGGGGGAAACCTCTGACTCCTTTAGGCGAATATTAAAAATCAGTAATCTCAACAAGACCTGGATTTCCCTTCAGATGCCTTAACCCCATTCTCAGCAGCTGCCACTGTGTCACAACCCATAGAGAAAAAACTTAAGGGACTGTTTCGCTATAACTTTTCTGCACATCAGCCTCCAGAAGGGAAGAATTGTTACTGAAGTAGACTGCCACAGTTTCTTTTTTTACTTGATGGGAATGAAGACAATTTGAACTACAGACACAATATATTTCTTCAAAGAGAAAATAAAGAAAAAACAGATATAGAAACCCCACATTATCTTGCTGAAAATACATAGTGGTAGTAGGTGGGACTCTTTTTCAGTCATCTTTCTAGACAGCTTAGCTGATGCTTCAGAAGATTTTCACTGATGACATTAAATAAACTCATTGCTATTTTCATAAATCATAGATATTAAAACCCAAAACCTTCTCTGTGCATTGTCCCAAAATAAAATATTAGGGAAAGATGTACTCCTATTGTGCAATTCTGAATCTTTTGCAAACATTTCTTTGTTTCAAAATTTTTGGCATGAAAATAACTGGAAAATAATTGCATCTGGATGGGTCAGATCAACTACATTATGCTAAAATTCTCAAAATTGCACTGAAAATCACAACAAGAAACATTATATAACAAAGGATAAATTTAATATCTTGTTTAATTTTTAATGAGAAAATTACCATTTCTGATGGAATATTAAAATCCAGTTATTTCACAAGTTTCTTGGCATATTTACAAGTCCATGAAAAAATATTTAAATACAAGAACTATAGGTATGAACTAAATGTTAACTTATAAGTCCACAAATAAATGTTTTCTACTGTGATAGTAATGTCAGAAGCTATATTTCAATCATTTGTAATAATAAAACACATTTTTAAATATTTGTTTAGCTATTTATCTTAGTGGTTTAAAATGTTTTTATTCAGTAACCTAGAATATGTACAAAAATCATATCAATTGTTTAGTTCATATGATCCCAGGGGTAGTTTCATTTTCCTCTGTAGAATAATTATTCCTCTCCTTTCTCTATCCACGAGGCCAAAATCTGCTTAAACGTCCTGGGTTTTTTTGTCTGAGGGGATTCTCTTTTGGTGGAAAGATGGTAGTATGGCTTCTCCAAATTCGAATCTAAGAGGTGTGTTACTGAAAAAATTCAGTCTCTTAATCTAAGATTTTGATGACATGGAAAATTCATCTGTTAAAATGTCCCTGCATTTCTTATCTTGGGAAAAGTAATTTGCCTTTGTCTTAAGCAGTCTTTTACAGACACTGATGCAAAGAGTTACTGTACTTTTTCATAGTTTTGTGGCTTTGAACATGTCTCATGTTCTTGACAGCTGATTCCTTGTGTGCTTATACTGAATTTCTGGATTGTTCAATAATGTCTGCTAAATTCAGTAACAGCAATAAATAGCTGTTCCCTTTTAGCAGTGTATTTGACAAATCATGTTTACAGTTTTGTTTTGTTTTGTTTTGTTTTGTTTTTTTTCTCAAAGAGCTAGAGATGAAAAAAGGTTTGTTTTTCACTCATGGTTGTAGAAAATAAAGGGATGCGTATGCAGGACTCTCATTCAGATGTGCAAAACTGGAGGCTATTTGGAGTAGGGACAAATTTGACCCAGTTTTGGATCATAGCTTTTTTGCCCCTGGGCTTTGTTCTGAAGTAGATAGAAAGGAAGATCCACCCACGAGAAGTAGGACAGAAGACTAAAAATCATGCAATGAATTGCAGATACCAGACATGAAATATATTTGTCTTCTGCATAGGTTTCACAGTTTTAAAGGAAATCATAACAGCTTTATGGCCCGCTTATACCTCAGTTTCAGGCTCTTCTGGGGGTTAAAATATCTTCCTCTGTCATGTAAGCAAAAGCAATAGAGGTAGTTAAGATCTTACTTAAATTGATTTGGTGCAAGTATTTTACACATTTGCAGTTTCTCTTCAAGCCTGATCCATCAGCCAAACTTTTGTCAGTCAACTAAAACATCCTGGATGGTACAGTTTCTGGTAGAGAAAATTTTTTATTGGCATAAAAAGGCACAAATGAATGAGTATGAAAGGTACATATGGTATAATGCATAAAATTTGACATAATGCAAAAAATTGTGACAACGGCACAACAGCAAAAGCATCAGACTTCATGCATAGCCATACATTAAACTATGCTTCCCCAGTGTTTTTGCATTTCCATTGTTTAATGCAAATCCTCTATCATTGTTTTCAGCTAAATAAGTACGTGGTTACTGTGCCAGGTCTAATTTATTATTAGATCACACAATAGGTTTTTTCAAACTAAAAATGGAGAAGTGGTGACTGGCTTCCACTCTGTCATCACCTTCTCCTTGATGAAAACAGACTGTGTTGATGAAAGCACAGACTGAAGAGGCTGCAGACTGAACTCCAATAATTAGACACTGGATGGGTATGAATATTTGCTTCTTTGCTTAGGACCACTTAAACCACAAGATGGTTCTTCCCGCAGAGAGCTGCTCACTCTGGAATATTTTCCTGGTTCTTTTGAGAAAGGGCTTAGTTAGTTACAGCTTCCTCAATGGTTTCCCATTGTATCACCTTGTTCCCTGAAAATGCAGGTCTTTAGGAGCTGGTCAGAAAGGGTTTCTCATTGAATTTCATTAGAATTGATTCTAGGTTGGAGTTTCTGTGATGAGGCTGAAGCTCTTCAAAATGCTGACAGTGATGTAATTATTGGAATAGTGTTATATTGCAGGGCTGAGTTGTAGCATTCCTCGTTGTGCTCTGTGTTTACATGAAAGGAAAAGCTCAGAAAAGGAGTAACCGTGTTTCTGGTCCTCATGGTCCAGTCTTCACTTTCTTCGACTTCCATCTGATGGTCTGCTCAGCAACCATTCTAGCAACCCATCTAGAACTGGTTTTCAAAATATTAGTCACATTTTCCTTCTCTCTCTCATATTTGTAGGCTTTTGGACCAGAAGAGAAGTATATAAATCTACAAAAATGAGAAAAGGGAAAAAAGGAAAAAGAAAGTATTTGTTAGAGGAATTACAAATCTAGACTGTTCCTGGGGTGCCTTGTCTAAACCTAACCTGAATGTCAATGATAGGTTTCAGATAGAACAGAGAAATTCACTCTCATGTATCTCTAACTTACTGTCATGAAGGAAAACCCTGGTGATGAATTTCTCTGATTGAACCTCATACTTGCCACATCCTGTCTGTATTCATGAAATGCCCCTATTGCTCTCTGTAGGCTAAAATGTCTGCTGGCAAACCCATGTGATTGTATTTGTTGTTGAGTCACTGAGAAGAGTTTCACAATCATCTGTAGATAGAGCTCCCAGAAGCAGTTCCTGCTGTTGAAGAGCATGAGATGTGAGCCCCAGTGAGCCCCATGAGAATAGAGATGTGACCCCCAGTGAGCACCATCGGCTGTGAACTCATACATCTGAACAGTTGCAGAACTTGTTTTGTGTTTAATCCATGTCAGTAGCTATTGCTCCCTGCCACAAGAAAAACAGTTTGCCTGGCTGTTACCAATTCTCGTTTCAGCTTTCTCATGCTCTAGAGAAGTTATTTATATTTTGAATAAAAGACAAGTACCTGTTAGATAATTAACTCTTTAATAATTAAATAATTTTTTTACTGGAAAAAAAGGTAAGGCTTCTTTATTTTACAAGGACTTTACCTGTTTAGAATCATTTAGGTTTGAAAATACCTTTAAGACTATCAAGTACAACCGTTAACCCAGCACTGCTGTGTTCACCACTGTGTCCCTGTGCTCCACATCTACACATCTTTTAAACACCTCCAGGAATGGTGACTCCATCACTTCCCTAGATAGTCTGTTCCAATGCTCGACAACATCTTCCATGAAGAAATGTTTCCTACTGTCCCATGGAAACCTTCCCTGGCACAACTTGAGGCCATTTTTCTTGTTCTCTCACTTGTCACTTGGGAGAAGAGACCGATCCCCACCTCACTACAACCTCCTTTTTTAATTGCAGTGATGGTTATCACCTCACCAGCATGCCTCAGAGCTTACAGCTTACACCCTTAGACAGCAATGAAATCTGTGTTATCCCAGTTCCATTTTTAGTGATGTCTGAGCTGTTGTCACATAGCGTCCAAAGGTAGTACAGACTTGGCTGTCTGGGTTGCACTACTTATAGCACATCGATACATTCATTTTCAACTAACTCAAATTCACTGTCAAATCAATTCTAAAATACTGATGTCAGTACAGACTAACATCTCTGCTTGCTATTAACATTTGTGGGTCCAACGTGGACCACTCACTCCTTTGTTATGGCAGGTCTTACACCAAAATACACAGAATAGAATAGAATAGGATAGAATAGAATAGAATAGAATAGAATAGAATAGAATAGAATAGAATAGAATAGAATAGAATAGTTCACTTGGGAGGGACCTACAGTGATCATCCAGTCCAACTGTCTGACCATTTCAGGGCTAATAAATAGTTAAAGCATGTTGCTAACAGCATTGTCCAAATAGCTCTTAAACACTGACAGGCTTGGCACATCAACCACTTCTCCAGAAAACCTATTCTAGTGTTTGACCACCCTCTCGTAAAGAAGTGCTTCCTAATGTCCGGTGTGAACCTCTTCTAGTGCAGCTTTGAACCATTCTGCTGTGTCCTGTCAGCAGATACCAGGGACAAGAGCAGAATTATATCCTGGGATTTGATATCATCTGATGATGACATGGCTTGGTTATGGAGCTGACACATTTCAGAGTTTTTGTTAAAGCAGCTGGTAAGGAAATTTCATTCAGCTTCATCAGAGAAATAAATCAATAAATGTGCTATTTTTTTGGAAACAAACATTGTGCTTATATTAACCTCTTTACCTCCACAGAGCACAGACTGGCAGGATCAGGCCTATTTGATGTGTGGTTAAATACCATTCATTTCCAATGGTGCATCTCTTTTGCTACTGATTCTTTTGAACTCTTTATGAATACTTTCTGGATGATCTTTTCCAACCATTTTTTTTTAATCATACATTTGGAAGAAGAAAGAGTTATTACAAACAGTTAATGCTGTAATTTTCATACTTTTGAAAATATATTTGGAATATTAAGACTTCTTCACTGCAATCATAGAATCATGAAATCATAGAATGATTTGGGTTGGAAGGGACCTTATAGATCATTTAGTTCCAACCACCCTACTGTGGCCAGGGGCAAGTATGATCTAAATTGTATCTTTGATAGACAACTTTGAATATGTGATAACAGAAAGTGGGCAGAGGCAGGTTTTTCCAGCCTAAGGATGGTGTATGAAGAGCAATAAGATAATATTACCTCTTTCTGTTATCTCTGCCTCAGGAAAACATGCGACCCTTATACTTACTCGCTCACAGTAGCCCTGCTATGCCTAACTAACCTTGCCTCCTCACCTACGCAACGGTTTCAGGCAACTTCACTTGGATTGCACAGTTTACATAATGTAGTCATCATGGGTACAGTTGGACATTCTCATACCTTAAAAAAAAATAGACTAATAAGGCAGAAAAGGAAATGTTTGAAGATTTTAGTTAAATGTGCTAAGTAGAAAATCTATTGGGAGCCATAGGAAACTGCTTACCTAAAAAGAAAGCTAAAGAAACTACAAGCAAGAAACATCATTAGGTTTAGCATAATAGAAGTTTTCTAGAACTGGCAGAAAAGGCTCATGAACACCAACTCATGGCTGGTTTTCTCTAAGATTAGTATCCACTAACAAGATCTGGAAAATCAGATTAAAAGCTTTGATCATATGTTTAATGCTAATCTTCAAAGAAAGTCAGATGATCTTCGTAGCAACTTTGCTAAGTACTAACTACAGTAGCTCAGACATTTGGCTTAGTTCTGTAAGAATTTATTTTATTACTCATGCATCATGCAGAATATAGACATACTTTGTATTCACCACGTCAAATGAATTTAATGACTTCTATAAAATTTTATAGCTTTTTTGAGTGTGATTTCTTTAGAATGAATCAATGTCTTTGCTCAGTGGCCGGAACAGCTGCAAAAATATTGTGTTCACTGTGCATCCTTATTTCATTTGCTTAGTAAGTGTGAGCTGATTTTAAGACAGATGGGTCAGAATTTACCAGACAACTTTTCCTGGAAAAGTCATGGAATTTTTTTTTTTTTGGAGCAAATGCCTCTTTCTTCAATTTTCAGATAACATTTGTTTTCCCCATTTCATTAGGAAAAATAAAGAGAACAAATTAAATTTTTTTAATTTTAACTTTATTTACATGGGTCAGAAAAAAAGCAGTATGATAGATAAGAGATGTAAATAATCAAAATCATTTAGGAGGGAAAAGATATAAAAATAATTCACTGCTTTTCCGCTGATTCTTTTATAATTTTACCAATTTTAAGATATTTTCTATTCTTTACTTCCTTAATCATTGTAAATATTTCAAATTGCACTTCTATGTAGATGAAGCTAGAACATTTTAAGGATGGTTAATTCTACTTTAAACACAGGTTTGATTAGACTGGCTTCTGTGCTGTGCTTATTTTCCCCCAGCATCTTCCTGAAAACAGAGTGATAAGTAGTGATGGTGGAAAATACGCTTGTGGCGAGAAGGGATCTGTTACATGTATTTAATATATTCTCTGCCAATTGAGAGCTTTGGACTTCAGATGTCTCTGTGACATCTGTTGTTCTCTTCTTCAGGTGTGGTTTGGTGGATATCTGTGATATCTGTTGCTACTCTTCTACTGTGTTTACAGAAGATCTTAAGCTGAACAGTTTATTTCAAGACTATTTTGTGCTTTGTACTATTTGGAAGAATATGGGATAAGTATTTTTTGGATGTTCTAGACACTGATATTTCTGAAGCTGTAGAAGTCAAGATTTGATGAACCATGACTGTGCTCTGTGTTTAACCTTGGCATGGGTAGCCTTTGGGTGGAGAGATGGCAGAGTAATCTCTGGCTTTAGCTCTGTTCAGTGGAGGCATCCTCTAAATTACTGTTCAGAGATCAGAGTAAATAACAGCTCCAGACTGTGTATAATGAGTATATACTGAGTACAATTGCTTGAAGCACTTATGTACAGCCATATACATTGTAGATGTCTACATTTTGTCAGATATATCCCATCCTTCCAATGCTTTTAGTTTATCTACCCTTTCTTGGTGAAAAATAAAATCCTTGTTTTCCAATAGAAGTACAGACCAGGAGGGTCAGCTGGTAATGAATGTGTGTGTCATATTCATCTACAACAGAGAAGAACATCTCCTTTTCATCCTTTAGCTAGTCCACTGCATCAATGTGCTGCACCTTTTTTGGGAAACCCTAAGTCAGAGATGGTGTAAGGGGGGCTCTGTGTTTGAAATCCTCAAGTTATCCAGTAATGAGGGCCCCCCCAAAAAAAGGTGTTACACAAAAATTGCAAATTTCCCAGTGATGCAGATACAGGTCTGGAATCTGAATTTGAAGGAAAAAGATGTCACTGCTATGATTCAGTACAAAAGAAAATAAAGCTGTTACATGAGACAACTTGTGATGCACTTCCATGGGATCTTATACCACCAGTGCAGATCAGGTTGAGCATTGTTATTCCTATATATATTTAGAATCTGACTGATGGCATCTAAAGACCTAAAAGACCCTGTATCTAATCAAATGTTTCCCTTTTCTATGCAAATTAATGTAAAATATTTCCAGTCCTAAAACATCTCATTTAATGAGTCGGGAAATTCTTCATCACTTGATGACTTTAAAGAAGGATTTGATGAATTTCTTTAAAAAAGTACTCAAATATAAGGTCATAGAAGTTGCATAGAAGATAAGAAACCCTGGAGAAGTTTCTGGTCTCTGTATTGTGAAAAGGTAAAACAAAATGAAGGAGTAGATCCTACTAGGTATAAATATACTTGTAAATTACTTCTTCCTTATTAAGCCTTTTGGTGCACTAACTTTTACTTAGTGTTTAGTGGTGTTCATTTCATAAGCAGCAACAATATTTAACATGAGCTGTAACATGAGTTGAAGAAAGGGAAGAATGGCCAGTGAGCCTCAGTGTTGCAGAGAGCTCTTCTTTGATGAATGGCACATGGCAGTGACTTCCTTGGCAGCTTCAGCTTTGTGTTCTCTTTAGATAAGGAGATTAAAAACACTTGTCAGAACTGTACCATTGGCTTAGGAACAGGGAGAACACTTATTTAGGTCATGCATACAGAACCTGTCAAAAAGAGGTCATTGAAAATCTGCACTGAATTTACAGTAATAAGGACTTCTACCTTGGTCATAGTAAACCCATAGTTACCTTGATGGAGGCTGTGTGGGGTAAGAGGAGGAGCAGAAGAGATTCAGAGGGCTACAGGTTTGTCAAGTGCAGTTTGCCCATATGCAGCCACCACACACAGAGAGCACCTCTCCAGTGTGTTGCCTGAATTCTCTTTGAAGTTTTATGTGTATGCACACATACATATAGGCATGTGTTGTTGTGTGTGCGTCTAAAAAGATTCTGTGCTGTCCTACTGGGCCAGCTCTCCAACATAATCCTGTGTCTGTTCATGCTACCACTAGACCAGTGTGCTTCACATATGTTTTGAATGAGCAGTAGCAGTCTCCAAAGGATATCCTGCTTTGTAATTTCTTTCTTTTTTTTTGATTGCGGTGTCGCGGCTGCTTACAAGGAACTGCTATGCTGCCTCTTGTGAAATGGTTGTAGCAACTGCAACTGATTCAAAGTCTTGCCAAAGTCATCTGAATTCTCTTGTCAGGCATAAAATTAAATGAGAACACAATAAATCGTCATGAAATTAAAAGGAGGGAGTCTAGGTGAGAAGAGCAGAAAACGTTTTGCCTGTGAGTCTCATTGAAAACTACTGCACTGGCATCTGTGAGCCCGATGTTCGATGGACTTTGAGAGAGATGGAATGATGCTCAGGTTCTGGCTGGTATTAGTAAATTCTGTGGTACTGAAAAACATTCCCAGGTACTAGATCTCAATCTGTCCTGCTGGAGTGGTTGTTGCATGGCTTCATTTCAGATCAACCCTCTGGTTGGTTCCCAGGCTCTATTCAGGGAACATAATGTGTCAGGGACAATTCCCATGTGACCTCTTTGGAAGTAGAAAACTACCTCAGAGATTAACAGACTTTAATAGCCTGGGTGTGAGCTCTTCATGCCTCTCAGCCACCATATCAGTGAATGATCTCAATTGTATTTTCTCTCCTACTAGAGATGTAGCCTTAGGCTTTAGACTTCACCTGAAATGCCATCTTACATGCTTCATTCTAGTAGCCTCAGTCCTACAGTTTCTCTTTGGTCACAGTGATTCTGTCTACAGCTGGAGATCCTCATCCAGCACTGATTAAAGCATTAGCCCAGCTACAATCACGTTACCTCTGGTCTGTCAAGCATTTTTGCAGGTGGTATCTCCTCTAGGAGCCTCAGAGACTGAGTGGTGATAAAATAAAATAATAGTAAAAAAGAAAAGAATTAGTCTTGTCACAATTCTAGGAGATGACTCACAGGCCACAAAGGATACGGCAACCACTTTACGAAATCTGGGGAATTTTTCAGTTCCTGATGAAAAATGAAAATCTCATAAATTAAATTTCTTTAGGAAGTTTTTTTTATTTTCCAAAGGATTTTGCTGACATTCATTATTTTTGGCGAAGTGCTATTAAGGCACAAGTCCAGTTAAGTCCTGCATGACTCTCTACCAACTCATGGGAGGCTGTCATGAAAGGTGCCTGCAGTATATGGGGTTTCACTGGACTGTTGCTCCAAAATGGTACAAAAATGCTGACTGCTTTTAGTCTGGAAAGCCCAAGAGAAACACTGACTGTCACAGCTTTAAGCGGAATGCTGATTGATTGTTATCCAAAAGAACTTTACATTTTTCACAGAAGAGGTTCTCGGTCCCCTTGGTCCCTGGTTTCACAGTAGCTGAAGGGGCAGGCCTGTAAAGCTCAGTAGAAGAATTAGTTTTTAGGATATCTTCTGTAAACTTGGGCTGAAATGTATCCAAGTAAACATTGTCTGCCATCTTTTAAGTGATAATTTGATTGATGCTCTCACAGGAAAGGTGTGCATCCATCTTCACCTTCCCCAGCTGCTGAAGCATCTGTTTAGGGGGTAACAAGTCACTTGGGTCAGTGATCTATGGCTGGACTTCGACCTCCCTGGTAAGTCAAAGGACTGCAGAAATAATGTTGAATTTGGACCCTAAATTATGCAGATGAGACAGTCTATACAGATTAGAAAAAAGATAGTCCAGAGCTTTGAAGGGTCTGAGGTTTGGCAGAGAGATATGCAGTCAGTGTCTTAGGTGCTTTGTACATGTTTAAAGTTGGTTGTCGTTTTGACTAAAGACTAAGTGACACAATGATAGAATACATTGGTCTTAGGTCTGCCTTGTAAAGAAGGATGTTATAGAGTGTAGTTGGACAAACAGCAGACATTGAACAGGACCTCCTATGGCATTAGATTTCTGTGGCACTATTAAGCAAACCCACTCAAACAGGACTGAGATGACTGAGAGCATGTGCTCTAAAAAAACCCCTAATAACCAAGCCACAAAACCACATTATGAAGCAGTGGAATATCCAGAAAATAAAAAAAGAAAGAAAAGGCTTTTGCAACTTTTTATGGGGTTTTAAGGTTGGACCAATGACTTCTGTCTAAGAGTTAGGTTTGTTTTTCTTACCAAAGAAAGCTTCCAAAAGAAAGGTTCCTAAAACTTGAATGTGCTATAAGAGTACCTTGAAGGAAAAGTATTGGGTAATACCCAGGTGCATGACAAATATCCTATCAGATAGGAAGAAAATGTGGTGATATAGACAAGAAAGCAGGTATGTTATGCTTATCCACATGAGTGAGGTAACTCATCAAGTTTCAAAGAGCAAACTGCTAAAATAAATAGGCCTGAAACCATTCTCTTCTTATCTAAAATTAACTTTCAAAACAGGGCAGATACATGCAGATCACTTTTGATTTCTTGAGGCAAGTCTCTGAACTGTACTGACTCCTGAACCATGTTCAAATGATAGTTTGTCCAGGACGAAGCTGTGTCAGGGACCAAGTTAATAATTCAAGATTATAGACTATTACTTCTCTGCCACTGTTTAATTTACTTCACTGATGACAATGTACCAGTATGTCCCACATACATTTCAGGATTTTAATCCTCAATACTACAAGATGACAGAGGTTCCAGTGTTGATCTTGCAAAGCTCTTTGGGATAGGCCTGACATTAAAGCAGCAATTCCTCATCTTAGGGTCCTACAGACTCCTGTCACACAACAGGTAAACTGTTATCCCATGGCTCCTTAGAAAACCACAACACTAAACAACATTATGAGTTTATATACATATTTCTGTTGATCCTCACTGAGCAGCAGTAAAAACTGTAGCTTGTGTGCTTTTTAAAAATAAATGTTGCAGATAATGATGGATTTAATTTTGTTTTTCTACTTTCTGTTACACAATGATAGGTCAGAAATAACTCTCTCAGGATTGAGTTAGCCCAGTTTTGAAAGAGTAACAATAATTCCTTTCCTTTTTAATTGTTTCAAGGAGTTTGCTTGGGATTAAGGCTTATCAGTCTGTTCATATATTATTTATTTTCCAAACTGACCTCAAATTTATCCCCTAATTTGGATTTCATATTTCACACTTCTACATTTTAAACTGTTCTAACATCCTACATTGTTATGTTGCTTCTCCGCAGGTAACTCAGGAATAGACCGATTTCTGGAAGGAAATTTAAAGGGTCGTTTTCCAGGAAATCCTTGAATTTGCAATGTTTATAAACTATTTTCAGGTACCATTTCTTCCCACAGTCCACTTCTCTGTGCTTTCAAAATTATTGTCCCCTTCTAATCCTTCACTGGGGCAAAAGCATGTACCAGGGTCCCACGTGGGCTATCAAAGGGATAAGAGTCATGATGATCTAGCAAATAATAGCAGAAGAAAGAGGAAGAACACCTACGTGTATAGCGTGTCAGAAGCTCTAATGAATAACTGAGGTACTTTTTCTTTGGAAGGGAAAATAACCTAGCATCAGACTAGGAAGTAGATTACAAGAGAAGGTGCCTTTTACACCTGCAAGCATGAACAGTGACTGAAAGACTCCGGAAAGCAATAATTTAGATACTTTGAGGGAGGAAATGAGATTAAAAAGAGATATCATCTCTTCAGTAGTGTAAATACTTCATGCCCACTCAGAGCATTCAGCTGAAGGTTTAAGTCTGTGCAATGCCATGAAACAGTGTAACAATACCATTCTGATACAAGTTAAACTCACCCCAAGTAATTAACTATAGTATTATATGGTTTATGTCCCATGGCTTTCCTTCTGTAGTTAGAAAGGGATAAACCTGACATCAGCTTTTGTTTTTGGTATCATTTACTATGACCAAAATCCCTTTGCATTGTTGCACTTTACACAGGTACTAGAAGAGAATGAAGTTCTCTGAAGCACATTTTTTTCCTATACACATGGATAGAGCAATCAGATTAAATTTATGTAATCACAGAATACAGAACTTATCCTGTATGCAGGTAAAGTGGGAAGCTTTTCTCTCGTGTTATACGCAGAACATTGCCTTTTCCTTGTCCCTCCCCTTTCTAGCTCTTGTCCTGGGAAGCTGGGACCATGATGGCATTCATAGTCCAAGGCTAATCCTTCTGTTGAGTGCCAGGACATGGTCCAGAGCTGTGATTTTTGCAAATATTCCCTTAATCTGTTATGGACAGCATTCATCAACTCCATGACATGACATAGAGAATGTACCAAGTCTCCTTTCCTTTAGTGTCCTGTTTGACAACCTTCTTGAATGTAAACATAGCATGATATTTCATCACCAAGCCCCATACTTAGTGCAATTTAGCTGTGAACATGAGCTTGAAGGGCAAGGTCATGGAGCCATCTGAGATGTAAATACAGGTAAGTCTATATTGACTGAAGGAACTAGACCTGAAAATTTATTTTTCTTTATATGACTTAAATTTGCATCAGATATCTTCTGAGTCTCATTTTTCTATAGTTATTTAGTGTTGGCATTGTGCTAATGATGAAGAGTTCCTGCAATGGATCAGACTCCATTTTTAAAGATGTTCTAAAAACAGTGTAACAGCCCAGAGGAAGAAAGTGGCTTCAGGACCCTTTCTTGTATATCACAACAATGGTATTCTTCCTAGAAAACCCATAATTTAATGCTACTAAAAGCTAAATATCAATAGTTACCTATTTTCACCTGGCCACAAGGAAAGTGCAATACTTTCTTCAAAGTTATCTCTTGACCAGACTTGCTTGCGGGGACCAGTGGGGCCTTTTCATCATCTGACATCTAGTGGTAGCGCTGTGCAATAGGGACAAGGTAAAAAACAAAGACAGAGTTGTCATACTGTGGGAAAATTCCAGCCATTCATGATCTCATATCGTGAGACCATTTCATTTTGTGATAACCAACCTATATTTTTAAATTGGTAGTCTTCATAATGTAGTGTAATGCACTTAGTGGTGCAGTAACAAGTGTGTGTTTCTCTCTAAAACAGATGAAGTATTGTGCATTTAAACATGCATTGTGCTCTTTCATAACACAATCTTCCCTTAATTTTAAGAACTAATAATTTTTGGGAAAAAAAACCTTAGAGGCTTATTACAAAGTCCTTGCTGAGTTTATAATGGAGATAAAATATATGAAATACAAATTGGAGACATCATTGACAAAAATTAAAAAGTTAATTGTCCTTTTAAAGCCAGAAACCCCACAACTCCTCACCTGCGTATTCGTGTATTCTTTTCACATTCCTGAAAAGAGGTGGTAGTTTTCTATGTGAGGAACACCATGACCTCTGGGTCATTCATGCTCCTAGTGCTGTAGCCCACATTCCTGGTCACCTGAACACCCAGGAAGGCCTGCATCTCTAAGATTTCTTATCATGCAGCTGCTGCTATCCTCACAGACTGATGCTTTCCCTTTTGGGTATGATACTTGTCAAAGGACTCCTAAAAACCTACAAAAATTCAAGCAAATTTTTCTCATTGACGTGTCAATATTTTGATTGATGTAAATTGAGTATTTTCCAATACAAATTTTACAATCTGAATTGTATGAAATGCTGATTAAAAAAATAATCTAGATGATGATATAGTTCTTAGAAAAGTCTGGCAATGAAAAATGAGCAATTATTAATATAAAGATAGTGTAATTTATTTATACCAAAATTAAATCTTATACTGAATTAAGGTTCAATTCAGAATGAGAAGAAATTGTAATGTTGGAATTTCCTATGACAGCAAACATTCTGGTTTTGACAAGCTTAGATCATTTGCATCAGTTTTCTCCAAGGCAAATAGAAATTTCACAAAGTCTAAACTACAATTTTACTCTAGTATGTAAAGAGATTATTATTTTGTAGATGATTACTGCTCAGCTTTTCTGATTCAAATACACAGATTGTGCCACTCTGTGACTTGCACAGACCCTTGTCTAGCAGTAGCACAGGAAAAATACTGCTGTTAAATCTACTATTTTTTCTGTCAAATGAGTGAGATAAACTTACTATTGTGCATGGAGATAAACTTACTACTGTACATGGCAACGAAACAAGACCTTTGTCTCTTTGTCGGATAGCATACGATACTGGCAATTCCAGCTGCCAGCCAAGGAGGATGGTACCACTGCTGGAGGAAGACAATTTAATTTAGACTAAGAGAAAGGACTAGGAACCCTGTGTCTTGCACACCAACAACACATAGCTGTGCTGTGTTACAGAGTATTCACATTTTTTCTTCAGTGTTCAAAAAAACCCCCCGGCAGTCTGGTCTTTCTCCTACAATGTCAGCCTGGCCTTGGTGACTGACAGTAGGTGCAGAGACCAGGTTTTTGAGAAGTCCACACCTCCCTGAGCATGGTTCTCTGGCTACCTGTGCTGAAGAAGGGACAGACTCCCAACAGAGGTGGATGCAGGGATAACTGTGTGGTGATTTTTTGCTTGGTGTTGCACAAAAGTGTTACCTGAGGGCTGCGTCCATCTTTTCTATAAGTCTCTTCTGTTAGCTACACACAGGGAAAGCATTCAGTAAGAGACTTGGGACTGACTTCTGGTCACTTAGCTTGGCCACATGATTTGAAGGTGTCCAAAGGACCATTCATTGGTCCAAGCTCTGATCTCTCCATTAGGCATATGGGCAGCTGTGGTAGAGCTTTCCAGATAGCTTTCTCTACTAGGACTCTGATTTGTGGCCACAAAGTGCTCCATAAACTGAAGTCATGCACGGCAAGTGAGGGTGATTAAGAGGCTGGCTTCAGAAACATGCTGCTCTGAAATACAACGCTAGTGCTTTCTAGACATACTTATCCTAGTGTTAAAGGCTAAAATTCCTTTGTCCCTTGCTGTAGAGAGATGCCCCAAGAGATAAAATCTTTATTTTCACCTACAGGCAGTATGTTCCCTAAATTCAGGATAATTTTTTTCCACGAGTATTTTGTCTCACCATCACTCTAAAACTTTAAGAATGGCATCATGATGGTCAAATTCATCCCAAATTGCAGAGACTTTTCCTGATGGTTACATATCTTTAGAGGCTCAGATCCATTCAATAGGACACCAGACACAAGGATATAGGTGGAAATCAGATAATTAGATAACTAGGACTTGGTCTTCACAGACTAAACAAATTCTTACAGAAATGCCATGTGTGCAAAAATATCCCACAACATATTCAGAAATGGATGAATGACCTCTGTATTTACCTTTGTGCAATTTACATTTTATTTAGATAGACTTCTGCCTTTTAATAACACTGATTCCCAAAATTATGACCTCCAACAATCTGCACCTGAGGATGAACTTTGCAAAACCGGAGGCAGAGATAGAAAGGTTTGCAAAGTGGCAGGTTAAGCTCTGGGGATGAGAGTCGAGGGGACTGCAAGGGGAAGGAAGATGGTGGGGTCCATTCTCATTTATGCACAGATCGTTTTGAATGTAACAGTGTGAATGTACATTTCTTCAGCCAAGTGCTTGAGAAATGACCATGCTTTGTGTGAGCTTTGTTGAGGTAGTACATTTTTATGGTCTTAATGAGAACAGGTGTCTCATCAGGACTCTGATTATGCAAAACATTTCAAAAGTACAGTTACATAAATAGGTGTTTGAATTTTGGCATGAGCTTGAAGGCTTTCCTGAATCTGCACCTTCTTCTCTAACTAAAACCTGTTCTCTAGCTCATGATGCACACAGGTTTCACTGTGTTCCTGTTAATGAGGAAATAATTTATCATGTTTAGAAATGAAAAAGACGCCTTTAATAGTAGTCATTCTCCTCCCATATTCTGTACACCTCTGTAAACAGACACTTGTTAATGTGCAGAATTTTGCTCCAGAACATACCTGTACACATACCTGTACCAGTTTGGTCTCCTCCTGAGATCAGTGTAAACTTTTCTTGCTTGCTGACACAAAGTGTTTCTTTTATGCTAAAAGCTTGGTTTGTTCACAGTAATCCTGTTTACAGTAGCATGAAGTGATAAATTCACTTCCCAGCTGCTTGGAAAAATACAATAGCCTAAGCTAAACTGCATCACGGTGAGTTCATATATTTATTGTGTAAATCATTTCCCTTATGATTTTGGGTGAAAATCAAAACCACTAGTTATAAAAGTAATGATGATAGTCTGAAACATAGTTAAAGATAAATACACATATATATTTGTATAATATACATACACATTTGAATAATGTTTCCAGTGCTTTTTGTAAACTATTTATTTCTTATATTTATTATCCAGTTTTTCTATTTAATAATTACATTTCCCATATATCTGTAAGCTATTTCCTTTCTGAAAACATCTTCATTTTTAAATATTGATTTTTCATCCTAACCATTGTAACTATCTCAGTCTAGGGCAAAACAGCTTTTACCAGTTCCCGTAATAACTGCTGACAATTTAGGGGACTCAGTCCTTCAGGACATAGTTTCTAGTACTCTATCAGTGCTTTTCTATAGGTTTTTAGTGATTTTGAATCACCACCAATGTGGCAAACACACAGCTCAGTTTATTTAGTTTAAATTACACTATTAATAGATTTAACAAAGCATTTTTCATTTTAAAATCTAAGTGTTTCTCCTCTCATACTTTTCTCTCCATAAAATACCTTCATGCAAACCGTTCTTAGAAACTATCTTGAGCCGAGTAACCGCACAAGTGAAGTTAAGCATCTGAAGAGCTGAGCTGCCAGGAGCCAGCCTGGAGCAGGTGATGGGACAGCAGTGACCGCGGGGTGGAACCGTAACCGCTGGGTGACATCTGTGCGCGGTGACAGCTGTGACCCTCGCGTGCCAGCTATAACCGCAGGGTGGCAGCTGTAACAGCTGTGTGGCATTTGTGACCGCGGGATGCCAGATGTGACCGCGGGATGGCAGTTTAGACCAGTGGCTATGATCTGTGACCCCTCAGTGGCAGCTGTGACTGCAGGGTGACAATTGCGACCTTGGAGCGGCAGCTGTGACCCCCGACTCAGAGCCCAAGGGACCCCGATGTGCAGGGCAGTGGGTAGCTCCGGCTGGTCCCTGCAGTCTGTGGCCATGGCATATATAGGCTGTGCTCACCAAAGTGAGTTTTGCAACTCCTGTCTCTTGAAAGAAGCAGCATTTTCTTTGTCAGTCTGTGCTAATCTCCCGTACCCACAGCAACTGCTCCAAAAGTAACCACCATCTGCTTCCATCCAAGCTCAAACAGATGCCCCACAGTCACAATATTCAAAGGCTGAGTTGCTCACCCCAGACCTAGTCTTCAGGAGCTTATGTTGGATTTTTTTCTCATAGTTTAAAACCTTGTCTTACTCATTTATGTGGAGGCTCTATGTTTCTTGGTTCCACAAGCAGCATTTGCTTGTAGCATAGAGAGAAGCCATTTCCACACAGCTGAGGAGACCTCCTGCTCCTTTAGCCTTTACAGACTGCAGAGCCCCACAGAGCCTGCACAGAGCCACACGTACTCATGGGCAAGGCACTTCTGTAGGAGCACACAAACATATACACAGATCTATGTCCACTCACTTATTGAAAGGTAGCAAGATACAATGCTTACAGATCATAAAAACACATGAAGCCCATGATGCATAAGGAAAAAAACCCCAACCGCCCCCTTTCCTGAAGCTGATCTAATTAATGAGTGCAGACAGACCATGAAAAACTGATTCACAGCTAGAACCACAGAACCCACAACTCAAACCTGTCCTCTCTACAAAATACAGGTACAGGGTACACTCAGTAAGGTCACTGAGATGGCTGTCATTAAGAGTGCTTACCCTGCAAGGGTCTCTGCCTGTGTCTCTAGGCCTCAGAGAAGTGCTCTCACCTGTTTTGGCCTGGCACATTGTCCCTCTCATCCTCAGTTCTTGTTGAAGTTCCATCTCAGTACCTGTGATGTGTGTACTGGTTTTCAGTTCTCTGCTTTGGGTATGGCTCTGGCAGGTCTGAAGGATCAGCGTTCAAAAAGGTTCAAACTCCATAAGATGTTCAAAGAGCATGTTGGCTACCAGTGCTTAAACGTTGGCCTTGCAGCTTCCTTGCCTGTTATCCAGAATTGGGAAATTAGCATCAAGAGGCATGAAGTTATGAGTGAGTGCAGGGAAGGGTGGTTATGTACATCCAGGTAATGATCCATTCTTTCTCTGCACTTTAGCTCCCATGCTCATATTTTTTTTCCTTTAAAGTATCAAAACCTTAAAAAGATTCATTATCAGTTTTCTCAAGGCTTTTGGGGCATCTGTCTGGCACCTGAGAGCACAGGGAAGAGGTTGCTCACCTGAGAGGGTAAGGTTTTTAAACTCTGGTTATAGAACATGGGTTTTAAGCTCTACTCTGGCAAGTATTTGATTATACAGAGCTCCTTCTCCACTCTGTTAGCCAGTGTTGGGAGATCAGGTTCCTGTAGGCAAAGAAGTGAGTATGACTTTTCAGGACAAGCTGCTAGGAATGCTGTAGTTTGTATGTCTCAACAACACATTGCATTAGGATATATAATTTCCTCATTTCAATCCAGTCTCATCATCTTATGATTTTATGATTCATCTGAAAAACAGCTGGTAAAAAACATAAATTGGATGAGAAACAAATGACCATTTTTTCTTAGTGATATGAAACAACTGGATTAGCTTTCTCTTTGGTTTTATATGTCTTTTCTGCCTTGCCTTGTCTGCCCTTCCAAAACTCCTCTGGTAAATAATAGGGGTAATATGATATTACAAAACTGAATGAAAATGTGCAGCGGAAAGCAAGAAGAATATTTAATGAAAACACTAAGAAAATTATTTTAGCTTGACCACATGGGATCCTCTTTTTTGTGTGTGTCTGTCTGGTCCAGCTGCAACTGAAGGTACTGGTCAATTCAGCCAAGCCAAACATAAACTCCATAGTTCCTACAGGTTTTGTGGTAAATAGCAGCTGGCTAGAGGAGAAAAAACCTATTAATGGCAAGTCAGATAACTCACCCCTCGACTGGACTGTGGGGCCAGTGGTTGGTCACCCCACAGGTAACTAATCAGCATTACTCAGCTAGATACCTAAATGTGGTATGGGGCATGCATTATGAGGAGCTATAGGTGGCACAAAAGAGTGCTGGGGAGGTGGTATTGGGAGCTCTATAGGGTTGTGGGAGGATATGGTGAGGTGCAAGACATAATACCATGTTGGCCAGGTACTTGGCAGAGATGGAGGGATAGGACCATCACCAAGCACTCATCACTTATGAATTTCTGCTCTGACACTCCTATTCTGGTTCCTATTACTCCAGTGAAGTGGTAATAAAAGAGGGAAAACTGAGTGATCAAGCTGTTATTGCTAATCAGAAGTCAAGTCTTTTTGTGTTAGGAATGACTTCTTAGGCCTTCTTTGCAAATAAAGGAAAAGCAGTAGTCATTGCTTTATTTATTTTTTCAGGTGACCCGTGAACACCCCAGTGTGGTTTAACATAATGCCAAAGCTACCAGTCAGAAAACTTCAGTAACAGCATTTCACTGTTAAATATTAACTTTCCTTAAGACAAGGTATTTATATAAATTATGAAGCAATGTTTGACCTGAGAAAAGAAGGAGCACAGAGAAACAATCATGTTTATGTACCTGAACACAGAAGAACTTACCCGTGTATTACAAAGAAATGAATAATCTCCTTGATGACTCCATGAATAACTGTTTCTTGCAGCTTAAATTAAAACTGTATTTCACACTGAACAGAATGTCTGAAAGAGTAATCTTGCCTCTGAATACAAACACATGGGTATAACTTGGAGCCTCTGTGATTGTGCTATTGGACTGTGCTTTCTATACAGACATCAGTTGAACTAAATGCTGGAGAAGAGAAGGCTGGAAATACAGAAATAGATGAGGAACTGTCTCCATCCCACCTGCCTCCAGTATGTCCTGCTCTTGTCTTGTGGAATATCACAATCACTCCACAGACAGTGATGTCCAAGCAGGTGCCTTCAGACAATTCTGTCACTGGCTTATGGTGATACAAAAAGCTGCTGTGGTAACTTGCCAAAAAGCGAACACTGTAGAGGAGAAAAATAGGATGTACTTATATATTCTGAGTAAAAACTGAAAGATACCCATCAAAGACATTATAAATTCCACCAATACTTATCTGTCTGAAAGTTAGCTGCTCTAAGCTAGTTGACTGACCTTCATCTGCAAAGAGATGTTTTCTCTGGGGGCTGAAGGCACCAGTTTGCCCCAGAACAGTCTTCGAGATGAGATATGTTGTGGAGAACTTCTCCCTTGTCTTTCGGTACAGGGATTTCCCTAACTCATGTAGATACGTAGCTAAACAGTAAGTAGTCAGATGAATCTCACTCAAATGTCTACCATTTCATCCTAATTTAAGATTAAGTTTTGTTAGGGATCAGATTGTAATGGTGTTCACCATGATTAGTTTTGTAAATCAGTGAAACAGCATATTTGAGCCTCTGCTTTGGTTTTCTGGTGGGAAAAAACCCTGCAGGTTTCTCATAGCAATAGCAGCAAAATGATGGTACTCCTTCTGTTTACACAAAACCATGTGGGAAAGGTTCAGGTTGGGGTAAGTCCATTGTTGTAAAAGCACGTAGCAAAAAGAAATATTTTACTCAAGCGTGCAACAGGTGTGTTAAACAGCCTGTTTATGTGAGAACCAGAGAACAGGAGGACACACCAATTCTGAGATCAAATATACCCAGTCACACAGGCAGTATGGCCAGACATTTGCCAGTGTGTTCTGGGCCTGTCTCCAGAACTAAATGTAAAATAAATACCTGGAGAGGATATGACTGTAACTCTATAGATTTTGTCTCATTTTGTGTGAGGAGTTTGATCCATGTGTGATGGTAGCATGCATTAAATCTCAGATGTATTTTCACTTGAAGCACATGGTTTGAGTTAGTGGAGCAAAGACTGTACTCTGTGATGTTGTAGTTGAATCTATTTCTTTAATAGGACAGAGCTGATCTGTGAAGGATGTCATTCACAGCTTTACAAAAAGTGGCCACTGATGAAATGCTAATTGGCTATGCTATAAAGGCAGATCAGGGTGATTATCAGGTGGGATACTGTATTTAGACCCTGGGGATGGAGGGTGATTTTGATGGCAAAATGTGAAAGGAACAAGGCTGCAACAGCTGAAGAACAGGAGAAGATGCAGGAGAGAGGACAGAAAAGCAAGTGACTAATGAAAAGTCTGGCTCGTGCAGATGGAGAGAAAAGATCACTTTTTGGAGAGAAAAGAAGCAAAATACAAACACTGTATGTTGGAAGGATATTAGCATATTAAGCCACAGTCTTTCATATGTCAGTTTGTCTTCAACAGATGAAACAGAAAACAGTGACATCAACCAAAGCCAGTTTATTGCCAAAATATTTGAAAACCCCTCTGGAGTATAAACTAATGAATTATGTTGTACATTTTGTACTTATTTGCGAAAAATGCTGTTTTGTTCTAGCCTTTAGAGATACAACTTGAGCTGACATGTTCTTTCATTAAAATACATGAAAACCATTTATGAAAACTAGTCCTGTTGCCTCTTCTGTACGTGTAGTATTGTATATATTAACAAGTTCTGAGATCTCCAGAATTATTGTCTTTTGCTGAATGTAAGAAAGTTTAATGATATTAACAGTTAAACCAACTGTTACTCTTTGTTTCTCGGATAACCTTTTTAGCAATAGGGTCGAATTCCCACTGTTTCAATTCATGGAAGAAGTAGAATAATCCTGGAAATGAAAAAGCAAAGCATCATGTTACGGATACAAGAAATAGCTTCATTTTGACAATCAGGGAACACAAAAGAGAGCATCTCTTAATTTCTGTCTTTTGCAGGATACAGCAATAATGACATTCATCATAACTTCAGAACTTATGATCTTTAGAAGTAAAGTGATTTTACTTAAAAACTCATTCCATTTACCTTTCTTTTGAAAAACAGCATCAACCCTCTGGCTAATTCCTGGAAAGTCATCGACTGTCAGTCTAGGATAACCCTCCTCCATGGACTGGCTGTTTTCATCAAACCTAAATCATATGAAGGGAAATGTGTAATTTTACACAGAGTTTTGACATACAGTTAAGCAGCTGCTGAAACATGCCCACCACCTGCAGCTTGACTGATTTCACTGGGGTTACAACAGAAAGTTGTATTATTAGGTCACAAAAATGTCTGCAGGGTGCTGGCCGTTGTGTTTTCCATGAGGTTGCTACTTGTTTGCCCATAAAGGCAGATATAGCTCCAAAAAAGCACCTGAAGTAAGAAAAATTGAAGGAAGATTCACATTTTTGACAGCAGGGATGAGATTTACCTCCTCTAATGACAGCATTGTGGCAGACAGTACACGGAAACTGGACAGATTAATTTCTGCTATAGTAACTGCACATATTTATCATAAGAATGATAAAATATTGTAGATAGTCCTCTACAATATTTTTGTGAGATGGAACTGAATTAAGGGGGTTGAAAGGAATACCTAAAAGGTTCTTCAAAGAAAAACAAGGAAACAAGCTAGCCTTTGTTTTACTTCTCCTTGGATACAAGAAATATTTTTCACAGGGACATGAGGTTAAGAGAATGAGTTATTAGGTAAGAAATGTGTGTTGTGGTTTTCTTGCATGCTATTGTCTTGTGACCAAGGCAGTAAAATAGCACTGCAAGATATTGTAAAGAATCTTTCCAAAACAATCAAAAACAGAGGGCAGGAAACCACATGAATCTCAAAATCCAGCTGACACCATATGTCTCACTGAGGAACCCCACAATTAGTCACGATAAAGTCTGTGTGACCCACATATGCTCCTGGTTGCCTGCAAAAGGCCTTTGCAGCCATTGTTCTTGCACACAGAAAGAATCTATCAACTTACCAAAGCTGATTTTTGCTTCCAGCTGCTTGGTGTTTCGGTATTGGGAGTCACTCATACCGGTTTGGGAATAGGGTTTAGAAGAGAGACATTGAAAATCCAGTGCTAATCAGTCAAAGACGGGAAGGAAACTCTCACTTTTATTTTTCTAAATAGGGTAAAATAATCCAGGACTTTTCAGAAATCAGAGAAATCCTGCACAAGCTGTCCCAGCCAGCCTTCTGCTGAAGCAGGTTGTCTTTCAGATCTTTATTTTCTGGAGACACTTTCTTACCTCCAATACTTGTCACCTATGAAAAAGTCTGTCTTCCCCGTGTGTTTGTTACAAACAGCTGCATCAATTTTCTTGACTCCTTTAGGGAAGCCCAGTGTGTTGATATTCTTTGGATAACCAAACAATACCTGATATCCACTGATAACCCAGAATTTATTGCCTGTTAAAAGCAATAAAAATATTTAGTTTCACCTGTCATTTTCAGACAGTAAAAGGAAAAATACACCCCTTTTTGTAGGTTGTAGGAACACTGGATGAAATGTTCTAAATTTTTATCTTATTTATTTGAAAAGTGAATTTTATGTCCACGTCTACTCTTTCTTCCTCCCTTCTTCCCAAAAAATTAAAGTTAAGAAAAAATTAAAGAAAATCTCATACTTCACCTTTGAAAAATAGGATCTGATCTTTCATGTTTTCATATGCAGCTTCAATAGCAGGTGGCAGATTTGGCCAGAAGGAAGAAATTAATTCACGTTCAGCTTCTGAGTTATCAGGATAGACCCGCCATAAGTGCCTGATTTAAATATGAAACAGGTTTTATAGTACATAATAAACCACAGACATTTCTACATATACAAAAGAATGTGAAAAACATTGTCATTTACAAGTTCTTTCTTGTTAGTGGAGTGCTGCCTGGGTTAATGTGTCAGAAAGGAAAACACTCCCCACAATGGCAAGTGTGGGGTTTTTTATTCTGGCTTCTTTCTGGCATTACCCTTCTCATTGGTACTGATTGATTAATGGGATCAGCTATAAGCAGCTGAAAATTTTAGGTTGTACCATATAGTAGGAGATTTATAGGATCCCAGATAAGCCTTACTGTAAGCTACTAAGTGGATTAATTCCCTGGATGACTTTGGGCTTGCAAAGATGACTGGAGGAGAGATTGGCTCAACTATATTGTCAAACATACTGATTTCTTATTTAATTAATTAAATGAGTTAAATTAATTATACACTTAATTAGGTGTTCAAGGCCAGGTTGGAAAGGCAATCTGGTCTTTTTGGAAGTGTCCCTGATTAGAACTAGATGATCTTTAAGGTGCCTTCCAAGACAAACCTTGCTATGATTCTTATGAAATAGTTGCAGCATTTATTCAAGTCACTACTGGGTGTAACCATCTATACATCTGGGAATAAAGTCTTATTGGTATTGAGATGCTTTCTGGAAAAAAACCAAAGCATGTTTTTTCAGGGGACCATGTAAAAATATTAATATAATTCATACTTGCTTAAAGTTTTATTTCAATGAAATGAAATCTGTTTGTCTCACTATAAACCCCATAACCACATGAATCACAAAAGTATTCAGTTTTTGTATAAATCAAAAAAAAATAAACTCCATAGAGACAAATGGCATTTCAGTATTTACCTGTGCTTTAGAAAAATGACTTCTCGCCTAAGTGTAGTTATAGCATCAAAAGACATTTGGGAGCCACAGGTTTTAGGTGAGTTAGGAGTGGTTGGCCTTTTATCTGGGGCATTTGGTGGGGATCCTGAGAGAGACATTTTAGAAAGAATACATCAAATTGTAGAAACATTAAGGTTTTCACATATAAATGCATTTTTAATATATAAGAATACAATTATTTTTATGGTGAAACTTTATGAAAGAGATTATTTCTCTCCTGCTTATTTTTTTTTAAAAGCCATGGATTTTACTCACCATAAATGGACTGAATGCCACTTATATCATCTGGAGAGAGAGGAAATTCACTGAGGCTGCTGTGGGCATAATTGGGGAACATGAGAGCCCTCTGATCATTAGAATGGGAGAGACCCAGGGCATGCCCAAACTCATGAGCAGCAACGAGGAACAAGTTGAATCCTTAAGAAATTGATAGAGAGAAGAGATTAGTCTAATTTTTTCTGCAATTGGCTGATACAATCACAGCAAGTCTGCTTTTATAGGATAAGGTTATGGTCTTCCCCCACTACAAGGGAGTGGCTTTTGACTCTCTTTATTTCTGTTAGCTACTGAAAGTATGTGTGTGGCATGAGTAGATGTCTGGAGGTGAGTGTGGGTGCAGCTCTGAAGAATGTCCTGGCAGGGTTTCCTAGCTGAGGTAGAACAGATTAGATAGTGAGTCAGATCAAACTAACAGCTCTCCAGGGTAAGAGTAGGACAACACACTCCATGCTCATTTCAGGTATCAAAGTTTCACAAACCAAAGTTTGTCACCCTCCCTTCTAAAATGTGAGAAAGAAAGATGAGATCATGAACAGACAAGGAAAAATAAAATGTTAGCAGAATGATTTAGCTTTCTACCATTAGGAATTTAAAGAATATGGTTTCTTTATAGCCTTGTCAAACAAAATCTATTTTTAAAATATTATCCTTATACATGCTTATTCTCCATGAAATATGTCAACACAGTAAATAGATAAAAATGGAATTTCCTTCAATATGCATCCCTCCAAGTAACACGCCTTTCTGAATTAGGGAAGAATGATCATCTACTCCACAGATCGAGAGACAGAAAATGTTGACAGACTTAGTGAAGATCACAAGTCTGTGGCAGAGCACAGGACTGGTCACCGATTGCCCAAGAAAGGCTTGCTGAAGCCAAGATATTTGTTTCTCAAAAAGCAAACAAAACAAAGCCTCATTTTTTCCACACATATTTCCAGTCAGACTCCCCCTCTCATGAGTTGTCTGCACTCCGAGTTCTGCAATGTCTGGCCACTGGAGCCGTGCTGCTGAGGAACAGCAGCAAAACTGGGGTTGACCCATTTAGTCCCAACGTGGAGAAAACATTATTTTATCACATGACATGTCCACTCCTCATGCCTTTTGGTTTTTTCCCATCACAACTAACCCATACTCTCCTCCTCTTTCAGTGCTCTTACAGGACCTTCCTGCTCATTAGCTCCTTGCTCTTCCCTTCGTTCCTCTGCTGCAGTTACCCTCTGCAGTCTTCCATCCCAAAAACTGGATGAGAAAAGGATAATGTAGCTGTGTACTGACAGACCTATCAGAGGGTGTATGTGCTGTATGGCCAGCCTAGAGCAGATTAATCCCAGTCAGATAGTTGAGCACTCGGTGTTCCCCTCTCTGCTGCCTATAGTTGAACCTATCTTGGAATTATTAATGAAGACTCTTCATTATCGTTGGTGGCTGTATTGAATGTTAGGTGGTAGGGATCTCCTCTGAGGGCTGCTGCAAAGCTTCCTCTGCAGTCTGTGGTTCTGCCAGGCTTGGTTTTCACCAAAAGGGGAAAACGTCAGAAAGCTTGATTTGTGAAACTCTGGTAGGCCCTGCCAGCCCCCAGGTAAGAGTGGCCATGTTTGTAGCACTCCTACCTGAAAAGTGTTGTCCCATTGGTATTTTTACCAGTATTAAATGAGAACTAGAGTAGATCAGGCTGAGTTTATGTCTGTGTCATTATAAATATCCAGGTTGGAGGACGACCTGTAGTATCCTCAAACTGCTTTTATCGTTGATGCTGCATTTCATCTCAGTCTATTCCTTCACTTAAATATAATCAAAAAGGAACTTATTCATCCGCACAACACTTCAGAAACCTTTTGTTTTGACCTACCGTCTGAACCTGTGGTCCAATCTTCATCCTCATCGAAGTGTACATCACCACCTAAACCATTGCCAGGTGGAAAGGCATGGCCAAGGACTCCTAGGGGGCCATCAAAATAGCGAGGGCAATATCCATGAGCTAAATAACATGAAGTTGAAACAAGACTGAGTTTATGTTATGATAACTGGAAAATCTATAAATTAATCTTACCATCATATGCAGTCAGCATATTACCTTTGGTCCCAAAAGCAATCATTATATCTGCTATTCCCTTATGAATACGAGTGAAAATCAGTGGTGTAACAGCACTCCACACTTTAAATGCCTTCTGTATTGCTTTATCCACATCCTCTTTGCTCATATCTGGTGTGTGGTTCACGATTCTATGGTTATGAGAGTTTAAGTATTAATACCTAATATCTGCAAAAAAAATTCCCCTAATATTTTTAAGATGATGAACAGAAATGTATAAGAAGAAATTTAATCTGTAAACCAATAGCTCCCAAGATTCATCTTGAACTGAGCGAGTCTGAGGCATGTTTGATAACTGTTCAATGTCTTTTTCATTAAAATAATGAAATAATAATAAATACATAGTATCAGTTTTTTCTCAAAATGGCTCTTAGTCAGGAGGTTGTCACTTGAGCATGAGGAAAGTTATCTCCTCAGGATTCTGTGACAAATAAACTGTTCGTCTTAGCAAATTTTGAAGATAATGGAACTTGTACAGGGTGCAGTTGATATTTCCATTTGGTTCACAAAATATTTATCAGGAGTGATACAGGGCAGGCAAAACACTGTGGTTGACACAGAAAATGTGGAACACTCTGCTTGACTCTCAGAAATTCCTCTCAGGAGTATGAACAGCTAAAAGTTGGGGAAAGATAAACATATTTGTATTCCCAACTGGAAACAATTGCTATAGAAGTTATACTTAAATAAAACAAAAGTGGACATCCACAAACCTAAAATTTAAACTTAGACAGTAATTACTGAAATACCACCTGTACGTCAGTTGGGTTTTTTTCCATCCTGGCAGAGTAACACCGTAAAGACCCGCATCGGGAACTCCACACCTGGGTTTCTTCATCATTTCCAATGTCTCGTTATCTGGTTTTCCAGTCACTTTCAAACCAAAAAATTGTTGCATTTTCTGAAGTTTCTCAGCTGTGGATTTAGCATTTATTTTCCATCCAAGTAGATTTGGATCTGGCTCAACAGTGTAGAATTTATTTAAATAGTCCTAGTGAAAAGAAAAAAAACAAACACATTTCACATTTTGATCTGTTTCATTAACAAATACCTTTGGACTTATATGTTTGTGTACTTTGATGGTAAAATCTTCTGCCTGTGATTTTGCAGCACCACAGATGTTTTCCTGCAGTTTGCAGCTAAAAAGAAACAGATGAAATTGTCCCTGACTCTTACTTACTTGACATTTCCAGTTTGTAAAAATTTATCCTATTTTAGTAAAGTTTGGATAACAGCCTTCTATGCTATAACACTGTCTCAGAAAGGCAGTAAGCTTTCTGTGCAGCTGGAACACACAGATTATATCTAAAAATAGAGGGCTCAATAGATCTCAGATATGGACAATGCAGTTACCTGTACAAGCTTTGCGTCTTCTTTGTTGTCTTTCTCTGGGTGGCTGGGAAGAGCATTAGAAACAGCTGCACATGTTAAAAGCCAAAATGAAAGATCCTTCATTCTTACTCTCTTTCCTGTCCTGGTAGGAGAGCAGTCTGCTTTCCTCTCTGTGTGCATACTTTCTCACATCCTGCCCAGTTCATACAGTTATGGGGTGCTTTGTAGAGTTAGCTGTATGCTGACTCAGACTTTATCATGCTCTGATTACCTCCACATATGCTATAACTCTGTGCTGACTGACATAATAAAACTTAATTAAACCCATCCGATTTCTCAGTCATCTGAAGTCAGTTAGTACTTGAATACGCCCAAGCAGCTTGGCAACAATTGCAAAACCGGCACTCGGTTTTAGTTATTTTACACTGACTTAGCAAACCTGAGCAATTTCATGCCAGATAAAATGGTGAAAAAATGCAAAACCTGTCCTGACCCAGCTGTGTGAAATGGGGCCACAAAATGTAGAAGGACTCAACCATTAGCAGCCTAGAAAATGAAAGTTGTGCAGGAGATATGAAGCCCATTAAAAAAAATAATTAAAACTTCGGCAGAAATTACTGTAAGCAGAAAATTTTCTTTTCAAATTGATTCATAAAGTGTTTTGGAAAATGGATGAAAATGCAAAATAACTCCCCACCTCTTCCCTGCAATGCTTTGAAAAGGGGTGTTTCCTTTAAATTATACAGTGGAATCCAAGATATACGTAAATGAAAAAGATTTTACTTTATAAATCCAACCTAAAAAATGTGAATAATCTTATATCTCTGTCTGCACATACTTATGTATGTATGTATGTATGTGTGTATGTATGCATGTATCTATCTATCTATCTATCTATCTATCTATCTATCTATCTATCTATCTTTTCTCTATTTGCCATTTCATCACAAAAGTTTTTTTTCAGTTTAACCACATTAGCCGCAGGGGATATGATTATTTCCTGTCTTAAGTAATTCAGAATAAGGGAAGTTTCAAAAGTCACACAAGCTGTGACAAATTATGGGATTTCACCCTGTGCCAGCCAAGCATCTTCCTCATTCACTGGCAGCAAAGGGAGCTGAAGGTGTCTGGCACCTCAGAGGAGCTCTGACAGCGTGTCCTCAACTTACACAAAACAGTTGTAAGAAATACCTTCATGTTGGACGGTGGCTTTTTCAGGAAATCCTTGCTTCCCTGTTTTTGGCTTTTTTGCTGTCCCTTGCAGCCAATTTCTCTCCAGATGGAGGTGTTAATGATGGATTTTTCCATCTAAATAGCCTCGTTAGATAAACTTATTTGTCAATGGCATTTCTCAGCTACCATAAAAAAAACAAACAACAAACCTGTCCCTTGATTTGTTTTTATTATCATTGCATTGTATGGATCCCATTCAGTTCTGTAACTGAAGTACAACTTATAACAACAATTGTTCTGAGACAGAGAGCTCAACTGAGCTGATACTGGAAATGATGTGTGTATTTATTCAGAAGTACAAACTTTCTTTTTTGAGACCTGTCTTATGTTTTCAAATGGATATGTTTGTTTGTCTCAAAGGTTTCAAATCTAGAAGGAATGACCATGGTGCTACCATCTGACCATGTACATGCATATGCCATGAAAGACAAAAAAAACCTGCTCAGTGGCTTTTGCATCAAATATGTTTTCCAATGGCACTAGAACACATTTTTGAAAAAACATGTTTTGGCTGATATGGATTTTATTTTATATAAAAATCAAGCACTACGAGTAGATTTGATGTGAACTGGGAGAAGTGATTATCTTTCTACCCACTGTGGCTGGCTATCAGATCCCCACAGCTTGTCTGCCATGTAGCAGTAGCAGGATAGAGACAATGAGAGCAGCTAGGTTAAGATCAGCTGCACCTAACTTTATGCATTTATCAGTTAAGTATTCTTCTATAGAAAACAGAGAAATACATATCTCTGGAGAGTGATTCAACCAACTACCTTAGAATAGGATGATCTGACCTCTATTGGTGCTCTCTGTCTTCATTGAAACAACTAATTTAGACCACATTTCCTAGTTTCAGCTAACATTAGTGTTTGCTCAGAAGACATTTGAGTGGCAGGTGATGGAGGTCTACATCACACAAAGCAGTACCAGGGTTTTGCAACTTGGCCACCTACACAGCAGCCAGTTCCCACTGTCCATGGGAAAAAGACCTGAATATGTTTTTTTGCAAGCAGTGTTTCACAAATACCCCTATAGCTGGCCTTGAGGCCTGGGAAAAGAAGAAGCTGTATAAGTTGCTTCTGGTTACGGTTTCCTAATGCTTTTGTATAGGCAGCTTCTGGCTACAGTTTCCTAATGCTTATCTTTGACATTTGTTAGAGCTGGTGGATATTGATCTGCATCATGACTTCTTTTCTCCCCTTAGAATTGGTTTTATCCAGACAGCAGCAATGTGATCTATGTTTTAATCCAGAAAGGTCACTGCCTATCCTCATCACATCAGTAGTACCAGGTGACGTTATACAGAGCATCACAGGAGTCAGCAATGCTGCTGCATTGTGTTGATCTTAACAAATACCAGCAGGGATTCAACATTCCTGATTGTTCACAATATGGGTGTCTGTGAGTTAACTGTCTAAGCTTGCATTATATCAACAGAAATCTAATCAATATGGTCAAATGGCATTTAGAGAGCATTTCATCTCACCACATGTAGGAAGTAAACTTTAGTAGGATGCTCTCAGGAGCTCACCAAATGTTTTAATAGACACCATTGCCTGTGGTGACAACCTAAGCCTGAGATCAGATGAAAACACTTGGGCAGCAATTAAGCTGCCTAAAATGTGATTTGTTGTGCTTTTTAGACAGTCTAGTGAACCTAAGACATTGACACAGGTCTGGTGTCTGCGATCCAGAACCTAGAGGGGATGTGTGGCTTCTAGACTGGTAGTTGGAAGCCAATTGGAAACCTTCAGGTACCTTAATTGCACTAGAGAACTGTTCAGGCATCGGAGTTGAGCCACTATTTTTCAGGATCAATCCTTCCATGGAGTCAACAAACTTGAATCATTATTCAAGCTGAATGAAAAACATGGGACAAAGGTAAATGGTTCAGATAATCTCTCTGACCTTTGACAAACCTTTAGTGAAGACTGAAGCCTAT
Source organism: Chiroxiphia lanceolata (assembly GCF_009829145.1). Classification (NCBI taxonomy): domain Eukaryota; kingdom Metazoa; phylum Chordata; class Aves; order Passeriformes; family Pipridae; genus Chiroxiphia; species Chiroxiphia lanceolata. The sequence goes on along the minus strand of NC_045638.1, from coordinate 78,670,247 downwards.
GAGAGCAGGATTCAACCACCTGAGAATAAGTCCTTAGAGACAGTACAGACTCTGTGGGACTTTGGGAAGCGATGATCTCCCAGAAATCCTGTTTCATACCCGCATGGGTTGCTTGGATACCCTAAAGCTCCTCAAATGCACTAAACACATTTAAGGAATTGAATTCCTGTCTGGGCAAATCTACCTCAGATAGTAATTATAGGGGCTATAATTACACACTAAACCTGTAGCAAGACAGTAGGGAGTGGTACAGTGCTTTAACATAGTACAGTAATTAGCAAATAGGACTGTTAACTTATTAAAAAGGAGTAAGAATATGGCAGGTGATTGTGTGGACTGAGTTGGAAACAACACCCAGATTCCAAATTACTGAAAGCGTGTGCCTGAAGGCAGACAAGAGCCACTGGTACCAGAGGTGCCCTCCTCCTAATGGTGTGGCTGGGATGGAGCAATCACCACTCTCATGAAGGCGGAGGAAATATTCACTCACATAAGCACGGGTAACATTTCTCACAAAGACATCACTTTATTTTGAGCTCTTGGTCTTCCTGCAATTGGGAAATACGCAAAGCGATTTCAAAAATGTGTCTGGCAACTAAAAATAAGAACTTCACAGGATACCAAAAGGCATAGACTAAAAATATACCATTAGAATCTCCATCCTCTTTTTAACTTCTTTGTTTTCCATGGTTTGTAGATTACCCTTTATCTTTCTTTCCTCTAAAACATAACCACTTCCGTACCCCTTGTCTCCCACTTAACATTTCTTTGCCCCATGACTACACATTACTTCTTTATTCTAGAGAGGGATTAACATTCTGCTCTAAATCTGAGGAGCTCTTTTGGCATTACCTTGAGATCTTCTGTTTCTACATCATATCTGTAGGGGACATGTACTCCCAGTTTTTAATTTTTAATATATAATTTTTCTATTAAGAAATAGAAAACCTTGTAAAACCTTGTGTTATGTTTGACCTTCCTTGCTAAAAATACCAACATGATCTATTTAGATTTATATACTTCCCAATCAATTTTTGGTTTAATTGTCATTGTTAGTTCAGTAGTACTGGCTTACTCGAGAAAATACATTTAAATAGCATTGCTACAAAGGCTTGAAATTAGAGAATTGGTACTTACAATACCTTGTGAGAACAGGATTTACATAAGTTGACTTTTAATTAAAGCCTTTTATTTGCTGTAATTTATTTTTATTTTTATTATTTTATAATATTTTCTTAGGTGTTATAAAGTATATAATCAAGTTAATTTTCAACTATACAATTTATTATCTTTGAATAGTATTTAGATTATCTTTTATTCCTGAATTTATTAAACATAAGAACTACCTAGTCTGTTCTTTATTTATGAAGGATATAATTTAATAGGTTTCTAATACAGACAGATAAGTAATGAAAAAAATGAAACATATATATATATTATGAGGTTACACATTCTTTTCTCAAATATAATTACTTCTATTACAGTAACCTCAAACCTTCCTCTGAAGCATGTTGAATGATGCAGGTGTTATACAAGATAACACATTTTGTGTTGGTCATATGTCTTTTGATGTTATCAGCTGAGCTACAAAGATTAAAGAGAAAGTGGATAACCCTTCAAAAACCATTTTAATTGAGGGTATTTGCAAAAAAAATATGGTTAAGCTGGAAGTAAAGTTGTCTTTTTCATGAATTTTTTTCTCTGAAGTATTTTTGGCCAAGAATTTTCATTTTTCAAGCAAACTTTTTGATTCTTTAACCCACTGAAATTAGGAAGGATTTACTAACTCCTGGAGTAGTAAGCACTTGAAAGGTCCCTGATTAAAGCGGTTTATTTGTTCGTTATATGAAGTGGCTGCCTGTGATAGCAAGAGACTTGCTTCAGTGATCTCAGGGGTCCTGTCTAATCTACAATTCCAGCCTTGAAACCAGTTTCTAAAACCAAAAATATAAGAACGCACACCCCACACACATCACACCCCTCTGCCTACAGCTGCAAAGACATACGCCCCAGAGAGCAGACTAAGAGTGGAAGTTGGGGAAAGAGGAACAGAAGGTGGAATTAGACTTGTACACTGATGATAATGAGCTCCAACTGGTCTAATTGCCCATCAGATTTTAACCAGGGCTTGTGTGGCTTGATGAAATTCAGAGGCAGCTGTCTGCCCCTTTCTCTGTCTTTGGAGAAAAAAGATTTGTCATTTCCTGCCAGAATACATTTTTTTAGTGTTTGGAAGCTAGACTTGGCTCTTGAGCATTAGGCCAAATAAGACATAAAGGACACAATTATATGAGAAACATAATTTATTTGGAAACTTAACAGTAACAGGTGAAATTGCCATAAATTATAAAAATGTATTTAGTTTAAAATAAATAATTGTTAATAGTATACTCCTACGGAATTTCAACAGAAATCCATTCTGACCTGGTAGTCAGGCAATGCTGAAAAATGCAGGACATAAAAACATACGGTGTGCATATGAAAAAATATTGCAATTAACAATTAAACCAGCTGATGCTCTCCATTTGTCTAACAATCCGTTTGGCACGAGGATCAAACTGGAACTGAGTTGTTCCATGGAAGAAGTAGACATAGCCTAGAAGTAAAATATAATCCAATTATATTTCAGAGGTGACTTTTTTCAGTATTTTGGAAAAAAAGATCACCCCCATTATAAACTGTCCATATATACTTGATATTTTTCATTTCCTTCTCATTAAGGTTAATGACAGCTTTTTGAAAACTTTTGAAAATTATTCTATCTACAGAAGCCCAAATATTCAAGTAAACACAGATTAAAGGTATGTTTTACTCACCATCTTTCCAGAAAGCAGCATCAACTCTGCCAATTTTTCCAAAGTCAGAGACTATTTTCCTGGGATAACCATGATCCATGGATTTTTTCTTTTCATCATATCTTAGAACAAGAAACACCATTATAATTTGTGAGGAAGCAGATAATATTTTGAAAGTCAAAAGTGAATTCGTACACGTACACAACTCTGCTGTTACTAAGAAGCCTTATAAAGATAACTAAAGTAGTTTTTTGATTCTTTCTATTGTGTATTAGATTTCTCACATTATGAATGTCCTGAGATTTGAAAATCCTGCTTATGGCAAAGTTTGCAACAAGGTTCTCAGAGACCCTGGGAACACAGCACAGGAATTTATTAATGTATTTCTGGACTGGTAGAGCCTTCCTTAGGTATCACTGGCACATAAAAGAGTTTTTATTTCCAGGCACTGAATATCCAGTTCAATATAAAAGCAAAACAGAAAACTTTGGAGAAGAAGACAGTAGCACAGTCCTGAAACATTGTTGAATTAGTGTCAGTGATGCACTTTTTAAACAATGTTGCTCTCTGAAATTTGTTGTGCTTGAATCAGAAATACGACCAGTTGTACATTTGGAGAATATTTAGAATCTCTTCATAGAGAAATTTAATACAACACTCTCTATTAGCAATTAATTTTGTTTAAAATGTAAATTCAAAGTGGACATATTTGCACGGAACAGCAGCACCATCATAAAGAAAAAGTGAGTAATTTATAGAAAACCACTCTTTAATTGAGCAGCTTCTTCATTCAGTTCCAAGTAATTACATTCCTGCTACAGGAATCCAATCTTTAGCAAAAAAAAAAAAAAAAAAACAAAACTATAGAAAAGCTGACATTTTCTAGCAAATGCTTAGTTTATTTAAGCATTAGAAAATCACATTTAAATTTGTGGAATATACCTTGTTTAAACATCATTACACTTGGATTTTATAGTAATACATTAATCCCCAGGGACAAATGAAAATAGGCCTTCTGGTAAATGAACATAAAATCTTACCTCCAGTATCTGTTAGCTACAAAGAAGTATGTTTTTCCTGTGGTTTCATCACTGTAAGCTGCATTAACTCTTTTAACAGTCTTCGGGAACCCCAAGCGGTAGATTGGTTTGGGATAGCCAGGTGCAATATCATATCCCCTGACAACCCAATATTTATCCTCTGAAAAATGTAAGAAAATTTAATTTGGTTTTGCTATTCATAAGCAGCATTTACTTGTGTTTTACTTGTGTAGAAAATAATGTGTCTAGATGTCAGCATTATTCCTCTCAGTTTTCTACTTTCAAAAATTTTTCTAATTCTCACACTGGGATTCATCATGAAGACAACGGAAATATCTTTTGTTTTTGGGAGTAAAACATTAGAATCATAAGGTGTATGGATAACAACTTTCCTCAGATTTTTTTTGAAATGAATATAAAGTAATTGTCTGGATAACAACTTGGAGAAGGCTGGAGGTTGATCAGTTAATCCACTGACACTGGATTAGGTTATTGAGTTTATTAAATTCCTGCAATATACTATTTGATTAGAGAATCATATAATATTTTGAAAACTAGTCAGTATGCATCAATTTAAACTATTAAGAAAAGCATATATATCTAATTAAAGTGCTTTGGTAATTTTAAGTGCAATGAACATATTTATATGTGGTAATATATCATGTACCTAAATATGTATATAATAAAGTTATTTGAGATATTTAAAGGGTATTTGAGACCTTTAACAAAAAGGACTGATTTTTAGCTCAGTGAACAATTTTCCTCGCACAGTACTCTTTTCCTCCAACATTTTTTTTGGTAGGTTTTTTTCCCAAAAATATCACAAAATGTAATAAGCATACCAGTAACAGTAGTGTAAAAAGGTCTGTATTTGTCAATTGAATTCACAAAAAATCCTTCTGCACAAAGTGAAGTACTGTTACCTGAAGAGAACTAGACCTGAAGAAGGGTAGCTGTTTTCATGTCTTATTTTTCAGAGCAGTAGGTATAACAGAAGGGCAAGTTTTCAGGTTTATGACCTCTGGAGATCCCTTACAGCAGTATGATTCTCTGGTTTAATTACTTGCAGAATTGTAAGATTTTCTGTTTCACTTCCTTAAAAAACACTGACTTCTGTAATTGCATAGTTTGCAAAGGAGAAGGAAGTAACTGGTCAGAAAAAGTAGAGAATTTCAGATTCCATTACCTTTAAAAAGTACAATTTCATCCTTTTCAATGTTTTCGTATGCAGCTTGAATTCCTGATGGTAATGTTGGCCAGAACAGTGAGATAAAATTGAGCTCAGTCTCTGTCCTCGCAGGATGTTTGCGCAGCATATATCTGTTTTAAACAAAATTTATGTGATAAAATAGTTCCACTCCTATCATAAATGCAAAATAATTATTATAGCTCCTGGAGTGTAACAGAGGGGAGATGAGTACTTGGGTGTGAATACTCCCCCTCCACTGAATGTAAAGGCAATCTACAGCAACAGAATTCTTAATTTTAGCACCTCAGTTACATGCTAAAAATCAGGCAAGTTCAATACAAGGCCTTCTATTTCTTTGTATATCAAGAAGGCTCAGACCTAGGTTCAGTAACCACCTAACAAACATCTTTCTGCCTTGCCACGCTTTCAGTTCTGCCACTGCTCCTTAACCGAGGATGAGTGTGGGACCCACGGACACATTGCTAAGGGACATATGAACGCTCTTGCTCTTTAGTTGAATGGAGTTCAGAGACAAGTCTGTCACAGTGGCCACAGTAGTAGAATAGCTGGAAGACAACCTACAAGCTCTTGTCACTGTCCCTGCTCTTGTCAACTAGGGCTCTTAGGACTAACGATTTGAGAACTCTTCCTTCTGTAAATACACAGTAGTTTTCTAGTGCTTCTCTTTGTACTAGATTCCAAAAGGATAGTTTTTCCCTTAGTGGAATTTTTTAAATTACTGAATTTTTTAAAGGGGCAATATATATGCTTGTTGTATTTACCTGCCCTTGAAGAAGAATATTTCTCCACGTAGGGTAACAACAGAATCAAATGTCAAATTTGGGTCACAGGCTTCTGGAGTTACGGGTCCTGTTGGCTGCACAGCAGCATTAGACTGCCCTATAGGATGAATGTTTATCGTTTAGTGTGGAGAAATATAAAGACAGTGCTCAGAAGTTCTGTGAGGACACAAAGAACTCTTTTTACAGAGAATGAAAATTACAATTTTAAAGTAAGTGTCATGATACACAGGATTTTAATATTGGTAAAATCGGTTGTGTTCATCTGTTCCAAAATGAGTTTTTTGCAGAAATGGACTTCAGCTGAAGTTAGCTTCCAGGGATTTTCTCTCTTTTGTTATCCGCTTTTCAGTAGCTGTTAAACATCTCATTTTGGCGGAATAAATGTAGTTTTGATAAATTCCTTTTATCATTTATCAACCTCTCAAGTAGAAATATTAAATAAATATATGTTTTTCTTACCATATATGGCTTGAATGCCATCAATGTCATCTTGGGGAAGAAGGAATTCATTGGGGTCCGTGTAGGAGTAAGTTGGATACATCAGTGCTCCAGGATCATTTGAATGAGACAGACCCAGTGAATGGCCAAGCTCATGGGCAACAACAATGAACAAATTGTAGCCTGTGGGATAAAAATCATACAAAGAAGGTAAAATCTATTTCGGTATTTAGCACAGTCGACTTATGCTTCCTCCTAAAATACACCAAAATGCAAGAAAGATTGTAAGTAATTCTATCAACATCACAACTTAAAAACATCACAACAGAAGAGCTATATGAGTAACTAAAGAATGTCTGGCCTTAACTGTGGTCTCATTGTCCTTTCTCTAGTGTTCTTGTATCTTAAACACAAACTGTTTCTCCTGCTGTCACATAAACTGCTCAGATCAAGGATCATGCCAGTGATGAGTAGTTATTGGTAGAGATCCAACAGAAAAATGACTTCAAAACAAACACTGAGATAACAGTTTTGGTGATACTTGGACCATCCTAGTTAGCACCAAACTTTGAAGTTCTAGGTTAAGAAAGAGAAAGGATTTGCCTAGAGAAGTCTCCCATCAGATCTGCTTGTGTGCAAGTTTTAGCTTTCATCTGAAAAAAAAGTATTTTAAAATGCTGACTTTAAAATTATTATAAACCATTATGAGCTAAATGTTTATATGCCATTATAAACCATTATGACCTAACCCCCTATTTTCTGCAAGGTAATTCCTAAAAAAAAAAAAGGCCAAATTCCACCTCTTTAGCTCACTTCTCTGCCTGTAATCAAGCTCATGAAGTAATAAGCATCACTTGAGCTAAGAACATCCAGGGTAAAACTAAATAAATGAATCCAGTTACAAAATCCTTACCTCTTCCATCTTTTGTCCAAGCTTCCTCCTCATCAATATGTACATCCCCACCAATACCTTCACCAGGCTGGAATGCATGAGCCAGCTGCCCATTAGGACCATCAAAAGGAGAATTGTCACGATGGTCTATAATGAAGATATAAAAAATCAGTTAAAATCCTAAATTACTCCTATGACTGCAGATGGCTATTGAATATGCAAAGTTATCATTGTTACCTCTATAAGCAAAAGAAATCATGATATCTGCTTCTTTGTCCTCAACCCTTTGGAATGTCAGTGGTGTTACGTTGCTCCAGACACTGATAGCTTTTCGGATTGCTTCATCTACATCAGCTTTTGTCATCTTTGGGGTATAATTCAAAATTCTTCAAAGAAAAAACAACACATAATAATATATTGTTAAGAATTTCATTGAAATTTCAGCATTTTTTCTGAACTTCAGCATTTTAGTTGAAAAATAATAACTTGTGAAAAAGTAAAAAATCTTAGACGTATCTCTTGTGAATGAAAATCAATAATGGCTTCAGTTTAAATACTGCCTTCCAGAGTGTGTCTTCTTCTAGGAATCACTTAATCACTCTATATGTCCATATATGGCATAATATAATTACTTCAGACCCCCCTCCCCCCAAAGTTGGGGTGCTAGATTTTTTGAATAAGATCTTTTTGATTCAGATTAGGAAATATTACCTGTATGTCAGACTATTTCTTTTCCATTTGGGATTCCCTGCTGTGAACACATATTGCCCTATATCAGGTACACCACATCTGGGTTTTTTCATCATCTCCAAAGTGTCAAGATCAGGTTTCCCAGTCACTTGTAGTCCAAAGAATGACTGCATTTCCTTGAGCTTTGCAGCAAGGGGATTTTCACCATGGCTTCTTAAATGAGGATGGCTATCCCTTTGAAGGTCATAGAAATTCTGTAGATAACTCTGAATCAGAGTTTTAAAAAAAGAAGAGCACTGTGTCATATCAGTACTGTCTTGGGTCACACTAAAATTTTCTGAGTAATCATGAACTATTCCCATGTCGACTTGCCCTGTGTTTACCAGGAGTAATAACAACCTATTTTCTCCAGGAAGTGGTGTGAAGAGTCAGGAATAATTTACCGTTTTGCTATAGTTTTCTGAATTTCTTGTTTCACTGATGGAATATATGAAGAAATGTCTTGAAAATCTCATATTTACTATTAATAAATACTCCCACATTATTATCATGTCCCACTACTCTAACAGCAAAATTTATGAGGAAGCTTATATCTGGTCTCATTCAAGGAAATCAAGATTGGCAGTGATACTCCAAACAGCCAGGTCTCCCACGAAAGCAGGTGACTACTACTAGAGAGTCAGACTTGGCAAATCATGCCTTTCATTTTTAGTTCCAAAATACTATAGTAGAAACTCAGGTCTCTACTAAATTTCAACACTTTTGTCTACAACAAATAGTGTTGTGTCTATGTGAGTGCTGTATTTCTCATAGATGTCCCTTTTTCCAAAATATTCCATAAAAGGTCTATTCAGCCAAACATTGGAACACTGCTTCAAGCAAGTTTCCTTCCTTATGTTGTTAAGACCAGTCATATTACAAGTTTCAAAGCACATTCAGAAATTCATATTGTTACTGAATTTGACTGTTTCTGCAGAGCCACAGAACTTGCTGCTAAAACTCAAGCTTCAGAAGTTTTGTTGTTTTACTGAAAACACCAAAAGTGAAATATGCAATATTCAAATGACTTTTGGGTAAAAAATTTCCATGCAATTTTCACACATTTTCTAGATTGATTGGGAAAGCTTTCTATTGAAACCTCTGCAAAATGGTAAATCCTTAATTTCAAGCAATATTCTGTGAGTTACAATTATAATTATCTCAAAGACTACCCTTTGAAATGCACTGAAAAAAATATTTACCTCTACAAGCTGTAGGGTTTTTCTTTCATCTTCTGCTTCTGGGGCCACAGGAAAAGCAGAGGAGATGGCTGCATATAACGACAGAAGAAGTGAAAGAGTCTTCATCTTCATCCAAGGTTCTCTGCCTCAGTTTCTTTCCTGAGCTACTGAACACACTTCTCAGCTTTGTTTATATAGCTAATAGTAAATCAGTGACAGCCTGACTCATGCTGTATAATATCCTCTGATTAGTAAAACTGATGCATAACGGTTTCATCACCAGGTAGTGACGCAATCTGTTTAATTTATGTTACTGTCCTTATCTTGTCCTAATCTTCTGTTTTGGGCAATTTTGTAGTGTGTTTAAAAATAAGGAAGTGTTTTTCAGATAAAATGTGGAGCTACATTTCATAGGTTTTCTTGAATTATGAATTTAGACTATTTATGGTACAAAGTCTTGATAAACTGTAGAAATAATAAGAAAAAACATGTAACAGCAACATAATATATTGTATGATAATGAATCAAATAGATGATACATATTATTTAATACTTAACAGACTACAGAATAATATGTTCTAATATGTAATAACAAAATACAAAAGACAGCACAAAGAACTTATCTAGGAATAATCAGCAGCATAACTCCAGGAGGACTCTTATCAGTTACCTAAAAGTTCTATCTAAAACAATCTTATGATATTAGCAGAACTGAGTGCTAAAATTATTCAACATTTTTTTACTAATATTAACAAAAATAGTCATGCTACTGAAATGCATAGCTGGGATCCTTTATGTATGGTAAGTGATATTTATACTCTTACCAGCATAGATAAGGTCTCAGCTGCAACAGTGTGTTTGGATTCAGGCAGACAGAGATGAGCTCTGGGAGAAAAAAACTCCATGAAACACAACAGGGATTTTCATCAGTGTGGAAACGGAAGACTAAAGTAACCATTTTGTGACTCTGTGTTTACTGTTTCATAGAAGGAGGAATGAGGGGAGCCATAATAAAGGTTGATAAATATATGAAAGTTTTAGTAAAAAGGAAGCAGTGACTAGTCTCCAAGACTTTAGAGTGGTCTTAAGCAACAGCGACTAAGTTAAGACATGAGGTTTGTGATTCTGCTACCTGAGCATTGGTGTTATTTGAGATGCCTTAGGGAATGACACCTGACCTCCAGCTGCCCTAGAAGGATGCATGTCTCCATAGATTCTGTGTCATGGCAGCCAGGCCTGGTGGGTGTCTCAAGTACAGGTAAATGATTAATGAGATGAAATATCCTTTAAGTTTTGTTGTTGTTGTTGTTATTGTTGTTATTGTTTTTTGTTTGGTTGGTTGATTGGCTGGTTTGGGGTTTTTTGCGTAGATATCTGTAAGTTATTTAGGTCTCTAAATTCCCGTTTTGGACAATGAATTCTAGAGAGTGATTCAACTGACCATAAGACATGGACTTGAAAATGAGATTAATTGCTGTCTATACTTCATTGACTGTATTGGGTTTAAATACCCTGGACACATGTGGGAACCTACAGTGTAGACCCCTAAACTGAGGAAAACAATTCTGACTGCAAGGACAGCTAAGCACCAGAGTATTTGGCCTGAAGTGGCTGTGTATTTGCTAACTCTGGAACCTGACAGGTACAGGTTGGACATCTCTCAGGATGGTTTTGATGTTTCTGTCCTTACTGGAGGTAAGGAGCTTCCTTGGAACCTTAAAAGGGAAACAGTAAATGTTAGTGTGAGAGGGAAAAATACAAATATACATAATTATTTTAATTATGCTGGAAAATTCTTCACTTAGTTTCTCAAATGGCATGAAAAATAATGTACTTAGTATGTAATTCTACATTCACTGTAGTGTAGCACCTCCTAGTTATATCTAGGTTCAGCAGAGCATAACATCATTCCTGGGAAAAGGAAATTACTTTATACCTTCCAAGGTGAGTCACATAGCTTGCCTGGAGTGTTTGACTGAAGCTAATACAGGACACTTCAAAAGCAGAAGCAACATTCATGTGCTGGGATTCAAAATGACTAGGACAATAATTCCTCAAAGGGTACAGCTGTGGTAGATGTAAAGAAATTCAACTTCCATATTCATGGTTCATAGTCCAAGAAAACCTAATTATTGATTATTCCTAATCTATGCTGATTTTCAGACGTGTACAAAAGGAATTTTATGTGTTGGGTACCTCCCCAAAGACTTTACTACAACTCACATAATCCTAGAATTTGTGAAATTCTGCTTCACTTCTCTAACTCAGTTTTTAAACTAGTCATACCTGTAAATATTTCTCCAGTTTTTCTGTAGGCTGGTTTATATAGTTCCTGATTTAATAGCTTAATTTCTTTTTTTTTTCTAAAAAGTGGTTAATTTTTTATTTCTTCTATTTTTTAAAAAATTTGTTTATTATCCAAAGGCCTCATAGACATGTCTAAATACATACAGGCAAAGAAGAGATGCAGATTAATCAGATGTGTCCAGTGGCTGAGACAGGAACATAAGGAAATCATGTGGCTTTCACAGAGAGGTTCTTCTGCCTTGTAAATTTCTACAAAGGGTCTATGGCCAAGTTTTAACGTGACCAAGAGGATACTGAGTTGGACAGAGAGTCAGAGGGGACATATAGTTGTTTTCCATGAAACTTTCAATAAATTACTTTCCAAGTCAGCTAGTGGAAGGACTAGAAAGTCCTGGGCTCCAGCACTAGCTATGGGAGCTGTTTATTCATTTGAAGAGTGAAAAACCTTCAGCAGTATCAGGAAGAGGAAGCAGAAGCAGTGGCTTCCTCCTGTCTTGGGACTTTCCAGTGTTGGGCTACAAAGTCATGTCCCGTTTCACCATTCGCGTTGGTTTCCTACTGCGTGTTCTTTGTTCCCTGGAATCTGTGTTGAGGGGAAGGGCAGAGTCTGCCCTTCAGAAGAAAGCTCAAAACCCAACAGAATGAGACATGAACATGCCAAAATGAAAGTGAGATCCCCTCAAAATACATGAGAATTGTTACTGACTGCCAGCTGGTGTCTACACAGTTCCTTATTTTGCCTGAGGGACCATTGCATTGCACCTGCATCTGAATGTCTTGGCCTCTCACTAAACCCCATTTCTAGTAATTTTCCCATCTAAGGGGTTCTATCCTGCCTGTGGGGGTCTCAGTGAGAGCCTCTGGAGTTGGACCAGGGGCTGAAGGCCCCTGTGTCTGTGGTGCTGTGTCTGGAAAGATGCATGTGCCAGTCCATTTGGTACATATGTATATGTGCATGTCCCTACTGGGAAAACAAGTGCAGCTTCACTGCTAGCTGGACCTGTCGTCATGAAGCTTCACCTCTCTCAGGGTGCTTGGTTTGGACAACTCCTAACACTGCCTGAAATTTTCCTAAAATCATAGCATTCTAGAATCATAGAATGGTTTGAGTTGGAAGGAATCTGGACCAATTTGCTGAAAGCCTCTGCTTCTCTGGGCAACTCATTCCGGTGCCTCACCGCTCATGGCTAGGCTTCGCGAACGAAGATTTGTGAAGGCACTATCCACATTTGCTGCAGGCACGCTGGTGGCTTATGAGGCCAATACGTGATAGACATAACCGATTGCAAAAGGCGCAGCAGAAAGACTCCTTAGATGGTGTATTTTGCAAGACACGGTTCTTTCTGCGTTGCCTTTTTTCCTCGAGAGTGATCCTGCGTGAGTTCTCAAAGGAGACAGCTGCGTTGTAGATGATGTGTCTCCAGGCCTCCCGATTGGAGGCCAGAGTAGACCAGTTATGGTGATCAATATGGCCAAGGCTGAGATGTTGTTTCAGGGAGTCCTTGAATCTTTTCTTCGGGGCTCCTCTCATGCGGCAGCCAGTGGCAAGTTCACCATAGAGCAGGATCTTAGGGAGGCGGTGGTCCTTCATCCTTGAGACGTGCCCTGCCCATCGCAGCTGCGTTCTCAGTAACATGGCCTCAATACTTGTGACAGCTGCTTGCTCTAGTACAGATGTATTGGTCACAAAATCTGACCAGTGGATGTTAAGGATTGTACGGAGGCAGCGCTGATGGAAGCGTTCTAGGAGACGCAGGTGGTGGCGGTAGATGACCCATGATTCGGAGCCGTATAGGAGAGTAGACAAGACTATGGCTTTGTAAACACTGATCTTGGTGCTTTTCTTTAAGTGTTTATTACGCCATACTCTCTTGTGGAGTTTTCCAAAAGCATTATATGCCTTAGCTAACCTGTTGTCTATCTCTCCGTCGATCTTACCATCTGAGGAGATGAGGCTACCAAGGTAATTAAACTGTTGGACTGATTTGAGCTCTGATTGGCCAATGGTGATGTGGGGATGATGGAAGACTTCCTGAGGTGCAGGTTGATGGAGGACCTCTGTCTTCTTTAAGCTGACTTCCAGCCCAAAGAGCTCAGCAGCACCTGCAAAGCAGGATGTTAAACGCTGCAGAGCTGCTTCTGTGTGGGCTGCCTCACCACCTTCCATGTAAAGAACTTCTTCCTAAGATTTAACCTAAATCTCTCATATTTTAGTTTAAAACCATTTATCCTTATCCTGTTGCTGTCTGCCCTTGTAAAAAGTCCCTCTCCCTCTTTCTTATGATCCCTCTTTAAGCACTGGAAGCCCAAAAGAAGTCTCCTTGAAGCCTTGTCTTTCCCAGGATAAACAATCCCAGCTCTTCCAGGCTGTCTTTATAGCAGAGGTGTTCCAGAGGGGCTTACATGGAAAATCTCCATGTAATCAAAGGAGATAAGTAAAATTGACCCTTATCTATCCCCAAGAGTTCTTCAGAGGTAGCTCCTGTCTGGACCACAAGCATCAGTGCCTCACTCAGGTTGTCCTCAGTCACCTTGCGAGGTCTGGTGTCTATTTGCTAAGCCACTGCTAAACCCTGGGGGCCCCCTGGTGGTCTAGTGGTTAGGATGCGGCGCTTTCACCACCGCGGCCCGGGTTCGAGTCCCGGTCAGAGGAGTCCCCCGGGCAGATGGAGCTCGTCAGCCCTGCAAGGCCATCCATCTAAGAGAAGGTCACTCTAAACAAACCTACGTCCTGAGGACCTCACTGCCACTGTCCAAGCTTGCTCGGCCCCGGCAGATGAACCTCAGGATTAAAGGGTGGGCTCAGCTCAGCGCACACTGTGTCTCACCTAAAAAAAAAAAAATCCACTGCGCAGGCTCGAAGGGTGTAAGACCTTTCCCAAATCTTCGTTCGCGAAGACTGGCCATACGATACGCTAAACCCAAATGAGTACCTAAGGAAGAGGAGGTGACACAGTTGTTAAGCCAGCATTTTCAAGGGTTTTTCCAGTGTACACCCAGGCAGGACAGGTTTGTGTTTCTCTGTGTTGGCAATAATTCTGCTTTATTTGCACACTTCTTCCTCAGCAAAGCTGCACCCTTGTTGCTCATGCTGAGGCAAGAGACCTGAAAGTGTCCCTTTTCTAGGTACTCTACTCACTGTTTCTCACTCACTAAGTCTACATAGGAATGTAGACACTGCCAGAGGTCTACCCAGCATGATTTCCCTTTTCAACATTAATTGAAAAGGACATTTAGGCAGAAGCATTAAGGGAAGCCATATTTCCCCAGAAGACTTTCCCAGCCTCAAAAAAATTTCTCTCTCAGTGATTTCTATTTACTTTGTACCTCACTTAGCTAGAGCTTGGATTTGACTCTTGGAGCTATTTCTCTTTTCCCTAGCTAACTTTGATAACATTTTAAAATGTTCAAATGACTTCCACCCACACCCCTGACTGAATAATGAAAAAATAAATTCACAGTGTGACTCACAGCGGGGTTTCCCTAAATCAAGTTTCTCACTGTAAAATTACTGTAGAAAAGGGAACTTTGACTGGTAGTTCTGTAATTTTACTGTTGCAAAAATGAAAAGTAGTACTTCATAATTCTAAGAATGTTTAATGTTTGTCACAATGATATTTACTACTGCTTTCTCATTAGCAGGTGGCACTGCAAAGGAGTCATAATGCCTGCAGGAAGTACTTTTATTCCCATTCTGTGCTCTTATGTATATCTGAATCTCTTCATGTGTTTCCAATCTGTTTTGAAGCAACAAAATGAAAATATTTCTGCAATGAGACAAGTTATTTTCCTTGAAGGATATAACTTTCAATAGGAAAACTGAAGCGTCAAAGATATAAATACTGTCACTGTGCTGCAATACTCAGCTGTTTGCCAGATGTTTGCATGAAGTTAGAAAGTTCATTAGGAATTTTACCTTAATAAATACTTAGGGCCAAGCACTGAGATGAAAAAGTCAAAGGCAACCCTTCAAGTCAGTTATCTCAGAGTTTGCACAAGTTCATGGCTTATCGTCACACAGTGTTAAACATTTCCTTTATAGAATTGCTGTTGGTACTGTTCCAAGTGAATGATCAGTCACTCAGTTTACAAACCAGGGTGCTGTGCTGGGCACTGTTAGGAGCATAGTGCTATAGTTCAAACCCCTCAGAAGTCCAAAGGCCACCGCAATAGGGCTCAGGATGTCAAGTGCTGAATCACTTCTGATTATCCTATTGTAGAAAAGCAATTTAACATGACCAGTCACAGACTGGGGCAGTGCTTGAGTTACACCTCAGTGACTTGCATAGTCTCAGACATGGTATCATCAATGATTTCAGTAAAAGGAGAAGGGAAGGAGTGCCACTTTCCATGCCAAGCACCTGTTTCCTGAACACAGACCAACCAAATCACATTCTTCATCCTTGCAGCTGGGCTGTTGCCTGGGATGGGAACCTGATCTCTTGTGTCCAGGGTATGACTTCCCCATGGCAGACCAGCTTTGGGATGCCTTGCAGAATCAAACTTACCAACATGAAGTCCTTTGCCTTGATGGTTATCACACAAGCTGTGCAGATATAAAACTTGTCTTGAAAAAGGCAGCAAGAAGAGATCAATGTCTCCACACTGATATACAAAATAAATCTGCATATTCCCTGGGCATCTGGACTATTTGGGACATACTGGAACTCCTACAGGCTAACAATCCCCCAGCTGGGTGCATGGCATCAATGCCAAGATATCCCATGAGACAGCTACTGCTTGCAAACCTGCAAGGACAGTTGTTTTGCTGACAGGGAGCAAACATGAACAGGCCTATTGGAGAGCAGCCAGATGGCAGTTCAGAGGCTACCAGGGAATAATCTGGAAACAAAGTCTGCTCCTTGGCAGCTTTTAACTATTTTCTCTGGAATATCAGTGGCACCTGTGAGATGCACCTTTCTAGTTCTGAGTTGCCTTAAGCACTTCTGAACCCACAAAGTTGCTGTTTCTTTCACCAGGAAAGGGTTTTTTTCCCTCACCATTTCCATAAACCAAACCCAGCATCTCACCAAGAACAAGTCCCTGGAAACAGCAGTTAAATTAACTCATTTTAATCTTATTCTATTCTGCCAGTACCTATCAGTTACCTTTGTCTGATTTACTTAGGTGGTAAACTTTCTGCTCTTAATCTGAGTGTTTAAATTAGTACACAACAGCCTTTCAGTTCAGGTCAATACTGTAGAGCTACCTTTTGTGAAAATACATATGTAATCCTTCCAAGAACGATATCAAATGCCATTCGTCCCTTCCAGGCAGGATGAGTGTGTGAAACCAAGAAAATCAATAATTGGTAAGAAAAAGAACATCCAGTCAAAACAGTTGTTTCCTACAGTAGATAGTATTGGAACTCCCTTGTTGGACCTTCTGGATTGTATCTGATGGATGCACTATAGAGTCCTTGGCAAAAGAAAACAAAAAAACCCCCAACCCCCAAAAAACCCAACCAACCAACCAAAAAACCCCATTCGGACGTAAGCAAAATGTCCTCAAAGACAAGATTGTGAAAACCAGAACAAGACCATTATAAACAAAACATTGAAGAAAACAACTTTTGTGATCTGAATTCTAGAGTCACATGATAAAACTGCTCCTTGTGAAGAAACTTTAGTCTTCACCCAATTTTCTACACAAACAGGTTGGAAAATTTCTACAGTATGGAAAAATCTGATGTGTTTAGAGGACTGAGAAATCCATACCTGAAATGCTTGGACTGGGTGTACTGCAGGCAATACATATACATAACTCAGAGTCTAGGTTTCAAACTGTATTTCAGAAGAGCATGGGATACTGAATATAGGTCAATCGCCTTCAGTTCAAAAGCCTGTTTGCACTCAAATAGTGAGGCTGTCTTATTAGTGGTACCAGAGATTTTTAAAATAAGAATTGTGAAGCAAAAAAAAAGATACCAACATCCACTATTAAACAAGTTGAACTATTTTGTAAGACAGACACTATCAGAGTCAGCTAAGCTCTACTTCTGCCACAGATCCAAGCCTTCATATTCAATAACTAATATGATCATCTGTGCACACAGAAATAAGGAAGAAAAGACTTCCGACTAATGAGAAATCATCAAAATAACCCAAGGAAGAACTGGTTGGATAAGTATGTGAAAGCCACAAAACTACAAAAAAATCATGAAAGGTCTAGGACCAGCCAGTTTTTCTCTGAGAATTATAATCTTATCTGAAACAGAATATTTCTGAAAGGAAGTTTAAAAGACTGGAGCTGCATGATCTCATGCAGTTATCCACAATGGCAGTGTTTTGGAAGGCATAGATACAGTAGAAGGGGATAAGCAGTAGGAACAAATGAAGAAAACTACTCAAATCCTGGACAGTTAGAAACTTTCTTAACAAACTAAAAAATATCTATAAAGTATGAGCCAAACTGTTCATATCTCTTTTTGACTTTCACTGTTATAGCTGAGACCATGGACTGATTAACTCTTGCAGTTGTGAGACGACTCAAAAAGCCATACCAGAAATATGAAGGAAATACAGAATTGGAAAACAAGAACAGTATGAGGAGACTAATAAGGAAGAAATAAATGGCACGGAAACATTTCCTACTAAATTCAATAAAAATATGCAAGTTACGAGGCTTGAATCTGCTTCCCTGGTGTTGGTAATATCATACACTGATCAGAGCCACTCATTTCCTTTTCTAGAGGTGCTGCAATTAAAACTGATAATTTTGACCCTGGTTCTACTTGACCAGCAAAGCCTTGTTTGCCACCTCCACAGCAGGTGTGGCAGTAGTATTTGTCTGGCAAGGCTGACAATACCATAATACATTTTTGACCTTGATAGAATTCATATAAAAATTTCTCAGTGGCTAGATCTACAATGGAGTGCCCCATTTGAGTAGTCTTGCTACCAGGGGTTTTAAAAATGTGTCAGAAAAAAGGTTCCATAAAGTGCATTGAAATAACACATAGCATTTATACAGTACAATCGTGTGTTTAAATACAATACAATTGCCTTATCCTGACAGGGCCAGAGGCAATGGGCATAAACTGAAACACAGGAGGTTCCTTCTGAACATTAGGAAACACTTTTTTTTACTGTGAGAGTGACAGAACACTGGCACAGATTGCCTGATGACATGTGAAAAAACAGTATCTCCAAAACCCACCTAGAGCCTCAGTAGCTCACTCTGGGTGGCCCTGCTTAAGCAGCGGGGTTGAACCAGATGACCTTCAGAGGTCCAACCAATCTTATTTAGTTGATGATTCTGTGATTCATGGAGAAGAAGAATCAAATAGATTCTGTTTTTTCTCAGTTTTTCCCCTTTTTTTCAGGAAGTTGTCTAATGAGGGGGAGAGATTGGGTACTGGAAAAGATTTTTTACATGCATAAAAGAAAGAGTACCTTCTCTAAGACCTTACACATGGGTAGCTATCCATCTGAATACTTGTGGGCACCTGTAGAGCACTACCAAGTGATGTCTGACTTCAGCACCAGGGAGGTTATTGTCTACAGTATTGAACTGGCGGCTGCTTCATATCTGTTTCCCAGATCAAGAGAACCATGAGGCTGGCTACAGAGACCATCATAGACAAAAAACATGGGGTGCTTGGACAAATATGAAAAGGTGGTCCCATACCATTCCTCCCCTCCAGCTGATGAGGACTTCTGTCCACTGGTGAAACGTCGACATGGAAATACAAACAGTGTGGAGGCCCTCAGCAGCTGGTCTTAGACACACAGTCCTCACAGTAGAGTAGCTGCCCCCACACCTCCTGTGTCCTAGTAATGTATGTGTACTTGTAGCTTGCAGCCATGCTCCAACTGCTAATATTAAGATTTCTTAACCTCCTCAGCAGCCAGTCTGGCTTGAAGTTCATCCAAGTACGTACAGAAAGAGCTCATGCACACGTAAGATATGATTTACTGGGAAGACAGGACCATATGTGCAGGGAGGGCCAAAGAAGCACACTGACTGCAGCCTTTTTGCATGCAATCAATTATTTTAATCCACTTATCCCTCTATTTTCCCAAACCTGTTTCTCCCCAATCTACCTTGATACTTCGATTTCCCTGCCTTTGGTCTTTCCCCTAATCAACTCACAATAAATTTTGAACATTTCCACAGTCCCCCTCAAATATGACATAATAAGTTTTATAAAATCCCCAAATGCTCTTACCCTAGATATTGATCCCTGTCTCCCTGGCAGTGACCCCTGAACCTGTGTGGTGAGAGGGATCCTCTCCCATTGACACATGATGATGGGTGTCCCCCAGGCAATGTGGGCTCCCCAGGGAAAACTGAAGAGGAGCAGAGACAGGTCAGGAATAACTGGGTCTTTCCTACATGCCCGTGTGTCCCTCTGCTCCTGTGTCTGTGGAGACAACCCTTTGATCACAGAATCACAGAATGGGTAAGGGACCACAGTAGGGTCATCTGGCCCAACCTTCCTGCTCAAATATGGTTGTCCAACACATTGCACGGGAAATTGCACATAGCAATAAATACCTTAGGGTAGAATTCATCACACTTAAATTTAACCTTCTATAATCAGGTGTCCAACCCTGCCTCTCCAGTCAGTAAAAAGAAGGAGCACTTCCGCCTCTAAACACGAACCTCAGGCCGGGAGGGATTGCTCTCTGGAGCTCCCATATGTCTCGCTCCAATTATGAGCTGTAAGGGTCTAATAAAGCTACCACGATCCCAGACAGAGAGGCAAAAGGCTGGAATGATTTACTGAACGTGTAAGTGCTATTTAAGGGTCTGGGGGGCTTCCATGCTAATGAGGAGGCAGGGTTATTCCAAACAGAGGATTTCACAGGAATTATTAACATTTCCAGTAACAGGGGTGACATCAGGGGAAAAATGGACTTACATTTCTCAGATCCAGTATTTACATTTTGGGAAAAAAGGATTTGATATTTCCATTAAGCAAGATTATGCTGGGGAAGGGTGGTCAGCTTTTCCTGAAATAAGGATTTTCACAGACAGGGAGAAAACAATGAGATAACCGATAGCATCATGCAAAGTCTTTCTACATCCTACTGGGGGAGATCAGGACAATCCACATGAAATGAATGTCAATGGATGTTGTCTGGTCTTTTAGATGGTGGTTTTTTCCCAGCCCCAGTGGTCCAAGGTTTCCTGTTTAATCCTAGCAGTTTCTTTTCTGTTGGTATCCACATTTCGGACTGCAACAATGACCAGTAGCTTTGATTAGTCTGCTTGTTTAACTTTGAAATATCTAAAACTGGTTGAAAGTAATCCTAGCTTTAGGAACAAAAATGCTCATCCTCATGGACTCCTGGAACCGAGGTAGGGCTCTGTGTAGGGTGATGTACAGCATGACAAGTGGAAAGAAGATGGTGGAAATAATAAGCCATAATTTTGTATCAAAAGTAAAAACTGCATTGTTGTTTGGTAAGCTAGCCAGCCTGATGTTAAGTACATACATGTATACTCATCAGTATGTTAAATACTGTTCTGTTATTTACAGAAACACAGATCATGCAGGGTCTGAAGTCTACTGACTAATGCTAAAGTACCTGTGCATTTCATATATTTATAAAAGTGTTTCTAGAGCAATAACTCTACATTCGTTTCAACACCATTACAGATTTCATTTCCTTAACATGGAAACAAGAAGTCTGTCTTTAGGAAGCATGTAACTCTCTTCTTATCAATGTGAAACTCAAATAGCTTTCTTCCACAGATGAAATAAAGGAAGTCTATAAAAAAACCAGACAGCAATAAAACCAGGTGAATTATGATACTGCAGATGTAAAGATTAGTACGATTTAACAGGATCCAGAAAGAACTCGAAGTAACCTTTGGATACAATTATGCTGCCAAGAGGATCTACTCCCAGGACTAACCTCTGCAAACCATTGTACAGCAGCATGGGAACACCTTCCATGGCAAACCAGCCATTCACACACTGCATAATGTGCTGAGTCCCACAAGATGACAATACAAAAAATGTGTCTTGAGTGTTTCTTCAGTTTAAAACATCTGCTGGTACACATCAGCTGTGTTGAAACCACCCAGAAGAATGCATTTCTAGCCAGCTGTGTGCCAGATACCATGCAGGGAAGGAGATATCCAGCCTGGGGTAGTCACATCCACACTGCCCTCTGGGAGTGAGGTCTACAGCTAAGGACCCCCAGCACCAGATGTGAGACTTGTTTTGGAGGAAGATGTTATCAATTGCATGATTTTCTATGAAACAATTAGCATGTATGGGTTTTGATAAGGAACATATGAGGAACAAGGAGATAAATGGGAAGCTGTGACATTTGGCAGTGTGGGTGTATCCTTGAGTCTAGATCAGCATCTCCCTGTCTAAGCAGTATTCACCCTCATGTAGTGGAGTTAGTGCCAACTGGGACTCAAAGCAGTCCCATTTTATGGTAGAGGGCCATGCTGTGATAGCTTTGCTCACAGCAGGTAAACCTTATGTTATTGAGACATCACTGTCTCGGGTAGTGCTCTTCATGGTGTGATGTGCACGTCAACATAAATACAGGTATATCTGTCCCTTAGAGACAGCCTTCCCAGATCTGAAGTTGTCAAAGGGGTAAAGTGAAGCATGGGAGCATTATGTGACTGTTTCAGGGCTTTACTGGTCATCTTGAGGGCTCTGAGCATCGTTTAGAAGTATCTTTCTCTGCCCAGGCTCTCTCAACCCTATGATTGAGCATTTCATACAGATTTTATTAAGAACAGTTACTCACTTTCATGTTGAAAACCAGCATCAATCTTCCCATTAATTTCTGGAAAGGCATCTCTTATGAGTAATGACTTTCTATCCATAGACTGACCTCTTTTATCATAACAGAGAAAAATGATAAACAACCTGGAGTCAATGAAAACTGCAAACAACTCATGATTAAATAATCTCACCTAATTACCTTCTACCTGTCAACAGGTAACCGCATTCATTAAAGATTTTCAGTATCATTTAGGTAGCATCAAGAGAGACACAATTTACCATAAATAATTATTACTCTAGTAGCTGCACTGGAAGAATTGCTTCTTTTTACTGCACCTCAAGATACATCTAAGAATACTTAATATTGGAACCATTGTTTTAAATCTGCTTAATATTTTTTTCTGAGGGACCATGCCTAAAGGAGATAATATATTATAAAAAGATTGCTTTCGTGTCATGACTCTGTAAGAAATATTTATCAGGAAAAAAATCTGTGGTTTTTTCCTGAAGTTGTAAGTTATTTTAAGTCATTTTATGTAAATACAGCAAGTTATTACATCTTTAGTAAAGTCCATTTTATCTATTAATGCTGGAATAAGAAGGCTTCTGAAAGCCTTCCTCTTCTGATAACTTTGCTCAGCAAGAGATTTAATGGTCAAACATCTCATCTGAAATCATTCAGGCTACCAGAATTTGACTTAAAACGTGGAAGTCTGATTTTCTGCTTAAACTGCAAATACATGTCTGAATAGTTACTTCAGGGTGATCTCTGTATGCACAATGACTTGGGCATTGTGGTGACAGGTAGAAGAGAAGTTTTGTTATTCATCTACAAAAGTTAAGGATAATTACTGCTTTCATTACAGGAGCACCTCCTTTGGCTGTTAGAAATCTATGTCCTGTAAGAAAAACCTGAGCAGTAGGGACTGAATTGGAAAGAGAAAACAATAACCATGCACAGCAGATAATTCTTTGCAGTACATAGCATTTATCAGCAACTTTACGAAACTATCTGTTAGTGACTGGAAAAGGGTGGGCTTCTCCTTCTTACTCCACAGAAACATTTTTATATAAATCGTGAGGTTCTGACTGATTTCCTGAGATGACTTATGGAGCTGTAGAATGGCTTTTTTTCCCAAGGCAGATAAATGAAAATAAATAAATCAATAAAATATTCAATAGTTATATCGGTTAAGAGGAAAGCTAAAAGCACAGTTTCACCTCCATTTCAAATATTTTTTTCATAGCCAGTTGTGTCACTGAAAGAGATTACCAAAAGTGTGTGACTAATGCATCCTAAATCATGGCAGGATATTGATCATATGATTATGTTTGCTTCTGTTTAGGAAAGTATCACAGGAAATATTACCTCCAAAATTTGTCCACTATGAAGTAATATGTTTCCCCCTCATTTTCATTATAAAAAGCAGCATCAATTTTGGTAAGATCCTTTGAAAAGCCCATGGTGTAGAGTTTTTTGGGGTATCCAGGAAGCATGGTATCTCCTTTCACAACCCAGAATTCATTCCCTATGAAGAAAAGTTGATGATGACATATTATCAGAATCTTCTTCTGGGAATGACATAATCCCTTCCATGAAAGGTAATCTTTTAATGGAAAAATACAGAGATAAAATAACGGTTACTTGAAAATGTTCTACATATTAGTTCTAGAGTCCAAAAAAAAAGCAATCACGTTTTGTGAAAACTGAAATTTCAGTCTTCCTTCATGTTTATATGGGTTTCCCACAAGTTTGGAAGAAGCATGGGGTATCATTTTTAAATTCAATAGATAATTTCCCAGAAAGAAAAAAGTCATTGCATTTATTTTGGCAGGGAAACTTTTCTGTATGGATATTAAAAAATAAGATACATTTTCTTTATCTTAGATAATATTTTGGTTATCTCTGTGATTGAAACACACTGATTTTTAGACTAAATTCAAGCTTGTTGGATCCTACAGAAAGAGCTTAAATAGTTTTTAAGCCAGACAAACTTTCAAGGCTAATTGGAAGACAACATGTGAAAATAGAAAGACAACATTTTTCCTTTAAAAATGATGGTTTCATCTTCAGAAATTTCATATGCATCATCGACACCAGGTGGCAGCCGTAGCCAGAACAAAGATATTAAATTAAAGTCAGCTGTTCTGATTGCAGGATGTTTGCGCCAAATATGTCTTACATAAATATAGAACAGGTTTTAAATAAAATTAGGTGTTCACACACACTAATTCATGAAACCTTATCATGGCAATCAGGGTAGGATTTATCTGACTCTGAGCAGTCACATTAAGCTCCCCTAATCTTAATATAAAGAAAGCTAATTCCATGGTGGGATTGCTCTCATCTTGATCCAGACATCTAAAATAGGTCAGAGGAACTGTTTGGTCAAAACATTTGTTTTCCCTTACGCAGAAATGGAGCTTAGAGAGACCTGGAATCACATGGCTGGTATGGGGTAAGACTTTGGGAATGAAGCCCACTCTGGGATTATCAGCACCAGTTCAGAGAAACAGTCAGTGTGCGTGAGGCTCTTCTGCAAAATAACACTTTACTGGCCTTGTGGACTCCAAACTCTGAGGTCAGAACTTGCTTCAATGTTGATTTTCAAGGAGGGTCTGAAGCAGGGGAAGCACAGCGCTATCTCGTGAAAAGAAGGGGAATCATCTCCTTTACCCTTCTACTTCAGACCTTGGGATGTCATGCCCTGGAAAGGGACACTTTGAGTTTAGCACTGAATCTATTAT
Source organism: Chiroxiphia lanceolata (assembly GCF_009829145.1). NCBI lineage: Eukaryota > Metazoa > Chordata > Aves > Passeriformes > Pipridae > Chiroxiphia > Chiroxiphia lanceolata. The sequence continues at coordinate 78,645,423 of NC_045638.1, read as the reverse complement.
CCTTTCCTTTTATTATTATACAAAATCACCACTACAGAGGTTCTTCAAGTAGGTACTGTGTCAAGACTGGTAAACCCTCAGCTCTCTCAAAGCAAGGACAGCAATGAAGGTGTCAAGTGTCCCAGAGCTGGAATTGTGTTTTGCTGAAGCTGAACTCTCCCAGATGCCAAACACTTGGGACTTGCTTACAGCCTAAAGTGAAAACAGTCTGTTTGCAGAGGAGCCATCTTTCTCCGCCCTTTTCACAGCATGTCCTGTTCCATAGGTCATCTTCCTTCTTATCCTTTTCTCTCTTCATTTTTCCAGCAGCCTCTTTATGTTTGTTTTCCATCTCTTCTCCTGATTCCCTGTCTTGCCTTCCTGTCTAGAATGGTTGATATTCTGGCTAAAGTTATTTTCCCATGCTGTGGGGCATAATTTAAAAAATGATACCCAGCTATTTTACTACTAGAAGCTGACTTTCTTGTCTTTAAAAAACATTATTTCTCCATGGAAAGTGGTGACAGCATCAAAAGTTAAATTGGGGCCACAGGTGTTTGTCAGTGCAGGATCTTTTGGCTCAGTTGTGTCTTTTATCTCAGTAGATTCCCTTTGATCATTGTATGTGTTAGAAGATGGTCCTAAAAGAAGCAGTTTATGGAAGAACTTATAGAGAGAACTCATTGAGGTATACTCAGTACACAAAAATGTCACTGTAAGGCATTCCAAAGTCTTTGAAATTATAATTGCTAGTTAGTCAATAACTGTGAGTTACCATAGAGGTACTGAATGTCAGTAATATCATCCTAATGAAGAGGGAGTTCTGAAGGGTCTAATTTCCTGTAAACTGGATACATCAAAGCATTGGGGTCTTTGGAATGGAAGAGTCCCAGTGATTGGCCAAACTCAATGGGCAGCAACATAAAACAGGTTTGTACCTGAAAACAACAAACAAAACATATAATAGGAGAGCTGCATGTTTTCATTTCTTCTGAATAACATTGAAGGGCATAAGGCAGTTCAGAAGCTTTCAGAACTGCTTGCCTAAGCAAGTGAAGCTCTCGTGGGAAATTCAGTTAGAGATGAAATTCTGGTCAGAAAGAAAAATAATGAAATCATTATAGCAGAGTACAAAGAAATAGCCTGTAGATTGTGTAGAAGTCAGTGTGGGAGAAGGACTTTGTGCAGGTGATATAACTGTTGGCAAGAAGGAAGCAGGTTGGAGGAGTGGAGAGAAGGGGGCCCCCTCCCAAATAATTCTCCATCCAGTGCAGCCCTTAACCAGAGGGCTCAGTGGCGTTTTATAGCTATGGAAACCAAAGAAAAATGCTCCCCCAAGTCAGTAGCAATTTAAGCACTTCGTAAGGAAGAGAAGAGACAGACACTGCACCCTTGATTTCATGTACAACTTGCTTCAAGAAGGGCTTGGAGAACTTAATTTCTTACCCTCTATACTTTTGGTCCAGGTTTCATCCTCATTGAAGTGAGCATCTCTCATGCCTTGCTGGTTGCATAGGCATGAGCAAGGGATCATCCTGGGCCATAAAAGGGGATGAAGTTATTGTGATCTGAGGAGCAAATTCCATACAGAGCTGATGGGGTGTTCATGCACATACTAGGTAGAGTACGGTAGGCATAGATCCAGTGAACTACAGGCAGCTCCTTGTTTTCCCTCTCCTTCTCCTCATTTGCCTCTATACCCTCCCCCAAAGATTGTCAAGAATTATAGCCATAGCACCTTGAGCAAGAACTGTGTTTTCTGTCTGCTTGTTCAACCTGACTCTGAACTTCACATGTGCTATTCATGGGAAGAAATCATTAGCATTTCAAGCCAACTGCTCCAGACAGGCAGTAAACTGGCAGTAACTCAAAACGGTTGCTTGGAGTTTTACCTCTGGCTGCAAAGGAGATCATTATGTCTGCATCACCTCTATCCTTCTTCATGAATTTCAGTGGAGTCACACTGCTCCAAACACTTAATGCTTTCTTGATCGCTGCATTGACATCTGCTGGATGCAGGTCTGGTGTGTAGTTTAGTATCCTTCAAAATATAAGACAGAAAACCAACTGTGTTTTTGCCACTTGCACTGTGGAGTATGTCATCTTGACATGAAGAATTCCACTGTAATTACCTGTATGTCAGAACTTGTTTTGCCCATTTTGGCTCTCCTGCCAAGGTAGAGAACCCAGCTATGTCAGGGAATCCACAGTGACATTTCTGTACCAAGTCCAAAGTGCCAGAATCTGGTATTCAGTCACCTCCAGCCCAAAGAATTCCTGCATTTCTTTCAGTTTTTGGTTCACTGGGCTATTACTTTTCCAAACAAGAGATTCTCCATCTTTCTTAAAGCTATAGTAATTTTCAAGATACTTCTAATGAAAAAAAATAGATAATTTAAGACAGTAAATGGTGTTTGCTTTTGAAGCTCATAAGATATTATACTAAGACCATTTAGTCATGTGTGTCTGCTACTTTTCTTTCTGTTCTATGGCTTTAACAATTGTGTTTGTTAAAGCCTGTGTGAATATTTTTCCTCTTAATGACAGTTTTTACATTTTATTATCACTTTTGCAGTTAACTCAAAATACATTTAAAATTAGTATTTGTCTAGCATTTTCTGATAAGATACCCTCCACTTACTCTGTGCCCTAGGGTTACCCAGAGTCCTTTATAAGAGGTAGTTTGGAATATATGACTGAATATAAAATTTCATCAGTATTATCCCATTTCCCCACATTTTTGACAGAAATAATTCATCAAAAACTCTAACTTATTTTATGAAGACCTATGTTTCACAGTACCACAAGTCACATAAATAACTGTGTTTCCACCTGAACTGCAAAACAAACCCAGACTGACTCAGGAATTTAATTGTTTGTAGAATCAACAAGCAAGTGAATACATCATTGGGTTTAATTTTTCTCTAAAAAAGGATAAAGCAAGATGAGTTGGGGCTAAAGAAGCCTTTGTCATCATGATTACACCACCCTTCATTTTCCCCACCACCCACCATTTTGAGAACTATTCCATCATGTTATTTATTCTGTAAGCTCCTCAGCCACTGTTTACTAGTTACAGAGACTACAATGGATGCTCAACAATTGCTAAAGATCTTCCCAAAAGCTACCTTCCTCACCCGGATAAGTTGCATGTCTTCTTCCTTCTTCTGTCTTGTATCTACAGGAAAAGGACAAGAAAGTGCCACACATAATAACAAGATAAATGGGAGGTTCTTCATTCTCAGTTCCCCTAAACTTTAGAGAAGTCTTTTCTGTTGTCTACCACACACCTGCTTCACCTTTGTATAGTACTTGTTTGCTGTATAAAGCTTTCCCTGACTCATTGATGCTCAAAATTTCTAGTTAGCAACAGAACATGCAAAACAAGGATTTTATCATAAAACAGACTGATACTGTCTTTCATCCAGTTCCACCCATGTGCAGCTTTTGTAACATGGAAATATGATTAATGAGAAGATAATAGACCTGTAGTTCATTTTAATAAACTTATTAATATTTTAGTTTTCAAAATCTAGTCTTACTCTCCAAAACCTAAAGCATATCTCTTTAATGTTTTCCATTCAAAGTTAGTATTGATTTCAAAAGGGTTGTTGAAGTATCTAAAGGGAAAAACATACACAGAAGGTTATACAAGAAGCAGAAAAATTGTGTTCTAGGTGTTTGGTTGGTTTTTTGATTATTTGGGGGTGGGGTTGTGTTTTTTGTTTGTTTTTACCTTTTTTTTTTTCAGTTTTATTTTGTTTTGTCTGCAGTTGTTTGTACAGGAGCATGTACTTTTGGAGGTTATTATACTACCACCATCTTTCCCTTTGATATAGTTCTGGCAGTGCTATAACTCCCTGCTTGATGAAGCAGTGCTTTGTTTATGCAGTTTTTCTTTAATACAGTTCTCACGTGGATGAAACTTCCTTTTGTGTGGAGGAAAATGTGGAATTTACAGAAAGAAATGAAAAAAAATTCTCCCAGAATATGTAAAAAGTATAAAAATTGAGCCAAGATGTTTTTGTGCTACTTTTATTCAACACTTTTTCCACTGTTCTCAGAGAATTGCACAATGACTTTGTATTTCACAGTCTCCTTTTATACTTACTATAAGGTTTTATAAAGCGTGGGAACAAGCTGAGCCAGCCTACACCTGCATTCAGTTAACTAGAACCAAAAAAGAGGGTCGACCTTGACTGAGCACTGTGGTCTCAAAGTGGAAAACTGCTTAATGGTCTGCGTGATTGGATGCATGATTTACACTGTGATTGAAAACAATCACAGAATGGTAATGTGTGAATGTGTGAAATCAAAACATCAGCTCAGCAAAATCCTGGGAATTCTAGTTAACTGCATGTCAACACCAGGTGTTGCTTACCCGAGGAGGTTAATAAAAGGGAAGCACAGAGAGAGACCTGTGGAGAATCCCAAAAATGGAATAGTGTGTGTGTTTGCAGTCCCATTCCTTCATCATCGGTAATAAAGAACTGAAGTTTTCTGAATCAAACTGTCTGACGGCTGTCCTAGTCAGAGGAGAGATTCCTCTGTTCTCTATGTCTGTCACTGGTGGTGAGAACTGCTGATACTCAACAACAGGTCCACTCTAGCATTGGGTCCACTTTTCCACACCCAGTCAAGTCACACCCTCCACGAACTGCCACAAATGAGGATAAAGCAGTGGTGATGGTGAAGTCCCTGGGAATCCTGAAAAGAGATGCTTACTGCCATTGAAGACAGTCCTATGTATCTGAGATTTCTTTGTAGGGCTGACACAGGATTTAGGGTACCCCCGCAGAACTGCAGGGAAGGTGGGATGTTGCATGTGCAGAGAGATAAACCCCCTTCCACAGAGCTGTGAAAGGAGAGGTTATAGTACACTTGAGGTATTTACTAGAATTATTTCCTCCTGAAGAGCACTGTGTTGGTACCAGAAGGATCCCCAGAGCACAGGGTGCCTGTGGCTGTCAGCAGGCCGGACATCAGGGACTGTAGGCCTGGGCAGTTGAAACAAGAGCAGTCCCTGGCAAGGCCGATGGGACTCTGCAGGGGTTGTCTGGTCACTGGAGATGGAACTCGTACCCTAAGAGCAGATACCTAGCTGAAACATTCCCCTTAGGGCAGAGACCCTCTCCCTAGCCCTGGAAGGAGGTGGACAGGCTCAGGAAAGGGCCCAAAAATGGGGCAGCTGAGCCCAGGGGAAGCGATCCCCTGAGGGAGGTTTGATGACTCCCCTCACATGGTTATGTGAGGTGACTCTGAGTGGGTGAGAGGAATCTAAATATTGGGTGTAGAGTTCTCCTGTGCAGCTTACACACCCACAATACCTCTTTGCAGAAATAGCTTCTGGGACTTATATCCCCGCTATAGACTTCCAACATTTTTTCTCTTCCCATATTATCTCCATGTATACTAGAAGAAAGAAGAAGCTTTTCAGCTGGCAGTACTTGATAAATGTTCCTCACTTATCTTTTTCACTAATGAGAGGGCCTTTAGAAGCCATCAAAACCATATAGGAAGCTGTTGACGAAATGTATAATGTTTTCTGATTATCGGCCTTCTCAAACACATACTTTTGCTACTCTGTCAACCTCTTTCTCATTTTGCTTGATACTATTCACCATTGTCCTCAAGAGATCAATAACCTAGAATATGCTTTATGAAGAAAACTATATAACCACAGAGATCTTTGATGTTGTCCTTTGAGGTGGCTTTATTAATAACTAGTACAATATATAATGACAATCTATTGGCTTGGGTTAAAGAAGTCAGTGTGAAAATTGTTATGTTCTCCTCTTTTCAACCTGTGAAAGTGCCTGGGTAAGCTTCTAAGATTGCCCTTTTCTCCCCCTCTTCTGGAGTCAATCTTTTGCCTTGGATGTATTCCCATAGCCCCAGCCCCTCTTGGCTGTACCCACTGGCAAGAAGTGTTAGAAGTTGCTCGTTTTTTGGCAAGGTTATTGCTAGTGCACAGTTTATATATTTTAGAACTAATGCATACTGCAGTATAGAGAAAAGCAAAAGAACATCTTGTAGAGCCTCAACAGGACATATAAGTTGAATTGTTCTGCAAAGTCAAAAGCTTAACTATGTAGAGCTTGAAACTGCCCCACTCTGCTGCCTTATGTACCCTCAGTGTCCTGGCCAGGCTGGACTCTGGTAATCCCCAGTCAAAACCTGGGAGAGCAGTTCTGTGCACAGGAAGCTTCTGAACTGCAAATGTGTGCTGCCATGAGCATTGCTTAACTCAATGCCTTTGGCACCTCATTCCTGGCGATGCTGCAAACTCTCAGGCCTGGCAGCACAAACCTAGCCTCAGAAATATGTATTGCTGACAAAGATGAGTGTGTGACCTACTTCTGGCTTTTATATAACAGTCTTCAGCATGGTAATGCTGATTCACTGATGGGGCCCCCCTAGTTCCAGTCAGTTTGTACACAGGTCACTGTTGCTCTTTGTTGGTGAAGTCATTAAGGCATTTTTGCCTGAGATTTCATGTGCAAGAGATTGGGTCTGGGTCAACAGTTGTGCTGTCAATAATTTCAGATGTAATGGGTTATTTTGTGTGCCTCTTTTTTTTTTGTGTGCCTGGCCTCAGGCTTCAGGGAAAGTTCATATTCACAGAGGATAAGTACTTGAAATTATATTTATGGACAAATTTCCCCTTCTGGTACCCAAGAGGCTTTTAATTCCAGCAATCATTTATGAGTTATAAGAAAATCATGGTTACAAGAAATCTCTTGCCCACTAAGTGTAGCCAGGCAGCTCCAGCACTCCTGTTTCCAATCTCATTTGAATTATATTTTTCATTTGCCAGGAATTTCATTGCTTTTCCCAAACCAAAAGTAATGTTCTTTCATTTCAAAGTTTAAGACATTAAGAAAACAGAAATACAGATGGAAATTCCATGGTTAACATTTGTCACCAGTCCTCTTGTCCTGGTGAAATCCATGCCATATTGTCTTCTATTTATCCTCCAGGCTACACTTTCTAGATTTTCCTTCGCATCCAAGTAAATATCACTCATTTTTCAGATACTGGGAGTTTAAGCTAATTAATACCCAGAGGTCGAAAGAGTATTTTAATTTTGCTGTTTACTTGAGGTCATAACTAAAAAAACTGTACCAACCATATATAAAAAAACATGTTAATATAATGTGAGTCATTGTAAACATCAACAGTATTCTGCTTCACCGTTGCTGAGATGCTCTTTTTTGTTCTTCCTTAACCACTTTGGAGTCTCAGTCAACAACCAGATCCTAAAGGCCCGATTTCTGATGGTAGCCCTCACATATAAGAAGGCATCTATTTAGGATATCAAAGCATGTAGGCATTTTTAAAAACAAAGGGGATTAATCCCATTATTTATGTACAAACAGTACTCACAAGCACCCTGCCTAACCCTGGAGTCATCTAAAGTCTTTGAACTGAAGTTTCTTCAGGATATGCTGTGTACACAGCACAAGCTATTGAGAAAGACACTGAGAGATGTTGGGGCAACACAGTTTTCCTGTGTCTCTGCTCTGCCTGGACTGCTGCCAGGTAAACTCATTCACTTGTCAGTCCATGACTTCAGAGTGATGCACCAGTGCCCTTGTGGCAATGCTGAGCTGTTCAGTCCCTACTTGACTTTTAAGCCACTTCTAACCTATGTTCATTTTATACCTTGCTTTTAGAGGTGCTCAGAGTGAAGCTAGCATGCATGAGGAGGAGAACATGGCAGAGAAGAGATATTCCAAGATTATAGAATCATAGAATAGTTTGTGTTGGAAAGAACTTTAAAGATCGTCTAGTTCCAAACCCCCTGCGTTTGGCTGGGACTCCTTCCACTAGGACAGGTTTCTCAAAGCCCCATTCAAAGGCATCTCTGCTGCCCTTCTTTGGTCTCGTCTGCTAGCACAGTGGGACAGTGGGTCTGTGGGTACACTGGGAGACACATGGCTTCCTCTGGTCCGGATAGATGGTGCAACAGATGTTAGAATGTGTTTTGACAAGATCTCTCAGGGATCTACGCTGTGCGGAAAACCAGGAACAAATCCTGTGGGGAAAGTCTGGAGCAAACCCCTAACGGAGTTTGAGCTGTGTTAACTGGAATACTGTCCTTAGCAGCCATTCCCATCCTCTCTTTCTACCTTTGCCAATGCTGCTAGAGAAAGAGGAATAGCGAGTCAACAGCGTCAGTGTTGTGAGAGATGAGACTAGATCCCTTCAGATAGGATGGACTTCAGCCAAGCTTTCTTATACCCTGAAGGGTGTTTAAGGTCACTGAGCTATTGCCCTGTGAGGGGGACCCAAACAAGGTGCACAGAGGAAGCAGATGTGCTTTTCTCTGTGTCTCACCGCTTATCCTCTGGAGGATTCATCTGTGGTAGTTACATAAAAATTCTGAGATTTTCTTATCATTTCAGCTTGTTTGCTCTGGGATGTAGTTCTTGTTAGTGGTTTCTTATTCAGCACTGCAAGGTGGACTGCCAGCCCTGACTCCATTCCCAAGCCACATGGTCACAGTACAGCAGGGCTAATCCCTGTGACCCTATGATCAGTTCCCAACCTGCCTGCATGCTACCTCCGTCCCCAAACTGGACACCTAACCTTCTCTCTCTTGGCTCATGTTCTGCTATATGAATGACTCTGCTCACCAAATCACCCACAGCAGCAGTGGGGCACTGGTCCTTTCAGCTCACTGCCATGCTCCCATCTACTAGCAGGCACTTGTCTCCATCCCTGCCCTGACCATTCAGTTCCTTTGCCATGGGGTCATGGCAGGTGAGTCCCAGGCTCCAGTCTCTCCCTTCACATCCTGTTGTGTAGAATCTCCTCTTACCTTTTATGCCTCCCCCACATTGTTCCTGAGTGTCTTTGTTTCCCTGCTCTGTCACCTAACTAATTTCTTATTGTCTGCCAGAACTGCCCTCCTACTTCTTCTTCATTTTAACTTTCCCTCCATAGACACTGAGCCCTACTAAAAATGGTCATGATGCTGTTCAGGCTTGCATATGGTTATACCAGGTGCCTTGTCTCCAGTGGAACCAGAACACAAAGAACACTGCTATACTTGAGCAAAATACTTTATTACTCAAAAACAACTTGATTAATAAATAGCTGGAGAACAAAATAAATTAAAACTGTACATTAGGTTTTACATTTTACGGTTTTAAATTAGATTTGTCAAAGGCCATAATTTCAGATTCAGATGCACAGTAACAGCTGAATAACACTGTTTAGAACCAAGAAACGTGTAAAACCATTTCTGGTACAAATACATCCCTGCACCACCACTTAATATTTCTGGCAATTAAACCAGCTGTTACTCTTCATTTTACGGATGAGTTTCTTTTTCTTGATGTCAACTTCATACTGGTTTGGTCCATGGAAAAAGTAGAAATATCCTAGAAATGGAAGGACAGAATATTGGAAAATTAATATTTCATTTTTGTATACCTACTGTTATACACTTAATATTTTCTTGAGTGATTAAAAAATCAAAACAAACATTTAATATATATATTTGAAAGATACATATTTTTGGCTTTGGTTGGTGGTCTTTTGGGTTGCTTCTTTTTAGTTACATTTTAATTTATTTACCATTTTTCTGAAAGGCAGCATCAATTTTGTGGCCAATCCCTTGGAAGTCAGCTGCTATTTTTCTTGGATATCCTCTTTCCATTGACTGAGTATTTTCATTGAAACTAAATAAAGAAATTGCATGAAAACAGAAAATAAGCACAGCATGTTCAATGTTGAAATCAGATGGAATTTTTACAAAATATGCCCACTCTCAGCTGAAAATCCAGTAACTGCAAGCATCTGTGATCTCATAGAACAGTCTATGTGAATCCTATCTATGTGAATATTTACATCTTTAGTGGCCTATGTAAGGCTGTTTTCAGAATATCAGACTAAAGAGTTTACTTTCATTCCCAGAGACTGACAGTGAGGCTGGATGGGGCTTATACTGAGCAATAAACTTAAATAATTATTCATCTTAATTTAATTTAACAGCACACAATCTATGGAGTGACCCCATAAAAGAAATGCAAACTTATGGTGTAATAATACTCTTTTAAGATAATATTGCAGATTAATTATTAAAGCTAAGATTACTACTTAGTTGAACAAAGAAATTTCTTAAGAAGTCAATATTTTAATGTCCTTCCACAGCCTTCTTAATTGATTTGTCATTTATAGATTTCATAGAGCACTTCTGCCCTTTAATAGCTACTGAATGAATACATGATATGACGACAAAGTCTACTCACATTGTCTTTTTATACTAAGTTCATAGTGCTTCCTAATGAATAAACAAAGCTCATTCGCTTGTTAATAACAGGCTGGTAAGGGTAAATGAAAGTTGTCTTTACCTCAGGTGCTACAGACTTTGTTCTACGAAAAGACCTGAGCGAAAAAAATGGAGTAATTGCCTCTGAGTTTCAGCTTTTACAGTCTGAGAAGGCTGACAACAAGAGGATGCTAATGTAACTTGATTTTAAAAGCTATTTTTGTTATCTGCTGTATGGAAGAGGAAAGATCCTTACCTCCAGTACTTGTTGCCTACAAAGAAATTGGTTTTCTTGGTATTTTGATCATGAACAGCTGCATCAACTTTCCTGACGCTGGTGGGGAAGCCCAGGTTCTGAATGGGCTTGGGGAAGCCTGGCTCTATACTGTAGCCACTGACAGCCCAGTACTGATCATCTACAGGAAAACAGAAAAAGTTATAGGGATTCATTGAGGAGCCTGATTTGCTTTTCATCAAAGTCCCAGAGCTTTCTGTGTAGTACATGCCACCAAACAGCACAAATGTTCTACTGAAAAACTTACCCTCTAGGGCACACATAAGTTTGAATACCTCACAGCTGTTTATAGACATTAGTTTATAGACATTTTATAGACATTAAGTTATATACTAAATAGTTAAAGGTCAACAAAGGTGTGTTTGGCACCTTTAAAAATGTATTTAAATAACTTAATGTAGCAATAAATTTTGTCTCACCTATGATCTTCTCTCTCACTGACTAAAGAAGAGTAATATCATATTGTATAGGAATGTTGTGAAGCAGAATTAGTTAATGGCAATAACAGCATTTTCAAAATCAAAATGGATTTAAGTATTAAGAATAGCCCCTAATAGTACTAGTATTAGTATGAGAATTAGTATGAATATTAGTGTAATATTGCTTCCATTATTATTAAAAAGCATTAGCATTCATTCATAAAAAGGACTGATAGAAATGTAAGAGAAATACCTTTAAAAAATAGCACTCGATCAATCTTGTCAACCTCATAAGCAGCATCAAAGCCACCTATCAGTGATGGCCAGAAAGAGGAGATGGTGTCGTGCTCAATTTCTGAGAAATATGGACTTTTGCGCCAGACATAGCTGATAGAAATGAAAACAGCGGTGTTTCATTATCTGTACTTCACTAGTAGATCAGGAGCCCAGAAACACACATTAAAGCCTACTGTCTGGGTTCTGGAGCCAGTGCTCCCTATGAGGCAGAGATATCACCCCTTTTGTGATCGCAGTGCTTCACTTTGCCCTGCTCCAACACATGTATTTGCCCTTTACTATGCATTGCTCTGAGGTCACAGAATAGTGGAGGTCAGAAGCGACCTCTCAAGGTCATCTTATCCAACCTGTTGGCTCAAGCAGGTTCACCTAGAGCTGATGGCCCTGTATACCTCTCCACTGGCATCCTGATGGCTTGTCCAGGACAACCTGTGGTATCTGTGGTAGGGTGACAATTACAGCTTTCTCTTTGCCATGACTCATGCAGGTAGGCACAGTTGCATTCTTCATCTCAGTTTGGTTAAAAATGTTAATTAAATATTCTTGAGGAACATGTTAAAACCTAGTTTAAGGAAGAACTGCTCCTTCCTCACCTTCCTTGAAAATTATTAAGATTTTAAGCTACAATTCTTCATCGTATGTTTTAAAAGGGAAATCACACCCGCATCATCAAAGGGAGCTTGTTCAATCAAAACGCAACTACCAACACAAGAAGCAGGTGAAATCCTGGGCCTCACATTCCATTCTCCCTCGCCAGGGTGGATGTGCCCAGCCAAAAACCTGCTACAGTGCTAGTGTTAGAGTGTGTCCCAAAAGTGGACACCTGTAACAGCAGGGATTCCCTACAGACATCACTGGACAGTGGTCTAGTGCAGACTCCTAGGTCAAAGTGACACCAAAAGTGACATTTTCCACAGCTCCCTGGCCCAAAACCTGGATAGTGTGATGAGGACAGTGCTGGATGTGAAGAAGCTACAGGATGAGGAGTTACACTGGAATTATTCAGCCTTGCACAATTCTAACAGACGTGGGTGATAATGTATGATGGCTTACTCACCCATCAGAAAACCATGTTACTCACCCAGCCCAGGTGGGCTAGTAAAATTTAGCAAATTCACCTTAACACTTTCATAAGAAAATATCTTCCTTTTAACCAATGGAAGATAAATGCCTTGAAATGAATTTTATGCTTTGCCTTTGTGAATTTCACACAAAGGTGTTGCTAGAAATAAAAGCACTCACCTGTCTTTGAAGAACAGTGTTTCCCCACGGAGAGTGGTGATAGCATCAAAAGTCAGATGAGGGTCACAGTCCTCAGGTCTTGGTGGGGGTTTGGAGGGTGTTGTACGTGTTGGTTCTGGCCAGAGTGACATTTCAGTTGTTGCTTCTGCAGGTGTCATTTCAGTCGGTTCTTGGGGGGGAAAAGCTTTTGTTGGAAGTACAGGAGATTCCCTGGGGGATCCTTTGTAAAACAGATAAGAGTAGAATTGGAAAGTGGATCAGAGTAGTTCATATTGCAGAGCTTCAGGATGTACCATATGAAGCCAAATGCATAGGCTACTTGGTATGTGACCATCATTTTGTGGAAGATAAAGAGAGTTTAATACTGTAGACACGGGCTGTTCCTCTGGTATCACTGGAGAAGGACTTGGATCTTTTAACTAAATGGCATGAATACAGCCTATTTTAAAGACACAGACTGTTAACCACAACAAACCCCAAGAGGTTTACCCAAAAATAGTAACAGGAATTTAAACCAGAGTATCCTTCTTCTAGTAGAAATTTCAGTACATTTTAGCTGTTGGGTAAAATTCATTATAAATTATTATTCATCATTCACTAAAAAGGATTCATCTTGCTTACCATAGAGGGCTTGAATGCCATCAATATCATCCTGATGAAGCTGGTAGTCTCTTGTATCCTTGGCCATATATATAGGATACATCAAAGCACCGAAGACATTGGAGTGACCAAGACCTAGTGAATGGCCCAACTCATGAGCAGCAACGAGAAATAAGTTGTATCCTAAAAAAAATTCAGCACAAAGAATAAACATTTACTAATTTTTTTTTGCATGACAGTGGAATAGAGGTGCCATCCTCTCATGTATGATACATTGTTTCTGGTCTTAAAACCCCAGCAAATCTATGTCCCAGTTAAGAGGCTCTCTGGTATCCTGGAGAAGAAATGAGTTTTGAATTATGAAAACTTATTTCTCACTGGGAAACCAATCTGGGAATCGTTTTTGCCCCTGTTGCAGAAATTTTCTTGCCAACAAAGAAACAAATTTTCTTTAATGTTAATAATGACTAAAAACCAGGTGAGAATATTTTAGTCATCTAGAGAGATTTCTGAGGTTAATAAATGACATGGAATTTAACTGGTAACTACTTCACAAAGACCAGTAAAATGTAACATAATTTCTGGACATTGCTGGAAACCAGAACATTTCACTGTTTCATTTAATAACTTTTACCAATAAACTCAAGATATTTTTTTCCTTTCCAGAAGTTAAAGATATGCATCACTTTAAATCAGGGGGAAAAAAATGAACAAGAGGTTATATTACAACTTTTAAGGTTATTACCTGAGGGTGAAAATTCCCTGTCTTACAATGTCATGATTACCCAATATTGCTATTCCATGCTAATATCATTTCCTTTACTAGAGCTGTAATTGCTGTCTGCATTAACTTCAGGAGACTGTCATGACTGCAGCCCAGATCAAAATATGCAGCATTATTTTACTAAATTGCACTGACATTTTACATGTCAGTAAACACTGAAACTACGGCCATGGTGTATGTGACTTTACAGCATCTTCAAGACAACTCTGTCTATTAAAGAACAAGCAACACAACATTTAAGGTTACCTACCACTATAGGTAGTAAATTTGGTCCAGTTTTCATCTTCATCAAAATGGGCATCTCCTCCTATCCCACTGCCAGGGGGATAAGCATGAGCCAGAGTTCCTCCTGGACCATCAAATGAATAGAAGTCACCATGAACTAAAAATAAGAGGGGAAAAAAAGTTATACTTTTCATCATCTTGGTAAGAAAAAGTGACAAACACCATCTTTCCCAGGCAACAGAATCCCCTTACATCCAGCGGCGAAGGAGATCATTATATCTGCTTGACCACTGTAGACCCTGGTGAATCTCAAAGGGGTGACACTGCTCCAGAGCTGGAAGGCTTTTGCAATTGCTTCCTCTACATCAGCTTGCAGCATGTCTGGAGTGTAGTTCAAAATCCTGTGAAATAAGGACAAAGGAATTAAAAGCAACCAGATCACATGTACTGGGACACATGGTATTAAGGTCAAATATTTTAATCAATAATTATTATTATCTATGTGTCTTGAGTTGTTTATTTTCAAAACATTTACCTACATAACAGATGAAGGTTTCACAGTTTTCTTTCATGTCTTTCAGAAATTCTAACATATACACCCTCAGCTGCATCTCTATCCACCGAGTACATTATTTTGTAGGCTGTTAACTAAGTAATGTAAACTATTTTGGTATATTTGTCACTATTTGGAAGCCTGAATAGTCCCCACATTCATGGTCCTTTCATCCTAAATGGAGCTTTTATATGGAGATATACAAGAATAAATAGTAAAGGACCTGTTGACATGGCTTCTACCTAGCATTCACAAAGCTTCCGAGTAGTGTAGAGAAAAATATGCTTTAATGTATGTTACCGATATGTCACATCTTCTTTCTTCCACTTAGGGCTGTATGGGAAGGTGCTGTATGAACGGATGTCAGGTATTCCACATCTAGGCTGCTTCATCATGTCCAGTGTCTTATGGTTCAGCTCCCCAGTCACCTCTAGCCCAAAGAATGACTGCATCTCTCGGATTTTGTCAGCCATGTGATTGAGGTTCTTTGCTTTAAAAAGAGAACTTTTCTCTTCTTTAAAATCATAGAAGCTTTCCAGATATTTCTGATAGGGAAGAAAAAAGCAGTTTAGAACATAAAACTTTCTTTTCCAATGCATACAATAACATATTCTATATCACTAGTACATCAGTATGTTCATTTTCTCAATAAATTATTTCTTAAGTTCTGCCTGTAGTCTCTACCTTAGCAAATTGCGTATCTTCTTCTTTCTTTTCTGGAACCACTGGAAAAGCAGAAGAACATACAACATATAGCAACTCAAGGAAAAGAAGGATCTTTGTCTTCATTTTGGTCTCCCTGTCCTATTAGCCCTTGCTAGAAGACCTCAATCTCTTCTCCTTCTGCCTAAGACTCCCCAGTGTTTCACTATTTATATCAGTGCTGTGCTTGCTAAAGTCAATAATGGCATGACTCAGCTTATAACATCCTCTGATTTCCCACAGAAACACAGAAAACAAATTTGGTTTTAGAAGCAAGCTAACACATGACGGTTTACCTTGCCCAAAATCCCCTGATTTCGCAATCATATTATTGGACAGTATGTTGGTGGTTTTTTTTTTTTTTTCATTCCTAAACTGGACTGGGTAAAAACCACCTCATTTCCAGAGGTGCTAAAGGAACCTGGTTCTTTGTGAGAGACAACAATCTGTAATTTCTTGTAGTACATGAGATGGGACCTCCAGAAACTGTCCTTCAGTTTTCTCAGTGTGGCATCCATGCAGGACCTCAGCACTCGAGGGAAGAATCCCTTCCTTTAGCCCATCTTGTCCCTGATAATTTCAGTGACATAGCTGATTATACAAATTATTCATTTCTCTTTTTTTGAACCTGACATCCTAGCTTTATTAGAGACCCATCACCTCTGCTGCTACCTGGCCCATGTAATCATGGATTTATGGCCTTATCCCCTTGTTCCCCCACACCACAATGTAAAGGTCTCAGTAGAGCAGCACATATCAGGTAACCTGGTCTGCATGGCCTACCAGCCAAGGGTGGTTTCACAGCTAAAGAAGAAATGGCAGAAATTGCCCTGGAGAACTACAGGCACCTTTGGAATACAAGGGTCTTCAGCGGAACTTTTTAATAAATATCTCCAACCTTAGATGGAAAATGACAAAGATTTGAGCCATAGATTCCAAGTTGCCCAATTTCCCAGAAGGCCTGCTTTCAGTTCCTGTGTCCTTTTCTGAACGTGGTGCATTGCACTTTATGCAGGATTGCAGAACCACTGTCACTCGGTTCTCTCTTGCCTGTCATTCTGAGACATCCATCCTTGAAACCAGAATTCTCCCATGTTGACTTAATGGCCGCATGAAAGTTTAAAAGGAGAAACATGAGCTAAAAATAATCCACTTCTTTTTGAACATGAGAAAAAGAAGAAAAAGAAACCACTTTACAGTGAGAGCAAACATACTGGAGACTTCATAAAAACAAGCCTAGCACCACAGCAGCTGAGCTCTGCAGTCTGTAAGGTGGCCTGGGGAAAGGCATGGCCTCCTTCCAAAGGAAACTGAAGTTGGACAGCCAGTCTGGAGTAAGGTCACGCTACATGTGTGACCCAGGTCAGAGCCCAGGTCCCTGAACCCCTGAGTGAAATGGCACAGATGTTTATGTCTAAGGCTGCAGAGGGATGAGAACAGCTCGCTGCTGCTGTAAAGGGGTCTTCCATCCTGACCAGCACTCTTGATGTTTTCCTGTGCCGTTGTGGTATCAAGTGTGTCCTCAGTGAACTGATTCAGAGGGTTGAAGCTGTAGGAAACAGCCCAGAAAAATAACCCCAACCCCATCAACGATAGTTTTCTACTGAATTTAGCAATTGCACTGGCTCCTCAAGGGGGGAGAAGAACCACTATGAATGAAGGATGGTATATCATAGCTGGAAACAGGGATACAGGAAGGCAGCCAGGCATGCTGGGATGATAGGACCTCTCCTTTCAGCAGCAGCTAGGTTTATCTCTGCTGGTCATGGAAGAGCATCCCAAACTGCATTTGTAGAGCATGGTGTCTGCATTTCCATAAAGAAATCCAAACACAAAGCAGAACCATTTTAAATATTGTCTTTGTATCTCCACACCTGGTAGCAGCAACTTCCATATGGCCCTTATCCTCTGCTTTTAGCTAAATGTTTTGTAAACTCGCTGTTTGCTGTGTCTAGGGGTGAAGCAGTCATAGCGGGACATGCAGCATAACCAGTCGGCAAACATTTTAGCCCTTTTGAATGTTTAGGAAGCCATTCTTTCTCACAGACTTTTGCATGGCTGCCAATAGGCATGTTACAGCTCCTTCTTAGCTGTTGGGTTCTGGCTTCCAGAGCCTGTTGCCTGCACGCTCAAGCTGACATTTATGGAATGGCTGGTGAGGGCTGGAGCTGGGGGAAGAGCTATATCTTGCCTTGTGTGTTTGGCAGCAGGAGTGAGTAAAATTCAGAGCTGAGCAGTCTGCATGGCTCTGAGATGTATTAGCAAGTGTGATCTTTGTATGGAAATCCAAGAAGTCACTTACCTTCTTATCTGACTTCAAAGACAGTGGATTGTAGTGTTCAAGCTAATATGAGTATGCATTACTGGGTGTAGGCATTGCAGGATGCTAAAAGAACTGTGTTGTGGCTTTGGTCAGAGGTTTAAGGTGCTTGAATATTACCTTGCCAGAGGACAGGGTGAAGATTTATTGGCAAAGACACGGCTTTAATTTAAATGGGGTGAACTGAGCTGAGCCGAACTGAAGAAAAGACCTCACGTGGCACTCTTGCCTTACCTATAGGTCGACTGGCTCACGAATTCTGCTTCAGTGTCAGAAACACTTAATTCTGGACAAGGCTGAGCAGGTCATATGCCTGTTTCATACCTTGGCCCCATAGATAACAAGATGCTGATATTCCCATCTACCTGAAGTCACTGGTGTCCTCCAGCTGGGTTGGAGACCATGCAGACATGCAGATGACAGTAGTGATCCTTGTCAGCTTATGCAGCAGCAAAGCAGCCAGAATGAGTCCAGGAATACTGCTCATTTCTTCCCTCAGCTCATCAGAGACTCAGACTCATACATCCCATATTGCCAGCAGTTAATTGTGAGCTCAGAGACAAGAGTGGGTGCTAAGCCAGGAAGACCCCTGCAGTAGAACAGAGCATTTCACTGAAACCCTGCCAACATCTAGGTTGATACTCCTCCACCACAGCACCATTTTCCCTCTGACAGGGAAAACTGTATTATCCTGTGGGGTCTAGCCCAAGTGCCAGGATTTTTAGCAGATTTGTTAAAATTCTACCTGGGAATTTTTCCATTTCTCATTTTCATATGATTAAGATCCCATTCAGAAATGTCATTCCAGTTCTGTTTGGCACTTTTTTCTTATGGAAAGAAGTGGAAGGATACTTAACATAGTCATGTAAACAATTACCATTAACTGTTTAAACAATGGCAAATTAGGTCAAAGGAAGCTTGAACTAAATAAGCACACACACGCATACACTATGATTTCATCTCCTAAATTTTTAGAAGGATCTGTAGATGTCTTCTTTTGCACCTTCTCTTCACCCATACTGTTTCTAAATTCTCCCTCTTTAACCTACCTGTGCCAAAGAAGCAGGACATGGTATAAAGGACTTGGACATATCCAGATATGGAAGAAGTTGCTGGTTTTTCTCACTTGAATTGAATTGGGAGATACAATTCATACAAAGAGATTCTGGGACTTGAGGAACAATAACTGAACAGAAAAAGACACAAGCCCTTTACATCATTGTATGAGATAGTCTTTGCTAAATAACAGCCAAATCGCAGGAAATAAGTGGTTGAGGGAAATACGCAAGGAGAAAATTTGTGACATGGAAAAAAGCAGGTCTGCTATTAAAAGACTCAGGGAAACCAGAAAATATTTACTGAAAATTAAACACTTTCAGTCTAAATGAAACACTTTCAATCTCTCTCTGCAAGACAGTATTTTGAGAGTATTGAAATAGAGCCTGAAATAGGTATTGACTTGAATTCCCTGATTTTACCTGTCTATCCATATATTTTAATTTATCAGTGGGATCTCTTCATCCTTCATCTCTTCATCAGTTTTATAATATGGAGCTGCTAATAGTAATAATGTTAGTTACTTTTCTGCTTCATCTGAGCATTTTGTCCAGGTTCTATTGCCAACTGAGAGATGGCATGTAGATATAGGCTCAAAGGCTGATTTTAATTAAACAGAAATTCAGATTCTTTTTTGATGTCTGTATCCTCCTCTCGAGTATTATCAGCAATAACAAAGCTGAAATCACTTCCGCACTTGTATTTAGTGTATAAACAAGTTCCATAAGTTGCATGTCATTTCCTTTCAGCAATGTGTGACTTGGTAGCTTAAAAGGCGTGGTCACAAAATGATTTCAGTCCATTGGTGTTATATCGTCCATCAGTGAACAAGAGTTAGGACAGAATCCAATGCCCAAGAATTCTGAGGTTTGCAGAATTAAACTGGAATACAAAAGTTTGCAATTATGGCACCCTTATTTCATAAGTGGCAATACATGGGAGCCATACTCTGAATTTAGACATGGCCTCAGCAGTGGGTGAGGCAGGAAGCACTGTGGTTATGAGACGCAATTCATTCACTATTTCCTCTTTACCACTTGAAAATTTAGGTAATCAGTTACTGTCAATCTTGGTCTTCAGTTCATGTTGTATATTTTAATGTTGGAATTTCATACAGTATCTGTTTTCCTTCTTGTGTGCTTCTTAAGTAGAAAGTCTTCTGGGTATATATGACTTGTGATAGATTCAACATACTTATCTATTCCAGCACAGAGATTAGAACAAGCCTTTTAAATAACGATTAATGAACTTGACCAGTGCTTGGTGCAGTCTTAAGCTTCATGTGGCAGGGGTCCATTTTTTGAAGGGGACTTGTATATTAATAAACTTTGAATTCAATGACATCTTCATATTTCTTTGACCCTTTTTTGATCTGGATATGATCAACATTTTATATAGTGGTCTTCTCTGATCCTTAAATAGCTGCCAGTAGACCACGAGTACCAAATATGAGTTTTACCTTTGTGGCTTACCCTCTTTAGCTGGAGACTAACATCATTTGTGCAATCCATTATTTCTTTATTTTGACAAATACCTATTAGAGAGTGTATAGTATTCCAGCTATCTCCCTCTACCTCCCTCTAAAAACTCATATGTGTGATCACCATATACATTGTAGACATTTGGGAAATATTAGTATGGATGTAACATTCACACAGTTTTTTATCTTGTCCTCACTGTAGATGCCTTATGCACTGGTTCTGACCTCTGAGTCAGGCTTTGCCAAAGAGAGATGGAGGTGGTAAGGGAACATACAGAACAGTGGAAGACACCATGATTTGGTTCAAAATTCCTGGTGCCTCCACCACTGACAAAACCACATATTTTTCAAATGGCCCATACTTTTGAATCGAATGGCTTCTGTGCTTTCAGAGGGTACAAAAATCACAAGGAAGTGGTACCTCCTGTGGAGCTGCTCACCTGCTCAGGCATGCCAATAACCTCCTTAGAGCCCTGCTCCAAGCAGCCCTGCACTCCCAGAGGTTTCACCTGGCAGAAGAATGTCTTTGAAAAATGTGATGAAGAGGGACATCTTTAGATGCTACCAGAGTAGACAAGGGTGTAATTCATTAGCCTTGTAATAAAATTGGCAATTAGAAGTTTTTAGAGATGTTCTGACGCACAAAGCCACAGACCAGAGGGCAATTCCAGACATAAGAAGCCAAAAGAATTGAATATTGGTTATATGTCTAAAAGATGGAAAACATTTACTTAGTTTAAATTCCTGTAAAAGAGAAAAAAAGGCTAGTTAAGTTTCAAATCACTCCTGTAACAATGCTGACTAGTGAAGGTGCTGTCATTTTGCATTTGTGGCAATGCTAAGCTAAAAGTAAATATTCAGCTTTTCACATCTCTTTTAAGCCTGAACACCAAAGAATACTCTTATTTTGAATACCAGTTCAAATAATCAAACACAGTAGTTAACACACTAAACTGCCTTGGAACACCATACCAAAATGTTTCTTGTCTAAAAAAAAAGGATGAGTTTTAATAAATACTGCAACTATTAGATTTGAAATCTAATATATATTAAAATATTAAAAATTACTTTGAGCATATGATTTTTGTAGTTAACAGAGAACCACTTGTGATCTCAGGAATGCAGACTCAGACCAAAACACAAATGTTAAATTACTAATTAATGCGTCACTTTCTAACAGTGTCTTCCTCCAGCTGACCACTGATTGCCTGCAGAGGGATTACTGCATTCTCAGAACATCTAGCTGAGGTATTAAAATTACCTCATCCAAAATAAGTTGAACAGTTAAACCTTTGTATCTTTAATTGTTTGATCAAATCCAAGTGATCTGAGTGAGGTGTGTCAGGGAGGGATGGTCTGCGCTGCAGAGCAGAGAGAGGGGCTGGTGGGCAGCAATTTCTCCAGCTATCACTGCTGGGGATGGTACAAGAGCCAAGCTTGCATGGGCAGTCATGAACTTGGACAGGGATTAGGTTTCAGATGTTAAATTAAATTACTTTTTCATGCTCGCAGTTTTCTCAAGGAATTGGACTCACAAGAATTCATTGGAAATGATTATCCAGAGTCACTAGAGTTTTGTAAGTCATGATCAAAGTCTTTTCTCTCCAAAACTCCTTTATCTTAATGCCTCACATGCTGAAGACCCACTAAACTGTTCCCAGATCTAAGAGAAGCTGATCAGGTGTATGTGAACAGGAGGAAGTTCTGTGGGTTGTCACAGAGGACATTTGAGGAATGAAGCAATAGGCAGCTGTGTAATTCATAATGACTGATTTTCCCCTAGATCATGCATTTACAACACACATAGTGCTTGTCAGTGCATCTCCTCTGTCCTTACTGCAAACACCTCATCATAAAACCATCATGATTTCCAGATTGTACATGAGCTTCTTGAGTGGAAGACACTTCATCCAGTGCCCCGAGTACTTTCTCAGTAGCTATGGAAGGACAAACTAGGGAAGACTTACACAATGCCTTTCAAAGATGAGTCAGAAACCAAATTACATGGCTGTGCTGAACACCAAAATCCTCAGAATCAACACACACACACAGAGCACATCATGATCTCCCTCCCAGTCACTACTCTACCTGCTGTTGACAGGTCAAAACTTGTCTTTCTCTTTTTTCCAGAGATATCTTTGGAATTACTTATTTTCCCAGAGAAATTTTGGTTAGCCTTACCTGATTCTTACTAACAGATTCTCACCCCCAAAAATAGCAACTATCTTTGCCTATGGAGACTGCATGATATACCCATAATTAAACACTAAATAAATAATCTCATATTGCATTTGACTCTGAAGTCACCTGCTTCTCTTTCACAATCCCCCCCCCCTCAAAAAAATTTCTGTCATGAACGTTTTGCTATCTAATAAGAGTTTCTTTTATCTATGCTATTTAGCAAATGAATACCTACAACATTAAAAAATAGTAATCAGATTCAGCTTAATTAGAATTACAAATATCAAAAGGCCATGGGGAATAGGCTTTAGTTTTTTCAATATATTTTTTTCACATTTTTGTGTTTCTTGAAGTGGTTACTGATCTTCTGACTTGTATTGCAAAATACAGGGTTAGAATTGTCCCAGGTAACACAGAATTATCTTTTCGACACTGGAATTCTTGAAGGAGCTACACTGTGGTCAATTTGTCTTTGTAACATCCAAATTTTGTTTTTTCAGAAGTGAGATGATGTGTAAAATGGATTACTCGTTCATTCCTCTAACATCTGTGTCATATAGTCTCTCCTCATTCTACTTGAGAACTCAAATAATATCTGTGAAGCAATTAAAAAGTCAACAAAATAGAGAGAGGTATTATCATTTTAATCACAGTAGATGTAAAAAGAATAAAGGGAATAATTTCTTTGTTGTTCAGATATTATTATTGTTAGTTGAAGACATACAATGAAAGAAGAGAAGGAACATTTAAAATTTTGATTTCTCTCTATTTTTCAGCTGAAAAACCTCATTCTTTTGACATGCCAAAATTCTGTAAGAACCAGGTTGGTCTTCCTTTATGTTCTGGAAAAATGTAAAGGTGAGGAACAGTTCAACCCAATGCATATTGCAATACATCTGAAACTAGCTTCTAATACAATATCTAACAATTGTTTCCATGGTTTATTTCTTCTGAAGAGAAGCATTCTGTATTGCTTGTTCCCAAGTCTTGCAAAGAAAGGACTTCTTGTTTCCTTTGATGATTATGTCTTTGTGGGATAACACTAAGAAAAGTGTCAATGACATGAAAGATTGCTCATTTTATGTAAAGTGAGCAACAATCTGGTCTGAATTTTTGTTGGTGTCACAGAGATTTCACAAATGGGAGAGTGAAAAATATTCTCCTGTTGCAAAAATGGCTCAAACATAGTTCAATGTTAATAAAAATCATAATTGGGCAGAAAATGAAACAAATTGCTACCCACTTAAATAATTCCAGACAATATGAATTAGTCACTGAATTTGTGTTAAAAATAATCATACAAGACCCTTAAATTATTAATAGAGAATTTTTCATTATTTCTCAAACATAATATTCTTGGCAACTCCTTGTTTTTTTTCCTCCAACAACAAAGTTTCTTTCCCTTTCCCTTAAAAATATATACTAGTCAAATACACTCAAAACTTCCCACATTATATTTTAGCTCTTCCAAACTTCTACACCCCCTGTTACTTCACATATTTAGAAACCATTCAAAAGCTGCCCAAAACTGACAAATAAAGGGAAAGAGCTTATTTACAATAAATTTTAAACCACATTAAATGTGGAAGGTGTTGAGTGGCAAGAGCGCTGAAAACATTTGAGGCCAGTTTTTCTCCTGAACTTGGCAAATTTTAATTTCTGGTTTTACACTTTTTTTTTTTAAATACTCTTAGAATTAAGGCATGAAATCCAATCAAGTATATACTGCTTGTAAAGCATATTTTAAATTCAGCTGGAAAAAATATTTTTTTCTTAAAACACAGTATATGAAGGAGTGCTAATGTTCAGCTAAGTGCTCAGAAACAGAGATACATAGTCGCTAAACTTCCACTAGTACCACAGATGATACACACATCCATCCATCCATCCATCCATGCTATTTACCTGTGAACATACCTCATATACAGAGCAACACAGTGAATGTAAGCATAGGCATGTAGATGGGTAATTATGGTGAAAGAATTAAGTTAGAGCTCTGATGCTTCTGTCTAACAGGCTGCCTTTCCCACTCTTGGGTCAGGAGAACATCCTTACCACCAAAGTATTATATCACAGATGAATAATCTCTCATACACACAAAATACTGAAACACAGCTCTAAGAAAAAGAAAATGAAAGCAGTAATCTTTGACAAAAACTACCTTGTAACTTGCAAACTGCAATAACCATGTCCATCAGAGCAAGGGGAGACCAGCGCTCAAAGCTGGACTTGTGATTTCTTCTATGACAACTAATGAGAAAATCTAAGCACAATCTGTGTGCCTAAAAACAGATGGAGAACAAGGACAACTATAGCAGCTGCTTGTATACCTTGGCTCGTCCTCTCTACCCTAAACCTTTTGTAAAAAAATTAATAAGATTTCTGGATGCACAGTTGACCTTGGAGAGGAGAAAATTTACAGGTAAAGAGATTAGAAGGAGTATATTCCTCCATTGAACTAGCAGAGCCTGAAGGAGGAAGAACATGAAGGAAGGTCTTTGTACATGCAGACAAACTGCTTTAGAGGACTGGAGTACATTGCTGCAGTCATGTCCTTCATTACTACTAAGACCCCAGCGTATGAAGGATGAGCTTCATTTATACTTTCATCTGTGTAAAGGCAGGGATACAGTTTTGTTGTAGTGTAGCTTCCATTACTCTCCAGAGGTATCTGGAGAACATAATTCACTCAAATAACTCCTTTGGGATGGCCTGAACCAATCCTTAGAGAGTTTCCTCTGTTTGTCCACTGACCATAAAAAGAGTTTTATAACAGTGAGATAAATCCTTCCACAAGAGACGTTCCACATTTTGGTGCAGCTGTACAAATAATTTTGTATTTTTCCTTTTAGTAAAATAGATAGTGCCAAAACCAACTAGTTGTCATGTTAACCACTGAATCATTAGCACAAGGAATAGCAAACATGGACAGGAATGTGTTCTACTCACAAGCAATTTATAGGAGACTCAATCTGATCAATTATAGATAATAGTGTTATTGGTATAAGAATAATAATGAAAAAAAAGGCAAGAGAATAATGTGGAAAGTGCAATAGGATTTTCACTGTCCTATGACAATAAAAGAACCATACCTACATAATTTTTCTGGAGACCTTTCTAGGAAAAAAATCTCCAGTGCTGTCATTGATACCACACTTCATTTGGGGAATTAAGCAGAATGCACCAATATGTCTCAGTCCCTCCCAGCAGGTATTTCAGGAAAGGAACATTTAACCTAAATTGTATTGCTGGAAAGTAATTTTTTCTCAGTAATCCATACCAGTTTTCTTGAAGGTAATTCTCTTGCAAGAACATTACAATGGTGCATGACTCAAGTGTTTGCAATGTACTTAGTAGAGTGATTCAATTAGCAGTATCTGCTTGAGGCTCTGTTTGGAGTAAAGTCTATGGGGAAGAATTTGCATTTCGCTGAAGCAGTCACGTACCCACTTCCACACCTGGCAGAACTGCTCTAGTGGGGACTGAACAAATGCCCAGGAGATATAGGTCTGTGGGAATGAGGAAACAGGAGAATATTCTGAAAATCACATGTGCTCTACCAAAGGTCTGGGTACTGATCCTTCCCAAGAAGTAGCTGAGGCCAATAGTTTTTCCAGGAATTTGCTTGAGAGAATACATTCGGTGTGTGTTGCCTTGAGTCTGAGGAACATCTACATCAGTAAATAGTGCCATTGGTATTAGTGCAGGTGAGGCAGCACCTCATGTGTGTCATGTAGGCAAACACTCTGCACCCACAGGGAGCAGCAGGTGGATGACAGCAGCCTCTGGGAACACCTACCCAAGTTAATAAAGACAGTCACCCACTGGCCCCGGAAAGTATGGTGTGCCTCGTGGCCTCCTACAGCTGAGCTTTCATGCCCTCCCTGCTCCACAACAGTGTGTTTCACTGGTGCTTTCAGCGGGGGTGCCTGGGTGTGCCCACAAGCTCTGCCTGCAGGGTGACGACTGGTACTGGGGATGGGCTGAGCACCAAAACCCACAGTCAGTCACTCACCACCCTGTCCTTGCCAGCTGAACAACCTTGGTGTAGTCTCTTCTGATGGACACAGGCAATATTTTCCCCACAAGCCATGGCAGCTGCCAAAGATGGGAAGAAAATTAAGTTAGAAAAAGGTTCCTTCCCTACTTTTCCCAGTGCACTACCAGCCCCCATCCTAGGAACAGAGCCTGCCTTCCGAGCGGCTGCCACCGCATACAGGGTCTCATTGCACTTGGCAGAGACACCACTGCCCTCTTCTCCTAGGCCCAGAACACAGGAGATGAACTGACAAGCTCAGATGTAGTTTTCTGAGATCTCACTTTAGAATACTTAAATGGAGGATTTTGGCACATTACTATTTACCAGACACCTCTGCAGAAGAAATACCAATCCTGTAGCCAACTGATGTCACATTTACCTATCTGTAAATCTGAGTTTATCAGTTGCACAATGTTGATGGGTCTGGACTGTTTCTTCTCTTTGTAGTAGCAAAAGTTATGTGAGAAAATACAGAAAACTGAAAGAGATGTAATCCAGTAATCCCTCTCCAGAGATCTACCTTTCCTCTTTAACTTTCCTGTTATCAAAAAGAGCAAGAGTTTGGCTTGTTTCTGTCTTCTCCCACATGTCTACCCTATTTTTCCAAGAGCATTATTTACCACAGAGGCTTCCTGAATCTTTCTGCATCATTTGTTTTTTATGTCCTCAAGTGTAGTTTTAAAGCATTAGAATAAAACCAAGCAAGCCAGTTCAAAAGAAAAGCAATTTATCTGGATCATAATTGTATACAGTTGAGTATCCGATTGCTGTTCCTATGTAGATTCTGAACATACTCTTTGGAATTCTTTTAGAGAAATAAAGGCTATGAAAGTGATCTTCAGGAATGAAACTGAAAATTGAATTCCCTTGATGTTGGATCTCTCCTTTTGAATGATTAGCATACAGAGAATGTCATTCATTTCACCCTAAAACACACATTTAAAATACGTTAATAGAGTTTTGTAAGAAGATTCTGCTTCTTTGCTTTAACTGTAACATAAGACTAAAGGTGATTAGCATGGGTCTGAACATTTTTGTTTAATCAGAAGGACTCACCCTAGCTTCCTAAGAAAAACAGCTGCAGGGTCCAGATGAACCTTGGTATTATAGTCAACACGGTGCTTACCAGCGATCATTGCCCCCATTATGAAGTATTTCTAATTTGGCTTTTGCTTTGCTAAGTACCAAGAGTATTAAGGAAGAACTGACTACAAAACGTGTAATTGCACTGACTAAGTAACAGCATTTTGACTTTCTTTGGGCAAAATCAACGAATCAATCAAAAGTCAGCTGGAGTGAAACATTCAGGTACTAGAACGAGAGATCTGAATTTTCTGAGAGTCCAAAGGCTAAAAGAAACTGGATGCCCCAAAAATAAAATCTTCAAAAATTACTTCAGCGTATCAATAACTATTTGATTTAAAAAAAAAAAAAGTAGCTGAGGTGTTATATGCAAGGATCAGAAACCTGGCTAAATCTAAGTCTTCCATAAATGTAGATTCTTAATAGATTTCATTAGGTTAAGAGAATAGGCATTCAGTTTCCTTATTACAGTCAATGAAGAAAACCAGATGCTTTCAGACAGAAACTGAGATGTTAGTAGTTTGAATCACTTTCTGCCTATCTTTCT
This sequence comes from Chiroxiphia lanceolata, assembly GCF_009829145.1. Classification (NCBI taxonomy): domain Eukaryota; kingdom Metazoa; phylum Chordata; class Aves; order Passeriformes; family Pipridae; genus Chiroxiphia; species Chiroxiphia lanceolata. The sequence goes on along the minus strand of NC_045638.1, from coordinate 78,617,342 downwards.
TCATTGACTATATGGGAAGCAGAGGATAATGTTACATTTGGCTTATCAAGAGGCCTGAGGTTAATTGGAATAAAGGCTCTAACTGAGAGGTTAGGAAATGCAGGGATAAAGTAAAAGCTCTCAAACAAAATTAGGCCTTGAAACAAAAATTAAGTAGCAAGAAAAATCTCAATCTTGTAGAGAGATTAAGAAAAGAGAGCAAGAAGAAACAAAGATGAAAGGTGTAAAGTGGGATAGAAATTTAGGATATTCTAGGTATGGCTTGAAAGCAAAATTTTTCATTCCACTTTTCTGTAGGAATACTGACACTGAATGTAAGACAAATACCAGGTAGGTAAAAGGAGGTAGGCATGGAGTAGAAAGCCACATTTTTGTGCTGAAGTATAACTCAGAGAAAAATAAATGAAATGAAACTCAAAAAAAAAGTCAATAAGCAAATGCTGGAACAAATTTGTTGAAAAGGGGTGACAGATAATTACTAAAATTTAAGAAATATAACACCCATATATAGGATGTGGTGAAACAGTAATCCAGGTGAAAGAAACCCTGTTAATCCAACCATAGTATGCAAACCATTAAATGCATTTGAAGGTGATGATAACTAAACATGGAAGCTAACAAAACATGAGAGAAATATGGCATGAACTTAACAAAATAGTGTGATCAATGAGCTTCATATCCTCCTTTGACTAATGCAAATGTTTTGATATACAATGTAAATGTGTTAGATCACATTTTCTTGGCTTCAGTAAAGCATTTGAAGCAATACCAAAAGAAAATAAGTTAAAATGGACAACATGATGATAAGAAGTAGCACTACAGGGAGAACAAGGATCTAACTACAAAGACCATTACACGGTATGCTAAGAGAACTGAAGATCATGGGATCTTTTTTCTTTAGTAATATAACTTCAGACTTGGTTCCAAAAAACTAACTCAGAGGCATTGTCAATACTCAAGAAGATGATGCAGGATGACCCTGGGAACTCATATACAAGAGAAAGACTGAAACTGCAAAATATGAAATTGAAGATTGTCAGGAGGCTGATGTGATTCCTTAATCATAATCCTTCTAATACCCTCAAAGACTTTTCCAAAAAGCTGTTTTCATCACCTGTCTGTACTGAGATTTCCCAAACATCAGATACAACACACTTATTGAAGCTGTAGAGATCTTCCAGATGTTACATCAGGTGCAAGACACTTTTACAGTACGTCCATCTGCCTTTTCAGTCTTGTGAGGATGTTGTCCCCTCCACTTAGACAACACATTTTTTGTCCAGAGAGCTAAATGTTTCATACTCGAGACGAGAAAAAAGCAACTAACAAAAAACACTTATGAAAGATACTGTAGTAAATTATACCAATCCTTCCTAGCTGGTATTCTGAGTTTATTGCTCACAGTCTCTTCAGAATCCTTTGTACAGTATTATCTGTTTCCTTTTGCTGTGGCAAACCAGAGAACTCAGTACTGTGACAGGTATCCTGTCAGATGGTGCTTGCTGTGCGTGCTTGTTAAAATATTATATAGCCTCTAATGTGAATCTCATTCACACAGCATCCCTTATCTCCCAGGACTGTGGGGTTTTGTTGTTGGGGTTTATTGTTTGGTTTTGTTTTGGTTTTGTTTATTTGTTTTTGTTTAAATTATAATTTTTAAAATTAAATAAAAAATTAATATTAAAAATGAACACTGAGTTATATATATATTAGAAAACTTCTGGGATATACGTTAGAAAATTGGTATCATCTTTGTCTTTCATTCTGCTTATTGTGTTCAACTAATTTAATTGTATTTTTCCTATGTTAGGAACAGCTGAGTCACCGTTAGATGCATAAATTTATCTCCATTGACTATACGGAATGTCTAGACAATTTGACCCTCAGATGACTATAGTCAAGTAAAAATTAATCCTAAACTTAGGGTCCCAAAAGTAATAGTCTAAAATGTATGATATTTCAGGGGCTATTTCAAACAGCTTCGGTCTAACTTCAGTTTCATCTCTCTAGTCAGTCAAGATTCTTATTCATTTGTGCATATGCCTCTAAAAAATCTAAACCAATTGAACTTGGCCTTCCCCTCCCTTTTTATCCCATTTTCTCATTCTTTCAGCTTCTAACAAACAAAAAAAAGAAAAAGAAACAAAAATATTTACTCTGGTAAAATGGTGGACTATGCGTTAAGAAGCTGGTCTCCATGCAGAGAGGGTCTGTGAAGTGGACCCCAACAACACCCCAACACAGCATCACAGAAGCCCCTTGGCCTCCCAAAGGCTGCCATGTGCTTACCGGGAACGTGTGCCCAGCTCAGATATGAGGAAGATCCCTCTTCTTAATACCATATTCAGTAGGTCACGATGGCTTCAGCCTTTTACCTCTGCTATGGTTTGGTCCTCAATCTGCTCAAAAGGACATACAAGAAAAAGAGAGCCACTGTTGAACAATGGAGATGATTAAGCAATTTGTACAACTTTAGGGATACCTCAGGATGACGCAGAAAGAGAACAAGACTGAAAAATAACGAGAGTCCTTTAGGTTATGTAAATCAGACTTAGCTTATGGACACGAATGAAGCATGTTGTCTTTATTTAGAGCGTTGACACCTTCAATAATGGCCAAAGACTTTTACTTTCCTTACATGTTTGGCCAGCAAGTTAATATTTTTATTTTGCGTTGTTTTGTGGTTTTGTTTCTGTGATAAAAGTAAAAATTGTTTCATTTACATAACACCTGGTGCCAGTATCACCAGCAATACGACATGAGGAAATGGAATTAAGCTGCATCAGGGGAAATTTAGATTGGACATTAAGACAAGGTTCTTCACTGAGAGAGCTGTAGGTCACTGGAGTAGGCTGCCCAAGGAACTGGTCATGGCACCAAGCCTGCCAGAGTTCTGGAAACTAATTGTGAAGCCACTGGGGTTTTCCCTCAGATCAATAAATAATTACTAAAAGCAAACTAATTCTTTAACCAAAATAATTTATATCTTTTCAAAAGAGGAATTTATCTTTCACAGTCAATCAGTTCTACTTGAAAGATACATCAACTCTCCCTTAAGCTCAAATTGAAATTTGTGCGCATGATGTCTCAGTTATTTGACAAGTGAAACTTGATTCAATGAATGAAAAGAAATTACATTAATTCAGAAGTGATTCAATCGATAGAAAAAGTATTCACTATTAAAAAAGAAATAATTGCTCCAGTGTGCTGTTTCTGCCATTTTTATCTCACAGCTAAGGATGAAAAAGGAGTTTTACAATTTATTCTGTAGTTCCATTGCACAAAAAATTTTCCTTCTTTCTGTTGTATACCTATCTTATTTTCTTTATTTTTTTTTTCTGTAACACCGTGGAAGCATTTCACCTGGTCTGCTGAAAAAAATGTTTATGCAAGCACATGTTGTTTTCTGGGTTTGTACTTTCTCCTAACAGCCCTGTAGGTTCTCCTGTACCTTCCTTCACTGACTAATTCTATTTTGCAATCTTTCATTATAAGAAATGAGTCCCTTATGTTCCATCATCTGCCATCATGTGTTATAACCAGTTCACTGCCAGGTGTTTTGGGGACAAGACTGTAACTGTGAAGTATTTGATGAAGTCTCAGAACATTTGCATTGCATCTCCTTACCTGCAGGTGTTTTCTGCTGGCTAATACTTGAGCCTTTGAAACTGAATGACATGAAATATTTTAAGGCACTTGGACCTGGCAAGGGGGGAGAAATGAGTTGCTTAATGAGATGCCTAATTCATGTCATTTATGTGACAGCAGAGTCCAGGGGATCCAATCAGGATGGGAGTCCTGCTTGCTTCAATGATATTGAAAGGCAGATACTGCTACAGAAATCACATATAAGCACATTATCAGGCTAGGGACTAAAGCTGCTCTTTCAACACTAATCAAAACTATATTAATCTTCACGCAAGTCCTAGCAAGCATTATTTCCTGTTATGTGATACACCATAGACTCGTGTGTTTGTTCTTTTGCTGGGTGCAGAAAGGCCCTCCAGGTCTTTGATGTTTACTCCATGCCATCTGAAGTAAGAATGCCTGACACAACAAATGAGAAAGGGTTTGTGGCAGCTGAAAGCTGAAATAAAACTAAATTCGTGCAATCTGCTTGATGGAAACATCTAATGATTCAAAGTGAGGAAGCAGACTAGTCAACTCGATCATGCTAGACAACTACTACACCCACACAATAAATCTGGGATGTTCCCAAGAACAAAACTCAACAATTGCTTATTATGGTCTCCAATATCAGAAATAACTGAAAATACTGCTGAGCAGTATGGAACAGAGTCACTTTCTCAGATCTCCACAGAAAAATTGTTTGAATTTGAATGTATTTTAACTGTTTAAGTAACAATTAAACATAGTCTCAGATACTCCAGAAATGTAACATTTTTTTAATTCTTTGTGTTAAAAGCTGTGGAAGTGACCGCAATGACTCTGCCTGTGAAGGCACATCTCTGGCATCATCATTCTACCACCAACTGGCATGTTTGCTCTTTGCTCTCTTATCATTGTAATGGGAAGGAATGAAGACAATACAACAACCCAAAGCTGCTTCTTAATTAATCCCACACATGGGGCTACACAGCTTTCCTTGGCATTGCTTGTGTTGAGTAGCCACAGAAATGTTTTTCAGGAACATACGTTATTTAAAATTGAACAGAAAGTCCCAGTAAATCTTTCCTTATGAGAGACTTGAGAATGCAGGATCTGGTAAACCAGCTCACAGAAAATGTTTACTGTTTATGTAAAAATAACTCATCCTTCATCCTCTGAAACTTCAAACAGGAAGAGCTCAGCCTGACTCTGGAAATAGTCCAGAGAGAATAAATAGGCAGGCTTGGAAGCCTTTTCTCTCTCCAGCTCTGCATAAAAGCCTACCACTTTCTTAGCAGAGGGTCCAGTATAGATCATACTTTAAAAATAAAAACTTATTAACCAAGCACTCTTAGTATGAAAACCTGAAGATAAAATGTCATGCCATTCAGTGTTATCTATAAGAAAGCCAGGGCCCTTAAGCATCTTCCCTACACCTAAGAAAAGCAATCTGGGAGCAATTCCCAGGTCTCAGGTACCTGGATATGTTTCAGTTTCCTCTGGGAATCAAATCAAGCACAAACTATATCTGCCATAGAAAGGAAACTAAGCAGCAAAAGACCTGCTCTACATTTCTTGTATAAGTGGGATGTATTATAGCATTGAACTGCCCTGCAGTCCAGGCAGTCTGAGACAGTTATCTGTCCACACCTCCTCTGGCCATCACTCGCCTCCTTCCCTTCCCTACTCCCTGCCAGGTCCTCTTCATGGTGGGCCTTCTCTCTGTCTTTACTGGTCTGCCTAGTGCCTTCTCCAACCAACAGTATGCCATTCAAACATGGGGAAAAGGAATAAACTACCAACGGGCTCTGACTCCTGCAGGCTGGAGCTCTGTTCATGGGCTACTGCAGTTATACCTGCCAGCTCAACATGAGTTGCATCTACCTGAAGCATAAACTCTTTGGAGGAGAAATTGACTCATCACAACTGAAGTTACGAAGACTGTTTTTACCTGGTCCACAAGAAACAGCATGCCTGTGCCAAAACAGAAGTTTTACCTCACGTTCGGTGGCCCCTAAAAACTGTCTCTGCTTCTTCTCCAGCACTTCAGAAGAAGCCAGAATCCCTTCTAGTCATTCTCAAAGTGAGTCACTAATGATACAGTAATTATCCTATCATATAGACTTGCAGTATCTGTGTTGACTATGCAGACACACAGTATGTTGTCATTTAGTCATCACACACAGAGGAAGTGAGGCTAATTATGTCACTGAGATATTTTTAAAAATAGACATTTTACATGTGAACTATTTTCAGCAACAAATGGCATTGCTAGAAATAATACTGCGAATTGTTTTGATTATTTCATCTCATCAAAATTTAGTCTACCCTCTCTGAGCCTAAACAAATCTGTGCCACCTACACAGCTGTGGTTGTTATAAGGTGTGTCGGGGGGTGGTGGTGGAATTACAGCTCTGTGATCTTGTAGCCTAATCTGCGATGATTAATCTACCCCTGCATTTCAGCATTGGACCAAAAATGCGGGTCTCACATATTTGTAAAAGTTGACTTGATGTTTCTTGCTCCTGAGAGTTTTGTTTTTACATATCCTCCCTTGAAAGGATAATAGCATTGGTGAGTTTTCTGGTAATAGTAACCTTTCCCCTTTCCTGTTGCCATAGTTTGTTCCTATCCTGTCCCCCAAAGTCTGCATTCCATACATTCATTAAACCTCTACCCTGTCATAAAGTAGGTTGTTTTCACAAATCCTTTACTTCTGAGAAGTGTATTTTCAGGCTACATTTCTTTCCTTCTGGATGTTTTTAAACTCATTGTCTCAAATCTGGCATAGGTTGTCATCTCAAAATTGGCATAGTAATCTGAGCAGGGGAGTATCCTGTGGTAAGATACATCAGGGAAAGGAAAACAACTGATAGTTTCACAAAGCCCTCTGTCTTTGTCTAACACTAATATCTATTACTTTATTCCTGAGTGATTCCATTATAACAGGATGGCTGGGGTTTTTTGTGATTCAATACTGGCATTTGGTGTTGATAAATATTAAACTTGTAAGTCTCTGACCTTCAATAAACACAGAGAAGATGGTAAATTCCAGATAACTAATCATTGAAGCAATATCTATGATGTCACTGACTCCTGCTTATTTGTCTGTAATTTTGGAGGAATTTCTTAAATTTGTGTTCCCATGGCTTGCCTTACCTTATTAGATGGTATCTCTGATAACAGAGGTTAAAGTAAACCTGTCATAATAAGTAAAACAAAACATGTCCATAAACAATAAGGTTATAAAGTGTAGAGAAAGAGATTGATGATAATTCTTGAAATATAATGGCCCGATTCAGTCTGACCTGGATATCGTGTCTAGTTCTAGTCACACAGACTTACAAAACAGAGAGCAAGAAAAAAAGTCTGCCAAAACTGTCAGGAGAATTAAAAAATATTGCTCACATCAAAGGACAAGAAATTGTAACATCAGTTTTAAAGTTAAAACAAATAAGAGGTCTGCTAAAGATACATAAACAAGCAACATACAGAAAATAGGTGTTCTTATTTACTGTTTCTTGATATAAGAACAATGACACTGGTTAACTAGGGGAATAGTTTAAAAATACATCACAGAGAAGTAGCCTTTCATAACGAACTCACAAAATCTGTTGAGTTTACTGTATTATTTTAAATTTGAGATTTAGTGGAGAATACAGATATTAAGAAAGCTTGTATCTATGCAAGAAAGAATAAAGAAAAACAATGAAAATTTCAGCAGCGCTTGAAATATCACATACCAGGGTCTTGTTTACTCCTCATTTCAATTATGGATAGAAAAGAATAGGACCACCTGAGGCGGCCTCTGATTTGGACAGCTTGGTACTGCTGATATTCTGCAATGGCAATAATTAGATCCAAGGAGAAATGTCAGTCTTTAAACACGTCAATATAATGCAAGTCATTCCTTGGAGTGCCATGCAAATTCTAATGGAGAGCTGTGAATTGAGCAAGAGGAACCATAAAAATTGCAATTTCCAATGTTTATTTAAGGCTGCATGCACAGTCCTGGTTTGTTTGAGCCTGAACTTTTAACAAGTATTTTCCTTCTGGAGATGATGCTTGTACAGCCTCTTACAGAGAGAGTGAGCACACATCCAATATTCACTTGTGCATCAAGTCGCCTGGCCACATCCTCACTGCCCTGGTGAGTCACTTCATCAGGCTGTCCCTTGTTGAAGCTGCACTCCGTGGCTCTGCAGGCACCTTCTATTGGTCCTGGGACACCTGTACCACAGTTTGCTTTGGGATACTTCAAACATGTCATCTTATCCCATAGGCCCTTGTACCTTTCCATGATCAAGCTTTTCTGGTATTTTTTTCACCATGTCTTCTCTGTATCATGGATATCTTTCAACCCAATCATGCAGCTCTGCATGGTTTACTCGCTGTTATATCACCCATGCGCTATAGAAAAAGATCCCATCATTTGGGCCAGGGGTAAGATTTATAAGTTAAATTCACCTGATTCACCTGGAAACAGCCTAGAATCATGGAATGGTTTGAGTCGGAATGGACCTTAAAGATCCTCTAGTTCCAAACCCCCTACCATGGGCAGGGGCACATGTATATGCGTGGTATACCTTGACTACTGGGACCCTGAAGTCACGGTTATCTACAAAAGCCACCTAAATTATTTTGGTTCCTCTACCAACAACACTGACTCCAGCAGTCAAAGCTACAACTGTTCATGTCCTTCCTAACCGAGACTATAGACTGTCTACCTGGACCACTTAAGGGTCACCAGCAAACAGTACAGGCAAAAACACTCCCTAGAATGGATCCCTCCTCTAAAACTGCACTTGCTTGCTCATGCTTCACCCCTAATGCTCACTAAATTAGTGCAGGGTTGTTGCTGTCAAGCACTATTGACAGTGCTTGAACTACTTACCCCTCTCAGAATGGGACACAATGGAGGATATGGCTCAGGAGGCAGTCCAAGCTGAGTCTGAAAAGGACATTTGCTAGATAAATAGATAGTGGGAAGGACACTGTGAACTCCAGACCCTTCAGACACCGTTGGTTCCCAAGAGGATCCCACAGGTTCCTCTTAAGATGACAGGTTCTGAAGAGGGCTGTATCATTTTTGTGTTCCTGTGAAGAATATATTCAGACAACAAAAATCATGCAGATATAAAAGAAATTTTTCCTACTTTATTCCTAGGGAGGTAATCCCTGCGATGGGGAGTGTTGTAATAATGTCATTTGGGATGAGAAAGCAACACTTTACCCTGGAAATGACCTATCTGCCTCTTCTAAGAAGGGCAGAACAGGATCATGTGAGGTCCGACAGAGACTACACAATATGGATATGACCACTCTGAGTACATTGCTCCATAAGCCTCCTCCTGCCTGGTGGTAGGACCCTGGTGTAGTCTGTGCAAAAAGTCAAGACAAAATTCGGATGGCTTAGTCAGATATACATAGAAATGCACCATCTGGTATTATTATGGCAATATGAAATTTGTTACATGTATATGAGAAACTGAAATCTGATTCTCTGTTGCCTGGTAAGAGTTTTCTTGGAGGAAAATGTTCTTTCATTCATTTTCTGTGACTAAGAGCGCACTCTCTGTAGCACAGTGCATGGGACATGTGGTGTACAAAGTTGAGGGGATAGGTGAAGCGAATGCCAGAAATACTCCCGAACGGCACCGACTGGAAATTCAAACTGCAGTGTTATCAAAAGGCTGTGACTCAAACAGATGTACCAATCATATGAAGACTGCGTTAGGTAGAAAAGAGGAAGATCCTAGGTCAGACAGAGTCTCTGTGGGCTTTGTACTCTCTGCGTCATCTTAGGGAGAACTAGTGAGGTTTTCCCTGGAAACATTGGTTTTCATGAGAAACAGCGGAAACATCAAAACCAAAAACTGGTGTGGACTCACAGTATGCATAGACACTCCACTTTGTGCAAAAAATCCTCCAAATATAATTAACAGAAGGTCTTGATCCTACATCCCAAATGAGCATTCTGGTTAGTAGGCTGTCAGGCTTTCCAAAGATTACTGTTTAATTGTATGTGTGTAAAGGGGAAATATCTCCAGCAGGACAGATGAACAGACACTCATCACAACATGAGTGAATGTGCAATTCTTTCTCCTAGACTGAAGACTGAGGTCTAGACTCTTGTTTAATTCAATCTGAGCAAAATACTGAACCAGTAAGTTCTCCTCCCCAGACTCAGTAAGAATCTTGAAAGACTATGTTCCCAAGAAACTGGAACATGTCTATGTATGGGTATGAGTAATTTTCCGGTGAATGAGGGTTTGCATTATACCTAGGGCATTGCACTATTCCTAGGAATTGCGTTATTGTTAGAACAAGTCTGGGGAAAGGGTTAACATTATACAGGAACATATGCATGGAAGCATGGGAAGTGTAGTCTTTGTGCTACGCCTCCTGAAAATGACTCTACGGTGCATGCCCATTATAAGGGCTCGCTCAGGACTGTGGGAAATACCGCGCGTGAAAAAATGATTTTACAGCTGCACATGCATCTCTTTTGTCGGGGAACTCAAATGCTACAAACAAGAGTATCCTGTTTTAAATGTATTGCACTGAATTTGAGAGAAGACTAAAAAATTAGTAGTCCTGACGGTGAATATATCTGGAAGTTTCCTGAACATCGTAATATCCTAACTTGTTAATCAGAGATCCACATTTAGATAGAATAAGTCATTACATTCTACTTATTAGTATTGGAGGTTTTTATATCTTCACCAAATGTAAGAATTCACTGTAGTTAGCTGTAGCTTCTTCACCCACCATGTCATTTTTAGTTTTGTGCAGAATCTCTAAGAAGTAAAGCTGTCACTGCCATCTAGTGTCTTTATAACAGGTTTCTGGTAACTGTACTAAGAAAAAAAAAAGTGTTTTCATAAGACTGAATTCCTTCTGCGGTTTCTCAGCTACTAGTAAATCTCAAGTAGTTCATAGAAACTTGTAAACTTTGGAAAGTTTAAAAGATGTTTGCTTACTTTTTTTCTCTCTGGAATATATGTTTGCATCCTCTAAGTCCAACTTTTTCAGGATCATGTAACCAGCAGAGAAACTAGCCCTGAGGAGCATCTGACAGATTCCTTTTCCTGCCTTATCCTTTTCCTCCCTTTGAATGACACATTAATCAATAACAGTTCATGTACTATTAAGTGAATTTGTGTAGTTCCACGTAAAAACTAGGAACCTGGTGTGAAGTTATTAGTTCTGCTTATATTACATTCTGTGAGACATCTGTCTCAGCCTCTCATGGTCCTTTCCTCACAACATCTCAGGAAAACTGTCAGTTCAGTCCCTCCCTTGGGAAAAAGACATTTCTTTTCAATTCTTGATGGTCTTGGGAGATATCCCATCAGGTCACCACCAGGCACCCATGCAATGTTATTCTCATGGGAGGGCAGTGGGTCCCAGAGCATCGGGTACTGTGGAGAGTGTTCCTTTTTGACTGGCAGCAGCAGCAGAACCCCTCTGGCTCTGATCTCAACCTTCCACTTCCACAGCACAAGCAGTATTTTCCATTTTTGTTTAGCAAAATGCCAGGAACTGACAGCCTGGTACTTAGCTGAGGTAGAGCTAACCGCAGAACAGCTCCCGTCTCTTGCTGGGGATGAAGATGCAGAAACTGGAGCTGTGGCTGGACTTGTGCCGAAGACTTCTTCCAGTCAGCTGAGCAGCAAACAGGAATCTTTCTGTTTGGGCTGGGTAGCAGCTGGATATGATCATGCTGATGGCTTTTGAAGTTCCAGCTTTCTATGCAGTACCTTTGTCCGCTGCCAAGTGTTTAACAGTAATTTGCATAGATATGAAAGACATTCATTGACATCTCCTTGCTTCCCTGTCCACCTTTGCATTCCCTTATCCACTGTGGCTCATGTCCTTCGAAATTCAGAGGACTCAGACTCAACAACTAGCCCTTATGGAAGGCTCATTATTATTTTGACACAATTTTCCAGCAAGTCTTTATACTGAGAATAACAAGGACTAAGTTTACGTGTCCAGACCCTTATTTCATTTCTGAGTAATTAAGTTAAACTGCAGCCCAATACCAAACATTATTTTTTTCAGGCATACTGTGTCTGTCAAAAATGATTTTTCTATATAATTGAACCAATTTTTGTTGTTATGCAGTGACTTTCCCTTTAGCAGTTTTTTCAATATTTTATCATAGAACAGAACTTTGATTTTAGTCCACTTTAAGTTTTTCCATTTGTAAAACTTTTTTTCAGCTCTATTTCTGTGCATTTCTTTTACACATATTAAGGTCTGGAATTCATTAGTTCTCAGTTTTATGTTCAGAAGAGACCTCTCAATCTATTAGGTTATATCAACTAACCATCTATGTTGTGTAAATTACAGAATTAACCTCATCAAGTGGATAAGCCTGGTAATTTGAGTCTATTTAGAGGTATTAATTGTTGATGGGCTTTGCTTGGTAGGCCTGGCTGATTGATTAAGTTAGGGATTGGTTTTGAGAAGGCAGAATAGGACAATGCAGTTTCAATTTTAATTATGAACGTTTAACATTCAAATTAACAGGGAACTGATTTTCCCAGTATTTCTTAATAATTTCTTGTTCTCTCCGTAATGATAAGGACTAATTCCAATTTTATTCTTATTTTGCAAATTTGAGGAGTCTTTTCTTTTCCCTCTCTTTCTGTTTTTCTCTCCTCCTCTTTTCTATAGAATGAATTGCCTTGGAGGAAAAAAAAGTAAATCACATTTTTAAATAGAGGTGAAAATTTTAATGAATAAAATGCACAGGTTAATGTTCCTGATTTCTTTTGTCCAATAGCTCTATCTTTTATGACAGGCAGAATATGGAATTTTAATATAAGTAATTTCACAATGTCATCTTATTTCTTCAGTTTATTTCATATTATTTTCTAAAATTGAAAAAATATTCACAGTCCCATATATTTTCCATTGATTAAAAAAAACAAACCAGACCAAAAACTTACAATGTACTGAAACAATTGATATAGATATTGAAAGAGTAACAAACATGAAAAAATATATTCTTTTCAATATTTTGATTTGGATGTTCAGGTTCTCTTCTGGCACAGCTAGGCATAACCTCTATAGACGTCACTTCAGTTTACATCAGCTGAAAACATGGGCTGTGATACTAGATGTAGCATCATGCAAGTCTTCAACCTGCATGATTCTTTCTCTTGTTGCTGCTTCTTTCTAGTTTCCCCAGTATCATCCAGGCTGATGATTTCTACAGGGAGTACTTTTCCCTTTTCCTGTTTTCTGTCTCCTTTGGAATGACACCTCACTGCTTCTGTACTTTCTCCTTGTTCTAGCGATGACATGCGACTGTTTCCAGTGAGACATTTCTAGTCAAATGGGGATACTTTCAAGTACCTTTGAATTCCCTAACTTCATCTGTGTGGCCCGGTGTTACCTTCTCAGGGAGTCACCATGCAGTCCTCAGTCATTCATTACGCACCTGAATTCCTAGTATGTTAAAAGGCATTTCAAAAAGAGTTGAAGGATTACTTTAAAAATATAATGCTCCTGGGTTTATCAGGTGTATTTCTTGGGACATGCTAAGAGATCCTTGAAAGATGCTAGACATGCTCAGATTACCAGAAATTAGTAGTGTTCATGATCATGTGTGATGTATCCAGCATCTCACTTCAATACTAGACAAACTTTAAGTGGTGCAATGCCCCTTGAAATGCTAGTGATTTATTTTCTCCTTTCCTATTAAGTTAATTCAGTTCCAGACTGGCATGCAGCTGTATAGTTCCATATATACAGTATACATTTGGTGGTAGGTAGCCCAGTGCTTGTTCACGGAACCTTGCTGTCCTCTAGTAAACCTATATGCCCACATTACTATTATTTCCATGTACTACAAGCCGCTCTGCAGCCTATGACATGGCACTCAACTGTAATTAGCACCAAAATAGGGAGTTAGTATGCAGGACACGGACAATTCTTTTGCTCCAGATGCTGTATTCAAACTGCAGTTGTCCATTGAAAAAGTAGAGATAACCTAAGGAAAAGGAATGTTAAAATGAATTAACACAGAGAAAACAGTGTTGTCATGTTAAAATTATTGTTAAAATAGAAATTATCTTACTTGTCTTCATTTTTAATAAGTATTTTAAATGCAACATTTTAGTATTTAGAATGCTGAGCTAAATTGTTTAAAGATCCTCATTCCATTTGCCAGACCTGCATCAGAGTTTTAAAATAACTGATATTCTTTAATCTTACGTCAAATTCTGTATTTTATTACCTATACAGCACTTGCTTAAGAAAATAGAGTGTTTGCATGTTAATGGTTAAGACTGACTTGGAAACACTCCTTGAAAAGTTGGATGGGAATGGGCTCCATTTGAAGGAACAGACACATAATAATACTTCTGTATTAAGCATATCACTTTAGTTTCCTAAGCAAGGAGGTAGATCTTTTTTTGGCCCAGAGCATGATTTAGGTTAGAAAACTGATTCAGCCAAGAAAAGAAGTGTTGATGTGAAAAAATCAAAATTACAAATGACAGAGTTTTCCCTAGGACATTAATCTCAATTTTCAAGGGCAACTGATTGTAATCAAGTTTCGTCATCAGATTATGTACCATTTCTTTCATAGACTGCATCCACTTTATCACCAATTCCCGCAAATTCTTCCTCTATCAGCCGGGGGTAGCCTGCTTCCATAACTTCTGCCTCTTCATCGTAACTATATTAAGTATAAAAGAAAAAGAAAATCAGAGGATTTAAGCAGCCTGGGAGTTTGATCTGTACCCTTTATTTGCTTTGAAGTTACTCACACCTGAAGCAGCCAGTAGCCTTTAGATGCTTTCTGTCCAGTGCAATAATGAAACTCAGGACAATAAACAGGGCACATCTCCACCAGAAGTGGAATAAACACTAGAGTTTGTAGAGTTACATTTTCAGAACTGATCTATGAAGTATGTACTCCATGGAGATTATTGTACCTGTATGTACTGGCACTACAAGCCTATCCAGAGGCTGCTGGCACTGTGGAGTGATGATAGTGTCTTAATTATATATGAGACCTGGCTGTGAGCTGCACTCATAGACAGAAAAAACCAGACACCCTGTGGTGAGACAGATGTCTTACTCACAAAGTACTGATACCATTTCATGTCACACAAGCAACTCAAGGAAGCAAGATAGGAATTTTGTCTTGCAGACATGACCACAAATTCCCCTGGATCAGAGCACTTTATTCTCCTTTCCTTTCTTTCACTCATTCAACTTTTAAAGTCTGTGCCCATATGTTTATAAAAGTCTTGCATACACCTTTACAAGATTGTACACAGCTATAGCAACAATGGAAACCACAGAGCTAAGTTCCTGATTTGAACCAGCCAGTTGATCTTTTGATACGACTAGGGACACTGATCTGTCTCCAGCTTACCTCCAGTACTTATTTCCAGTAAAAAAGAGAGTCTTGCCAGTGTCTTTAATATGGACAGCTGCATCTATTCTTTTCATTTCTTTTGGGAATCCCATTTCATATATCTTTTTAGGAAAGTCTTCAACTATATCATAACCATTCAAAGCCCAGACTTTCTTTCCTGAAAATAAGAACAAAGTATGGGTGAGTCTTTTGTAAAGACTCAGCTTTGAGAGCAGAATGAAATGAGTACGCTGTGATCCCTATTTTTATACAAAAATAGATTTTTAGGTCACATACTTTGAAGGTATTAGACTATTTATGCTATGATCCTATGCATTTGGATTTAATTGTACATCTTCTAATTCACTGAAAACTGTATAGATGTGCATGAGGTGAAACCAACAGTTTGTTTTTTGAGTAAGAAAGTAGGATGTTTTGTTCGTACTGTTACACCACCTACTGAGCTTAATTAAATATTTATATTTTTCTACCAACAGCAAAATTGAAAGCTCACCCTTAAACATAAACACAAGATCTTTGATGGGATTTTCATAAGCTGCATCTATTTTATTTGGAAGCTCTGGCCAAAACGACTTAAGTAACACCAGTTCTGCCTCGACCATCTGAGGGTGCAGTCTCCAGAAAAACCTAAGTCAGAAAAAGAAAACATATTTTATGTTTCCAGTCATTCCATAAAATAGCAGTATTTTTGATGTGCTAGAGTAAAAATTAGTTACTGATGAATTAATGGTTTTTTTCATAACATAGAATATTTAATACATAGAGCTCCTTGTAGACCTTTCCTTTCCTCATAGTCATCTAGTTGCAGATAATTTCTGTCGCTCCCACAGTGATCATCTCAAACAATAACAAATTTAGAATAAGAGAAACACAGCTGTCCCGTGTAAACTTTCTGAAGATAGTACCCAAATACATATTAGTAGATTTGTCCATGTTGAAGAAAGTCCCGTGAAATGAAAAATGTGTACAAAAAGTGTCAGTCTTCAGCCATATTATCTTCACTTCAAATTACTGGGCTGTGAAGTCTGCAGTTGTATTATAAATCCTGCCTAAAAAGATATATGATGTAGTTTCTTAGAGACATCTGTATTGATTTGTGATCTTTTAAACTTATGTTCATTCAAATCTTTAGTAAAAAACTGAAATGGTGTTTTTGCTTCCTCAAAATTTTATCCAGTACCCACCATCAGTAACATGGAAGTCTCTTTACCTGTCCTTGAAGACCAGCATCTCTCCACGAAGTTCTGTTATTGCATCAAGTGATAATTCTACATCACATTTCTCTGGTGTTTTGGGATGTTTTGGGTTGGGATCTTTGTCTCCAGCACCTGGAACCATACCATATGATCTAAGCTTGACAATGTTATTTTCCTTCTGTTGTTCATGATATTGAATAGGACATGGAAGAGTTCCCAAAGAGCATGATAAATACAAACATAATATGCAAAACATTTATACTGGGGAAAGTCTATTCTCTCTCTTCTGTGGCCAAATACATTCACAGACTTTGCAGTTCAACTCTGCTGCAAAGACGTTAAATGGACTTTCTTGCTTTATCCCAAGTTTTGAAGGTCCCCCCAAATTTTTATTCTTTCCATGATGAAACATAGATAGTTCTGTTTCTTGCTTTAGACTCTATTTTACCTCCTCTTTTGAGGCAGGTCAAAAAGTATAAAGATTCTGCCCTCCACCCCCTACCACCAGAGGAGACAGCACAGTGACCAATGGTCCTCTGCAGTATTACTTCCTTTTTTTCTTTCTGAACTATTAAATCTAAACCTCTTCTGTTCCAATGAACTGGTCTTAAGCAGTGATGACTGTTGTTATTGAGCATCTGCAGCTCTATAGCAGCTGTGCAGTGCATCTGTAACAGGTTATAATGCTACAGGAGATATATATTATATAGACTTACCATAGAGCTCTTGGATCCCTTGCACATCATCATCAGGAAGAACAAAACCGGTTTTTCCAGTGTATGTGTAAATTGGAAACATCAAAGCTCCAGGGTCTCTAGAGTGTTCAAGTCCCAGTGAATGACCAAATTCATGGGCAGCAACAAGAAACAAATTATAGCCTATAAAAAAACCACAGCAAAAGTAAATGTATATCTCCTTGCATCAGCAAAGGGGACTTAGAATAACCAACTAACCTTAACACTGTGCTTTAACATATGGGACAATGAATGAGACAACTGAATAAATGGAAAAATTATGCGTAATTCATAAAATCATAGAATGGTTTGGGACCTTAAAGATCACCTACTTCCAAACCCTCTGCCATGGGCAGAGACACCTTCCACTAGAGATAATTTCTTGCCTTTGTCAAGCTACCATGGGTTCTGCATTAATAAGGACCTAATCGATTTAGTATCTCATAGCTGGTGTTTAGCCTAAATCTTATTTGGCAACATTGCTATCTAGGCAGATTTAGATTTCTTGAAATTTCTTAACAACACAGGAAAGCTCTGGGGTGAAATCTTGGTCCCACTCAAATCAAGAACATTTTTTGGTTGGGAATTCATCTGCAGTAGAAAATCCATATTATTTTCGGCGTTGCAGAAATTAACTTTAATGGCAGCAGGGTGAGCTAATCCAGTGCTGAAAAAAAATAGTTGGGTTTGTTTGTTTGTTTGTTTGTTTTCTGTTTGTTCTATTAAAGTTCTGTCCTGCGTAGGCAAGGTAATGAATTTTCAAGGTAAATGCAAACAGATAATTTGCAGCTGAGTTATATGTTTTCTATAGGCGTCAGTAAGGCACTTTCCATCAGTCTGTGATCAGAACTAGCTGACCTTGACCTCAGTGAAATGCCAAAATGACAAAATCCCTTGGTTGTGGTATTTTTTTAATCAATTCACTTATGAGCTTTATATTCCAGAATTTATGCTAGGCAGATGTAAAACTTGTATTTATGACTGGAGGTTAAACCCAGCTTTCTGTGTGTGAACAGTGAACATGACAAAGAAACAGTGAACGTGACAGGCAAAACAAACTGTTCACAGATATCAAACTGGGAAAAATTCTCCATCTATCACCATTTCAAATAATCTCAGGAACTTCTGTTACCTTTAGAATCATCTGACCAAGTTTCATCATCATCAAAATGGGCATCTCCTCCATAGTCTGGACCCGGGGGAAAAGCATGAGCCAGTAATCCAGAGGGTCCATCGAAAGGGTAAAAGTCACCATGTTCTACAAAACAAAATTCAAAACAATTGAATTAATTACCCCATCTTATTTGGAGGAATACTACTATAAAGTAAAAACAATTGGTTCTGTGTTACCTTTAGTGCCAAAGGAGATCATGATATCAGCTATACCGCTTCGTATTCTGGTGAAGTTCAGCGGTGTCACATCCGACCAAACTTTAAATGCTTTTTTGAAAGCTCTGTCTACTTCAGCACGTCTCAGATCTGAAGTGTAATTCATAATTCTGTCAAACAGATTAATATCTTCAGTTAAACTGTATGAATTGAAGAAAGGTGCAATGCACTTTTTTCTGACTGTACACCCCATTAAAAGTTTTTGCTTTTTTCATATGTTCTTATCACATAACAAAGAGCTCGGCAGCTGCATGCGGTATTAAAAAAACCCCCAAACAAACCATTTCTATTTTCATTAACATAATTCAGAGACATTAAAAATGATCCAACAGCTGTCTTTAATTGGTTTTCTATACACCAGAAGATATAGAAAATGACAGATATATTTGATATTAAGTCAAATCATGTCAGTAACTTCAAACTTTTTTTTTTATTTCATATAAAATATCTCATGACCCTTATTTCCTGGAGGAGCAAAATATAATCCAAAGATATTTTTATAGGCTAGAATCATCCATATTAAATTAATATTTATCACTAGATACCAAACTAATAGAGTTCAGTGATTTCATATTTGGAACTGCTAAATAAACTCAGGCTGCAGCTGGTCAAAACCCTGGGCTGACAACCTTGCAGAATTAAAGGACAAGGAGCTACCATGTGAACTTTCATCACCTTCACTTCCTAAGGTCAACTTTCGGGGGTCATGGTACGATGATTTGTCTGACCAAACATAGATATCTCCATCTAGAATGTGAAATGGAAGAGCCTGCTCTCACAGCCACATTGCAGAGACTGGTTTACATCTACATTGCTTTGTCCAGGACAAGACCTATGTGAGGCAGACACTAAACCAGGTCCAAACAGGTCATAGGAGTGACCTAGAGAAATGCATGATCTTAGTCCCTACTCTTCTTTCATTTGGTTGGATGAGGATTTACTAACTTACACCACACCAGCTTTCCTCCACAAAAAAGTACAATGGAAAAAATTAATGTTTACTTCCTTGGGCTGCAGTGTGAGCTGAGGGCACCTTTCCAAAAGTGAGGCTGTAAGGGTTTTTAACTGCAACATTAATTTTTTCAAACTCAGATGCGTCCTTCTCACATCAACCTTATATACTATCAACCTATTGGACAAGGCACTTGGAAAGGAGGTAATAACAACACTCAAAATACCATGAATTTACCTGTATGTCAAATTCATTTTTGACCATTTGAGTTTTCTAGGGAAAAAGTTATATTCCCCCACATCTGGGACACCACATCTTGGTTTCTGCATCAGCTCATACGTTTCTTCATCTAGTTTGCCTGTCACCTCCAAGCCAAAAAAAGCTTGCATTTCCCGAAGTTTAGATGCCACTGTGTTACCACTCTTTCTTATTATGCCAGCAGGATTCAGACGGAGGTCATAGTGAGTCCTGAGATAGCGCTAAAAAGGGGAAAAGAAGTAATAAGACTAGTTTCCAAACAATTGTAACTACACAACTTACTATTTACTAGACATGTGAATTAATTATTTTATACTGTACCTCTGCAAACTGAAGGTCTTTCTCTGTGAATTCATGGCTGTCTTCGAGGGGAATAGGGATTGTCAGGCAAAAGGACAAACCCAACAAGAAAAAGAAAACAGCTGAAAGTCTTGATTGCATCATGCTGGATTTCTGAAATCTGTAGCCCTGATGTTTCAGAGAGCAGTTACCTTTACTTTTATAGTCACAACCAAGTGAGTCACCACTTAGGGACAAGTTAGAACTTCCTTGTCACTTGAAGTAAACATGCTTAGACAGCTGGTTTTTCTCTCCTCCCCAAAACTGTGGTTTAGGCATCCGTTCTCCAACTGAGAGCTCTGAAACTACATCCTTATATAAACACAAGGTCTCTGAATATTGACATAGGTTGTGGGAAGAAATGGGCAGAAGCAAACCACACTTTTTGATTATTTTGCAGTAACTTACACTGGCAATAACTGGCAACAATGCTGCAATAACTTACTCTTCTTTGCTAGAAAAATTGTCTTTTTACTATTTGATAGACAGTAAAAATATATATGCTTGATGATTTTTCAAATAAATTCTGTAACTTTTTAGTAGTTACACTCATGCAGCAGAGATTTTTAACAGTCAAACTGATTCACACACACTTCAGTTGTAAATAAATGTTGGCTTGGCTGATAAGAAATAACATTATAGAATATACAATATAATATTTTGTTTCTTTGTTTCTGTAAAGAACTATAACTCCAGAATATTAACACAAATTTTACTTCCTAGATCCTTACACAGAATTACAGAAAAGTTTAGTGCCTGTGATATACTAAAAACCAGAAATGCTAAATATCAGGAAATAATTTTGAATATTAAAAAATATTTTAAAATATTTAAAACTAGTCAATACAATTTATCTTCCTCAAAAAACAGGAATTTAGTTTACTTTATGAGAGAATCACAGCCAGAGATTGATGAGACAGCTACTACTCTGAGAGAGGCAATTTACCAGCTACAGGTAGGCAATGAATCTGTGCGTCTAGAATAACAGAAAAATGTGATTTTTGACTTATGAGGTGGATTATAGGATAAATCTGGCATTATGACAGAGACAGTAATTAATATACTTCAAAACTTAGAGATTATTTATGTCTCCCCAGGGTCACTACAATCTCAGCTTCTGCTAAAACTTGTATGCTGACAAGCATGGGTCCAAGGGGAGATGCTCTTTCTGCTGAACTCACCTTCTTCTTTCATGAATGCTTTTTTTCCTGTATGGAAAACATGGTAAACCTCAGTCAGCTTTCTGGTAGACACTGGTACAGGCTTCCTGGAATACACTACCCTCACATGGATGTTGCCTTGTTGACAAAACAGGAAAAGGACACAAATCACTGAGGCTGAATGTGTAAAAGCTTGATTTGTTACTCAAATAATGATAGCTGTTTGTCTCATGATGACAAACAGCAAAAGCAAATAAAGCTGAGAGGAATTTGTTATGTAGGCTATTTCTGCCTCACTGCCCGTCTCAACCAGTGCTAAATATGGTTACACCAATTAGGAATAGACAACTTCTGTTAAAGCAGTTTGTATATTCTCCTTTACATTGTCTGTCACCAGTGCTGAGACTTCTTTACTCAGCAATGGTGGCATATAGGTAATTCCACCTTCTTAAGAATCACAGAGTCACAGAATCAAACAGTTTGGAAACGATCTCTGATATCGAGTCCAACCCATGACCCAACACCACCCTGTGAACTAGCCCATGGCACTAAGTACCACATCCAGTTTCTTCTTAAATACCTCCAGGGATGATGACTCCACCACCTCCCTGGGCAGCCCATTCCAATGTCTGATCATTCTCTCTGTAAAGAATTTCTTTCTAATGTCTAACCTAAACTTCCCCTGGTACAGCTCAAGACCATGCCCTCTTGTCCTACTGCTGATTGCCTGGGAGAAGAGAGCGACTCCCACCTCGCTACAACCTTCTTTCAGGTAGCTGTAGAGAGTGATGAGGTCTCCCTGAGCCTCCTCTTCTCCAGGCTAAACAACCCCACGTCTCTCAGCCACTCCTCATAGGTCCTGTGCTCCAGTCTCTTCACCAGCCTCGTTGCCCTTCTTTGGACACTCTCCAGCACCTCAATATCCTTCCTGAACTGAGGGGCCCAGAACTGGACACAGTTCAACAACTCAAGGTGTTGCTTAACTAGTGCTGAGTATAAGAGCAGAATCACTGCCCTGGTCCTGCTGGCCACTCTGTTCCTGATCCAGGCCAGGATGCCATTGGCCTTCTTGGCCACCTGGGCACACTGCTGGTTCATGTTCAGCTTCCTGTTGATCAGAACCCCCAGGTCCCTCTCCACCTGATTGCTCTCCAGCCACTCTGTCCCCAGCCTGTAGCACTGCATGGGGTTGTTGTGGCCAAAGTGCAGGACCTGGTACTTGATCTTGTTAAACATCATACCATGGGATTCAGCCCATTTATCCAGCCTGTCCAAGTCCCTCTGCAAAGCCCTCCTACCCTCCAGCAGACTGACACTCCCCCTCCACTTGGTGTCATCTGCACATTTGCTAATGATGTACTCAATCCCCTCATCCAGATCATCAATAAAGATATTAAACAGAACTGGGCCCAACACTGATCCCTGGGGGACACCACTAGTGACCGGCCGCCAACTGGATGCAGCACTGTTCACCACCACTCTCTGGGCTCGGCCCTCCAGCCAGTTCCTAACTCAGCACAGAGTGCCCCTGTCCAAGCCATGGGCTGCCAGCTTTTTCTGGAGTATGCTGTGGGAGATGGTGTCAAAGCCTCTGCTGAAGCCCAGGGAAACTACATGCACAGCCTTCCCCTCATCCACCAGACAGGTCACCTGATCACAAAAGGAGATCAGGTTGGTCAGACAGGACCTGCCCTTCCTAAACCCGTGCTGGCTGGATCTGATCCCCTGTCCATCCTGTAGGTGTTGTGTGGTTGCACTTAGGATGATCTGCTCCATAACCCTGCCAGGCACCGAGGTCAGGCTGGCAGGCCTCTAGTTTCCAGGGTCTTCCTTTCAACCCTTCTTGTGGATCAGTGTGACATTTGCCAACTTCCAATCATCTGGGACCTCCCCAGAGAGCTCTTCCGCCAGTTCCCTCATCACCCTAGGATGGATCCCATCTGGTCCCATAGACTTGTGAGGATCCAAGTGGCTCAGCAGGTCACTAACTTCTTCCTTCTGGATAACGGGGGGGCTATTTGGCTCCCTGTTGCTGTCTACCAGCCCAGGAAGCCAGTTGTCCTGAGAACATGTCTTCTTGCTGAAAACTGAGGCAAAGAAGGTGTTAAGTACCTCAGCCTTTTCCTTGTCTTTGGTAATTGTTCCCCTCCATGTCCAACAAAGAATGGAGGCTTTCCTTGCCCCTTCTTTTGCTATTGATGTATTTATAAAAACACTTTTTGTTGTCCTTAACAGAATTGGCCAGATTAAGTTCAAATTGTGCTTTTGCCTCTCTAATTTTATTTCTACATGACCTAACTACATTCCTAAACACTTCATGAGTTACCTGCCCTCTTTTCCAAAGGTGATGGACTCTCTTTTTTTCCCTAATTTCCTGCAAAATCTGCATCTTCAGCTAGGCTGGTCATCTTCCCCACTGGCTCACCTTCCGGCACACAGAGACAGCCTGCTCCTGCACCTTCAAGATTTCTTTCTTAAAGGATGTCCATCCTTCCTGGACCCCTTTGTTTTTAAGGGCTATTTCCCAAGGTACTCTCTGAACCAGCCTCATCAACAGGCCAAAGTCTGCCCTCTGGAAGTCCAGGGTAGAGGTTTTGGGGATGCCCCTCCTTACTTCACTGAGTATTGAAAACTCTATCATTTCGTGGTCACGGTGCCCCAGGTGGCCTCTGACCACCACATCTCCCACTAGCCCTTCTCTGTTTGTAAACAGCAGGTCTAATGGGTCCCCACCACTGGTAGGTTCATTTATCAGCTGCAACAGGAAATTATCCTCCATACACTCTAGGAATCTCCTAAACTGCCTCTTCTCCACTATGTTGAGTTCCCAGCAGACATCCAGCAGGTTAAAGTCACCCACGAGAACAAAAAGTGTTCTCCCCACAAGTGCTTGAGGATGAGCAATGAATCCACACTGCTGATTCTCTTACTGCACTGCCTTCCTTCCCAGTGCAGACCATCAGACTATGTATATATCTCATTTCTTTCCTTCCAACACTGGTATTTGCAGCATTGCTTTCATTAATGTTGGGGCACTCAGTTATCAGATAAGCAGAGTTTATAGTGGATTTTGCTTGCTTTGTGTGGAGCTTAGCAGCAGTGGTGCTACCTTATCATATTTTCTGTGACTGTAAGGAATGCTTTCTGGAGACCATGAGGGTGTGAGTGTCACTGTTCTTCAGAACAGTACCAGACATATCTCAGAAATCCATGATCAAAATGAATAGCTTAAAAGTCCACAGGTAACATATTTGTGAATTTCAAAGTCTCTGAAATTAGGGGTTTGTACCTAAACAAGCACAACTGTATACCATCATTTGTATATCACTGCCCCTTACCAACCAGCTCAAAGTTTTTTATTCTGTGTCAAGTCCTTAAATCACTACTCTTTCTCAGCTCGGATATTGGAATCTTTATTCTGGAATAGGAGAAATTAATTTCCTAACCAACTGTTACTGCAAAAATGTGATCAGTCCATCACACTTTAGGAGAGGATGATCCCAAATTATTCCTAAATGGTTTCAGGTTTGCCTTAATAAACATAGTTCAGCCAACTGCTAATTAAAGGTGAAACCAAATATTCAGAGGCAATATTTGAATTTTATAGATGTGGAATAACAAAAAGTATTAGCTAGGCACAAAAGTAGAATTAAAAAGCAGTGTTAGCCTACGGAATGATGCTCCAAGGATGTATGGAGCTCTGTTCTTTAAAATCCTTAACTGCAGTTGTCAAAGCAGTAGTAAATATAATTGTATTGCATGAAGAGAATGATATCTTAGGCAGGGATGGACGATTTTTCATTTTCTGTGATTTTTTTTTTACACAAATACTCTGAAGTCCTTTGAAGTTCACTATGAAAACTGTCAAAAACTTTGGGTTTGGTAGTCTTCAGAGAGCTGTCCTGAGATATTTCCAAGGAATATTTGAAAAGCTGGACAAAGCAATTATAGCAAAAACCTAGAACAGGCAGCTTTTCTGAAAACAACTGATCTTTGTGTAAGAAGAGATGCGTAAAGTTGATCTTTACTACTGTAGGACAATGAAATGAACAAGTGGAAGGATAGTCCACCATATTGAACAGATTCTGCAAGTGAGTAGAAAAACATACAAATAGAAAAAGAAGCAGCGAGTCTCTAACTGTTTTATCACAGAGAGTAAAACAAAATGCCAAACAAAATTGATTTCTGAAAGATTGTGTGCAACGAGGCGCCTGAGAGTGTATTATGGCTGAATCGTGTTTTCTGAATGTTCAGTTAAAGACTTTGGGAGTCCTGGACATGTAAATACACAGAATCCAGGATGTTTTCCTACACATTTTATTCCTATTTATATTACACCATGGTGGCTAGAAGCCTATATTGAGGCATGGATTTTTGTCTTCTGTAGACAAACTGAAGAAACACTGGTGAAAGACTGTGCAAACAAGCAAATAAAAGGGGTAATGAAAATGAGCTGTATTCCCCCTTTTTTTGGAGACAGCACCACAGATGTAGTGTATAATTTTTTTAAAGGAAAGACAAAAAGTCTTGACTGGGAACTAAGTACAGACCTCTGAAATTGCTATTACTTTTATATACAGTGACTCTTTAAAACCTCCAACAAGTGAAGTTTTTAAAACCAGCAATGATAAATGATAATGTCAAAGCCAGCCAGTGTTGGACACTGTAAGATATGAAATCTGTGGCTGAGGTGATGCCACTGTCTGAATTTAAAATGAAGAGAAGTATAAATGAGGGTAAAAACAGCCAGCAGTGGTTCATAGACCTTGTGCTGACCCAGAGCAAACAAGTAAGCATGGAAAGTTATATTTTAAAAGCACTGAAACCCACAAAACTGCTGAATAGTAAGATTTCAACAAGCACTGCAGAATTTCTGCAGTTCTGGCATCTTGTGGATGTGGGTAAAGTTAGCTGAACTGATGGTAATTTTTCACAGGCACAGCAGAGACTGGAATAATCATGCCAGGGTTCCCCCCAAGGAAAAATGGAGGAGGAGGGATAGGAGATGTGATGAGAAGAATGAAGCAGCATTTAGATATTATTTATTTGAAAACAGGAATTGTGCCAGCCATGTGATTTCAACATATATTTTGCTACCACAAATAATTGAAAGGTGTCATGTTTTGATTTACAGTCTGTGTTTGGTGCCCAAAATAGCACTATATAGTGAATGTGGTGAATGTTTTGCGACCCTGAAACAGCAGACACTTCATTTAAGACAAATAAAAAAAAGTCAGTGGTCCCATTTGTTAATGTTTCTTTTACCAAAAGGTAGTTGTATTTCAAGTGGAATGTTTCCAGTTCCTGGCGCTATGCCATCATATTTCAATCAGCTTCCTCTGGGAAAAAACAAGTTATTCTGAGGCCTATTGTGCAGATGGGTAAATGGAGTCCCAGAGTAGTTCCAAACACACACTCTGGCTCTACCTTTCCAGGTGGGACTCCATCTGTGGGACCTGTTGCAAGAAGAGGGCCAAGAGCTGCGATGACAAGGGATGTTACACCAACCTGACTCCTTTTCATAATAAACAGCAGCATCTCTCTGCCATTTGCTGGCAAAAAGGTGCAATTGGGGTACCCAGAGGCATTCAATATGGTCCAGTGCCAGAAGCAAGAAATATATAAACATCTTTCCAAGAGGCAATGGCTCTTGTTTGAATGTGACCATGCAGACCCTGTTGACTAGATGCAAAGGGCACCACAGATTGACTATCCTTTTCATCTGCAGAACTAAATTCAGGCACCCTCCTGGGTGCTATGTCTAAACTCTCATCATAAACAAAGAAGTCAATGCATTCACTAAATCCTAGAGAGCAGTTTAGCTTATACAAAGGTAGACAACTTGGTATTATTTCAGTTGCCCACTGAAATAGATAGCTAAAGTTGTTTGAAGGACAGAGAGCTCTCATTGGTCCTGTGTCATATCTGACAGTCTCATGCAGATATTTTGGGTTCCCCCCTGCATCTCAAATGGCACTAAATGCCTTTTTTCAGGCTGCTGTGCTGAGTCCCTCACAGTTGGGCTCTGCTGACTCTAGTGGAGCCCCATCAACTGATGACTACAGAGATACTTCAGTTCAGGTGACTTTTTCTGTAGTGGAATTTCACACCTAGTTTCTGCTGATGCCTGAAGAATCCAGGAGCTATGATGTTGCAGGTGTTTGTTGTGTTGCTGTGCAAGGTGGCAGGTCTGCAGCTGGCAGGAAGTTGGGCAATTTGCATCCCTTCCAGGACAGTGCTCCTGCTCACAGCTGCATCTGACCTTGGAGAAACAGGGACTCCCACCTCATGATGACAGCCAAACTGAAAGGGAGAAAATGCCTCACAGAGGTGCATGAACACAAATTTTCTCTGTCCAAACAGCTTCTTCATAGGTAGAAACTTGTGAGATTCAGGACAATTTCCCCAGAGAATTTCCCCAACTGTTCCATGCAAAGCAGCAGCTGCAAACCGCAGGAGGTCAGGCCGTGCTTTGCTCCTCCCTACCACTCTGAAAGCTTCCCAGGACTGAAATTTGCCTCCAGTTTTGGTCTAACCATTCTATATGATCTATCCACAACTTTTTCTGCTTCTGTAGGATGCTAAACTACCTTTTATAACTTGGCAGTTGTTGCCTTTGCAATGGCAAATTTTTTTTGCATATGCAGTGGTATGTCACTAGATGCTCATCTCCTCAAGACTTGCTCATTTGTTGTGCTTCTTATTGCAATCAGAATAGTATCGAGGCTGCACTAACCATTTGAGGAAGATATTTGTAGCAGCCACTGTAATTGCATTTTATTAATTCTTGAAAGAAATAGATGAAACATTTTAAAAAAAGATAATTATTTGAAGAATGATTGCAGCCATTATGTTCTGGTTCTTTCAATATGGTTACTTTATTGTTTTGTAAAATGTGGTATCCAGTTGTCAAAGTCCAATCCTCTTTGATTGGGCTTTTTCAGACAATACATACATACAGGGTTTAATGCTTAATACAAAGTTTCTGCGCTTGAAATTATTTGGAATAGATATTCCAATATATATAAGTTGTATTCCGTATATCATGCAATTTTGATCTAGCACAGTGATTTAGCAATGTCCTCAAATCACAATGTAAGTACAAATTGCATCTAGCAATTAATTGCAACACACAGTTGAATCACAATGCAAATGTGATAATCAGTCTCTGATAGATGCTCACTGTAATGACACTGGGCGTCCACTGTCTCTGGAATGTAACACATAGGTTGGATCCAGCTCAAGATTCTTCCTCTCTTCAAAGTTCTTCGGCTGTTTTTCATACTCTATGTGGTGCTGAGCCACACATAAGCTGCCCCCACACATACACCCCCGTGCTGCTCTGTCTAGCTCAGGAATCTATTTTGCACTCTTGATTAACTCAGAGATGCACAGTTACACATCCAGCTGATCCACTCAGCAGTTGTAGTGTCCAGGCCCAATTGTGTTGAGACAAATTCAGCTTTCTTTGCAACACCGATGACCAGTCCCTTTAGTATTCTTCCCTGCAATTCATGAGGACATCAACCTTACCCATCTCCTCAGAGCCTTCTTTCATTGTAAGGGTTCAGTGCCTGCTCATATCAAGGTCAAGAGATCCAGTTATCTCTACCACTAGAAAACTGTAGGCAAACAATGAGTTTATGAGTTTGTGTCTAGCCAACAAAATTTTGCTCTAATGAGAAGGAGCTGGTCAGCAGTACAATAAAAAATAATGGAAAATGAAACCCCAGGAACCTAGTTCAAAGGTAAAAACTTAATTTTCTAATTTTTTTTCCCTTGATACATCCATCACCTTACACCTATTATTTTAATCTTGATATTTAAGATTGCAAACAGTCTCAAAAATGTATTTAAAGACTACCTTAATAGCACTGTGGCTCTCTGACACCCATAATTAGGTCTTAGCATGCTTCGATGTATTTTATTTCTTATGTCAACCCAGAAATACATACACTGTGTCCTTAAAGCATTTTGATTTTAGCTCTTTCATCATGGCAAAAAATGTTCTCTGTCTTGTCAATTTACTGTTTTAGTACTTTGCTGTAGCAACTTCAGCCTCGAAACTTAAGATCTCTTATAGCTGTAATAAAAATCAGCATTAGGGAGAAAAATGTATTTGATGATTTACTTATAAAGCAATTCAACATTTCTTTCTAAAATTTTGTACACTCAAGAGTTTGAATAAATTACCTGAGTAAAACAGAAATTTTGCATGTTGAATGTCTAAGTGGAGTTTGAACTTTAAATGTGTTGATTCTACACCTTCAGCGGGGAAAAACAGCCCCTTCAGGAGTGTGAAATAAAAAGTAATGTAATGTCTTCTGAAACATTTAAGTTCAGACTACTTATAATTTATGAAAATTGGGGCTAGGAACCCAAGAGAAACATATAAATGCTTTTCCTGCCTCCACAAGCCCTTTTCTCTGATGTATGTAAACACATTTACTACTAGTAATGAAGACTCATAATTTCTGACTTGGTTTTCTATTGATTACTATTTAAGAGCACTATATCTTCTATACCTCTTAAGTAATAACAAATCATAAAAAGTACTATCCTTACTGGACCTACACATGTCAAACCAGTGATGTAAGGTATTGTAAGACAAAATGCATCAGAGGAAGAGTGCAGGTGAATGATGTGGATTTTGAGGGGGGAGAGAAATCCTCTCTTCAGAACCAATGAGAAATACGAGAGTTGTGTCCATTGTGTTCACAAGATAATGATCTGTACTGAATGAGGTATTACCTGATACTTTCCAGATGAGTCATTCATTAAAAGTACAGCCTAACTGAACTGTATGTCTGATGCCTGTTATTTTTCCAGGACAATACCTACTCGAATTTTCACCTGGGTGCCTATAAATTTCTTTTCAGGATCAAAGCCTCCCATATATGCAGACAAGTAGTTCAGAATGATGTCAAATAAATGAAAAAATTTGCATTGACATTATCCAAAAGAGACAGCATCACAAGCCCTAAGGACTTGTGCTTGTCCTTCACAGAAATACACGGAAGTGAAGTTTACTGTAAATTTTTGATTTGTAAGGAGTTTTATGAATAAAACCATACATTTAAAAACATTTAGGAAAGCAAGTATAATTTTTTAAGCCCTGGTTTTTCCTTGCCAACTACATTAATGTTTATACAGCTGGGTTTTTTAAAAGCAGTTTCTCAACTCCATTGCAAAAGCTCTTGAGAATAAGGGAGACCTAAACTAGAAGTCTGATGCATACAGTTTAAGCAAGTGCTGAGCTTAAAACAATGGTTTGAATTACTGGTAAGGGATTACTAAAGGTGGATTTAAGAAAATTCCTAGTGCTATCTAGCAAAGTGCATGTTTTCAACTATGAAGTTACATGACACAGAAATAAATGTCTGATCTTTTTCCATTACAAAGAAATATAATATAAATATACATTTAATCAAAAAACTCTCTCCCCCATATTAATTAAACTCAGAGTAGGTCACCAAATTGGTGGAGGCTGGAACACTTGCTCTGTGAGGAGAGGCTGGAGATCTGGGCTTGTTCAACCTAGAGCAGAAACAGCTTCAGGGGAACCTAGCAGCAGCCCCAGTACTTATGGTGAAGTTTTAATGATCTGAAGCCAGGCATGTCACTGTGGTGAAGGGCAAAAGGGTGACTGGCAGTGGGTGTTAACTGAAACAAGAGGGGTTCTGCCTGGGTATAATGACAATCCTTTTCTCCATGAGGACAGTTGGGCAGTGTCATAGAGTGCCCAGAGAGGCTGTGCAGTCTCCATTCCTGGAGGTTTTCAACACCACTTGGGTGAAACCCTGAGTAGCCTGGTCTGACTTCAGAGCTGACCCTGTTCTGGGTGAGATCAGACCAGAAGCCACCTGAATTCTCTTCCAGGTTGAATTATTCTGTGAATTTTTACCTTAATATAAGTAACTGAACACCATAGTTAGGTATTTTGAAAACATTTTAGTGAGTATGCTCCTAAAGCTTCAGCATCCTCCAGTTTGTTTAGTCCACTTTTCTCTGGCCAGATGTGAAGTGGAATTTATTATATAAACAGATTAGAAAATATCTGTGCATAGTTGTGTCAGAATCTTTCCAGTTAATAAAAAAATCTGGCATCATATGTTGCTTGGTTCCCTTAGCATAAAGAATGGAAATTCCTGTCTGAAAGTGAACTATGACAAATGTTCACTGAAAGTTTCACAGAGCTTATGCCTTAAGTTGTGCTATTTCTTTATGTCTTTGCAATGCAAAATAGTTTATAAGACCTGTTCAAAGTTGACATAGAAAACTCTGGCTATGAAAAATACTTCTATTACAGTCAAATAATGACACCATTTGAATGGTTAAAAATATGGTTTGTGTATTTGTGTTTTCCTATAATTCTGGATGAGGAAAGAGGAACATCAAAGCAACAGTTTTTAGCCTTGTCTAAAAACTTAACAAAATGCTATGAAACACCAAGATTTTCTCTGAAGATTGCTTTTCTATAAAGAATTGTTTGAAACTAATCAAATAACTCTGAATTAAACATTTTTTAATCACTTCTGTTTAGGAAACATCATGTAACAACTCCCAATTTACACCTGAAAAAAGAATAAGTGTCGTTTCTGTGCAGTATTAATCCATCACTGACTTCCAGAAACTGAAAGTCTTCAGACTGAAGAGAATGTTACAACATGACAGATCTACTTTTGGTTACTAGGGAATATCTCAGAGAAAAAAATTTACATCTATGCACCTAACAAAGTAGGCACTTGAGATTCACCCATATTCCAGATGAACGCCCTTGTCCTTTACTAAATGGCTGAATCAGTTCCTCTTACCTTTATGTGAGAAGGGATCAGTCCAGTTTTTAATCCTGTCTGATGGGCTACCTAATTAGAGCACAGAACTTTGATTGTACCATTAAGTAAGAATACTTTCATTCAGTTTTGCTTAATTGCTTCAGTTTCTCCATTTAACATACAAATGACTAAATGACCCATCTATCTTAATATTCTATCTCTTAGCAATGACAATAAGAGAAAATACCTAGGGAGAGCATGAGTATGATGAGTTTTTGACCAATGCTGGCTGCTTTCACAATCTTCTGTAATAGCAAATTCCAGATATTCACTTACTATTCTATGAGATGTTTTCACTTCTCTGTTTTAAATCAGGTTCCTGCAAGCCTGACTGAATGCCCCATACCTCTAATACTGTACAAATTGGCATATAACAACTTTATATTCTGCTGTTGATGTACCTTCACAATTTTGCAAATTTTAGTTATATCAAGATTTTGATCT
Source organism: Chiroxiphia lanceolata (assembly GCF_009829145.1). Classification (NCBI taxonomy): domain Eukaryota; kingdom Metazoa; phylum Chordata; class Aves; order Passeriformes; family Pipridae; genus Chiroxiphia; species Chiroxiphia lanceolata. Next base: position 78,585,022 of record NC_045638.1, on the reverse strand, counting down.
CCCCCAAACTCCTAATTTGGTAGCTGGTCTTTTCATTTAATAATTGATATTGTCTTTCTGGGTACTTTCTTCACTGTCATATCCTTTCTGAGATTTGGAGAACAAAACCGCATAAAGCTCTCACGAATAGGACACAGGCAGGTTTGACATAGAGACAAAATTATGCTCTCTGTCATTCCTGCTCTCAGTACTTATCCTGATGGTGCCCAACACTTTGTTGACTTCTTTTGGCTGCCACTGCATATTGAGCCTTGATTTTCAAGTGGAGATTTATTCTTGTACAGTTCATTCTTGCTCTTGTGCAATAGGCAGTTTACCTTCCAAATCCTGAAGCAAGAAGGAATGTGAACTAACAACAGAATCAAAGTTGACATGATTTCAGATTTTTGGTAGCAAGAAAACAACTCTTAGAAATGAACACTGTCTTCTAACATTATCAAAACATATGGATTGTTTTACCTTATTGTGCATCTTTAGCTGCATTCCTTCATTATCATTTACAGGAAAAGAATAAATAACAGGAAGAAAAGATCAATTTCCCACTCAAAGCTGACGACCAAAAAACCCCATGCGGCTAAACAAACTGTGAGTTAAATTATAGGATATATGATGCGTTGTACACTAGATAAATGTGTGGGGTTTTCCTAAGACTGTGTGAATAACTGATGTTTTTGCTCAGTTGGAATAAGAAAAATTAAAAACCCCACTGATTTGATACGAAGTTTTTTGTGTTTATCTTTTTTGTCAGAACTAAAAAACAACCTATATCTTTAATGAGAGGTAGACTTAAGCAAAGCCAGTTTAAAAACCATGGGTAGTATTAGTAAGTGCAGCCATAAGATCCAGGGAAGTGATCACCCACTCTGTTTGGCACTTATGAGACCACATCCGGAGTGCTGTGCCCAGGTTTATACTTTTTAGTACACAGAAGAGGTTACCAAGATGGTTAGGGGCTGGAGCACAGGATGTAAGAGGAAAGGCCAAGAAAGTAGAGTTTGTTCATGCTGGAGAAGAGAAGGTGAAGGGAAAACCTTACTGCTACCTACAAGTACCTGACAAGAAAATGCAGAGAAGATGGTGACAGACTCTCCTTGGGTGCGCACAAAGGACAGGAGGCAATGAATGCAAACTAGAACGCTGGAAATTCCGCTTGGGAGTCACAAGAGATGTAAGATGTTTGAATGGGCTGCCCAGAGAGGTTTTGGTTCTTTGTCCATGGAGGCATTCAAAATTCAAATAGTCAAGTCCATAAGTAAGATGGTCTCATTAAATATGAGCCAGGGGTTGCCTGTATGACCTCTGAAGGTCCCTTCCAACCTAAATTAACCTATATTTCTGCAGTTCTTTGAATGACGGTTATTACTGATCCAGTAGATCATTGGAAGATCTTTCAGAAGGAACCTAGTATCTTTTGGTATGAGCTGCTGAGAAATGACACTCAGGACATTGCCCATGGTTTGCTGACTTTTGTGAATCTAGTCTGGATCACGTTTCTTCCCTGGGTCAGATTTGTGAATATTATCACGTCCACTGAAATTGTAATTTTTTGTGAAAAAATATTTGTCTAAAATGTTTTTTTTAGCTCTGAGTTTTCTCAAACTCAGTAGTGAGTCAGTGATAAAATTCTAAAAACTAATCTTCTAGCTTCAGAGTGTTTCACAAGCATTAGATATTTAATCCTCATATATATCTGTTCCTTAACTAAGCAGTTTTATTCGGGGTATATAGTAAAATTGAGAAAGATTGGTCCCAAACTTCAAAGTTATCTGTCAATTTCACTGCATTAATTTCTGACACTTTGTTAAGTACCTCAGTTTGGTCCTCAAATCCAGGTCAATGAAAATTCACTGCTATGTGTATAGAGGAGGATCCTAAAAGTATTGATGAAATCCTCAATAAATATTAATTTACAGACCAGTAACATCAGCATTAACTCATTAATGACGGTTACAGATTTGAAAAGCCAAATTTTAGTGCATGATGTTCAAATAAAGTTTGCAAATTAATTCTTTAATCAGTAAATATGACAAAAAGGTATCCACTGCTAATGGTTTCCCAGTGCAAACTCCATGTAATCATAGTGTGTTGACATTACAGCTCCAAATAAATATCAATTTGACAACCCAAAATACATATATCTTTGGTAGGTTTCTTCCTTTAAATTCTATGCCAGGATATCTACTGATTATTCTGTAATAAAGTAGAAATTCAACATTCTGTGATATGCTTAGCACATTCGAGAAGAAAAAAAATTGATAAAGTGACTAAAAGTTGTCCAAGTGGCTAAAAATGTATTGAAAATGCTACAAACAAAGGCTTCGTAAGAGGGTGGAGTGTTCAAAATGGGCTATTTTTAATTCTTTCATTCTGAAATTTAGATGTGTGAGTTAGTACCATGTATATGAGAGTTATAAAATGGTTGGGAACATAAAATGAGTAGGCACGTTTCCAAAGCTAACATGCAGTTGTTATTGTGCCCACTTTAACCCAGGAGAATTCAAACTGTTCTTCTGGGATTTGATAAGACTTGGTTGATGGTTATATGAGTCATCTAAAACTATGACTCAAGTCTGAGCCTGAAACTCAGTCTGTATTTTTAGATTATTAAAAAATGGGGAGACAATTGAGGCAGGGAACTCCTTTGCCTTGTTTACCTGAGGAATGGGGAGTAAGGTGTTTCCCAGACACTTGAAAGCAGAGGTCTTTTCAGTGAGTCAGTAGTGGATTTTCCACAACAGCTGTTAAACAATAACTAGAAGCATAACAGCAAGCAGCTCAATTCTTAAATGAGCTGCAAGTTAAAGGCTCAAATTAATCTCTTCTAAATATTAAGTCTTTCTCTTTGAAGCAATGCCGACTTCAACTCTGCCCTCGCACAATAGCGTGTTGTCATTTTCTCAAATCCCTTAGCCAAATGATCCATTTGATATCATATTATTTTTAGTGTCCTTTTTTCATGTGTATGGCTGTAGACAGACGTTGCTCTGAACAACCTCTAAATCTCTTTGAAAAGAGTCAAAAAAACTGTGTTAAACTATCTGGAAGATATACTTAATTTATTCACATTAGTATTTGCAGACAACCTATATTGAATATATATAGTAACATGCAACCAACTTGCTCATTGTATCAGAATTGTTCCATAGTGCCAGGGCTCTGATAAATCAAAGATTTTTCTGGTTAAATAAAAGATGTGTTTTCTAATATGGTCCTATACAGACAGTAATAGTAATATGATATTTATTCAGATATTTAGATACTCAGATATTCAGATATTTATTCAGAACTATCTTGTGAAGAATTTGGATATCTCTCCATGTCATTGGACTTGGCTATGCAGACACTGAAAATGTGTAATTGGGAAAATCCTGCTCAGTTTGGCCCAAACACCTTTTATCTTGGAATATTCTGTTTAGAGTAAGCATTTTCTGTTTCTGTAACAGAATCTGGTGGTTCAGCTCTGACATTATTTATCACAGAAGGTGCAAAATACTTTAATCTGAACATTCTTTGCTGATAGCAATGAAGCTACAGAGATGTTGATTTCTCTGAGTAGCTGACAAGTACCAGGGGCTTTTTGTTAAAATGTTTGAATAGTGCCTGACTCAGACTGAAACCAAACCAAACCAAGTCATCACAAGGGGTAACCTTACTGTCAGTCATCTGTATAGGGTAAGTGGTTAAATTCCGATGCGATGACCCCTGTCTTGATTAACAAAGGGCAGACCTCCAATGCTAAAATGTTGAACCTGAACAGTTCTAGGTTAAATCCCAAACCTGAGATGGTAGGACTGATACACATACTATTACAGTGGGCATGGCATAGGGGAGAATGAATAATATGCACTGTAATTATTTAACCTGAGTTAATGAAATCTTTGACAGCAGCATTTTAAGGATAGGTCAGTCATATATTCTCCTTAATAAAAGCCAATGACCCAACAGTTACGAATAAAACAGTTATTACAGTCTATACTGTAGCATCCAATTAAACAGTTAGTTGAGGGGACAAGAAACTTTCCTAAAACATTAATGTGCCTTGCACACTGTATTTATAAATATATTAAATTTTTTAATGCAGAATGAAAGTTCCCAAGACTATCTCATTTTACATAAATTCAGATTTTAGACAGGCCTGGCATCTGAAAATGTATAGAGATGCAATAAGAGAGACCAGGTTTGCTAACTAGAGAACATCCTATGATTTAGGCATTAAGAACACAGGGCATTTGGATGAAGCAGTGAAGGAAAGCAGATAACAATGTACAGTTTTCATAAAGGGGTACAGACCCCTAAATAAATTAGTCGAATTAATTTGAGTGATTAGTTTGAATGACTGTCATGGGACCAAGGAAAAAAGATTTGATGGAATTACTTCTTTATCCTGCTCCTGTGAAAGATGCTACAAGTTGTCCCAAGTACAGTCCCAGACTCAAGCAGAGTTAAAAAAGCAGTAGTATTGCTAGTGAATGTATTTATTTTTCCCACAAAAAGAAGACACAGGAGAAAAGCTGATTTATGTGTTGAAATATTTTCCTCATGTATTTCTGTTTTCCCCTCCACATTTCTCTTGAAGGACTAGCACTTTTTATATGAAATTATGTATACACTAGTTGAAATTCACTGAGGAGGAGCATGTTAAAAATTAGGCTCTTTCAGAAAGATATGGCTCAAGAAATTTTTCTTACTTAGATATTGGAAGGTAAGTTCACAATTAACCATTTATTGGTAAAAACCCCTTCCTAAATAAACACAAATATAACAATAATAGCAAAACACAGTGCAATTGTGTTCTTTATCTGAAACCTCTATCAAGAACAATTAATATTCTTATTTGTTTGAAATTATTAAAACTAAAAGGGAAAAAAGGGATGATGGAAGGAAACCATGGTCCAAAATCTGGAAAGGTGAAATATCTGCAATCCTAGGTGTCCTAGAGCTGACCATCCATATTATGTCAGGAAATGAAATTAAATAAAAAGTCCAGTAAACACATCACAATTCACATCCTGGTACTGGACTCACAACAGCTAGAAATAAATAGAATAAGTAGAAAATATTTAATGACACAGAAGATCATGATTTCTAAGGTACCTTGAACTTGCTTTGTTTTGTCCTCCATCGGAATGAGTTTTTGCATTCCAGTGAAGAAATGTTTATTGCCTATTACAGAACAAGACATTTAAAAACATTGGATATGAAAACCTCAAATCTTAGTCATCACAAATTAATGATAAAGAAAGGAAGTGAAACAGTCACATTTATAGTAGCCCAGCAGCTGTTGAACTACATGGCAGTTCCTACATTGTCAAGCCAGAGATGTACTTACTGGAGCATGTGTTATGAGTGGTTGTAAGTTCATGAAGTGCTCTCTCTCTAGGTCTGTGGCTTATGGAGAAGCTTGCAAACTTCAGAAATGTGGATTCAAGTTTAGTATATAGGCCCATAGTTAAAACCCAAGTGTACAAGATTAAATGCCTGTTGAAAACCATTACCAATAAATACACGAATTTGAATAGGTTAAATACTGAATCAAGGATGAGCTTTTGTGGCCAAAGGGAGTATAAAACTCCTGAGTCAGGGCAGTATGCTGTTCTCAGCCTGTGGTATCTGGGACAAAATATAGGTTAATCATCGCATAGCTGTTTTGGCTAATAGAATTGGACATTTTAGGTAAGACTGAAGTTCTTGTAGAGGTTGCAAATGTTCCAGGACAGATCCTCATGGCCATTTATCAAATCAGGGGAATGATGTCTCAAACATCTGCTTGGTAATACAGAAGGTGAAATGTGATAGAGTTGAAAAACTGCATTAAATATTAATAACATTGACAATGCCTTAGAACTAATGATACTAGGAATCATAGATATTTCAAATATTTTTATTTTCTATTTGATTACCAGATGATTTAAAAAACATAGGTTATATTTTGAGTTTCTGGGCTTAATTAATGATGGTTATGGAAGACATTTAATTGTTTTAGATATCAGAGGTGATATTTCTATTCAGCAAAAGATAATACTTGTGCATACTATTACATTGCATATGTAATATATTGCATATATTTATGTTGTTCTAAATCAGTCATGAACAGAAGCCCATAAAGAATTTAAAACAGCTGGCCTTAACACCGATGCCCCTATACATGTGAGTTACAGGGAAGGTCTTGTATGGTATCAGTGGATATCAAGTGAAAACTTAGAAGTGGAAAAAGGCAACAGTCTGAAATAGGAGGTAGATTTTTCAGAGTGATGAAATTCTACAGAGAAATAGGCTCAAGAGCTGCACAAGAGAGCCTTTGTTGAGTATTAAATAATTTCTCTTTAGATCAGTATTTTGCCTCTTGAACTTCAGTAAATCTATATTTTGTACACATATGATCCTATAATTCTGTCATGTCATCTCACTGATGTAAGAAACCAACAAAGAGTTATAAGATATGTAAAATTTTTCTTGGCTAACATGGTATATTAGTCTTTTTTTCTTTAATCCTCCATTTACAATTATAGTATTTGAACTGGGATCAAGAACTACATTTTCAGACTTTATCTTGGAAAAAGATATTAGAAAAAGAAAAGATGATTTATAAACTCTTTGTTGTAGTCTGTTAAAATAAAAGACAATAATTCCATCGATTTTTTTTTTTTAAATTCCACAAATTAATTTGTAGTAACTTCTTTGGAGTCCCATCTGGATAATATTTTCTCCATCACATACTGAGAACTTATTTTTCTGAAAGAAAAGATGGTGAGAGTACAGTCTGAAAAAAGAGATTTTAAGGTTTTGTAGGGCACATTAACTCCCAGTGTCAAACCAGCAGCTGCTGCAGAATAGCACTGTAGGTTTTCTCCTGCCTACAGATGATTTTGATATGTGCAGTTGTGGAGAGTGACAAGAATGAGAAGCAATTTGTGGTTTTCCCTTTAGTTCAGTCCTCATTTTGGGAAGTAAGGAATCAGCTAACTTTATCTTTTTTCTTGGCAGGGCCTAAGAAGGAAGAAAATGTCATTAGGCACTTGGGTAAATTCTTCCTTTATTCTAGCTCTTTTTTTTCCTACTGAATTGCTACACTGGTATTGGTAAAACTATCCAGGATGAACTGAAATTGAGATTGAGAAAGTCATCATCATTGAATATCCCTGCCTTTCCCCTGTGCTGCCCTCAAGAAGTGGAAATTACAGCCGTAATACCAAGCCACTTGTAAATAAAATGTTTGCCTTGAAATAATTTAGGCAGTTAAATAAAAATAATTCATCTTGTGACAGTAGGGAGCTATATAATCTTAGCAGAGAACAAAGATAAAATTATGGCCAGTTGTAGCAAACTCAGCCTCAGGAGAAGGGGGCCAGAGTGGCTCAGCCCCCTTTGAGCCCAGCATGGTCTGGCAGAAGATTCCAGAAGGTGCTGCTTTTTTTGGGCATGTCACAGGGAGTCTGCAGCCTGGGCCAAACCACAGCTATGGGAATGGCTTGAATGGCTTCCAGGCAGACTGTGTGGAAATCTTGCCTGTGACCTACTTCTTGCAACACAGAGTGCATAAACTTACCTCCCTACCTGAGCTCTAGAGTAATTTCCAAGAATCATTTCTTAATACTTTTCTCTTGATTTCCCCTTTTCTTTTCTCTCTCCTGCTGCCTGGCCTGAGGGTACCAGCCTACGGTGGCTTATTCCCCATCCTGTGCCTCCCCAGCCCTGTTCCTTCCTAGTGGGCCAAACTTCATTTCAACACCATTTAAGTACAAAAGCTAGTTTTCTCACAATTAAGGGTGACAGTATTATATTCCTATAAATCATCCAAACGAACTAAGATATTTATATTCATACACTTCTCTCCAGGGCACATTCTCCGCAACAGCAAAAGCCTTTTTGGATTCCCTGACTTCCTGCAGCAGGGTCTGGAAGGCTTTCTTTATGGGAGGCCTTGGTGTTCTTCTTGCCATACTCAGAGCAGTGAGAGACAGCCCTGTTCTCGCAGAGCCTGAGATGGAGAGAGAGAAACTTGAAGACAGGAGGACAGTGCCAGCAGATGCAGCAAAACCCCGTGTTCTGACAGGCACCTCTGTCACAGCCACAGGGCAGGGCACTCCCATGGGGGGACTCAGTGAGAAGAACAGAAAAGAAGTTCATCCTCATTTTATGAATAAGATGTTGTCATAGAAGGAAATCAGCAAATACAGGTTTCTGTTATGACCAGTAATTGTTTTTCATAGGAGAAGCACTGCACTAGTTACAAGTAAATCTCGAAATGAAGCGTTATCAGCTATACTGTCTGCTGGTTTGGTCATGTGGGGTAACAAAACATGGACACTACTGCCCCAGTGCGTGGAAATATACGCAAAATAAAAACATAAAACCATGAACATCAACTTTTCTTGCAAAGAACCATGAAAAACAAGGAAAATAAATTTCCCATGGAGTCTCTGTATGTTCTCTTTTATCTCTAGGGTGCTGTTTATCTCAATTATTATCTTTTGTTGAACATGGGCTGCTTTCTCCAGCTTTCTCTGAGGGTATCTCCAATCTCCTCTGAGAGTATCATATTTTTGCTGAGACCTCTACTCCTGTTTATGGTTTCCAAGCATTCCAAGCAATTCCAAGATTTGTTTCTCAATAACAGTATTTGGACATCCCATTGGGCTTCTGATTATGAATTTTACCAGAAAATTAACTTGAATACATCAGTCATAAAAATTTCATTGAAGGGCCCTCACAACCCCAAAATCACAGTTACAGTTAAGTCCTGCATGATGTGGATTAACCCTTAGCAGAGGCTTAAACATAATCATGTGGTAGTGAAGTGCAGATATTGGACTGTGAGTTATAGGACTGGTGAAGTAGTGATGCTATGTGGGCATGTCTGTGCTGTGTGCTGCTCAGGGCAGAGCAGGAGACACCATTCTAGGCTATATTAATGGAGCAGTATGGCTCTCCTGCATTTTATGTGCTCTTTGGGAACAGTGTGGTATATAAAGCTTCACAGCAGACATAGAACAGAGTTATGGAGTGGATTTCTGTTTTCTGGACATACCTATGGGGGTACATCAGAAAAGACTGGGAGAGGCAGAAGAAACAGTCATGATGGCCTGTTTGAGAAGGCTGGCTTGGGGATAAGTGTGTAGGGAGGAGAAAATACAATGTCAGCATATTCTGGCCTCATACCAGGTAAATTGAAATCTTTTCTAATCTGCTCTCTCTCTCTGGAGCTGTGAACCTGTTGCATCTCACTTGGCAGCCCCGAGGCTGTGTCATACCTCTCCAAGAAATAAACTGTGAGATGTTCTTCCCTGTAGTGACATCCAAAATCTTATCCCACTATCTTGCTGCAAGATTAATTCTTAATCTATATAGGGTAGCATGCTGAGCTGGCAGAGGGGGTGGAGCAGTGACCTGACATTAGGCTCTGTAACTCATTCTTAAGCATTGTGTAACTCATAAGAAGATTTTTGGGTAATAGCACTGGTTTCAAGTCCATTCAGTACGGGATCTGCATTACAGACTTCTGAGTGGCCCTCACTGCTTTTTCCTGTTTTTCAAGCAAAGGGGTTTTTGTTCCTAGAAGCAACACTTTTGCCAAGAATGGTAGCCACAAAAAATGCTGTTTACATCCCAAATTCAGAGGGTACAGACGGCAAGTCTCCCTCTTGTCAGGGTAGAGAAGAAAAGAAATTTGAGGCTCTGGGTCACCTTAGTGGGGAGGTTTGAGTCAGCGTGGGAAGAGTCCACCACAAGGAACACAACACTAACAGTGGTTTTGCTGCTGCCAGTAAGGACTACAGAGTGCCACAGAATAGAGCATTTCTTGTCTTTCTTTTGTTTAAGTGAAAAATACACCTTCCTCACCTAAATAAACTTTGCCCAGTTTGAGAATCGTAGTGACTATAAACAGCAGAACTGACAGGAGCTGCTGACAGTAATCTGAACTAATAACAAAGAAATCAGCTGTATGGCAAAGAGGAAAAACATGCCAACAGACAAATCATTAAAAGGCAGGAGGAACCGGAGAGTGCTTCTAAACATTTCTTCAGATTTGTGTCATTTGCTGTCCTGTTTAAGCTCTACAATACTGTTGGGGAGAAAGCAGGTTTGTACAACTACAATTCATTGTGGGCTCAATCCTGCCACGGTGCCCAGCAGCAGAGCTTGCAGTGTGCCAATGGATCTCCTGCAGATGTTAGGAGCAGGAACACAGTATTCTTCACTTTAGAGCTGAGCCCTTTGCTAAGAATAACTCTCTGATCATTCTGGAGAGACTGATTTCAAGTCAATCATAACTTGTTTCTTCATCCATTGTATAAAGCCAAAGGATCCAGCACCTTTATACTCCTTAATCTGCAAAGCACATTTTACCCCTTCAACTTTTCATGACATGTAAGTTGCAAAACTTTGCAGTTTCTTTCTTTTTTTCCTTCTTTGTTTAGTTGTGATCTTCATAACTGAAGTTGCCTCTGATCCTTAAAAATCCTCTGAAAACCTTAATGAGAACACAGGTTACTACTGGGTTTCTTGCCCAAAGTATTTCCTTCCTTTCTTTTAGTGTGTATCACTCAGATGCCTCATCTGACTTCTAAGTTCCAATAAATTCCAACAGTGTATAGACTTCATCCCTTTCATAATTTTATTCTTCTATTTAGCATCCTATAGAAACATTAACATTCTATTAAAGGCACTTAGTTATTTAATACAAATCACTAGTTGTTTTTCAAATGAGGCAGAAAGTATCCCTATCTGTTTTTTCAGACACACATTTGAGTAAATAATTATTTATCTGCATCTCAGATGTATTTTTTTTTATAGAATTCTCATGCCTTCTTCCTTACTAAATTTTACAAGGTTCTTCTGTATACCTTTAAATGTTTTAGAGATCTTTGAAAGTGAAAATAAAACATGATTATAACTGTCAAGAGAAATTAATGGTGACATCATGTTACATCCACTTATGCATAAGTGAAAATATTACAAAACAAAAGATTTGGATTAAAATAAAGCTAAAAATTTACTCTCAGATCTTATCACTCATCTATGTCATTACCTATCAACTGCAGCTACTCTATATTGTTTGTCACAGCTTTCTTCTCTCTGCTGTATAGATTATAAATTTGGTTTTGGAAAGAAGGAAGGGATGAGAGCAGCGAGAATAAGAATAACTGGTTTCAGGAAAGGAAACCACAAACAAAATCAAGGAAGTGGTTGAAGCAATCTTTTGAGAAAATTGCCTAAGAAAATAATCTAAGAGTGTAGGACAGAGTAAACTCTGAAAGAAGCAAGTAAAGTATATAAATTGTAAAGGCAAACTCTTCTGAAGCAAGAGAACTGTCAAAAGAGATATGATTATATTTGAAGATACCTGAGAATAAGAAGGAATTGAATAGAAGTGGAAATAAACACGAATGTAAAGTAGCAGCAATAGCATTTGAGCATAAAATGAGAAAGATTAAAAGATTAAGACATTAAATATTGTTGGGCATCACACAAAGCAACAAGAGTAGGTCATATAGTTAAATTACAAATAAAAGAAAGACAAAGGAAACTTGGCTCTGCTGCTTAGCAGGTGAAGGAACCAGGTGTGGAAGTCGATCATCAATGTATGAATATCAGCATGTGCAGGTAAGAGTACAAGGGGTTCCCAATGAGAGTAGGAATTCCATGTGTCTTTATTCAAAATTTTCACCAAAAGCTTGATGGAGGAATGGGGAGTGTGACAGAATCTGTTACCACATGTGCTTATACATGTCCTGCGTGGCTTTCTCTATCAAGGAACTGACCATCTCTTTCTGTCTTGGGGTTTGGGGTTTTTTTTGTCATTTCTTTGCATGATTGTTCATTTTGTTTTGGGGTTTTGTATGATTGTGGCTTCTTGTTTTGTTTTGTGGGGTTTTGTTTGGTTGGTTTTTTACCTTTTTTTTAGATATGTTTCTTTGCTGTTAAAGGTACAGAGGCACCATACTTGAGGTGCTGCAGGATTTGAAAAACTCATGAACATATTTGTGTCTAAGCTTCTACATAACCAAGCACAGATGAGCAGGCTATAGCAGCATCAATGCTGCTGCAGCTGCTCCTGGAAAATGTTTTGTTTTTCTGTGATAGAACCTAAAACATTAACATGAATGTAAACATGAGAAAGGCACTGTATGACCTCTGGCCAATCACAGAAGTATTAAAATTGGAAAAGATCTCCAAGACTATTGAGTCCAACCTTTGAGTGAACGCCACCTTGTCAACCAGACCATGGCTAAATGCCATGTCCAGTCATTTCTTGTACACTTCCAGGGATGGTAACTCCACCACTTCCCTGAACAGACCATTCCAATCTTGAAAACACTTTCAGTGAAAAAATTCTTCCTTATGTCCATCCTGAACCTCTCCTGGCACAGCTTGATGCTGTCTTCTCATCCTTTCACTTGTTGCCTGGGAGAAGAGAACAAGCCCCCTCTTGCTACAGCTTCTTTTCAGGTAGTTGTAGAGAGTGATAATGTCTTCCCTGAGCTTCCTTTTCTCCAGGCTAAACAACCTCAGTTTCCTCAGCCACTCATCATATGACTTAGTCTCTAGACCCATCACCACTTATACCAATAAATGGCATCACATCACTTATGAAAAAACAATCATCAAACAAGGTCTAATTTTATCAGTGACTGTATGCTTCAAATACCAGTTACTCCCAGTCAGGTTCATACAATATATGCAGTCAGATCTAGATTCAGAGTATAGAGCTGTTGAACTGAAAACAGGCCTATATTAGGTGACCCAAGTTAGTGACAATACTGGAAGGGTGACCACAAGCTGCTGGATGCTGCTCCCACCACAGATCTGAAGACAAAGTTGGAGTCACAGGTGAATGAGAAACCCCTTGTGTGTCCTCTTGCTAGAATTTTTGTTTAACTTGTGAGCAGCTGCTGCTTCCCCTCCTGTCAGTTACAGATGCTGAAAATTCCCTTATTTTGCAATTTATGAATATTCCCAAAAGAATTTTCAAGGAGGTCTTATGAAATAATGTACAGATGGACTTTGAGTTATTGGATTTCTTACATCTTTACCAGTCCAGATTGCTGTACACCATCTCTAAGATTACAAGCTCTCACTTCACTCAGGAACATGCGGTTACTTATTGTGCCAGAATAAACTAATGACTACATGAAATGATTACTCTCAGAAGCTACCAGTCATAGTGAAATGAAGCCATTTTGGATCCAGGACTTTTTTTTCTGGAAAAATTACTATATTTATTTTCCTTTTGAGCTTAAACTTCCAACTGTGTAATGTCACTGTTGATTACAACTATGCTGATCACTTAAAAAATGTCCAAGTATCTTCATTCTTCTCAATGGCATGGAAATAAGCTGATTATCTGGCTTTGGCCAAAACTTGTGCTCTTGGTTGTATGCTCCAGGCCCCAAGATATAAAGATGGTAAGAATAACTGGGCAGTGACATATGAGTTAAGAACTTTGGTTCCTTAGGAATTATAAGACTTCATGGACACAGATCTATTTCCTACTGTTTTTTTTTCTAACATGGGATAATGAGCCACCTTGTCAAAGGTATCTAGCAATTCAGACTTGCACCTAACTGGATTTTTAAAAATGAGGAGGCAGCAATGGAAGTTGAGTATTAAAGTTCTATACGTATTTGACACCCAGCTGTAAGGAAAACACTGGCATATTTTTAAGACCAGTCACGTTCACCAATTCAATTACCAAGTTAAGGCAAATACTGAATGGAAACCTCCAGGAAAGATTGATGTTTGTAACTTCAAAAGCCTGTATTAATATTTCTTACATCTTAAAGAGTACCCTAACTGCTAGTGATTTCAGTAGGAATTCTACATTACGCGCACCTTGGTACCTGAATACCCTGTTAGTCTCAGAGTCCTGTCATATATTAACTTTTAATCTCCCACAGTCTTTATACTAAACTGATTTAGTTGTCTATTTTTTGTAAGAATAAGTCTACCAGATAATATTGTCATATTGTTATGTCAATTATGGAGAAAATATGACTGATATGAAAACAGATTCTTTTAGACATCTGTTTTTAATAAAATAAATGTTATAGGGGTTAGGAGTACAAATTAGTAAGTAGGCATGACAGTTGACTGACTTAGCAGCCAGCTACCTATGAAGATAGAATATAGCAAGAAATGTAACCACAGAAATTTGACTCAAAACCATATATTAAGCTTCTGGTGCCTTTTATTACTCAGTAATTAGGACTTCTTAGTGTGATTTTAAATTCTAATTTATTCAGTCTATTTTTTGAATGCTGCAAAGTTGCTTCTATGACACCGCTTGGGAGACTGTTTCTCAGACAAACAAATCTTACATTTTCAATACTTTTGCTAATATGTTGTAAAATAATTCAATTCTAATTCATGGTTCTTAATAATAATCTAGAATGCTTTGCTACAGCTGTTTTTGCACTTCAAGTTTATTTTTGGAATATTTATTCTCTATACTAAGGACTGCAATCAGCTAGACTTGTAAATGTGTTCTGTATTTTCTTAAGCCTTGAGTGTGCAAACACTTTATACATGCATAGAAAAGCCATATGTATATAAAGATAAGCCCATGCTAAAATCTTTAGTGCAGCAAATCTAATTGTTCTATAATACTCTCTCTCTATGTTATCCAAACACTTTATAAACATATATACATATATAAAGTGTTTATACACTATAGCTAGGGAAATGGAATTATGCTCAAGAAAGACAACATCAGGATTAATAAACTCTGGGCTTTAGTCCCATGTCTGATCAATTGTATCAGTGGAGAACCGTCCTTGAAGAATGAGTCTCTGTGTCCTTTACACATATAAACTACTCTGTATCTGTCAGTTCCTGACAGAAAATACCCAGTACCATTTGGGAGGTGTCCGTAGCGCCTGAGACCCCCAGGCAGAGCAGACTAGCATGGGGCCGTGTTTATACCAGCCTTTCCCTGTCCTAGTGCAGGGGCTACAGGCCAGGTAAGGCTCCACGCAACACCTAAAGTGACACTGCCAGAGCCTGTTTCTAGACACCTCTACCCTGCTCTGGGCAGCCATGTGTGAGCTCACTGTCCATGCACAGGGACAGCAGACCTCTAGGTGTTACAACTGGGATTAAAATAAACATTCAGCACATTTTTCCCAGGTCCCGTGTCCTGCCTGCCAGTATCACGCATCTCCATAGAATACCAGGCTGTGAGACAGCCCAAGTGGCACCAGGTCAGTGTGCTAAACCCCTCAATGGCTCCCTGGTACTGAGACACCACACATACTTGTCTGTATCCTTATGCTGAGCTCCACCTCATTCTGCCACATGTCAGTAGTTTTGTTTATTGTTTGGAAACTTCCCTAAAACACAAAACTATGCAGTTTTCCTATCTGTTTCTCATTTCCATTAGGAATCAGTTGCATATTCATCACAAGCTGTGTAGCTCAGCAGTTGAATCAGCAGGGGAAAGAACTGTATTCTATTTCCTTTGAAATTCTGTCTACTGCAGCATGGTTTGACCACTTAAATCAGTACACGAGTCAGTATGTTATTCAATGTTTTCTAAAACAATAAAATCTTTAAATGTCATCCCTTCCTTCTGCTAGGAAGTTTGTAGAAGCACTAGAATTTTAAAGTACCCAGATGATTGTTGACTATATTATATTCTTGCAACAGCATGCCATATTAAAAAGTGCAGGATGGAAGTCAAGAGGAAAATGTGACTGTATGGACAGGAACAGAACAGTGGTTAACTTGCTTGTCAAACTGGTTTTAATGGTTTATTTCAGTCCCTATAGTGGTAGTGGGCATAATTAGTCTACTATATGTATACAATGAGCATGTGAAGTGTTCAAATTCCCAGATTGCTTTAAATTCTTGTTTTATTCTAGCAGTTGGGGTATAGTTCCACACGAATTCTTAACATTAGATATTTAAGATCATTGAACATTGGAATTTTGTTATGAAATCCTAGTGCATATTGATATGCCCCATTAATAAAATGGAAAAGTAAGAACCATATTTTTAAAATTTTTTTTCTTCAGCATTTCCAAATATCGATATGAAGCAAATTCCAGTTCAGTAGACAAGATGCTACACTTTGTGTCCAAATAAGAGAGTATAAGTTTTTTTCCTTCTCGTATGATCATCATTTAGTTATAAGTAGAAATAGATACTGAATTCCATCTAAATCTTATTTTCAACTTGTGTTTTTTTTTTTTTCTTTTGAGGTTAGGGGCAGATCTAAAAGTGTTTATGTTGTTAGGTATCGAGGTGCTTTGAGAAACGCCTGCTTCTGTATCCTGTTGTGCTAAACACTACGGGTTAAACACACAGGAGACTTTCACAGCAGGCTTTCAGTCAAGCCTTTACACTTGAAAGAGAAAAAAAAATGATCCAGAGATTCACCTTGTCTGTATCCTTGAGTTTTGCAAAGAAACCACAGAGCTGGCTTATGTGAGGTGGTTTATCAGCATCAGAGGCGTTCATAAGGTACTGAATTCCGTGTTCCAAAACGAGACAACCCCGCAGCTCCTTTCAGTGCGGCAGCGGTGCTGCCCTCCACTGAGGGCACGTAAAAGGCTGGTTTCGTCCGCGCCGTCCCTGTGCTTGGAACAACCGGGAGCAGGAACGGGCATCGGTGGGGCCACGGCGCCCCTGGCGGTGCTCGGCCCTACTGCGCCGGCTGCGGCCTCGGCCCGTTCCTGTCACTGGCGCTGGTTTTACAAAAAGGCACCAACTTGTTGAAAACGTCCACAGCACTACAACGCTGCTCCAATGCAAACCATCTATTTAGCATCAGATTTCTACTCTTGGTGAACGAGCCTGCCTCCAGACCGGGAATTACGCGGCAAAGGTCTATAGCAGTGTTACCCAGAGGTTCAAACCAGGTTAATTTGGTTGCTCCTGTCCTTATGATGTATTTGTCCCACTCGAAGAAGCAAATTACATGTACAAATGAAGAAATCATGAAATAAAAAAAGAAATGAAAGGCATGGAGTTCATGGTTTTCCAGCAGAAAATACTTAGCAAAAGACCACACAGCTTCAGTGTTTTCCAGTGGTATGGAGAAGGTTTGGCTATTTTCATGGTTAAACTATTTCTTCTAGAACTGTTTCTAAGCTCTGGAGGTGTACAAGCTTATTAACTGACCACTGCCATCTGGATTCGCTTGGATCAATAGAAGAGTTTCAGTTTGGACAACACTGTCAGGCATGTGGTGTAATTTTTGGGGAATCCTGCTCAAGGCCAGGAATTGGACTCAATGATCCTGCTGGGTCCCTTCCAACTCAGCATATTCTATGATTCATACAAGATTTAAACACAGAATATGGGAACATACCACTAATAGACAAACTTAGCTGCGTCTCAGTGTGAGACTCAAAGTAATTCTTGATTAAAAGAGGGATGAAATAGCAGATAAAAGTCGGACAGAAAGTAGGTGCAGACACTTAGTGGAAAAAAATAGGTGAGGGTAGAATAGGTAAGGTAAGAATTTTGGTGGCAGAGAGTCTTATGCATCAACTTTGTACTTTGAAATAAAATCACCAAATGGATATAAAATATTTCTATATTTGTTGAGACTTGTAACTAGAGTAATTCTTAAAATACCAACAACCTCCTGACTTCTAATCCAGGAAAGATAATGTATGTATGGCCAGTCTTCGCGAACGAAGATTTGGGGCACATTGGAAAGATAATACTGAATAACAAATCAGCGCCTTGGTACTGTTAGTAAATTGACACGCGTAACAGGGCTTTCTTAAAATAACACTGTTGTAACCAAGTTGTATATGGACCTCCCTCTCTCCCAAAGTGAAAAAAATTGACAGCTAACACAAGAATATTTAATAAAACTGTGCAGCACCCAAGTAGGTCAAAACCACGGTACTACTGCATTCATAGATACAGGATTTTCTAAGCCAGGGTGGGACCAATGTGGTTCCAGTTATTTCTAAATTGCTTGGGACACGTGATGTTACACTGTGACTTCTGAATCAGATCTCCATTTATGGAACAAGTAATAGAAAAGTGTATTTTTCTTACAGAAGATGTGCATATGAGGTAATAAATACAGATTAGAAAATTAATAGAGCACATTGTTAAATGATACACATTTTGCAGCATTTGCTGTAGAAATATCCTTTCAAAATTCCCAAAGAACCACAGACTTTTGAGATTTTTTGGGTTGGCCCATCATAGTGCTGATGCACTATAAACACTTACCATTATATAATATTTAGTTAAAACAAAGACTGATGAGGTACATCAGTAACACATCAAAGCTGGGAAAAATATGAAACATTTAAGTTGTCAGCAAGCATCTCCATATCAGGCATGGATTTTAAAAGGGACTGCATTGCTTACTTAAAATCTAATAAACAACTGATAACTCTCATGACTTTTCTGTCATCAAGTCCACTTCAGGGGAGGTTATGAGTGGAACAGAGAGGGAACAATTTCCTCCAGAACACATCTGAGACCTCAAAAGCTAAAACTTTCATGGTCTCCCTTTACACTATAACTGGAATAATAATGCTGGCCCTAACAGTCTGTGAAGGGATGCTGATCTACCTGGGCAGTGTGGTCCCTTTAACAATGAAAAACCTCACCTCCTGAACAGAAAAGCAAGGAGTTTCCTGATAATGTTACTTCAGAAAAAAAATTCTGCATGAGATAAAGGAACTACTATTACAGGAGAAATTACGTGAAGTTTTTATTATTGAGAAGCTTCACAAATGAAATGATCCTGAGATTTTTTGAATTATATATATAGAAACAAAGCAAAGGTAGGATTTTCTTTGAAATCAGCTCTTTTTATAAATATCAGATCAAGCCATGGGAGCATCTAACACTTTGTCCTACATAGATAGCAAGTAAAATTCACACTTAAGCAACATTCATTATGCAGCAGTGTTAAGAAACCGAGCATAGTCAGAATAGGATAATTTGAATAGCAGAAGTGGGCTGTGTAGATGTGATTCTTCATGTGAAGTAATTTCTCCTGCTTTTGTTTTATTCTGTTACAAACCATAGAGGAAAAAAAAAAGTTCTTAAAAGTTTTTCTATGTCTATATGTCTCCTAAAATAGAACAAAATTTCAAGAGACGGTACAAAAATGATGACCGTAAATGTGTTTGATCACGCTCTTAGTGTTGTTAAAAGAATCATGTCTTTCTCCCTTGTGGCCTAGCTTCTCCTACCTGTGACAGTTCCTTTAATCAGTTAATTCCATTTTTATTAGTTTCTGAATTTCTGCAGGCCTTGGGTGCTTGTTTCATGAAAAACATTAAACTGAGATGGACTGGATCAGATCTCCAAGGAAATTCCAAGTACTGAACAAAGTAGTTTTAGAAACTCTTTCTTCTGTACAGAGCTAATCCAGTATCCCCTGCTTCAGTTTGGTTGCAGGACAGCTAGTGACAGTATCTCCCACAGGAATTGGCTAGTGACCCATCTGCTCTAGCTTCCAGTAGTCTGGTGAACAAACTCAGTGCCTCTGATTCACTGTTTGCTCAGCTGACAGATTATGCTGAATATGTTCAGTTATAAACCTTATTTCTTCTGTTGAACTGGACTTATGAATCAGAGTCAAAAGTGATGTTAAGAGAATTTGTAGAGTCAACTTAGAGTGTGCCTAAACCCCCTTTGGTAGAGAGTGCACTCATCAGAAATCTAAGCCCTACTAAAATGAATATTTAAGTCTATAAAATTTATCTGAGTTTTCCTAAAAGCCATAAAGGCTTACTAGGCTACTGGACAAAAGGAAGACCAATATCTCTGTTCTGGGATGCCTCATCCATTTTGCCCAGAAACAAAGTAGCTGCCAACTCCCTGAACTGCCATTGAGATTAGATGTGATCTAGGCATCTACTTACTCAAACATGTCAAATGCAGCAGTTCTGGGGACACCCATCAGTAGATACCTGGAGATCTGGGGAACCATTAGAAAGAAGCCTGGGTCCCTTAAAGCTATACTCACCTCTATGGTTAGATATTGCATCTAGGTATTCAAACTACTCCTAAAGGCTTGGGAGTATCTATGTGCTGACTCCTATATCTGTTGAGAGAGATACAGGACACTAATATCTGTTGAGAGAATTGTGTTCTCAGGACCTCAGTTAGCTGTGCTTTGTGCTTGCGTTACATGAACATGTTTACAAGTGTATTCCTTTATCTCTGATCTCAGGTATATCTGCATGTTCATGATAGCCTAAAGATAGCCCTTCCCAGGTCTCTTCTGAAAAGTGTTTTAAAATCTTAGTTCTACTGATAAGTCTCTGATATTGGCTTCTTGGCACGTGTAGCAGGACTCATTGCTCTTTTTCCTAGCATGAATTTTGTAAGGAGACAGTCCTAAAGATTGATGGGCTCTTGTCCCATTAAAAGATTCCACAGATCAAAGTTTAGGTGTGGATTTAATTTTTAATGAAATTAATCTGCATTTAAAAAAAAATGCCTTTTAAAAAATCAAATTGTGCTCACGTACTGCAGTATACACAAGATGCTTGTTAAATGCACATTCTCTAATCAGTAGATGAGCGCTTGCTGATTCTAGTTATATTTACCTAAAAGTCAACTTGCTAAGCTGCACTATTTAAAGCTCCAAATCCTCCCTCTGCGTAAAACTGAAAATAACCTGTCATATTCAGTATTCCAAAATATGTCACATTTTCCTTGAAGTCAAAAATAGGAGAGAGTAGGGAGATGATTATTTCTACTTTCGTCACAACAGCAGCTTACACCAATGGCAAACATAACAAAAACCCATTGTATAAAGCAACACAGTTCTATTAAACCTAATTAATTTTTTTGTAATACCCTCAGATCAAAAATACATTATTTACACACATTTTGAATAAATAGTTTAAAAAGAGGGAAAGCCATTATTTCAAAATAAAACCTTCCATTTCAGTTCAACTTCACATATCTCTCACTTCATTTTTTAAAAAATATTTTTGAAATGTTCAGAATCGGTGCCACTTATGAAAACCTGAAATACTTTAACATGTTTATAACGTAGAGTCCACGTTCAATGTTTTTGGTGGGATATTTTTTTAACTTGCTATAGCTAGAAACCAACTGTTTCAATAGTTTTCCAAATTATTAGTTATTAATACCCTCTCTGCTCTCAGTCTCTTGAATCAAAGAATTTTGCTTGACTATATCTAGCAGATTATCGCAGTTAGGTTTAACCTAATATTAATCTAATATGGTTTCTCATATTACCTAATGAGAAACCATTACTTTATTTTTGCTTTGTCCACCTTTTTTCCCAATGGTTTCTCTATGCAGAGAAGACTGAGAAAATTAGATGCAAGGTGTAATTCTAATGAAACAGAAACATTTGACTTGATAGTAGCCAAATTTAAATATTTCTTTGAATGGCAATTGATCCCCTAACATCTTTTATTGAAACTAGGAAGAAAAAACACGATTTTAACTACACAAGCATAACTTCTCCAAGATGTTTACAACACTAATTGATACAACACACTGCAGTACTGTTACTTTAGTTTATTACACTTTGTTTCTGAAGCTTAGCTTCCAACTACATAATTTTCCAATCAAATTATTCCATAAAATGATAACTATAAGAAACCTCTTACCTCTAGACCTAGTTTCTCTTCATTTAACTATTCTGAAATTTTTCTTCAGGATTTTTCCATTAATATACTGAAAAGACACAAATTAAAAAAGGAAGGAAGCAGGATAGGGACGGACAGAGAGGCACCAGATTTCTTGGTTGCGGGTGTCATTTCCAATCTTTGTCTACAAACTTGTGTTGTGTTTGTATAAAACTGTAAATTTACTTTTTTCGCATATTGCTAATTCACTATTAGTTTGGCCGTAAACATCAAACACTGGCAACATTTGTACCAATAAGGAATATTAGTAACAACAGTAAGCACATACAACCCAGGGGCCAGATGTACTTCAATACAGGTAAGATGTAAAGCTCTCCTCTGCTCGTTGAAAAGACAGGCCAAAAAACAAATTCCTAGACAAAAGTACTCCACTATCCTTAGATGAAATGTTGAATGACGAGGAGGGCTACAGAATACTAAATAAACGTACAGCACAAATTCCACCTGTACAACTGAGTCCAGGTCCTTTCATTTCTCCTTCTGAAGGCATAAAACCCAGAGAAGCTTTAAAAGGAGTTCACTGGTCTTATGACTCCGGTGGACCCTGTTATACTTGGGAAACAACGAGCCATTAAATGTTTCCTCTTCCTAACAGCCACCAGAACACTATTAAGGAGTTACATTATTACAAAGGAAAAGTGACATTTTTCAATATTTTCATCTTAGAAACAGGCCCCTCATGTAGCATGTTAAGAATCTATATCAAGTAACGCTCCAAACTTGAAAATTCAAACCAGACAATTTTGTTTGCATAATAACTATACCAGCCAAAAGCTAACTATCTCAGACACTGCCCAACACTTCCTTCTATTTCTTTGTGCCTTATCCTGCCCCCATTTTTAACTCTGTGAAGAGATGGCATAATGTAATGTTGCGGCAGTCTTTATTTCTTACTGCAATATAACAAAAAAAATTAAAAGAAATGCAGCCAACCTCACACCTGTTTCAAACTATAGACCACAGCCCAAACCCAGCCTGCAAACCCACCACAATCCACCTGGTAATGCTCAGCAACAGAAGCTTAGCAATCAGCATGCACTAGTGACTGCACCATTTCAGGGATAGCAGAAAATTCATTTTAAAATACATTATAAAATCTAGGAGAGAGGGGTGTCTTGTTAATCATTAAGAATCTAGTTTCTGTAAAGATGAAATCCTAAAACATTGGAGAGTTGCGCCTCTGTTATTTACTTCCAAAGGGCAAAATTTAACGAAAATAATTGTACAACTTGATTGGTATAATCATTAGTGAACTCCAACTATGCTAATACACATCAGACCTTTGCATTAAAGTAGGCCAAAACACTCAAGAAACATATAAACTAAGTAATAAGTGGGAACAAGGTGATTTTTCTCTCTGGCATTTGTTAACATGAATACTAAAACAAGTTCTTTGTTTAATAATGTTTTAAGGAACACTGAGCAACTATAGATGATGTACTCAAATGGAAAAAATATTTAATATTTTCATTGCAGGAATGTTCTAGTTAAAAGACAAGCACTATGCAAAGCATAAGCACAGTATTTATTAGTAGGACAGTAGTGTCATTTGGTTGGGACAAAAGTTTTATTAACAACACAGTACCAGTACAACGAAATTGAAGCCTTACATTCTAGTACACTAGCTGTCCCACAAACTCTCAAACTGATAGGAAATAATATTCTTTCTGTTATTAAACAAGGACTACAAACATGTTCCTTGATGAACAGTGAACCCTTAGGAAAAGAAAATAAGCATCAAAAATAGAACAGCAAATTAAACTCTGTTTTGCTTTACTGCTTACAAATAGCTACTGACACTAAGACTTAAGAAACCAGTGACTTTTCCATTGAGCTAAGCAGCATACTTGCTATCTTGCAAAACTACATGAAGAAGCCCCACATACTGTAACACACTACATCGTTAAAGTCATATCCTTTTCATTTAAGAATTATACATAGTAATGAACTCCAGTTCAGCACCTATTCAGCCATACAGCATAGGCACAGCACTATCCTTACATGATGTAACACATGACCTAAAAATCACAGTGCCATAAACAATTTAGAAACATTGGCAAAGGGTAGGCCTTGGGAGATAAATATCCCAGTTGTTCACTCAAGTGTCAGTAAGAATTACTGTCTTCCCATGAACACTGTTAAGTTTGGCATCTCCAATTCTACGAAGACATTTTTCCACATTGGAATATTCATTCTCTAAGCCAATCATTACCATATCAAAGGGCAAAAATCCCAACAAACCACCCCAAATCATACAAATAAAGTCACTGGGTCTGGAATAAGCTTACTGAAGATTCAGAAAGGGAAGAACATTTCACCTATCAAAAACTTTAAACTGGCTCCTAGGACAGAATCACTCAAATGCAGAAAAAAAAACACCATCAAGGAAGATTTGCATGGGACAGGAAGGTGACCAGCCACTTCCAGAGTCCTAAAGAAGTACACATGCTATAGGACAGCTAGGAGAACCAAATCTCCTTTCAGCTTAAAAGTCTTTCTGGGCAATTTCCACCATGCTGAACAGTAGATGGGAAACATTCATGTACTTATTTTTACATGCAAAAATGTGCATGCAGGTATATAGACTCTAAGTCTGAAACACGGACAGACCATCCCCTGGCTAAACCAAGAAGCATGGAAATACAGGGGAAAACAGTAGGATATGACAGTATTTTATTTTGATATATACTTCCTATTCTTTGTCCCATGTGGCGTCAATATTTCCATTTCACATCACTGCAAAAGCACAGTGTCATGACCCATGCCCAGTCCTTGCAACTCCAGCACTGTGTCTTTGCTTTGTATTACTACTCAGTCCTGACGCAAAAAACAAAAATCAAATAAGCATGAGGAAAAAAAAGCATTTTGTTTTGTAGATAGAATCAATACCTCAAACTACTACACAAAAGTATAACCCTGAAGCAAGTCCCAGGTATGCAGAGAACCCACTTTTTATGTAATGTTCCTCTTCCTATTGTTGCTGTAACCTGAAAAAAATTCAAGTGATTAAATTTCTCATGGATTAATAATGATTTATTTCAGATGTGTTCTGACTCATTCATAGAGGTGCCCTGACTAACATTT
This sequence comes from Chiroxiphia lanceolata, assembly GCF_009829145.1. NCBI lineage: Eukaryota > Metazoa > Chordata > Aves > Passeriformes > Pipridae > Chiroxiphia > Chiroxiphia lanceolata. The sequence goes on along the minus strand of NC_045638.1, from coordinate 78,560,321 downwards.
TGCCCAAGTTCAAATCGACATATGCTGAGCAGTTTGAGGATGTAATATAGCTGCTGAAGTTTATCGTATTTCTTTGTAAGTTTTAATTATTGAGAAACATTACATCACAGGATATAGTTTCTTCTTTCATTAGAAAAACTGATTTAGTTAATTGATTTTGAAAGCAAAATAATTTCACATGAAGCCTATAATAGTTAGCAGGTTAGATGCCCCATCTACCATTTCGTTGTATGATAATTTAAATTACTTTAATAGGCACAACAGCCTTTCCTGAAATATTCTATATTTAAAAAAAAATAAAAGAAGAATCACCTCAGTGCTAGTATCAGAAAAAAATTTAACTAGCTAGCAATTCTATGTTCTAGCCCTTTAATTCCTACCATAAAATGAACGGTGAAAATAAATTAAATAATTCTAGAAACACTAAGGAAAAAACTAAGTCGTATATTAGCTATAACTGAAATCAGCCAAAATACCTTTATCTTATAATCAGCACAAATTCACTCTGAGCTGATTAAAAAAAATATACAAGACAACCCTTGAAATATGAAGTCATTCTTTTTCCCCTTAAATTGTCAAAATTAGGGAAAAGTTTAATTTAAAAGCTGAAAAATTTAGATGTTTAAAGCAACTTTATCAAAAGGTATTCTGCTTTCCAGAGGAACAGGACACAACCACAACATTTTAATAACTTACGAAGTAGTAAGTCATTCAATAGAAATACATTGGAACCAACTTGAATTAAGAAATAGTATTTGGCTTGTTAAGATAAAAATCTGTCCACTGCAAGGCCTATAAAACAGAAATCCAGTAACTTACATCTCCTGTCATTGCTATTATGGTCACTATTCAAGGAAAAAAAACCTAAGGAGATTCAAATATGTAGAGAATGCCATACTCTGATTAACAAGGACAAAAACAGGAACAAGATTAACGTTTAGAATCTGGATGAAGTGACACACAAGTCTGAGAAACTGATTTCATTTTGGTAACAAGCTTGGCAGTGGCTTAACATAAAAATTAAGATAACATAGGCAACATAATGTTGCACTTACACGTTCACTCTAATGCACTTATCTATCACTACAACGTCCTTTCTCACAGAAAGGAATACAGAAAGAATAATACAGAAGGGTAAAGAGAAGTAACAGAACTCTTGCCATCACCTTGTAGATGCAAGATGCCTGCTGTGCATATAGCACTTAACTCCTACTGACTCAGGAAGGCATTAGGAACTTCACTATGAAAGATGATAAAGCAGAACTAGGAGACAACAAACAGGCATTGCCTTAGGTCTGAGAGAGACTGATGGAAGACTGCTCTGAAGCAGGTATGGCATCAGACCTCAACAACTGGAAAGCATCAAGAGTGGAACAAGCTGCATCTGCAAGGAAAACAGCGTGATTAACTCAAACATATGACAGGATGTTATCTTGGATCCTTTCTGTAACTGTCTCTGAAAGACCCTAGGGAAGAGTGCACTAGAAAACATTAAGTCCTTTCTGAAAATACAGATGAGTGACCAAAGAGATACAATGGGGGAAGGTGAAGGGAGGCATCTGGGGAAGACAGAAAAACTCATTCTTTCTTCATTCACATGCATTGCAACAGGTTGTTGGAACAGTGTTCATCCAACGAATAATTAATGACAGTTAATTTCCAAGGACCATTATGTTCTATCAGCACCTAATAACATGGGCTATAATCAAGAATGGTGTTTGCTGTTGCTCCCAGTTGAGATAAGTTCTATTTTATATATCTGCACACAGAAGCAAAGAAATTCTTCGTAAGGCTAACTTAACAATTAGACTAATCCATCTTGCTGGAATTAAGTTACACATACTCAAAAACACAAGAAAAACTAAAAGAGGCAGCATGACAAGAAGAAGTTTTCTGCCCTATGACATACCATTTTATTCATCATACTTAACAAAGCTAAACCTGTACAAGTTTGTACATATTGCATTGAAAGAACTGTTCACTAGCTCAAAAAATGAACAAAATTTCAGAAACATTAAACTTAATGGTCCTTTTGCAATTTTTGTGCAGTCAGTATCAATATATCAGCTCAAAGCTTTTGAGAGAGACAAAAAAAAACCCCTGAACAATGGCCATAGAGACCACATCTGGGCCAAGACAAGTACCAGGCTGGCGTCCATAGTCATCTCAAATGCCAAATTCAAAGTCTGCTATATAGAAGTGTGAAATTAGAGCCACTAGTAAAGAATTAGAAATTTAAACAGAAAAGATAAATTGGATCAAAACTACATAAATATATATGTAGTTTATATACATATACAGATAAAGACATAGGTAAACATAAATGACTGTTTAATTCAAGATCACATTTTTACACAGGAGAAATATTACATTCTGATGTACCAGTATGGCTTTTTCCATGAGCAGGTGAGTGTTTTCAGATTTTAAACCCAACTGTTAGTTGTCTAAGAACACCAGGGGTAATTAAGTATGTTAGGAAGAATTAATATCAAGAAATGAAAGTGAAATTAGTGTGAAGTTCAGAACATTAAGATAGACACCATTGTGATTTAGCTTTGGAAGACATTTCACCTTTGATTTAATTATTTGTCATACTGTGGCAGCATATTTCACCTGTTAACTCTCATCTTAAAAAACTGAAAGATAAGGTGTAACTTTTTTTCTTTTAATTCAATAGACTGAAATGCACCTGAAAAAAACAAAGGTCAAAGGCTAAAAAAAACATTTAGCAGAACTCAGTTTTGACTTGTGGACATGCACAAAATTGAAAAAAAACCAAACAAATTGACTGTTATTGGCACTTATGCCAGCCAGCTGTAAGGTGAAGTAATAAATGACAGCTAATAAAAGTGATCTGCTATAATGAAACTGCACAAGCCATTAATTCATATTGAAACAGTAAGTCTGATTGTAGTTTTGAGCACAAAAACATAATGTAAAATTCTATTTTATTCAAATTTGAAAAACTATATTGATTTTAACTAGTTTAAATACATTCATTCCCAGTTAAAGTTTTACAGGTGACCGATGATTTCAATCACACAGACAACCAAGTTATAAATCCCTGAAAAATGGATTTATTATAGGAATACTGATAAACCTTAACAGCGATACAAATGATACATCACATAGTGTATTACACCTTAACAGTAAGCACTTGATCCCCTTGGATTGATAGATGCATCACTCCTACTTTTCTAGTCTAATACCATCCTCTAGGACCAACTGGTTTAAATTGAATTCACAACTGTTTGCAGTTACCTAAAAATGATGACTTTTTTATCGCACTATAAATATCTCTTCTAACCAGTATTTCAAAACTTTTGGAAGAGAACATCCCAGTGGGGACTGAACCAGTACACAAGGAGAGTAGTTCTAGTGAATTTGAGAAAGTCATTTCAGAATCAGCGTCCCTGAAGTGATTTAGTATACAGCAGTACTTCCCTTGACATCAGTTACTCGGTGCATGTTTATCTGTGCATCTTGGGACTTTACTGTACCAGTAGGCCTTGGGACTCTTGAAGTTAATCTCATTCTGGCACAAACTTTCTGTGGGGGTAGGGCAATTTGCAAATGAAAGGCACTCTGTTATGAGTGAAATCAGAATTATCAGCAATGCAAATGGGCAACTTGTAACACACTGAAGAGAAATGCCACAGCATATGTGAGGTCTAAAATTAAATACTTCCTATAAAATAAGTGGAAAAATATGTAAAACAGCTGTAGTGCATCTGTTTGCATGCACACAGACACTAGTCATTGTACAAGTAGAGATCTTCCAAGCATCTCAACTGTTGTTTGTTTTTCCCCCGATGCTTTTTTCCACTTGGGTGAAACCAAGCTTCTAAAGTTCAGCATGACTTGCAGGACAGCCCCTGGCCCACCACTGCACTGCTTTCTGCAGCCCACAGCAAGCAGATCGGGAGCGTTAAATTGCAAGTGTGGTCCTCAGTAGCAGAACAACAGCACAGGCACACACCACTACTTTGCACTCCTGCTCATCATTTCTCCTCACACCTTTTCTTTTTCTTTTTCTGCTCTCCTTGTTAAAAAAAAAAAAATCATCTTGGGAATAAAGCTTTCCTTAAGGACAGGAAAACTCATCGTGTTAGTCTGACTAAGGGATGTGCAAAACAGAAGTCATTTCCCTGAGGCAAAGATCTTCAAGTCATGCCTAGTTTACATTATTCTTATTTCAAGCTGTTGAAATATTTGGCACATTGAGGCCTTGATCACTGACTGAGTCTCATGGCATTATCACAGTCTATATTATATATTTATATAATAAAGTAGAAGTCACAAATGCTTCATTCGCTCATTTTGTTTTGGTTTTTCACATTTATTCAGTAAAATCCCTTTCCTTCTCAAGGGTGGTGTTAGGCTCCTGGGTAGGAAGGTAGAGTGACAAATTCCTACTGTATTTAAAGGTTGCAATGAATACTGAATGCCTAAAGGGCAATTGCAGTAGTTACTGGACTGAAAACCGAGTAACAGGGTGAAAATTAATAGCCTGTTACATACAGCCTGTTACATGGTCACAGGTAGGTGATTAAGTAGTCTCTTCTTACTTACATTATAAAAAACATCCAGGGAGAGAAAAAAAGTCATGTCGTGAGTGCTTCCAGTCTAAAACACATAAGAAGCAAAGCTTGAAAACAAGTATTTCCAGCTTTCCCTTTTAAAATATAAATTGCACCTTTTATACAAAGCAATCCAAAGTCTAAATAGTAGTAAAGGTCTGAAGCTGCCTTACTGTACCAAAGAGTATCTGGTTCACATCTGAAGTCCAGGCAACTAGTTTTCAGCCATTCTGCACACAGAGCCGATATGCTCTATATCTTTCTGCTTTAAAAGGGCCTGTCATTAAATGCCATGCCACTGGGTGGGGAATGAACAAAGAAATAAAAAACAATAACAGGAGTTTAAGGCCTTTATCTCCACAAGGAGCTGAAACCTGTGGCACAACCCATGACCAATACTTGATACAGAAAATAGCACACTCCCATCGAGGGCTTCACATATCAGTCATTCTTTCTAACGTTTGCCACACAAGACAATCATACCATCAGCAAGCAACAGTGCCAATTAAGCATTTTAAGGTCTTCAAAAATTCACTGAAAGGGCACTTTTGAGAAAGATAATCTTACAGATTTGGTTTCAAAATAGACACCACACTCACATTCAAGGGACATTCTTCACTTTTAGGCCTTGTCACAAATCTGAATCTTTATTGTTCTGAAATAAATGCTATAAACATAAGACTCAAAACAAGAACTCCAACTTTCAGTCTCAGAAGAGGTGTGGTTCAATGCCCATATCACATGTAACAGAAAGTTTCCTTAAAAGGAAAAAAATTACTGTAAAGTCTTTCTTACGAACGAAAATGCAATCCTTTTTCTCATTACTTTGTGTACAGGCGGGCACCAAAAAAACTTTTGCATTTTTCTTGAATTCTTGCTATGACGCTTGACGAACTTTTTGCCATTCAACAAATTCATCCAGAAGCACAGGCCCTGCAAATGGATGAAACGTTGGAGTTATATTTGCCCATGTCTTTCAAATATCTTCTCTAAAGTATGAAGGTTAAACTATGTTTTAGGAAACATTCACGTCAATCCTATGGCCAAATACTTGTAGACTACTACAATCATTCCAACCCAAGGGGTGCAAAAAGTGCACAAAAATGGTAGACAGAATTATGGAAAAAAGTGTTCCTGATATCTGACAGGTGCACTGAACTGAACAGAAAGCATAAAAATAAGGTTATATTGTACATCAGCACAACTAAATCCTTCTTCCTAGAGCTTTCAAAATTGTAAATAATTAGAACATGTACCAAAACGGAATTAATGCAATTCAGTCATAACATCACTGGACTACTAGGTGTGTTCAGTTCAAGTACCAGCAGGTAGGCAACATAATCGTTAAGTTGGAGTTTATTATACATAGTACAAAGTGAGAGTTTGCTGTTTATAGTTGCGCTTTCAAGTCTATAGTTTCATGCAGCAAGCACCTTTACTAGATCCTCATTGAATACAAGCTGGCTCAAGTACACCATCATACCACTACAATAATATCTGCAGTTTTGAAGATGGATGGTTATCAAGACTGTTTTTCTATGCATTGCTGAGAATAATTACTTTATACCTTACAGTACTGTTTCTGTTACAGAAATGTGTTTATGGAATTTTAAAATATTGTGCTAATAGTTGAATAAGCAAAACATTAAGAATACTTACATGCACCATCTTCATCATAGTTGCTAAGCTCTGCATGGACAGTTCTGCTGAACTCTAGTACATTGTACCACTGATCCTTGTTCATAACTCTATACTTCGATTGCTAGGGAAAATTATTTTCAGAACATTAAAATGTCAAATGGCATTGGTTACTGTTGCATCTCATTTATCTCATTTATCTTCAATCAGTTCCTAATAAACAATTTAATGGAGAACAGTGGCTACTATTTACTTAGTTTTCCATTTTTAAAAATACTACACATGTACATATTCTTACTTACGAAACTACATAAAATGACTTCTTGAAAGATCAGAGCAAAATTGAAATACTGTGGATCAGGAAGTTACCACCCTAGCTTCAAAAAAAACTGGTAAATTTTGGTCTGGCCTTGAAGCAGGGCATATCTAACATCTATTACCAGATGGAACTATTAAAAAAAAAAAAAAAATCTTCTTTTCTCCAGGGTACAATACATTATGATCATAAAGACATCTACTTTGCAACATTGGTACTGATTTGAAGGCAGGGAATATTCTCAAGCCTAGCATGTTTCACAACCTACGCACACCCACACGACTCATTCACTTACAGCTAAACTGACCAAAATCTTCCAGAGACAGCCAAAGATCAAGGTATCTACATACTGTATCTGAACAAAGCAACTTGAAATTCAGCAGAGATGCAGCTGAAGAAACTAACAGAGACTATTTAATTTTAAATTATCTTTACAGTATAATCAGGATGGAATTCTAGTTGCCTTTGATAAAAGAAAGGGGGTGGGGCACAGGGAAAAAGAAAGAATCTGTATGCATACAACACTGTTTCATAAGCACCTTGAGCAAGGGAATGGGAGCAATATAGATGTATTCTTGAGTAAACACAAACCCTGAAATCTTTCACAGAACACTCCAACTACTATGCCATCAGTCAGAAAGTCAAGGAAACTTGTACCTCCAGGTATTGATAAAATACTGAAAACAGTGGCCAAGTTCTTCCAAGCAGAAGAGCTAACATGGACTTCGCAGTATCAATATCAAGACTTCGCTGGTCTTTTCCTAAGGTTGATTAAGAAAGCAAAGGAAACCACTCAAGTACAAGCTAGCTGAATAACCAAAGTAAGAACTTTTCTAATGTTCCAGTAGTCTTACCCTTGCAAAATCAAAGGCATATCTGTAGATATTCTTAAAGGATGAAATGTCATTCAACTGTGACCGCAAGAAATCAAATTTACTCTGTAATTTTTCTGTGCAGTCACACCTAAAATAAACAAAACACAAAACCCAACAAATAACATTAGAAGCTCAAAACACAACATTTAGGCAATGAAAAAAAAGGCCAGTAAACAAAAAATTAAAGTTACCAAATACAATCATCAGATATGCAGGAGTAATACTATAAAAGTGACTTAAAGAATATTGAACACACTAACATTTGCAGCTGACTGAAATGATGAATTCTGGCTTCTGTAAGTAAGTTTTTTTTTTTGTTTTAACTATATCAGCAACATAATATGTCTGCTTTACTTCTCAAATAGCAGTCTTTTTATGACATAGTCTGCAATGTACACTCATACCAGCAGTACCTGATCATTCAATCACTATGAAAGTTGGAGAAAAAGAGTATTCAGTGTGCATTAAGTGGCAAAATCTAGCTTTATGCCACATCTCTTTGGGAAAAACAAACCCTAAACATGTAGTTTTGAGTATGTGTTTACAATAGCAGGAGTGAGCTGGCACTCTGCAAAACGTAACAGCCTGCTCATATTTTATGACCCAATAAATGGAAGCTCTGATAAACCCACAACCTGAATTAGTCAGTAGCTACTCAACTGAAAATCAAGGTCTGTAGGAGAATGTCCAGGTCTGCTAGTGACAGGATAAAGTTTGGTAAAAATAACCCTTTGGCAGAAAAGATCTCCATGTATTTTACTCAGCAGGAACTTTGTTTTCAATAGAAATGGGTAGATTTCCCACACGGCAAAGGAGAATGTAATTTACACTCGCTAATCCTGGAGTAAAGACTCACTCAAAAGAACAGTTGTTATATCACATTTATTCTTATAAATAGCTGCCATGATTGAAAAAAAAATTAAATAATCTACCTTGCCTGTATCCTTTGTGACAGAAGCAATACTTTCAGAAATGCAGAGGTACATAAATACTTCCTGTTGGTCACGTGTCCCCCCTTTTCGCAGCCTGCCTCTCAGGACTACATCTGCATCTCTAACACCCACATGGACTTGTCACATAGGCCCACAGCAAGGGCCCTTCTGGTAGTACCGAAGCAGGTTGCTGAGATGCTGTACTTTGCCCACAGCTGATACTTTCTGTTCCCCAAGTCTACCAGCCTGTGTATGCACAGCTGTCTGTCTGTCAGTCTGTCCTCTCAGACTTCGACAAGAGAAATGCAGCAATTCCAGTTGATGCAGCCTTTGTTTCTTGTCTCTAGCAGCATCCATCTAAAGCAGCACTGAGTCCTAGCCATGATAGTGCTAAATAAATAAAACTATTAGCTAATTAGGCTACATATTCAGATGACAGAACTAATAATTCTGCAATAAGCCTACATGAAGTTGAAAAGAATCTAGTTAAAAAAGCTTTGATAAATTAATTAAGATAAAATTATTTTTGTCGTCAGTAATCTAATTGGTCTAACCCTTAAACCCTTGTTTAACCCTTAAAATAGCATTATGCTATGCTAGAAAGGAATCTCTCTTACATTCAATCTTGTTCTTTCCATATTCAAACCTTCATAACTTCCAGTAGAAATGCCCTGTATGTTGAGGACAAATCTACCTATTTAACATCTACGTAAATGCTCATGTTGTTAGTGTACACTAGTGACATATTTAAGCTACTTTTAAGGTGGGTTTACGGCCCATTTTTGCTAAATATAGTTTTACTGAGATTTACCATACCATGGGAAACGCAAATTTCAACATGTTTAAATTTCTTACAAAACTGTTAAAATTGTTCAATTATCACAAATTTAATGCAAAGTAAAATGCCAGTTATTGTCTACTGTATTATTGGTTACGTGTATTTTAACGCAGAAGTGATTCTTTTGAAAAAGTTAGTATGAAAATGTGCAATTATAAGCCTCAAGACTCCTGAGCTATTTATTATCATCATTTAAAACCAAACAGTCAAACAGATCACGCTGAGACAGGCACCACCAGCCTCTGGATCCCAATGCAGGGACACATCTCTGTTAAAGCCATTCTGTACCTGGCCACAGACTTTCTTTCTGAAGGAAGGCAAGGAGTTGTCAAACTCCTCTTTTACAAAGATAGAGCTGCTTGTGCGGCTGCACCATAAACAAGATGACTGAGGTCACCCATACTTCGAATAATCTAACAATCAGAACAACCTTCCAATTAGCACAAACGAATTAAAACTAAACTTCTGTAGAGACTAGAAAAACATGTGATTTCTCACTCTGCCTTAACTGAAAACCAGCATTAAATAATGCTACCTCAAGGTGAACTCATCACATCCCTATGGCACATTTATAACAAAACTTAAATTAGCATCACAAAGCAGATGTATTTTAATCTCTGTTGAGGTAAAGAGATCATTTGAGGCATAGCTAAAATGGACAGTGATGATTCAATAACTCCTACTCAGATATTGAAATGTTTTATATTTCATAGTTATTCACAGAGGCTTGTCTTTTACTAAAAAGAAAAATCAGTAAGATACAGAAGTTAAACCAAAAGCATTTAATGGTAGTATACATATTTCACCCTAAGGAGGTGTTTAAAGTAGCCGAAATAATTGCCCAGTGGAGGTAATTGTTTCTCTGTGCTGACTATGGAAAGAGTTTCAGGCACCCAGCTTGCACATATACATGTACATATATATGTATATGCACACACACACACATATATATGATAAGGAGCAGAATTCACCCTACATACACAATATACTAGAAACTTCACAGCTTACTCAGGGAATAGTCTCAAGCCTAGTATGTCTTAAGTCTCATAAGTTGCTTAAGTCTCAGAAGCTGCTGTTTAGTGCTCAGTCCACTCTTAATTTTGACAGGGTCTACCTTGTCATATTTTTCCTGCCTCTAAAGAACAAACTTCTCCAGTATGTTACAAAACTACACACAAATAGAACATCACTTTAAGATTCAGGCACCCAAATGCTGCCATCTAAACTGTATATTAGATCGAGGTGTCTTAAGCTTTAGTGTTGTTATTCATAGAGGAATAGCCAAGCAGTCTGTAAGAGCAATTCAGACAACCAGTCACCAGGTCTCTGGGCAAACTGAATACCTCCCTAGGCTTCATTACACTGACTAGATCTCCAAATATGCAGTAAGAGTTTAAGAAATCCAGCTCTTACATATATACCACACATTTAGGTGTCTTACTATGGAGTTGAATTCTACCCAACCCTATTCACGCAATTACCTTAAGTGACATTTCACGTATTTTGAAATAAGGACTCTGTAATATAACTGACTAGAATACACTCCGGGCTTTTAATGCATTTACATCTTATTTCTTCACGCAAAAAATTATAAAAATGCTGCGCAAGAATGTAGTAATACTTTATTGCTTGGAGTATAAAATCTTTTTTCTTCAAAACTTCTGTCAAGCCTTTCCAGAGAAACTAGATTCCCCCATTCCAGACAGAATCCCATAATATGATCCTTCCTTCCCAGTAAGGAAGAATAGCACAAGTCTACAGATTCTTATTTTCTTTTATCATGGTTTAACCCTAGCTGGCAAGTAAGTATACACAGCCACTTGCTCACTCCCAGTCAAAACCAATACCTCTTTTTAAGCCAATGCATCTTCAGCTGCTTTATGTGTCACTGCTTCATCCAGCTGCTTAGCCTACAGCCTGCTTATTAGAGCACACCAGGGGAAGCAGAACATACAGGTTAACTGGTTTAGGCTTAGGCAAGTGGTCTGATCACAAGTCTGTTTATATAAAAATGCACAGCAGCACCATATTTTCAGTCTTAAAACATTTAGGCTACAGCATGACCAGCTCCGTTCTTAAAAGAATCAGAAGATTCCAACCACAGAGGATTATTAGAAACAAAATCTATAACATTGGCTCGGAAAAGGTTCCTGATTTCATACATCTTTGTGTTTGAACTCTATGAGACTGGTTAACTCTTGAAAGCTTCAATTTGGGCATAAAAATTAAGTGCTTCAGAGAAATGATCAATACCCACTCACCATATCTGAAAAACTATGCAACCATAATTTAATCTCTGTCATCCCAGATTTCAAGCAATTTACTCATACCAGCTCTTACTAAATTTCTGCTGATAGTCACAAAACAATCAAGGCACCTACCAGAAGTCTGATCTCAAATCAAATGAAAGCTAAGAGTCAGGTCAAAGTAATGTATCCTCTGGTTACTTGAAACTATGGAGTATCTGCCCAATACAATTTCCCAAACTAATTCAGAACTGACAGGGCAATGGTCAAATCACCCTCTCTTTCCCGCTGTGCTGTAGCTGCAAGTAGTTCCCTGACATTTTTAATATTGAATGCAGTGTCATAATAAGCCGCTCTTAAAACACTCAAGTACCGTAAGTAGTTCCATGAAGAACAACAAGAAGTAACAACTGAACTAAGCCTCACAAAAAGTTGATTAGCTTAATATAAAAAACAATCTCTTTAGGTAGAACATTAATTCAGCAAAAATTCTAACTAATAATAGAGTAATAAGTTAACTTATAAATTGAAAAGGTGTTATTTAAACTAAGCATTAACCATGGTTTCTGACATGCATCTAATAAATAACACTAATAGCCAAACTATTTTCACTGCTGTCCTTATCTACAAATCTTAGAAATCAGTAAAATCTGTCCAGAATATCAGTGCTGAACTACGCTTATGTGCATTTCCAAATCTACTTATCTGTCTGCTAATTAGAATGATATTTTAACATATTTTGTAAGAAAAATAAGCCACCAAAACCTGACTTATTAGGTTTAGACAATAACTTAATTATTGAGTGAACTCATCACATTCACTTTGTAGTGTTGACCAGACCTAAAAGCAAGCATTTCTGTGTCTTACTGCCAACGTACAAGACACTGAGAGCAAGAATAATTAAGCTACTGGTACAAGTATAAAATAGAAACATTCTATTATATATGTAAAAACACTTACTGTAATGAGGTCATTCCTTTTAACCATTCTTCCTTGGTAAAAAATCCCATGCTTTCAGCCTCTAGTTTCCAGGCTAAAACTAACATAATAATCTAGGGAAAGCAAAAAAAAAAAGGGGGGGGGCAGGGAGAAAAAGGAGTCAGTATGTAAGAAAAGGTTGATTTATTGATGTTCAAGAATAAAACTCTTAAGCATTCAAACATTCTAGGAAGTGTTGCACATGCTTACACTTTATATTTATTATATAAATAATTCAGCTACATGCAATTTCCCCCATAACTTCAATTTCTGAAAATGAAATATTACTATATAAAAAAAAAAACCAAAAACCTCACGCACCAAATATAATTGATGTATTCATCTGAGATATCTTAGAACAGCTCCTAAAAGCAGGAAGATGAACTCTTCACTTAGTGCAGTTAAGAGTTTTACACAGAACTTAACCTCACCCAATATCCTCTTTTAAAAGGCTATTAGCACCGTGCAAGAAACTTACATTTTCAGGCTCAACACCGATGTCTTCACAGAACTTTTCCATTCCTTCGGGACCCACAACTTCATCAGGACCTTCAAAGCCAAAACCACACTAGACTGAAATCTAAGTAACATTCACCGCTCACAAGGGTTATGCACAATAACTAGGCTATACTGCACACAGGCAGCTTTAAAAACACTGAATTACACTATTAAGTAGCTTTTATGTTAGAGCTATTCTACCACTGCAGTGTGGAGATGTGTTACGTACTACACCACAATGTTTGTGTTGTGCAACCTCCCTACAAAAGCAGACAGGTCATTGTAGTTTTTATGTGAGTTTTCAAAAGACTCCATTGAGCTTCCTATTTATGTAGTTCAACTTCAGTAACTGTGGCAGTCAATTATTTTTAAGACAACTTGGTTACCACTACTCTGTGCTGAAATTACTCTATGAATAATGTTCTTTGAAGAATTAATTTATGAACAACAAAAAATTTAATTCCATCTGAGCTATTACAGATATCGCTCTTTCAATGGTGCTAACATTATGGGTTTGCACTAACATAGAAGAGGGTGAATCTGCAGATAATATAAGGTTATTTTATAATGCTGAGTAATATGAGGAAAGTAATAACAATAAATCAGAGAAATGGTGTGTTAGTCACATACAAGGCAGAAAAAGGTTTACAGTTGCAATGAAATAACTTGATTCAGACCACAACAGTTAGTGTTATGCTGTCACTTCTCCATTTTAACACAAAAAAAGCCTCCAAAATGCAGCAAAATAGCACATTTAAAGAGCGCATAGAGAGACACTACAACACTTTCTTTCTCTAAATCTCTCTCTGGTTTCAGTTATTTCCACTAAGCCTGTTCCAAAAATGAGTCCTACTGGGCAGTCAAATATTATTAGAAGGTCTGTTGACACAGTATTTTGATGTGTCTTGGATCATTATGTTAACATTGTTTTAACAAATATGAACCCATGTAAAAGGAAAAGGTTTTATCTTCTAAAACAACATGCCATGTAATGATTTTTTGGCAAATTTTACTACTTATATGTAGACAGAGCCCTTGATCATACTTTTCTTCACTTCATCTGTATCTGCTGTGGTTACTGTAAGTAGAATTCTTTGTAAGAGTTTGGATAATGCACTTTGAATAACTTCTCACTGTGAGATAAGAACATTGTCAATAAAAACCATTGAGAATGGCTACTTTTACAGGAAAATAAAATGCACCTGACATTTAAGATCATGAAATTGTACCTCTTGAAAAATATTGCAAAGAATATTTTGCCTAGGTAAGCAAGGCAAAACACTGCTAGATAGAATGTGTTAAAAAGAAATACAAGTTTAAGTTATGAAGAGAAACACATACAAGGGTCCACTGGTAATGACAAGTATAAACTTGAATCAGTGTTTTTGGTCCAGAAATCATATGCACAACTCATTTCATACATATATATATATATGTATGCATATATATATGTGCATGTATGTGTGTGTGTACATGTGTGTAGTTTTATCTTTCAATGAAAACATTTAATCTCCAATGTGGCATATTTTGATTACTGGTTAACTAATGAAGTATAACCTCCCACACTCAATTCTTGACTCAACAACAAAGACAAAATTTCCAGACATTAAAAGTAAGCACAACCACATTTATTGGAAGAAAATTAACTGAGAATTCTTATTTTCCTCAGGAAAGACTCTTTAATCCAGAAGCACAGGCCTCAAACTTAAATTAAAAAGCAGATTACTAGAAATAAGAATAGTTCATTGCTGTGGAAAGACTGTAAGGAAAATATCAGCCCTGAAATATAGTCAAACTAATTGCTGGCACATAAATCAGCAGTTTGTTTCATATTGAGAAGTGACCATTAATGAGTTTTAATTACTAACCAGTTATGATGGACCTAAAGTAGTGACTAGACAAGAAATTAATAACAATTTACAAATCCTGATTTTGTAACCATATATTTGGTAAATAAATAGCAGTAATAGTGTAATAAATTCTGCAAAATACACTGCATATTCACTGAAAGCAACTATTACTTGGATGGTAATTCTGAGTTACTTAAAAGAGGCTACTTCCAGTACTTTTGGAATGAAACATTTGTTAATTAGAATATCAAAAATGCTAGGACAGATTCTCAAACAGGAAAAACAGTATAAGTATCTATTATTTGTTTTATGAAACAGAAAACTAAGAGACTTAAATCATGAGCTATAGCACTAGCCTTGCAGTATGATCATAAAAAGGATCTAGTTAGCTAAATAAGCTTCTACCTAAACTATCTCTCGATGTCCTGACTTTTACTTGACAATTTCAAAGGAAGGAAGCAGAATCACTCAGCATATCCTCATTCAACACTGTACTGCCCAACATCAGGTATTTCATTTTAAAGCTATCATCATCATCATGGCCAGGCTTCACGAACGAAGATTTGGGAAAGGCTCTATCCACATTTGTTACAAGCATGCTGGTGGCTAAGGAAAGCATAGAGTAAAGTCAAGTAAGTGAAAAAGAGCAAATATTGAGAAGGTACTAACAAAAGCTATACTAATTCAAGTGTATGTTATAAGGAAGCAAATATGGACATTTTTCTGTATATATCAGCACAAAAAAAGCAAACTGCAAATAGTATTTGATATATTGCTTTGTTTAAAACAAAACTTTATCATTTTTAATACAAATCCATTGCACATTACCTGCATATTCATAAAACCAAGCCAGGCACTTTTTGCTTGAAAAATGTTCCTCTCCACCTATTAATTTACCAGACGCTTGTGATCTGTAGTAGCATATAGAAACACAAGATGAACAGCATTATTTTAATGAGACTTGGGAAAAAAATGTAAAATTAAATTCCTAAATGTTTATTATTAATTCAAACTATTTAAATTGTTTCACAAAGTCCATATACATAAATAATGAAGCTGAATATTATAGAGGGCAACTGTCTGTCATCCTGCTTTAAAACCTGGAACACAAAACTACCTTGAAATGCAACCACCTCATAACCCAATTTATTGCAACTATTACTTTTTCTGAAATGCAAGAGTACTGTTATTTTGTAGATATTAAACAAAAAACTCCACATACAGATGGCCAGAATATCACTCCTCAGTAATTAAAATGCCTTATTATCTGCTTATATTTATACATACAGGCATTTAAAGTTAGGTCTCTAATAAGCAGCATGATCTTCAAGAGTGCTGAATATGCTCAGATCCCATTAAGGTCAATAGGGGCTGCAGAGTCTGACATATTTAAAAGTCAGTCTATTTATAGTTAAGCATTGAAATTTGGGATGAAAACTTGATTGATTTGTTTACACTAAACATGTAACTAAGTACCTGTAAATTCCATAAATGTCTGGTACATATACCAGAACAGTAGTGTGCAATCTGTGTTAAGACTGAAGCTGCTCACCACACACAGCTTCCCCACTACATTGCCTTCATTATGTAACATACAACCCAGTTTGCCTAGGAAGTGAATTTTCATAATTCATCATTCATTAAAAGATGCACAGAATAACTGATTTACTCCACTAAAAACACTGACCACACAAAAGCATCTTTAGTCAGTAAGGAGTTTCAGCACCTTTCCAACACATGCTCTTACAAAACACTAGTTACAGACTTCTAGAACAAGCTCAGATTATTTCTAACGATGAGATGAGCGTTAATCATGTGAGAGGATTTAAAATTATGCAGCTCCCACATTGCAATTTTAAAATTAAGACATCAAGCAGTAAAATAACAGTTCAATTCTGAGAGAGGTGACCAACTTTAACTCCTTTAAACTCTATCACTTTAAGCTTCATTGGAAAACAAAGCAACGCTCTCCAAGATGAAGCCTTCTGTGCTGAAAGCTAGAATTTAAGGTGTCCTACAAACATCCATCCAACTGCCACTGGGAACACAAGTCACCAGAAAGAAACAGTCATACATATGCTATTGCTTATTGGCTTTATCCAGGTTAACACAGATCTATTTGTAATCACTGCTTTTACTGAAGAAAAACCAATAAATCGCTGTACAAGAATGTAATGACAAAAATGCTTGTGTATCTAACATTTTGTGATCAGCTAGCATGAACTCTCATTTACATCACAGTTTTTGCCCAACAACTCCTAGCTTCCTGTAGAATCTTTTTTTTTTAAGGAGCTATCAAAAAATTTTTTTCTTTTTAAGTAAAAGATAATAAGATCATAAAATTTTGGTTAAAAGCGTTCAAGAAAGATGAACTGAAACTGAACACATGCAGAGAAGACCTATGATAAGCAAGGAAACTGAAAGTCGGTATTACAAACCAGAATAATTTAACTTGTTTTTAGGTTGTAGTTGAACAAAATAAAGTATGAAAAAACCAGAAGCACTCCCTCCAAATGCACTCTGAGGCAGAATCATGAGGGAGGAGTGTTGCATAGAATAGAATGCTGGCACAAGAATAGTTATTAACTGGCTATGAATAAACTGACTGAAACTAAAAGGTCACTAACGACGGAGTTCTGCAATAGTTATCCAAAACGAACAGTCATAACAAAATAAGAGCCCGGGTACTTCTAAGATCAAGCTCAGCCAACCTGTGAGAAAGGCCATACACCACAGTTTCTTGCAGTAGCCATTCCTGCAGCGTTGATTTCATAAGTCCTTTTTATCCTTAGGGCTTCACCACATTATTCCTAACTACTGGTTTACTGATACATTTAACAAGGTCTAAAAGATGAAGCAGGCTAACAGTTACTTTAGAGAAGCCACATTGTAAAGCTCCTGCTACAGCACACTAATGGTTTATCATTTTAACAGTATCTTTAGGGTATCATGGCATAAAGTAGCGTTTTAAAAACAGTTAAGAGACAGGATGCTTCAGACTTCTGTATTTATTAGAGAAATTTTTCCTGCTTTTCTTTTCGAGAGTGCTGGCCTATCCTTCCAATTCACTGCAAAAAAACCCCCACAAACAAAAAACAAACAAAAAAAAAAACAAACAGCCCCCCAAAACACACACCACACACACCACACACACGCAAAAAGAGAAGAAAAAAAGGACGATTTAACGCAGACACTCTGACCACTAGCAAACGTAAAACGAGTGGCGATCGTAAAGTGAGGAGAGCCGCCTACCTCAGGGAAATAGAATGGATATGGGGTCAAATGTCAGCACTGACCCTACAGGTACAGCCCAAGGCAAAGCCAGCCGGGAACGGGGGCCGTTCCGGGTCGCGCACAGGCCGCACGCCGCGCCCCGTACCTGCAGGGCCCGCGCCAGGACGTGCCCGGCGGCACGGCCCAGGCCCTGCGCGGGGCCCGCGGGCCGCACACGCCTCACCGCGCCCGCCGCCCCGGGAAACCCCGGCGGTGCCGCAGCCCGGGCCCCGCGGGAGAGCGGCCCAGCCCCGCGGCCGCCGGCACCGGCCGCCGCGCCGCGAGACGGTACCTGCCGAGTTTACACTTCTTGAGGCTGGTGTCGTCGCCGCCGCCGCCCCCGAGGACTTCCTCTTCTTCTTCACCGGCATCGTCCTGCCTCGGGGCGGGGCCGCCCCGCTGCGGGGCCCACGGCCGAGGCCCCCCCGGGCTCACTTCCCCCGGCCGCCGCCGCCTCCCGAGACCGGCGGTGGGGAGACGAGAGGAGCCCCCGTCCCGCTCTGCTCCCGCTGCTGCTCCTGCCCAGCCCCTCCGGGCGCTGCCAACCCCGCTCGCTGCGGGCAGACGCCCCCGCCGCCGCCCCGATGAGAGAAGCGGGTGTCGCGCTGGGGGCGAGCACGGGGAGTGAGAGCGGGCGATATCGGCTGCGGAGCGAACGGCGAGAACGACCCGGACACAGACGGCGCCGGGCAGGAAGTGGCAGCGCCGAGGGGCGGGGCCGCGCCGGGACACGCCCCGGGGGACGGGGCTGCCGCACGCTCTTCCCTCCTGCAGCAGGGGCAGCTCGGGAGTGTGTGCTTGGGGGCGGTGGGGTCGCGCTGGGCCAGGCCGGGTCGGGCGGGTGTGCCCGTTACAGCCGAGCGTTTGCGGTCACATGAACGGGACAGCGCGAAACCTGCGTTAGTCACCAGGGACCAAGGGGCGCCGCGAGGTCCCAGCCCGCCCGCGGGCCCGTGGGGACGCCGGGTGGGCAGCGCTGGGGACGGGCGCGGGGCTGCGGCAGCCGCCTGCTGAGAGGTGCGGGTGGCGGCCGAGCCCAAGGACAGCTGTTGGGGGAGACCCTCTCTTGCCTGGTCAACCCCCTGGAGAAGCAGCTGGGAGCGCGGATCAGGGCGTTGATGGCTACGTCCACGCTGACCGACGAAACCACGGGCATACAAGCCTGGGCTCCCGGTGGGGGTCTGAACACTCGCACACTGCAGCACGGATCCCTAACGGAGCGGGAAGGGGTGTGGGGGGGTGAAACACCCCAAGTACTGCGGCGGCCGTAACACCGTGACGCAGCCGATGGCAGGAGAAGTGCTTCGGTGAACCCAGAGGAAAGCCCGGCACCACCTGTGCACTACTGCTGCGCTGCAGGGAGGAGCGCGGGGCCTTCTCCGCCTCCGCCCCTTCCCGCCCACTGTGCCCGCCGACCGCCGAACGCGTCACCGCCGCCTCCCTCTCTCCCGCCCCTCCGCGGGCAGCGGCCCTTGCCGGGCGCCACCCGGCCCGACCCCGCCTGCGCGCTGGGGCCGCCATCTTTGGTCACCATAGTGACGGCTCCCGGGGACGCCAGTACGCTCCGGGCCTCTCCTCCTGTGCTCCGCCGTCCTTCCCACCAGCTCTTCTCCCGCCAGCCCCTCCATGTGCTCTCGTGGGGTTCTGGATCCGCCCCTGCCTTGATCCTGCCTGACAGGGTGCGTCCGGCAAGCATGGCCGGGGAGGGAGACCCGAGGAAGCGCTTTATCTCAGCCACGGCTGCGAACTACTTCGGGCTGGATCCGGCGGACTGTACTGCCCTGGCGGCGGGGCTCCACTCCTGTCCGGAGCTGAGCAGCTTCCTCGACGACGGCAACGAGTTCCTGCTCGTGGTACAGCACTCGGGCGCGCAGCTCACCACCTCCAATAAGGTACCGTAGTGTCCGGCATGGCCGGGTCCCGCGTGTCCACCGCATCCCGGCGTGCGATTGGGAACGTAGAGCCCGCAGTCAGCCCAGGCTTACTGGCCGTAAAGACTGGTATCAGATTTGGGAGACATCTCCCTACTGCGAATATCTGTGCAGGTCTCTGTGTCTGCTGTAAGTTACTGTCGGCTGCCGTGGTTTAACCCCGATCGGCTGCTAAGTACCACTGACTAGCCCCCACCCCGCGATGGGGAGGAGATTCGGAAAGAAACGGTTAACCCTTTTGGGGGTTGAGATAAGAACAACGAAGTAAAATGTAATAACAACAATATAATAATAACCCACTACTAATATGCAAGTAATAGTGTTAATAATTGTAATGAAAAGGGGCGAGAGAGCCCAAGTAGAATAAGTGATGCAAAAATATAGTTGTTCATCACCCATGTCCAGCCCATTCCCCAGCAGCGATTGGTGCCTCCTGGCCAACTCCTCTCAGTCTATATACTAAGCATGACACTCTGTGGTATGGAATATTCCTCTGGTCAGTCCTGGCCATGCTCCTTCTCAGCTTCCTATGCACTTCCTCACTGGCAGTGGTCGAGGGACTAAAAATTCCTTGACTTCGGATAATCGTTGCTCAGCAACAACCGACATATCAGTGTGTGTTCTCATTCTAAACCCAAAATACAGCACTGCCCCAGGTACTAAGAAAAAAAATTAACTTTATCCCAGCTAAAACCAGGACTCTGGCCCAAGAGTCTGTGAAGACCATATGGTCAGCTGGTGATAAGTTTTTCAGTGGATCATGCCCATGCTGATGCAGTTTTAGTGTGCTGTATATTGTCGCTGTGTGAATGTAATACAGCCTGGAGGATGGCATGTTATCTTACTGCAAATGCCAGGTGGAGTCTGATGTATAATTTCTTCCTGGTCATGGTTGTATGGAAGGATTGTGTGGCCAATGTCCATGCAGGGAATTTGACCCAATATATGGCACATTGACTGATGTTTGACAAGTCCCAAGGTGGACGTTTGTCTAAAGCATGCATTTTTCAAACTGCTGTGTCCATCTGTGAGCAAATCTTAGGTTGATTGTGTGAAATATCCTGCCTTGAGTGTTTGTGTTCAGCAAGTGACTCATCTGAGTGATACCATGGGGTGTGATGTGCACTCAATACCATATAATCAGACCATGGTGTAGTGCCTGCTGCACAGAGTGTACAGGCAAAGTGTGTGTCTTGGCATGTGTCCTGTCGTTCTGCTGTGAGACCAGGGATGTGGTGTCTCTTATGTCAGTGACAGATCTTTTCTGCACTGAAGATGAGTGTAATGTGTCCTTAACATGTGAATTGTGGACCAGTAACTTATGTACCTCTTTGGTTAAGACTAGTGCATTCTATATTCAGGCAAAAGTGAACATTTATGTGTACCAATTTTGGGGGTTTGCTGCTGAGCCACTGTCTAAAATACAAAGCAGCTTTCATCAGCTGTGGGGAGATCAGATGCATATCAGTGCTACACTGCATACCTGTTATCTCAGTGAAGATGTCTGCAGGTGTTGAGCTAAAGAGCTGATAAGAAAGCAAAAACTGATACTGTTCAGTAAAACTGAAAGCTGTTCTTCCTATCCCTCCATTTCTTTTAACAGAAAAGAGTATACAGATGTTTATAATTGTGCAGAATTTGGGATTTCAGCTTGCATATCTTCTTGCTATTGATTTATCAAATGCTTAATAATATTTTACTGTTTTATGAATTCTCCTCAGCCACAAATCATTTCAGTAATTGATTTATGGCAGCATTTGGAACTTTACCCATAAATTGGGCTGTGAAGGGAACATGAATCGTGACTGATGACTAATGAAGGACCATACCTTTCTCTATCCTTGAGAAATCAATGAATTGCAATAGAGTTACGTATTTACAAACTCAGGAGAACAATACAGAATAGCTAGAATATTTAGAAAAATATTCCCAAAGGTATGTCGCATAAAAATACAATTAAAAAGTATGTATATTTTTCTCTAGGCACAAGACAGAGTTTCTGTTTTGTCTACAGAAGGTGGGAAGTGGAGTTTTCAAAATAGAGTAAGAAAATATGGTATTTACAGACATTCTATACTGAAAGAGGCTTTATGTGTTTGATGTTGGAAGTTAGGTTCCTATGGGCTCAGAAATGAGTATAATAAAAATTTTCATTTTCTGTGCAAATCAGATACTACCAGAATGTTATCAGAGCCCAGAGGGAGTAATATATTTTATATTTTTTCTTGATACAAATTGTTTGTGTAATGGTATACATGATTTAGTATAATATACAGTCACTGACAGTTTTCTAAACAAATCCTGTCTTCCTGATTATTACAGATTGAGGCTACTGATTCAGAGAATAACGTGTTGGTGTTCTTTAAGCTGAGACCTGATGTAATTACAGAAGATAATATTCATAGTAATATTCTTGTGTCATCTATGCTAAATTCACCAATTAACACCCTTTATCAAGCTGTACGTCAAGTTTTGCACAGTGTTTACTGAAGGTGAGCAATATACTAATTAAATGTTCTGTGGATTATACTGAGACATTGAAATTCCATAGGATATTAATTAACTTTGAACTAAATGTTTTATATTTTAAAACCAAAATATTTTAAGAGATTAAACAAGGATGATTGTTATTTCTAAGTTAATAGAAAGTACTTCACCTCCTATCAATAAGGAGGAGAGGAGGATTCTGGTCATACATATGCCTGACTGGAAGCATGGAATACATTGTGCAGGGGTGGTTAATGAAGAAAATAGCTCTTTACCTCCTTTCCAACAGTAATGCCAGCCGTGTGTCCTTTTCTTGTTTTAGATACTCTTGGAGTTTGTATGAAATGCATAGGTCGGTGTCATGCATACTGTGATTCTTAATAAGTGGCAGATAGGTACACTAGACTCTAGGTTAATTTTTACACCTGCATTTTTCATAGTTTTTGCTTTTTTTTAAATTTTCGGTGGCTTTTTCTTCTGTTCTATTGAAGAATATTGTGTGGAAAAACCATGGCCACTATATTTCATAAGCCGAACAAGTGGAGTTTCAGCACTTAAATATTTTTAATTTAATGTGAGAATGTTAGCAAAATAATATTAGAAAAACACAACAACTTTTCATATTTAATTCTAGCAATTTCCAGATTATGCTATAGTAGTCCAAAATTTATTTAAGACAATTAACTGACAAATGATTTTGAACACATTTTCAGAGTGCCTTATAAAGCCAACAACTGACTTGATTTTGTTGATAAAAATTTTTTTTTTGCAGTATTATTCTGAATTGTTAAATGAAGAGAATGAGGTCCTTTTCCTTTGACTTTAAGAAAAAAAATATTACATTGTCCCACCATGTGGTTGGTTACTTAATCTGATTTTTTTTCTTTTAAGATTAATGGAGGAAAGTAGTAATTACTCTATCATGTGAGTCACAATTCTTGAAATTTTCATTACAGGATGAGAGATGGAGTAAAACATTGATCCCAAACTCCAGAACTTTTAAGTGAACTTGAAGCTGGCTTGAGTACTGCTCTCAGAAGATCAGATCCTAATTACACAGGAACAAAATTCTGGTGAAGATGATGTGCGAGGTTTGTTTTGCAGTTATATCTTTTTATAATTAATTTTAATTTAGGAGTAACAATTTATTTACAAGTTGAATTTCTAGACTTCCCAGTGACTGTATAGTGTGAAGTATAGCAGGCTGTGGTTAGTAGATGGAATTAGTGATGGTTTATACCAAGAGACCAGAGTTGACCTTTACACTGTATCTAGTCAGAATCAGAAGTTGAAAGATATTTACATAACTACATAGTAAAAGAATTGCTTTATAAAGTATGTTCTGACTGAAAATATTTTATAACAATCAATTTTTTTCATATATAAATATTTTCTGTTGTTATTTGCAGCTATACTTACACCAACAGATGAATTTCAGTTCTGGATAGAATGTGCTCGTCATGGAAGTAAATGGTGTAGTAAAGAGAGAGCTTCATATTTTAAAGACCTATTTGAAGACATTGCAAAAGTATGTTTTGTTTTGTGCAATTAGTGATATATTTCTAGATTTAGTAAAAAATATTCTTCCCCTGAAATTTATGTTAGTATATGTCCATTCTTTTCAAATACATGAGTATATAACTATTAACTATTTAGTTATTTTTTCTTAGGCAAATTTACTTTAAATGACATTCATGTAGTTGTAGTGACAGTGGTGCGTGGGAATGCCAACATGTAATTGGGACAGATTTGACCGCTGAATACTAAAGCTGCTGTAGAAATACAACACATTCTACAGTTTTTGACTAGAGATCGACTCATAAAGTTATAAAAGGACAGTAATAGTTTTAGCACCCATAAAGTGCTTTCTTGAGCAATGCTTCAGATATCAATGAATTCTTCACATGAATAAACTTACACAAATGCTTGTTTTTTAAGAGGATTATGACATTATTTTGTGCAATAAACCCTAGGAAACTATACCGCTTGCCAGCTTCAGAAACTTATAAATGTTTCTACAATACTACTTGCAAAGTAAACATATTGAGGGGCATTTTTTTTTCTAGGATTATTACAACTTGGATACTCTATCATTATTTGAAGCTGTGGATTTGGTGGAGAGTACCAAGGATACTGTTGATGTGTGTGGAGACAAACAGAGCATGATCCTTATCCACAGTCACGCATGCATAATCTCTGGATGTAATAGGTAAACCTTTATGCAGTCTTTATTGAATGAACAGTTGAGAAAAATAGAATGATTCCTTGAAGCGAAAGCCTTCTTCCTTGTAAAGGAACCAGTAATAGCCCACAGCATTAAGGTGCTTACTTCTTATAATTATGATCCATGAATATTATTTGCCTTCTAGTATGCAGTAATTCAACCAGTTCTGGTAGATGCCTTCATACATGCTTGGGAAGATGATAGATAGTAAGAAGATGGAGGTGGATCCATTCCTGCTGGCGAAGTAGATTTGTCATACTTCTGTTGCACTCCCTGTCTTTCTCTCAGAGGAGAAAATTTGTTTACATAACCCCCATTTAAAGGTTGATTGGTCTATGTGAAGGTGAGAGCAGGATGTGCAGAGAAGTTGCTGCTTCTCATTCCCTCAACAGCAGCCCCACGTTGGGGACAGGCAATAGGCAGTGAGTTTGTCTGCTGCTGCCAAGTATGTGTGTGCATGAGGGCAAGGATTGCAGGGGGAAGTCAGGTACTACCATTACTGCTGATAAGGACAGGTGCTTGTGTGTGGAATTCAAAATCCAAATCCATCAGCTTCTGATATTGGAGTAACCTCTGTTTAACTCAGAGATATTCAAGAGATCTGTTGAATCTAAACAATCGGTTATTGGTACATTTGTGTGGTTTGAAATCAAGACATTACACTACTTTTTAAAAATGTAATTGGAATGTGGCATAGGAATTATTTTAAGCAACATAACATCTTGCTTTTCTATACGTTTTTGTCTTCTAGGTGGCTCACTAGGTAGATATGTTCAGAGAAAATTAGCAGCTTGAATTTGTGGGAGGATGCTTTTCACAGTGTTAAAGAAAATATAAAGGCTGGCATCTTGATTTGTGAGCAGTGGGTATCAGCTTGTGAATACTTAACTGGACAGCTGTGGCAACGTTACACTCTACATCCATGGAAAAATGAGAAATATTCCCCTGAATTGCTAGCCAAACTGGCAAACGTCTTGATGAGGTAGAGATTTCAATTATAGAGATCAGTTTCATTAGACACAGAATTAAACAATATTGTTTCAAGTTAAAAAAGAGAGTTAAACACTTTTATAATCTTTACAGAGTCACATAGCATTCCATAATCTATGTTTGCCTGAGCCTTTCAAAAGTTTCTTGTAAAAAGGAGAGAGACTGGTACTTCTAAATGTAAGTTTTATGTAGAACTACTTTTGGATATATCAAATACTTTTTTCCCCATAGGTGCTACTGTTAGAACACTGCATGAAAAACTTACATTCTTTTTTGCCAGCTGGGAGAACAAAATTCTTTACATCTGCTCAAGTGTTTGAACCCTTTACTGGCCTAATCCTGTACACTACAATCCTTACACAGAGGTATAATGCTTAATTTTTAATTTTTAATTTATTCTCATTCTTTCTGTGATGTATATGGATAGTCCCTAAACTAATGTGAACTCATTATCTCTAGCCATTATGGAAAGCAAGCCATCGTTCAGTATGAAAGAATTATTGCAACCAGCAGAACAGAAATAGCAAGCAAATTGAAGAAATTTATTCAGAAATTCAGGACAGTCCTCAACAGGGTATGGTATTTTTGTAGTCTGAAAATTTTCCTGAAGATCAAGTTATTGAATTCTTAAGTAGTGAGTTTAGAACACAGGAATAAAAGCTTAGAACCAGAGACAGCACTACTTATAAACAGCAGTAATCAGTAGTGTCAGAACATGTTCATAACTTCTTTAAAATTTCATATTCCAGCTTCTTCAAATATTTCAGAAACATAAGGAACTGATAAAGCATCCAAATATAAGCAAAGAATTGCTTTTTGAAAGGGAAACATTGCTGGCAGGACTTCAAGATTATGTCAAAGGTATTTAATTGCTTTTTTTTTTTTTTCCAAATACTACGATCCTTTATTCTTGAATTATGTCAGTATAACTATTATATTTTTATAATTGCAACTAAGGTTGTTCTGTTAGGTTTCTGGACTAATGAATCTTTTGCTTGTATAGACTATCAGACAGACTTTGAAACTCGATGCCATGGTGTTCCTGGTGATGTTTCTGGACCACTGTCAGGCAAGAACCTTTCTGAAGTTGTCAATAATATTGTATGGGTACGGCAGCTGGAACTGAAAGGTAACAGATTCCTCTACTGTTTAGAGACGGTATTATCACAGAATGTAGGACAACGGTATTGACATTTTTATGAGGAAATTCCACACAGAAAAACTGTGGGCTTCCCAAGAGTGCATAATCAAGATCCTTTCTCCATGGTACTGCTTGCTAAGTTGAATTTTATTAATAGACCCAGAAGACAGTCTTTTTATAAAAAACTGAGCTGCCTGCTTTTATGACTTAATTTTTTTTGGAAAAAAACCCCCAACAACAAAACCCAACAACAAAAAACCCCACAACCAACCAACCAACCAAAAAAACCCCAAAAAAAACCCAAAAAACCCAAAACCAACCAAACATAAAAACCTCAGAGAGGAGGAATTTTTGTTAAATTTTACCCTCCTGTTTGCATTTTTAAATTGTATTTAGGATTCATAGATAGCCAGATTCTGACATCGTAATTCTCACTTGTTATTACCAACCTGTGTAGTGTCCTCTTGAAATTGAAGGGATTTCTTAGTAGTGCATTTTCAGTTTGTACCTACCGGGGAATTTACTACATGAACAGTAAAACTTTTACTTTACAGTAAAAGTAAATGTAAAATTCAGTGTTCTTTTACAACAGATTGTGTTTAAAACATATTTGACCGACTTACGTTGGTTTTGTTAGTTTGTATTTACACTTTAGTTGGAAACTTTGAATATTTTTTGGAAAGCATTGACCCATGAAAAACAAAATGCTTTTTGTGAACAGAAGTGCCATCTACAATAACTATAGATTTTAATGAGAACAGAAGTTACTTATCCCAGAATAACTATTAACCCAGTACTATTAGCCCATTTTTTTGTCATTTACCTGTGATTTGCAGAAATCTTCAGGGCCCATTTCAGCTGAACATGACAAGGGATGGGGGTATTAAAGGTGTTACTTTGTTATGTCCCTTGTAGAGAGAATATCAGCAGCTCAAGTTATTTCTTCTGCTTGGTCTACCAAAGACTTAGCTCAGCTTATGTGTATCACTTTTATGTCTGATGTAGGTTGTGCTACATTTTTAAGTTGCTCTCAAATCTCCACTGATTGTATTGACTGGGGTTTTGATTAATTTGTTCACACATAGGTGTGAAACTCTGTTTCAAATACCTTTGAGTACTGTCATGGACCTTATAGATACAATGGACTCATGGGAGATCTGTACCTTTATGGAGTATTAACTGAAGACCAGGTGGGATACTCTGAGGTATCTTAATAGTGGTGGACACCTGCGGTGAACAAGTTATTCAGACCCAATTTACTGTAATGAGAATTCGAACATCTGAGACACAAGTCAGGATTCACTTCTTTTTTTCAATTTTAATCAATTTTTTAATCCCATTTGGATGTTTTGTAATAGTGATTTTTATTGTGGTGATTTTTCTTTTCTGATCAAATACTGGGAAGTTAAGCTTCTTTTCTTTGCGGTTGTGTTTAAGGTGGATGATGCTATCAAGCTGGCAGAGGCACTTCTGTCTGACTTATCTGGATTTCAAAGTTTTCATCGAAGTGCAGATCTTTCTGGAACAGTTAAAGTGTATGAACAAGAACAATTTGATGACTGGTCTAGGACTATCCAGTCAGAATTATCAAATTCCAAGTCAGGACTTTGGTAAATACATTCTTGTTTAAATAATGTTTATTAAATAAATTATGTTTATTAAATATGAAATCTGTAGTGTGGTGTAATTCATTAGAACTCAACAAAGGAGATTAAAAAAAAAAAACCCAGAGTTGAGAATGAATGGAGAAACAAAATAGAAGAATTTATGACAATTTCATCATCCTGCCAGTCTTGGTTGGTAAGGTGAAGTATAAAGGACAGTGTTAATCACAAATCCTATGTTTTCTGTTAGCATCTGGAATGAAAGACATGTTTGGTTTGCTTGCTGTTATTACTTGTTATCCACTGTAATCCTACATAGTGATTATGTATAGAAACCAGATGAGATTAGAGAATAGCTGTGATATACAGATGACACATGTAGAGTAACAACTTAATTGTTATTCACAAGAAATTCTGCAGTCTAAGTAGGACAGATTAAAGAAAGCTAAGCAAATCTGTTTAAACTTCATGAATTATGTTCCCCAAAATAATGACATTTCTTTATGGGATATTAAAATATATTTTAACAATTTTTGTTTTAGTTCATTGGCCACACGCTTCTGTGGGAATCTCTTGTGTTGCAAACTTCATTTGGAAAGAGTTGTCTACAGTTTAAGAGGATAAGGAGTTGATACTTATGTGAAAACTTTTATTTTACGAAAAATGCTCAAATATGGCAAATAACCAGATTTAACACTCTAATATAATTATATATAACTCCAATATAATGGAATCATCTAAGTTTGTTAGTACCATAAAATTTTGTTACTGTAAGATTTTAAAAGATGTCATGTGATTAAAAGGACAAGAAAAGAGGTAGCTCACTAAAAAAGGGGAATACAATGGATATGGAAACTAGAGAAAAGATGAGGAAAAAAAAGAAAAAATGAGTAAAGCTGAAGTTTTTATGAAAGAAGCCTTGAAGGATGGTAGTAGAAGCATTACTAAAGTAGAAAAAAAATGAAGTAAAATCTGAAGACAGGCTGATGTTCTTATTAGTATTTGGTTGCATATATCAAAGTGCTTTACTGATCCAAGTCCTGGTTCTTGGACTGATTCCCTCAGATTATTTTTCTCCCTTTGCAATGCTGAAGACTGGGGCCTGTAAAGTGCCTGCTTGAGAGATTATGTTGGATACGGTGTATTTGAGAAATACTGTCTACCTGTGAGTAAGCACTTTGTAAGCAAAACCAATAGGCATTATTAATTTCTTATTGTCTTCATTGGCTTTGAATTAAAAGAAAGGTTACTGGAAAAAATTTGGAGTAAATGAAAATGTTAATAAGTGTAGAAAAACATAATAGAGTGACATCAAGCTTTTTAGAATAGTTTATTATGATAAAATGCATCTAAGAATGGATACATATCACATTACATTCAGTAATCTGCTTTATTTTGGTTCAGTATCCAAGCTAATAGCCCTGTGATGGAGTTGGATCACATTTCTGGAACACTGAATATACTTTATTCTGATCGTTTGGTGACTCTCTTAAGAGAAGTACGTCAGCTATCAGCACTTGGATTTGCTATACCAACTAAAATACAGCATGTTGCAAACACTGCACAAAAGTTCTGCAAGCAGGCAGTCATCCTTAAACAGGTATAAGATTAAATTAATAACTTTGTGTTCTGACTTCCCAGCTTTAGTTCGTGGAACTTTTCTAGACTGCTGTCTTTTCTGTCTTTGTGGTTTCTTGAACAAATTAGCTAAGTCCATAAAAGAAAACAAAAATAAAGAAATGCTTTACTATTTCAGAATGTATCTTCTTTTGAAATATAGTGTTAAAGCTGTGTGAAGTTACTGCATGAATATACAAAGATAAGACAAGTAATTAATTGATCACCTGATTTTAGTCTCAGTTTTTGATATTGTGGCTGAAGGAAAATGTCATAAAATGAAGCGACTTGTCCTCACCATTGCTAGTTTTCAACTGAAAATGTGTTAATAAGTATTTTAATGGGAGTATGTGTAGGTTTTTTGGGGGGAGTGGGTGGTGTATTTTTTTGATTGCATTCAATGCTATGAAAGTTTTTATTCACATGAGGTGTCATTGATAGCTGAGATACCCGTACAGCTAAGGCAGAGATGACGTAAGACCTGCAAGATACCCACACATCTGGATCACTGGCAGATGCCCAAGTAGAAACCTTGCTTATGTCAAAGGCACTAAATGGTCTGTGTGTGGACAACTAAAGCAAATTGTAGGGTATGCCTCTTACTCCAGCTGTCCATCTGGAAGTAAACAGATATTTTTAGCTCGTGTCATATTCTAGTGGATGTCATTGATATGTGAAGGTCTCTGAAATGGCACTAGATGCCAACATTTGCATAAAATAACAAATCAGAGACTGAACCTATTTCACTTAGGGTGAAGCATAATCACCTCAGATGTGTAAGAAGCGGCCTTTTTTCTATTAGAATTCATTACTAGAAGAAGATAGAACCACATTAGCATTATATGTATATATTTCTAAATATTTTACTTGTGTAGTTAGTTCTCATTTCTTAATGAGATTGATTGGGCAATATTTTCAGGAATGTTCTGGGTTACAATTATTTGCATATAAATATTTTTATCTGTTCTTGTACATTTAATCTCTGTTTTTACAGGTGGCACATTTTTATAATTCTATTGATCAACAAATGATTAAGAGTCAGAAGCCAATGATGTTACAGTCTGCTCTAGCATTTGAACAGATAATTAAGGTGAAAGAATTATCCTCTTTTGTATTTTTAATTTCAATGGTATCTGTTCTTATTATGTGCTGGTTTTTTCTGCGTTTATTGCTGGACTTTTTAACTGTAGCCTTCCCATCCAAGCAATGGCACCTGTTTAATCAACGTTTATTGAAATCATTTGGCCTTTTCTAATATATATATATTGTCATTTAAACAACTGCTCACTCCTTTTTAACTTGGATACTAGCATAATATACTCTCTCAGGAATTATTTTTAGTGTTTGAATTGGACCTGAACTATGATATGGTCAATTCCTTAATAATTGGTAACATAACTCCTGTGTTAGCTGTTCTAAATAATATTATTTTGGCCTGTTAATAAGATTGGCTATGCTTTATTCTGGAGATAAATTAGTATTAAGGAATGGTTTCACTGTTTTGTCTATTATTAAACCTCTCTGGATTTTGTAATTCTCTTGAATATCTCTAATTTGTGTTTTGAGCAGGTTAGAAGTAGCCAGCTAGTTTCTATTTTAGGCTAAGAACAAAGAATCTGTGCATCTATCTGATTATTGACTTATACATGCAGTTTGTTACAGTGGGTTGGTATTCAGAAATAATATAGTTACTCTGAGAATAATGTTTCTTTTCTTTTCTTCTTTGCTAGGAAGTTCACTATCCTTAGGTTCTTTTAAGGAATTTGGGTCAATTTGGAGGACTTTATTTATTTTAATTTTTCTGCTTTGAAGGCACAATATGAACACTACTAAAATCCACATTTTTTTAACAACATATCTCTATTTTATGTCGGAGAAGCACGTCTATAATGAATTTTAGTTTACTGGTTTTGATCAGTTGCAAGCACTCCAGCCTGTTCTAATGCTCTTACAATGTGAGAATGACTCATGAATTATAACATGCCCATAAACTCTGTACTGGAGAGTGGTGCCGCCGGAGCAAGTATTACAGGAACAGTTGGAAACTCACTCCTGAGAAATGTTTTGCAAGACAGATTATACGACTGGGGCTGGGAGTAGAAGGGATGCTTGCGTTGGGATTGTTCATAAAAAATGGTGAAGACTGCAAACCAAACTGTAGATTCAAAAGTGTCCTGGAAAAAGTTCCCCAAACTGTCTCTTAAGTTTTGCTTTAGCTTATTATAGATTATGCTACAGATTCTTTTAGTGTGCAACCCCTGAGATAGTGATGGTGCACAGGTGTTCAAAACCACAACATACTCTCCTATTTAATGTGATTTCTGTCCTGCATCTTTTAAGAATAGATCTAGCTCTGGAACTTCAGATGCTTTTGTCTTCTGATTTTCTACTGTATAAATCACCAGAACCTTGATAAAAAGCCCAGAGAAATGAAACTCCCCAAATCTGCTTATGTGAGTCAGTGAAGTTTACAATGTAATTTAAAAAAACTATTTAATGATAAACAGGTGAAGTTGATTAGCAATTATTAGTGTCACATTTTTGGGTTTGGTCTGTGCAGAACAAAGAGAAAGAGAAATTTAAGATTTCCTCTCATCTTGAGCTGTCTACTTACGTTTGTGAGGCAGAAGTCTCAACATAAGTAAATTTATTTCAAACTCTGTTAAGAGTCTGTTATTAATCCTTCCCTAGTGCATTGATGTAGCTATAATGCTATGCCTACATGTCTGTGATTTTTCAGATTATTTTGTCTCTAATGGAGTTAGGGAAAGGAAGGTTCTCCATTTTTTACTTTTTCATATTATTACTTCCTGTATGCTAGCTGGTAGACTGTATTTGTCAATAAATCTGATGAAGTTTGTATGTTTTTAAAGCATTCAAAATCTGGTCCTGGAGGAAAAGCTCAAATAACATGGGATAATCCCAGAGAACTGGAAGCTTATATCCAAAAACTTCAAGCTGCTGCTGAACGGCTTTCCACTGAAAATAGAAAACTAAGGAAGTGGCACACAAACTTCATTGAAAAGGTATATTTTCCATATGAAATTGAAATTGTGTCTCTTATAGCTTACCTTACCCTTTCTTTCATTTACATGGTGATGAGTACGTTTATTATTCTTTAAAATTCTTTTAACAGGTTATATCGCTTATGAATATTGATCTACTTCGGCAGCAGCAGCGTTGGAAAGATGGACTCCAGGAGCTCAGAACTGGTTTTGCCAGCCTCGAGTCACAGGCAGGGTTTCATTACCATACTGCAAACTGTGAACATTTGACTTTTCAACAGTAATCAAAATTAAAGACTCAACATGGCATGATTGAATTAATTTGATTAAGGAGTTACTAGCTGGGTCAGGAAAACCAAGTGTGTACTAGTTAATGTCAGGTGTGAGGTAAAATCTCAGATGAGGAGGAGGAAGGCAATCTTTTTGATCTCACACTAGTCATGGGAGAACTTTTGGTCAATGGCACATGTTACATGAAGAAATGGGAAAACCTTAGATAATGTAGATCAGTTATGTCTGAGCCATTAATGCAAGGTAAAACAGAAATTGGTACAGATATGAGTGATCCCTGGATAGAATAGAACAAATGTATAAAGTTTAGAATTAAAATGCATTTCTGCCTGAAATAATGAAAAAGATTAGTTTTTGTTTGTTCACTTATCAACTGTCAACTTTTAGAGTAGAATCACAGAATCATTTGAGTAGCAAAAGACCTTTAAGATCATTAAGATGATAAAGATTTTGTTTAAGAATGTCATATTATTAAAGTAAGTAGGTAATATTACATCACCTAATCTATTTTGAGGTGTTATTCCAGTCAGTTTAATTTTTCCTATAGCCTTCAGCAATCAAAGAACTATATTCTTAGATGGATATGTTGTTCTTAACCTTTCTAATGCAAACCCAGTTGGTATTTGCCAGTCAAATAAATGCAGTATCTCTACAGTATGTTACTTATAATTTTGTTTTCATTTTCTAAGGGTAATAAGAAAAATTAATAAGTCTATTGATTCCACTTTTAGTTTGTAATTTCTTTTGAAGTTTAGTTTGCAGATTTTTATTTTACTAAAATAACCTATATTTACCTCAGGATCTGTTTGAAAATTGTTTTGGTATTACAGAATATTTTTAGATGGAAAATTAACAAAACTATATTAGTCACTTTGTAAATATCTTTGACTAGAAGTTATAAAACTTAACCAAATGTATCTTTTTCACCATCCAAAAATTACAAAACGGTATAGTCTTACTCCTGTTGTCATCAAGATTTTACATATTTCTTGAACCGTATTTATGATTGTCCGAAGGCTTAATTGAGACAATTTCAGATTTTCTTAATCTCTAGAATCTTTCTGTTGGAAGAGTTCCTCTGGGCAGCCTTGAATTGTAGGGCAGCCCTTAACTGTGTAGCTTTCTGCAGCAGCCCTTGACTGCCTCGAAAGCCCTATCTAAATCACTATTCAATTAAACAAGAGAACCTGTTAAGCTGGAAGAAGCTTCTAATTTCTTCTCTAACTTGTGTTATCCTTTTAAAAATCCCTGGATGACTTGTAAGAGACCATTTACAGGCTTGTTAGATAGGGATTTACACTTTCTTATAGTGCAGTGTAGCAGATTCTAATGAAAGTCTGAATTCTTTGAGATAAAATCTTTGCTAACTTAGTAGTTAACATCGGTCTGTGTAAACACTCAAGAATTTTTTTAAATATTGTTTAAAAGGTAGCATACGTTGTAATATAGGTTTAAATCTCTCATTCAGCCAGCTCTTTATCTTATTTCTAGCTGAGTCCTGTGCATTTTAGAGTAACCTTGAAGAATCTTATAGTAAACCTCAGTGAAGTTCTTATGCTGAACTACCATAGAGACTCTTTGATTTGTGTTTTTTTTTTTTGTTATTCCTATATTAATTTGAAATAAATGCAATAACTCTAGATCTTCCTAATGTTCAAACTGGTCACATTACCAAAGAATATCTTGAGTTAGAAAGGTCCCACAAGGACCATTGAGTCCAACCCTCTGCTCTTCACAGGGCTACCTAAAACTAAACCATATGACTTAAGTATGTTGTCCAGATGATCCTTAAACTCTGACAGGCTTGGTGCCATGACCACTTCCCTGGGAAGTCTGTTCCAGTGGTGTGATACTTCAGTGAACTTTACTGAGGTCCTAGTCTTCAGATATTGTACTGTGTGCAGTTTCAGCGTATAATTATGGTTTGAGAAATAAAATACAATAAAAAATAAACATTGTTAAATTTTAGGGTTTCAAATCGAATGATATGAAAGCTTGGAGACAACACTGGAATCATCAACTTTACAAAGCTCTGGAGCATCAGTATCAAATGGGCTTAGAAGCACTCAATGAGAATTTACCAGAGATAAATATTGATCTAACATTCAAGTAAGATTTTTTTTTTTTTCCTTATAAGAAAGTATTTAGGCTCAGGTTACGTTAAAATATTAATTTTTCATGATCTGTTTCACTTCTTAGACAAGGCCGGTTGCAATTCAGACCTCCTTTCGAAGAAGTACGAGCTAGATATTATAGAGAAATGAAGAGATTCATCTCTATTCCAAATCAGTTTAGGGGAGTAAGTGAAGCAGATGATGAATCTATATTCACTGTTATGACTGAAAGAAATGCAAGTGGATTTCTGACTGCTTTCAGTAAAGCAGAGGATTTGTTCAGAAGGCTGACAGATGTTTCTAATCAATTCAAGGTATTTTCAGTATTGGGCTGACTGATACTTTTTTAATCTTAGATTTGTACTTGTGTATGCTTCGGACACCCTAGAAATAATTGAGCATTGATGTGTGCATTATTGTCCTTTTCTGCAAGACATATAAGCAAAACCTTTGTAAGTCGACCCGTGTTAGTCAACCACTTAAGCATATGCCTAACTTGAAATATATGTACAGTTCCCATCGAAACCTGTGTATTATAGCTGTCTTTTCAGTCCTGCTATCCTAATCCTTTTGATTATCCTTAAATGTGTGAATATGTAAAATCATTTTGTATTTCCTGATTTTTGCATGAAGAGAATCTCTAGGTATATGAAGGGGCACAAAGGTTAAAGAGAATGTTGCTTGAAAACATTATTATTTTAATATTATCGAGAAACATTTTTTTTAATCTGGAAAATATTTCTTTTCCATGAAATGAAAAATGATGTTGGGAAGGAATGGATCGTAATTGGCCAAGTAGATATGGAATCTTTGGTGAAGACACATCTTTCTAGCAAGCAGGACTGGGAAAAAAACTTTAAGGCATTAAAAGTGAGAGGGAAAGAAGCAGAAC
The DNA here is from genome assembly GCF_009829145.1 of Chiroxiphia lanceolata. Lineage (NCBI taxonomy): Eukaryota > Metazoa > Chordata > Aves > Passeriformes > Pipridae > Chiroxiphia > Chiroxiphia lanceolata. The sequence goes on along the minus strand of NC_045638.1, from coordinate 78,524,001 downwards.
GTCTTCCAAGGTATAGTGTAACTCTGTTCTTTTGTTTGAACACTGTATTCTATCAGATACTTTAAAGGTAATAGTAAAATAGAGATTTTCTCTTTACGTGAAGATATAGATAGAACTTCTAGAGTTTTTAAAATATTGATGTACTTTTTGAATGTTTAGGTTTTCATTTTTCCATGTTATTTTTTAGGCACTTACTGTCTTTTATCTGTTCAGTCTTCTCTGAAAACTTTTAATTACTTTTTCTGATATGATGGTAAACTCCATCAAAATTCAGGGCTGATTCTTAAATATTACAAAGCGTGATATATTTAAAAATCTTTTAGCTAAATCCCGTACATGAGAAATATATATGGCAGTTAGCAAAAGACACATTGAATGTTTATACATGAGATAATTCCTGTATTGAAACATTTGATTACCTCTTATAACTTACAATTTGAAACATGCTAGTGTAGGCTTTTATTCTTACATATATTCCCATTGAACTTACTGTGCTGTATGGTTAGAGTTCTTAAGTGAAACTGGAAGGAGTTGTTTTCAGAACAAGGGAAAAGAGGTGACATTTCATTCTGGAGAATGGACTAGTAGAACTTGTTGGCTAAAGTAGTAGTATCTGAGTAGTAAAGATCTCGTCAGTCTGGACAGGCTGAGATGAATAGAAGAGAAACTAACTTGCTGATATGTCTTATAGCCAGAAGCAACATGTTGCTAAGAAGTGCTATGAGTTGAAAATATTGGTGTGAGGGAGGATACTCTGTAAAGTATCAAATAAGGTAGACTTTTTCTTAGTGTTCTTTAGGCATCTACTTGTGGTCACTGGGAGCTATTAGATATGAGGCCTTGAAATGACTCACTATGGCTTTTCTTCTGTTCTTAGGATTATTGAAGGCAGGGTTAGTAAACTAATGGAAATTTGAGATTTAAAGACATAAAAGTACAAATAGTGAAAGTATTTTTCTTTTGATTATGGTAATAGCCTTTTTGAATTTTATGGCACTGGTTATATAAAATCAAGTAATTTCTAACTATTTAGAGAAGCAGAGCATTGGACCTCAGTCCCCATAAAACTGCATATATGTGCATAATTGGTGTAAATATTTCAACAGTATGAGTAATCTTCCCAATAAGCTATGACTTTTAGTTGTAGAATTATGAGGCAAATTTTTTATTGGGCAAAAAAATGAGGGTAAACTGTAGATGCGCATAGGTCTTAGACAGACTGACATTTAGGTATGCTACTGAATATTTGCTGTCTTTTTTTTCTTGAAGCACCGTCAGGATAGATTGTTTAACTGTCAATTGCAACCCTGTGAAAACTGTAATTGATGATTTCATCCAGAAGTTGTATGATGTTCTTGTCGTTTCTTTGAGGAAATCTATTCAAGGTAAATAACTTCAATGATAGTATTTTTGGTTTTGTTTCTATTGTACTTGGGGACATTTGTGTTAATGTAAATACTCTTTTAAAGAAATGTTTTGCTCTCAGACACAGTGAGCTGCAGAAATCACAGTGCAGAGAAAGTAATCTGTTACTACTGTGTGCTCCTCAACATTACTTTTTCACTACAAACCTAACCTAAGACCCTTTGTCCATATGTGTCTTTCCTGCTCACTTGATTAGGCCACATCTCTTCGAGATGTAAAAGGATACAAATGAACGTTATTTTGTGTGTTTATTTTATCTGAAGGAATATTTCTTTGTTGTTTCAGAGAGGAAAATTTATTTGATGTTTGAGAGAGGAAAGTTACTTAGGTGTTTGAGGAGACATCATAAAATGTTGTAATTAAAAATCCTAGATTTTTCTTTTACAAACTGAAATGCTTCATGAAGAGTCTTGAATAATGTAGACTTATTTCATAGAGTTACTTGTCACTTAGACTGTCAAAACACAGAGTGTTAAAGAATGTAAAACACTTCCCTAATTTCGGGTGGTCTGTCTATATCTTGAAGAGTAGGACAAAATGGAATAATGTGTAGATGATGAGAAATAACCATCCTCTGTGCTTTAAAGCTAACAGTCATCACAGGAAATACAGAACAGGGGTTATGCAGAAAGTGAATGACTTCTATAGCCTGAAAGGTGAATCTTTCCCAGAAGATTCCCTGGAAATGTACAGCTTCATTCTCAGTATCAAAAAAGATCTACCTTGGTAGGAAAACAGAACATTATAGCTTCATCAAGCGTTTGTTTTTGAGTCTTTTCAATATGTAAAGCAAGGTGGCTTTAGTTATTTACCTTCTTTAAAAGAACCTAACCAAAACCAAAAAAAAAAAACCCCAGTAAACCCCCGAAGAACCCAAAGGCAATTTTAACATCTGTTTCTCTCTGTATACCCAAAAAAAGACCTATACAGCTTTTGAAAGTATATAAACAAATGCCTTATGTATTTATGTTTAATGTTCAGAAGGGACTCTGATACTTATGGCCTAAATCATACATTGAGTGCAGTGGTTTACATTTAAAAAGCTATGTGTAAACACAAATGTGCAATTTTTGTTGAGGTAGTATGTAAGATTGGAGTCTGCAATTTTTTAAGCAAATACTTTGCATACTTATGACAATGTTATATCATTGTGCATTTGTCTGACATGGATATTTAAAACTACCAATATTTTCTCCATGATAACTTTGTTTTCCATCATTATGTAGCTCACCTTTGTGATGTTTCTTCATTTCTCACCGATGCCATGGAAACATTAGTGATTAGACCCCAGACTGTAGAGGAAATAGCAGAAGACAATTTAAAATATTTAAACCTACATGAACGAAAAGAAGGGGTAAGATGCCATTTTATCATATCTAGAACAACAGCTATAAAAAATGCAATTACTTTCTAGTATGAAAGCTTACATTTAATAATAACTAGTATAGACCATGCAGTGGCCATGCCAGGGTCAAGGCAGTAGTCCATGTAGCACAGTAATTTGTGTCCAGCAGTAGAGTGGCTTACCTATGGGAAAATATAAAATCAGGACAGAGTATCTGATACTTGTCCTTACTTCTAACCTCCAACCAGAACCTTTTTGAATTTTATGTGGTTCCTAAACATATAGTAACACTCAATGATTTCTTTTTGACAGCCTTACCTCATCTTCTCTTGATTGCAAATACATGTTTGACATCAAAAATGTACTCTGGTAAAATGGAGGTCAATTACCCATTACATGAAGGACCCTTTCTTTTATATTTTTTTCACCTACCGTTTGCTAACTTCATATCATTTATGTCTTGTATTGGAGAGATATGGACCTTTTCATGACACACGACTGTATTCTTCTTTTTTGTGTCTGGTATCAGCCGTCTCTCTTCTAGATTGAAGAGTGTTAGTTTACCTAAGCTTTTCTTATGCATAAACCCACACATAACTTTGATCATCCTTGCTGCCTTTTGGTAAGTCCTTTCTTTCTGTTTCACTTTTCTGTGGGACCAACAGAATTTTTTCAATTTTTAAGATATGAATAAACCATGGATTTATATGATGAAATAGAAATATTACCTCTTTTATTTTTTTTTTTGACTCCTGTGACTCCTAACGTTTGATTTGCTTCCTACTGCTTAGATTAAGCTGGCATTTTTTTTAAATTAGTTGTCATAGCCCCAAGATATCAAACCTGAAGTTCAATTGTTGGCTTAGAACTCAACTTGTACATGTAAAATTTATTTTTTCATGTTTACATCACTTCATGGCTGTCTTCCTGAGTTTTTGTCACTGTTATCATCAGTCCCTATTTCTTTTAAGTTCATTCTGCAGTACTTCACAGGTGAAGTATTTTAATGCTTCGAGTGACATAATATCATCAGTAAACTTTATCATCTCACAGGCTGGTCTCCTTTTCCAACTCTTTTATAAAACACCTTGAGCAGTCCAGCACAGGTACCTACAGAATTCTGTGGGGTGACCTTTTCCCATTGCAGGAACTAGCTGTCTCCTCCTAACACTGTTCTCTGTCTTTTACCCTATTAATTATCTGTGCAAGGCCCTTTGTTCTTTTATCAAGGTTATCAGTTTTCCTTAAATGCCTTAGGTGAGGGTTTGTGTTAAAAGCTTTTCGGAAACTCAGTTAAAATATATGATTTCATTTTCCTTCATCCATACCCTTACTGATGTCCTTAAAGAGCTCTAGTTCTACAAAATTGTGGAATTCCGCAAAACCCATATTAACTCTTCCCAACCGGACAATATTTACACTTTGAAGGATTCAGTTCTAAATGAGTGCATTTGAGTTTAGGTCTGTACAGGTGTCTGCAGTGCGTGCGCTGTTAATATACTCAGCAGAAGTCTGGTCCAGTTGCCCAAAAGTACAGTTCTAGAGTTACTGAGATGCATTTCCAACATCCTCACAAGGCTGGCAGACATAACAGAGGAGTTCTGTGAGGCCTCTACCTTTCCATAGTTGCAACTGGAGGCCATGCAAGTGCCCTAGAACATCTCAGATGGCCCGAAACATGTATTTGTGAGGAACTGAATCAAGTCCCAGTGATGAGGTCAGCTGCTGGGTGTAATTATTTACATTTTGTAGGAACTCTGGGAGAGTTTTTGGATGTTGAAGAGAATTGCTTCTTAGCATTAGTGCCTCTTATCTCTTAATTTTTGAAGGAAAACATACATATCAGACATTTTGGTAAATTTGTAGAACTGTGTGTGTTTATCTCAGATGATTCTTCCGACTTACATAGTTTAAAAGGGTTCGTTTGGTTTCTCTTTCAAATTTTGTCGACTCTTAATATGTGGGAAAAAAAGATGAATTTTTTTTTTCTGCATTATCAGGTCACAAAAACCGGTGCTCTTTTATATGAGTATAAGAGAAAAAAAAGGAAGGAGAGAGAGAAGGAAGGAGGGAGGGAAGGAAGGAAGGAAGGAAGGAAAAGGGTAGTATTATATGGCATGGAATATCTCTGCCTGGCTGTATTTCTTGGATTGAGACAAAGACAGTTAAATCGGTAAAGCAAAAGCAGTGCAAAATCAAAGCAAAACAAGGAATTCACCACTTTCCCTGGGCAGGCATATGTTCAACCATCTCTAGAAAAGCAGGGCTCTGTCATGCGTTACAGCAACTTGGAAAAACAAATGCCATCACTCTGAATGCCCCCCCCCCATCCCCTTCCTTCTTTTTCCTCCAACTTTCTGTGTTGACCACGATGCCCTGTGGTCTTGAATATCCCTTGGGTCGGTTGGGCTCAGCTGTCCTGGCTGTGTCCCCTCCCAACTCCTTGTACACTCCCTGCCCATTCATTGGTAGATGGGGTGAGGAGCAGAAAAGACCTTGACTCTGTGCAAGCCCTACTCAACAGTTACTAAAACATCATTTTCAACAAAAGTCCAAAACACAGCCCCATAGCAACTACTATGAAAAAAATTAAGTCTGCCCCAGTCAGACCCAGCACACATATAAACATGTTTATAGAATTCTGTTGCTCTGCTGCTGTTCTCCAATTTGATTGAGTCATCTGTGCAATATATAAGGAAACTTATCTGTTTCATAGTTATCATTCACTTCTTTATATCTCATGGCAGGATCAAGATTTAGAATTTCTCTAAGTAAATCAGATACTACTCTTCCAATGTTTTAATGTTATTCTATAAGCAGTATTAAAAAAGCAGCTGTATATAATCTTATTATCTGTGCATACATGGTGATTCATATGTATTTGCTTATAGTTTAGATAAACAGGATTTGCTGAATTTTTGCATGCACATTTATTTTTAATCTTTCTGATTTTAGATTTTTCTCCTGTTTCAAGAGGCTGAAGATAAAAACAAACTTCTGCGAACTGTGGCTGGTGCAGGTTTGAACACTATCAGTAGCCTAAGAGCTACATGGGATAAATTTGAATTAATGATGGAAAGCCACCAGCTTATGATTGCAGAACAGGTAACAATGAAAGATTAACATTTTACCTGAAAACGTTGAAATTATTTTGAATAAGTCTGGAAAAATACTTTTTTTCTTAGGTTAAATCTGTAAATATTCTCAATTCAGTGTTAAAACCAGTATTACTGAGTTGAGGGAGAGCTTTCAAAGGAAGAATAATTAAACTCTTAAGCAGCAACTAGGTGAAACTTCTGTTGAATTGATGCTGAAATGAATGTTGCAATGCTGTACTTTTGTCTCAAAACAACTTTCTCGTAACAGAAATGACTTAATAAATGCAATGGTCAACTGAAGGCAACAGGATAACACTTAAAAGATAGCGTTTTCATTACTTTATCATGCTTTTAGTACTGAAGCTGGATTTTCTTCTTTTCACATAACTTTACTAAACTATGCACAGTCCTGTAATTCCAGTCTATAGGCAAATTACTGAACTCATTTGAAGTTCTGCTGAGGATATCAATAGGCCATACAAATACAGCAATTTTTCTATGCACTATAAAGTGCAGGCTAGATAGATAGCATAGCTGAATAAATAGGTCTCAAATACCAGCATAATAAAAAAAAGTAGTACCCCTTTAAAAAACCCCACAAAACCAGGAGAATAGAGTTGGATTGTTTCTTGGGGAATTATACAAGAAGTTTTTTGAGTTTGATTTTTGATCATGTAGTTACCAAGTTTTGAAGTCGATATTTTCGTTTTGATCATTGTTGTAGATACAAACCATTGAAGGAATGTAATTTTACCTCTTGCTTTACAGATTGAAATGATGAAAGGAAATGTGATTTCACGTATTAATATGTATCTTCAAGACCTGGAAAAATTTAAAGCACGCTGGGATCAGCTAAAGCCAAGTGATGATGTCATTGAAACAGGAGATCAGGATGTACTTGAGAAAAGTGCTCAGATCATAAAGGAAAAAAAAAAAGAATTTGATGAACTTGAAACTGTGAAAGAAAAACTCATGTATGTATATTTACTTCCCTGTATATCTTATTCACTAATGTATGGATCTTTTGCAGCAGTAGTAATTCAGAAAATGTTAACTAATTTTTATCACAACATTTAATATAAGGAATTTAATTTGTAATACCTGTTTTTCATTAGCTTTCCAGGGTCCTTTTTGTTGATTTTACATAACATGAATTTCTCAAGCCAAGTTTTTCTAGAGTTTTTTTAATGAAAAATTTGAGAAATCTCTTAAGCCTTCACATGAGGAGGTTTGATGCTGACTTTTGAAATTCTCACTGAGAGAAGGTTTATAATATTGGTCCAAGAAGGACCTCGATCCTCTTGTAACTTAAGTGGGCAGGAACTCACGTCTCCTGTTTCTTGAGTAAGTGTCCTATCTGGTAGACTGTTGTGCAAAAGGAAAGGATTTTTCTGGTCTGGGTGTCTACTTTCAGTAAACAAATAATAATAATAATAATTAGTAAATAAATATTATAAAAATAATAATTAGTAAATTATTAGAGAACTTGAGAGGACAAAGTTTTCTATTTAACTTCTTACCTTAGCAAGTAAATGATAGTAAATAAAATTAGCATATTCTTTTTACCCAGCAGAAAGAAAAAATCAATTCAAAATTATTTTCTTTCAAGCTTTCTTTTTGAGGGAACAAATTAATTAATTTTTCTTGTAAAAAAATGAATGACAGTTTATGGAAAATAATTGGCAATATGGGAGAATACTGCTGTGTAGGAGAGTTATCCCTCATATTCCTTTATTATTTCTATTCAAGAAGGAGACTATAAGGAAATTGGAGTTTGCAGCAGTGTTCTTCAATAAAGCTGATAACTTTTCTTAAAAAAGTATGATTATTTCTGTAGGATACCATTTCTTAAACCATAAATCTACAGTAGAATAATGTAATCCATAATACAATGATCTTTTTATTCAGTGAAGAATGCCATCATTTTAAATTGGAAGAGCCTGACTTCTCATTGTCAGAAGTTGTAAGTCAAGATATTAAGAGTTGTGCAGAAGTCTGGGCACTGTATGAAGAGTTTTATCAAGGTTTTCAGGAAAAAGCCAAAGAAGACTGGATTACTTTTAGGTATGATTTTGTTACTTTATTTTTAATTGACATACATGTGAGGTTGTAGTAGTACTGTGTTGTTATGACCTTTTTATATTTGATTTTCATGCAGAAGTAAAACACACCTATTTGAAGAATTTTTGTTTCACTGGCATGACAAAATGAGGAAGATGGAAGAACATACTGTAATGACAGTAAAGTTGCAAAAAGAAGTGGACAAATATAAAGTAAGATGCTTATTACCCTGGAAGTGTTCAAGGCCAGATTGGATGGGGTTTTTAGCAGCCTGGTCTAGTGGAAGGTGTCCCTGCCAATGGTAGAGGGGTTAGAATGATCTTTAATGTCCTTTTCAACCCAAATAATTCTATGATTCTATGAATTGCAAAAAGACCTATGAAACAAAAAATGGTGTGGTATTAGTGGGTAGTGAACTTCATTCTCTAGCTCATTGTTAATTTCTTACAATAAAATCAGTTAAAATTTAACAAAATATCTTCTGATACTGTTTTGCACATTTCATTTACTTTTGAGAACCTTTTAGTTCCATACAGTGAATAGGAAGATCATTACAGCTTACATAGACACACATTTAATAATGAGTTTTCTTCAGAATTATAATCCTAGACTTTAAATCCAGCAATTGGAAAAAATGTACCTCAGTTTAAGAATTTAATATTTTTTTTCTGTTTGAATAGCATGTCAGTCTATGGTCAAAGAGGTGCAATTTTCATAAAGACAAGATGGATTCACATGTGCATTTTTTTCTATAGATGATAATTCCACTCCTAAAATATGTCAGGGGAGAACATCTTTCTCCAGACCATTGGCTGGATCTCTTTCGTCTTCTGGGTCTTCCCCGAGGCACTACACTTGAGGGCTTGTTATTTGGAGACCTACTGAAAGTGACAGATGCCATTATAGAAAAAGCAATGGAACTTAAGGTATGAATAATTTCAGATAGAGGAACTATAGTTTTTTATGGTTTCTTTTATGCCATATATGTTGTTCTGTCTGCATACAATGTTATTACTATAGGAGTAGAGCTTGCATTATATTTTTGAATGGAGAGTTTATTGCAAGCTCTGTAGTTTCATATGAAATCTATTTTTGCTTTTAAATAGGATTTGAACTGTCGAGCCCAAGGTGAAATCACAATCAGAGAAGCATTACGTGAGCTTGAACTCTGGGGAGTCGGAGCTGTCTTTATGTTAACGGATTATGAAGACAGCCAAGGCAAGACTATCAGGCTTATTAAAGACTGGAAGGACATAGTCAACCAAGTTGGAGATCATCGCTGTCTTCTACAGTCTCTAAAGGACTCTCCATATTACAAAGGTTTTGAAGATAAAGTGTCCATCTGGGAAAAAAAGCTAGCTGACTTGGATGAGTATCTGCAGAATTTAAACCAAATTCAAAGGAAATGGGTTTATTTGGAACCGATATTCGGTCGTGGAGCTCTACCCAAAGAACAGGCTCGTTTTAACAGAGTTGATGAAAACTTCAGGTTAGTGTTATGGAGTGAGACTTATTTATTTCTAATATCTTTGACATGTGTAGTCTAGAACATTTTTAATGATGAAAATATATGGGAACAATTGGAATATGTATGGAGAGGATGGTCAACAACAGGAATTCAGTAGTTATATATGTGTGAGAGTGACATATCTGAATAAAGGTGGTAATGTTTTCATTTAATGTGGTGCTTGTGAAGAAAGGAATCACATGAAACATAACTGATAATAAACAAGGCAGCCAAACACAAGATTAGTCTTGTCAGCAGTAGAGGTGATATAATTATTTTTTCAAGAATCATGTTGAAGACAAGCACTATATTCACTAAGAAAGTACACTGATAGACTTTTGGGAGAGACAGATGCTTTATCTGATCCAAACAAGTCAAAAGATAAAAAGGGAGTAGATTTTAGACATATAGTAAGATATGTACCTTTATCTGTCTTGGTTTGAGTTGAAATGACTTATAAGGAAATAAAAGACAAGAACTGAATTTTCTTGGCTTGGAGTAGAGAAATTTTAGCAAAAAACAGTTGATTTTAAATTACAGTAGAGAGATATTGATGTAAATTCTGTAGTATTTCATCATTAATACTGAAAACTGAAAGTTATATATCAACTCTTTATATTACTTCCCTTTGTGTTATTTTTTATTTACATAACTAATGTATAATATTCAAATTACAATTATAATGGTTTTATTAATTATTCTTTTTTTTTTCTGTCAAGATCCATTATGTCAGATATCAAGAGTGACAATAGGGTAACATCACTGAATGCCCGGACAGGAATAAAAAATACCTTAATTACCATACTTGACCAGCTTCAGAGATGTCAGAAATCTTTGAATGAGTTTTTGGAGGTACAGCCAACATTAACAGAGTTTTTTATAAAGAATGTCAGTAAGTTTGAATTTAAGTCAACAAAACTGATTTATTTTGTTTTAATATAGGAAAAGCGCTCAGCATTTCCAAGATTCTATTTCATTGGAGATGATGACTTGTTAGAAATTTTAGGACAGTCCACGAATCCCCTGGTTATTCAGTCTCATCTTAAGAAGCTTTTTGCTGGTAATGCATCAGTCTTCATTTGTGAATTGTACTTATTTAGAAATAAGCTTCTTCAAAACTAAATAATATGTTGCAGGCTTTTTTTTTCCTTTTTTTTCCACTGCTAGACACTAAGGAATTAATGTTTGACAATTTATTGATGTTTTCTGATTATTAGGCATTAATAGTGTGAGCTTTGATAAAGACTTTAAACACATAATTGCCATGAAGTCTGTAGAAGGAGAAACTGTGCCACTTAGAAATAAAGTTCTTCTGTCAAATGATGTGGAGGTAAGAAAATCACATGCCAGTCTGGTTCAAGCGTCTTTGAGAAATTAATTTGTAATGTAATTTTTGAGTTTTTTTTTCATCTCTTTGTCAGGTGTGGTTAAACAGTTTGGCTTTGGAGATGAAGGAGACCCTGAAAAAAATGTTAATTGACTGTGTTGATGCTGGAAAAAAATCACAAGGTTCAATTGATCCATCCCTCTTCCCTTCCCAGGTAGTAGTTCATCCAGTAATGCCACTATATAGTCTTAGATTTACCAAAGAAGTTATTTTTTTTGAATCTCATAAAGAAGTATATATTTGGATTTGGAAGAATATAACCCTTAACAAGTCCATTTTACTCGTTTATTGTATAGAGAAATTCTTAAAGATATGTGATCTTATAATTCTTTTGTAAACATTTGAAATATTCAAGTCTTTGACATGGCACCTGATCTAACATCTGTGTATTTAGGACTTCTCGTTGCTCTCTCCCTCCCCCAGAATGTAGTTGCTGTTACAATCTTCAAATTGTCACAATTGGTGGAATTTTTTGTTACAGACCTTTCTAGTTCCAAGTTTGACTGAACCTTCATAGCTCAAACAGGGTTTTTACACTGAATGTAAAGTAGTTAGAATATAAGTAGAGTGCTGGAAACTAGAATGCAAAGTATTGTAGTAGCAGATCAGTGACACAAGTGAGAGGTGCTCCTGAGAGTGTGTAATATGGGCTCAGCATGCCCACAATATGGTGGTTTCCATTTGACATATCATTTAATAGAAAAAGAGACTTATAAATTTTGCTACTGCATGCTTTGGAACAGCTGAAGGACTTGCTGTATTGGATTAGATTGCAAGTTTTGGAAAAATTTTGTCAGATTTTAAGATGGCTGTATTTGTTTTTAAAAGCATAGCAAATGTATAGCTTTGTTTAAAAATTATACAATAAAATATGTAAAATATCAGACATAATAAGCAATTGCAAATTAATTGAAAAATGAGTTGTTTTTTATGTCTTCTGTGTTTATAAAATATAACTTGAATTTCTTTTTCCAAAGATTCTTTCCTTGGCAGAACAAATTCAGTTCACTGAAGATGTTGAAAGTGCTATAAAAACCCATAATCTGCAACAATTAGAATTAGAACTCATGGCTAAACTGGACCATTATACTAACATTGGTAGTGGCATAGAAAATACTGGGAGTACAGGTATAAAAGTGATAATTAATATAAATATTTTTTTATTACTTTAGTTGTGTAATATTTTACATTATGTATATTTGAACAGGAAATTATATAAATCCGTCTCTGAGTTCGTAAAGTTGAGTTACATAAGATTGCTCATCTATTACTGCCAAGATTAGAGTTTTTAATGTATCAGAATGAACAAAGGACTTCTATATAGATTAAAAATTATCTTAGAGAATTTATGTATTTGCAAACATATTTTCTTAACTTTTTAATAAGGTTCTATCTTTTGGTTTATATATCTACTGATAATTTGTTCTCATCTGCTGAACTGTGTCCTAGTGTTATGTATCACAGGAAGTGGCCAAAAAGCAGTTGAGGTATGTTAAGTCAAGCCAATATATACTGTACAACTGTGTGGGTAATTTTCTATGTTAGATGTATACATCTGCCTCTGAACTAATAATTCCTGTGTACCTCTGAGCTAAAACAAATAAGCTAGTTATTCCCAAGATATGATTATTCTGAATTTTACATACTCTGAATGGGTTTGAATAGTTATGCCTCTGAGTGCTTATTCCTCCCTTTTGACCAGAGGTGGGATTTTGAGTGTCCTGAGATATAAAGTTCCATAGTGTAGATTGGGTGAGATGGCTTTTAGCTTAATATGTGTAAAAAGACTCAATTTGACATGTAGTTGACAGTCTTCCACCACATTTGTATAGGTGGTTACTGCATTAAATTCTAGTTTATAATTTGTGAACTGTAAACATCTGATACATTGCTTAGGAACAGGATTCCTATCACCTACCTCCAGCAGTCTATGAGTGTGCTTCTTTGTCTAAGCTCCTTTTCTACACTCTTTCTATACCCATTTCAGAAATGTCATCAGTTACAGAAGAGTGTTCAGTCCTATCTATTGTATAATACATTTACCGTAACTTTTTAACTTAGACAATAGGTGTGATTTTGAACTGAGTTTCTTGATTATTCCCACTTACTTTGGTTTAAATCCCATCATGGGGTGGTCTGGAAGCACACAAACTGGATATCTTTCAAAAGGAACTAAATTAAACAGTATGTTCTAAGAATATACTTAATGCATGCAGTCTGCTAATGAACGTTCATTACACATCACCTTAATTATTCTGAGTAAAATGTCCAGAGTGTGTGTAGTGTGGGTTTCAGATTCTCAACAGATCACTCGATAGGTTACACCACCTCATTGCTGAAGTGGACATGGCTGTAAACATTCCTGAAATAAATTGCTTTGCAAAAAAACCTTTCTCTCTCTTTTGAATGTAGAGGCAGACAAAATCACTTCAAAATGACTGAAGTTACATGATGATTCACACTGTCTGTCAGGATCTCATGTTATGCTGTTTACTTTAGAAAATAAAAAAACCTTTCTATATATAATTCAAATAAAATCTAACTGAAATCTGCTGATAATAAAAATCAACACAATGAATTTGAGGATGGGTGACGTGTCACTTACTACACTGTTGTGATTTTTTTTCTTTTGTGTGTGATTATTTGCAGAATCAGGAATTCTTGAGCTTAAGCTTAAAGCTCTGATTCTTGATATCATTCATAACATTGATGTGGTGAAGCAGCTGAATCAAGCTCAGATTCACGATATTGAAGACTGGGCTTGGAAGAAGCAGCTGAGATTTTATATGAAAGACCAAAAATGTTATGTTCAGATGGTAGATGCTGAACTCCAATATACTTATGAATATCAGGTGTGGTATTTTTAATTTTTACCTAGTGGCTTTTATAGGTGTCCAACACTTTCTCATTTGATACCTGCTGCTGCTTGTCTCCCAACTGTTGTCAATTTTTTTAAACTTTGTTGTGTCTTTAGCATGCTATTTCACAGAAAATATTAAAAGATAGGGTAATAATTTTCATTCTTGATATTGATGGGGTAAGTGTAAGTTGTATGGAAAGTAGCTGTATTGTCATATAAATATTTTCTAATATTGCTGCTTTTATATATCTGAATGCAGTTTCGTCTGTAATTCTAAAAAATTTTTGAACAATGCTTTGGCATTTGGTGTAAAATCAGGAAAATTTTGAAACAAATTCATAATCTAGGCTGTTGTGTAATATTTCCAAATTAATTAGTTATGAATGAAATTAATGAAATTACTTTGTCAATACTTTCTGTCTCCCAGTCAATATAATTTGTTTTGTTTCTGCAGGGTAATTCCCCTAAACTTGTTTACACACCTTTGACAGATAAGTGTTACCTAACTCTCACTCAGGCCATGAAGATGGGCCTTGGAGGAAATCCCTATGGTCCAGCTGGAACTGGGAAGACAGAGTCAGTAAAGGCCTTGGGTGGACTTCTCGGAAGACAAGTTTTAGTCTTTAATTGTGACGAGGTGAATATGGTTCTGTTTAATTTAGGAAATGAATATCTATGCCCATACTTTGTAAAGCGATATTATATTCTAGAAATAATATTAATAATATCAATTATTATAGAATTATATATTATTATATTTATTATTATTAGTGTTAATAATATTATTCTAGAAATAATTTTGATAATTTATCAATTGCCATTAGAAATTTGTGGATATTTCTAATGATGTTTTTTAGTGGATGGGAAGACAGTCTTTTATATTTTCTTGTTATTTGAATTTTGATAGTATTCTTTTTAATTTTAAGGGCATTGATGTGAAGTCAATGGGGCGCATATTTGTGGGCTTAGTGAAGTGTGGTGCCTGGGGCTGTTTTGATGAATTCAATAGACTTGAGGAAGCTGTATTGTCTGCAGTATCCATGCAGATTCAGACAATTCAACATGCATTGAAGAAACACAGTCCTGTCTGTGAGATGCTTGGCAAAAAGGTACTGCAAAACTTAATTAAAACCTGACTATTCTAACTAAGCATAGTCCTCCCAGCATTTCTCAATACTGTTTTATTTGACAATATACTATTATAATGCACTTCTAATGCTAGGTTGAAATGGATCATAATTCTGGAATTTTTATCACTTTGAATCCTGCTGGAAAAGGTTATGGAGGAAGACAAAAACTACCTGATAATCTCAAACAGCTTTTCAGGCCAGTTGCTATGACTCATCCAGACAATGAACTCATTGCGGAAGTGATTTTGTATTCAGAAGGCTTTAAGGATGCTAAAATACTGGGTAGAAAATTAGTGGCTATTTTTAATTTAGCAAGGTAAGCTTTCACATACCCCACCTCCCCCTAGTAAAGTTACCTTTTTAATTCTGTTCCCTTCTACCTCTTAAATCTAAACAGTATATCACGCAAATCTCTGTGGATACTAACTTAACATAGAATTAAAATACTGCAATATGTTGAGAGGTTGAGGTGTGAAAGTGTATGGAATGCAATTATAATCTCAAGGGGACAAATTGCTGCTCCCCTAGTATGTTCATTAAATATAAATGTGAGCATGTGAATGTTCAGATGCATTGTGGTGATTTTAGGCTCTTGAAATTGTTGAAATGCAAGTAACTATTCGGTTAAAAGTATGCACATTAGAAAATACAAAAAGTTAGAGGTTATAGTTAGTATCGTTAGGCACAATAATAAATACATTAGCTGTAGAATATAACCCCTCTGAAAATTCAAGAGTGTCATTGCTTATATCTGAAATGCATTTCAAGTGGCACTACGAATACTCATCAGTTTCTCTTTTGCTCAGAACCTTATTAGAAGTATGTTCATTCGCCAAACCAAAATTTCAGACACTGTAACCTAAAGATTATTATGATATTGTTGTTTTCAAATTTAGGGAGCTTCTGACACCACAGCAACACTATGACTGGGGTTTACGAGCATTGAAGACTGTTTTGAGAGGCTGTGGCAGCCTTCTTCATCAGCTGAAGAAAAGCAATGCAAAGCAAGAAAGTAAGATTGCCCATGCCAAACTTTTGATTCTTTAGGATCTTGTACAAATAGAATTTACTGCAGACTTCTTGTTCACTAGAGTTTTGAGAAGCCATGGCTTGGATCGGGAGGCAATTTAGAAAAGAAAAAAAAAAATCTGTGAAAGCCCAGCTTCACTAGGAGATCACAAAAGACTGTTGTCATATTGTAGATTGAGCTTTTCTGTGATGATAAGAACATAAACACAGAACTTCATTCTGGAATGATTTTGAATTATTCTTAAAGACTGTTGTTTTTGTTTGACTCAGGACAGGAAAGTTGATCCTCTGGTGCTGCATTTACTCATAAGTTATCAGACTATTTTGTTTCTATTTGAGGTTTGCAAAAATTATCATATGGTATTAGATTCAGATTGGTAGACTGAGAAAAATATAAGGATAGGTAGAAATGATAGAAATATCTTGGACTAGACTGAGTTAATATATTTTTTTAAGCTTTTGAATTATTGTTGTTTAGGTGTTAATTGAGTGGGAATTAAGAGTGTGGAATGGATGAGCATTTCACATATTTAGGAGACAACTACTGCAACCTGTTTGTTTAAATGGCATATACCTGAAAGTTTACATATCTTAACATAAAAAAAATGGTCTGAAAACTTTAAAGAATTTGTACTTGACTTTAGTATGGATCTACCAGAGAAGGATTACCAGTGATGTGTTTTAGGTCACATTCCTATCACTGTTTCTTGCTATGACATTTTAGCTTAATGTTTAGATATGTGAAATCTGCTGAAATTTTTGCTGGTTTAAAACATAATTTTCAATAACTCTGCTGAAGGCAAAGTGGATGGATTTAACTTATGATTTAAATCCAGAAATTTTTGTTTCTGTTTGTTTGATTGTTTTTTCATGCCTTACTTTGAGAAGCTTAAGACATTTCCAACAAATGCAATTGCCTGTTTCTTTGTTTGCTTGTATTTTTGAGTCAAAATCCTTTGGCATGGCAAAATGCTACTTAAATTTTGTATTGCTTCCTTTACTAAAGCAGTTCAATGTTTCTAAATCAAGTTCCTTAATGTCAATGTTTTTCCTGTTAACTGTTTATCATGCTATTTAGAAAAATTACCTGTAGAAGCACTTGTATTTAGGACATTTTTCAGTATGAAAAACTTTGAACTTATTCCAGACTTTAGAAGGGCATGCTCATATTTAACTTCTGGAACATAGGGAAAAAGACACAGGAAGAAGGGAAGTTAGAGAATGGACACTTTCTGTCCCCTGTGTTGAATCTGGACATTCTGGTTTTGGGCAGTGACACGTTCAGAAGGAGGGCAGAAGCACAGGATGATTTTCACCTGTGGTTCCTAGTCCTACTTTCTGGAAATGTACATGTTTTACTTGAGAATGTAATTCAATTAAAAAATGAAAATAACCGAGAGATGAGAGCCCTGTGCCATTCCCACCATGAATATCTGTTTTTCTCTCAGAGTAAATAATTTCTATGGCTTTTTTTATTTGGATCCCAAAATGCTTACATTTCCATGGTATTTCAGATTCAGAAGTAATTGAGAAAAGTGTTTACTTCTGGAATATTCATAATTAATTAGGATGCACTTGAAAGATGTGACTTCAAACTACCTCTAGCAGAGTAAGATCTGGAATCTAGATTCTTTATTTCTTTCGTGAGTTCTTTAGCAAGTAAGCTATTGTGGTAATCATTAGGCTATTATGTACTTTTTGACCAGCATCATAATCATCTCATATCTGTATAGAATACATTTGTGGACATACATTATTCTTACAGTAAAGCACTTGCCTAACTTCCTAGTAGAGTGGTACATGAACTGGAATGAAGTCTGTGCTGCGATTCTACTTTCAATGTCTTTGCAGTGTGTACTCATGCTGACATATTCAAAGGAAAAAAAAAAAACCAACAAGCAGCTTAAACTGATCTGTCCTCTTTGTTTTTATTTCCAGTTAATGAAAGTCACATGGTGGTTCAAGCTTTGAGGCTTAATACCACGTCAAAGCTTACATTTGCAGACTGCGCACGTTTTGATGCACTGGTTAAGGATGTATTTCCTGGCACTGACTTTCGAGATGTGGAATATGCTGAGTTAACTACAGCTTTACATCAAGTCTTTGAAGAAGCAAACTTAGAAATTATAAGCACGCAGGTGAGCACCATCTACAGCAACAAAACGAGTTATTCTGAATTAGAACTTATTCGTAACATTCAATTAATTTCTGTTTTCTCTTGAAATAAATCTTTTATAAAGAAGTGAGAATAACTGATAGTTAGATTCTAGTTACATGTGTATAAAAAATTGGATGTGTGTCTGAAGCACGTAGATGTCACTGAAAGTAAAATAGTTCAAGGAAAAGTAAGATCTGAACATGTGACACACAGTTTCATTCAAGCCGGGTACTAATGTCAGTGAATGTTTTGGAGAGTGAAAGAAGGAAATATGTGAATATTTGATTTCATCAAGCAGTTCTTTGTCATGTTTTAGGTTATTTATTGTAGAACTGGATGAAGTTCTGTGACTAAGGATTCATAAATTGCTCAGTAAAAATATACTCAAAGATGGCTAATATTTTTATTTTAATAATTTAGTGAAATGCTTCTAACATGCAAAATAAATTTCTTGATATTCTTTAGTAACGTAATTTTAATTATTTCTGCAAATATGTATTGTTTCAAAATTTAAAATGCTAACAAGAAAATGTCTGCATGTAAAGTAAATTGGAAAAACATTTAAAAAGAACGTCTGATATAGCTTTCCAATTTCACATAGCCATTATCTCTTTTATTATCTAGATCAAGAAGGCTTTGGAATTATATGAACAGCTACGTCAAAGAATGGGTGTAGTTATTGTAGGTCCGAGTGGTGGAGGTAAATCAACACTTTGGCGGATGTTAAAGACAGCACTTGGTAAAACTGGCAGAGTAGTGAAACAGTATACAATGAATCCTAAAGCTATGCCTCGACATCAGTTGCTAGGCCGTATTGACATGGACACCAGAGAATGGTCAGATGGTGTGCTTACAAACAGTGCTCGACAAGTGGTACGAGAGCCCCAAGGTAGGTCTGTGAGGAGTTATACATCATTATGCCTAAATTACTGAAATGGTTCATTTTCAGTTACATTTTTATATTGTATCGTCAGTTGCGGATAGCATAAGGTAAGAAAACCTTCTGGTAACAATTGCAGTCAAGAGCCTTGATACAGACTTTCCAAATTTTGTGAAAAGAACACAAAAATAGGCAGCAGAAGGTAAAGCATGTAAGGTATATCTTGATAGAACTTTTGTTTAAGTTATAATGAAGAGAGAACTAAATCGTGTTAACAAGGGGTGATATTTTTAAGTGGTTTTCTTGGACTTTTTTTTTTTATTTTTGTGCCTGGAAATAGATATTACTTCATGGATAATTTGTGATGGTGATATCGATCCCGAATGGATTGAATCTTTGAATTCTGTTTTGGATGACAACAGATTGTTGACTATGCCCAATGGAGAAAGAATTCAGTTTGGCTCAAATGTCAACTTTGTATTTGAAACTCATGACCTTAGCTGTGCCTCCCCTGCTACAATATCTCGAATGGGAATGATCTTTCTGAGGTAAGTCGTGGGAGTATTACATACTTTCAAAGTAAGCAAATATACTTACTTTTCTTGAAAGGTATTCTCAAGTGGATGGAACAGTTGATTGTAGCTTACACTTACAGAGCCAATCACTGGGGAAGTTTGTTTCAGGTTGTATGTCCCTTCTGTGGTGTTATGTTATAATCTTTTGACTGATACACCTCAGACTTCTTCAGAAAGACATGGTGGATTCTTTGTTTTTATATGACACTTGAAGAGCCCAAGTATGGGTTAGAAATTATTAAAATATCTCCCTGAACTTCTGGAATTTTGAACCAGTCCATTTAAAGGTGTGGATGCCTTGTGTTTATCTGAATCTTATTTTGTTTTGGCTTAGTGATGAAGATACAGATCTTAATGCTCTGATAAAGTCTTGGCTAAGAAGTCAGCCTGAAGAATGCAGGTACAACCTCGAAAACTGGATTGGTGACTATTTTGAAAAGGCTCTAAACTGGGTTGTAAAGAAGGTTAGTAAATGAATACTTAAGCAAATATCAGCTTCTGTTAAGTATTATCTATTTTTGTAATTTAACATTGAAGAGATAATTCAGATTAATTTTTAAATTGTTATTAAAAAAATCTCTAATTTTTTGATAGAATTATAGAGTCATAAAATATTTTGAGTTGGAAGGGTCCCATAAGGATCACTGAAGTACAGTGCCTGGCCCTGAACAGGATGACCCCAAGAATCACAGCATGTGCCTGAGAGCATTGTCCAAACACATCCTGTACTTTGGCAGGCTTGGTGCTGTGACCACACTGGTCACAGCCCAATGGAGCTGTTTCCTTAATAAAATTAATACTGGAACTGTTCTAATAAGTTTCCAAAAACTGATTGCTGTACTTAAAGTTTTGAAACATTCAATACCATTTAAACTAATAAAAACAGATATTAAGGTTCACAGAAATACATGCATTGCATTATTCCATACCAGGCATTTTTCTTTATGTTTTCAAGGATTTGAAAGACTTGAATATCTAAACTAAAAAAGTGAAGAAATTTTCTAGATTGATGTTATTGTCTATAACACAAAAATGGCTAAAATTTGACAAGTTGGACACTGGAAGCTGAAGCTTGTTAAAGGTTGAGGAGAAATTTAATGCTAGATACCTAAAAAGATTAATGGAGACATATCTAAAAAAGTATTTCTATTGTTCAGAATGCTAAATTATAACAATTTACACTAATCTGTCCCGGAATTAAGTATATAACTTCAGCACTTTAGGATTCTACTCAAAACCTTAACTGAAAAATGTTTTAATAGGTGAAAAGTAGTATGTAATTAAAATGTTAAAAAAAAAGACAGTCCAAAACTTTGTAGATTATCTGGATTCTGGGATGTATATCATGATAATTGTTTTGTATATGCTAGATTTTCTTAAGGACTTTAGATGTTTCCCAGCCTCCCCTTCTTCTGAAGGAGTTGGATTTGCATTGATCAAGTAGCTGATATTACACAAAATATTATTTAAGAGACATTCCCACTGCTGTGGCCACTAAACTAGTCTTTAGGAGATCTGCATTATTTCCCCTTGGGTAACTTATACGGACCTGTTATGATTTTGTTATTATTTTTCCTCTTGGTTCTTTTACCCATGGTGACTTTTAGACTTCTAAAGTATCTCCAGGTGGATAAAGAGAAAAATTTGATCCCAAGGCTCAAATTCCCTTTGGTACTAAAGAGCAAAGTTCAAAAATGATCTGTTCAAAAGAAAGAATTCCGGTATACAGTCACATTTATTTCTTATAGATTCTGAAAATCTGTAAGGAAAGTTCTGGTTGCTTATCCTAAATTATATGAATTCGTAGTCTGCAATTAAAACCTCCAAATCAATTCTTAGAAATAATTTAATGTCAAGTGAATTTTCTGGAACAATAACACTGTTGAGATCTTTCCTTATTTGTGGAAGTGTCAAAAAGCAATGAGTAATAGCAGCCTACTAGCAATACATCACATTTATATTGAGAAATATATTTAAATCTACTACAATTTGTAATTTACAGAATGACTCTGTGGTAGAAACAAGTTTAGTTGGAACTGTGATGAATGGACTATCTCATCTTCATGGGTGTACTGATCGTGGACAGTTTATTATTAACTTATTACGTGGTCTTGGTGGCAATCTCAACATGAAATCACGACAAGAATTTGCAAAAGAGGTAATTTTTGTGCTCTAATTTGATTGTAATCTATGTTGTCTATAGGGAAATAGCTGAGAAGTAAAGGAGTGTTTCATATGTCACTGATAGACTGCTAAGTGCATCCATCCCAGATAGGAAACCTCTGTCCATACTGCTTTCTGCAAGGACCCACTATAGCAGACTGTGTGTGTCTATATGTATTGTATATGTAATACAGATTTATTTTTGTGGATTTCCTTTGTTCAGAAGGCTTGAAATGATCATGTGGGGACTTTGTTGCACCTCATTAGGGAGATGTTCTTAGAGCATTACTTTGAGGTTGTGTATTGTATGTGCTAGTGTGTGATTCTCTGTGTAGATACTTGAGGGCGCAAGAACTAGGCAACAGTGTTAGAAAACTCTGTGTGTATGCTGGTCCATAGTCAGAAGGTTGACCTTGGAGATAGATATTTCCACACTCACACTTGAGTTTTGTATTGGAGAGAAGAAAGTAGTTCCTTCCAAAAGGCAGCCAGGAGCTATAGCATATAAAGTGGGCAAATGATAAAGGTGTAGACTCAGCCTTAGGAATTAATTATTGATGGATGTGAAGGAGTTATCTCATTCTTACAATTATTATTGTTATTATGTTGCCTAGTCTAAAAAAAAAATTGTGTATAGCTTTTCAAAATACAATTTGTTTGAATTTCTCTATATTATGAAAAGTGGAAAAGTAATATGTTACTATTTACTTAAGGACTTAAAACACATGCATGACATGATTAAATTTTCAGAGGCAGCCTTAAACTATCAAAATGTGATTTTACAGAATTATTCTTTGAACATTCTTTAGGTTAGCTTGAAATGGCAGATCTTGTTGTTAGGAGTATGGATTTAATTGAAGTTTTATTTTTATTTTTTTCTAAAGCTCTTCAGTTGGGCACAAGAGTCTCCACCAGACCCGAGGAAACCCCTGGACACATATTATGACACTGACACTGGACAGCTAATGCTGTATCAGCTGAAAAGAACTGAAAATCTAACAGCTGATGACTTCAGTAATCTCCAAACACTTCCTGTCATCCAAACCCCTGACATGCAGAGAAGTTTAGATTACTTTAGGCCCTGGCTAGACATTAATAATAAGCAATCATTTCTTCTTGTGGGTCCTGAAGGATGTGGAAAGGGGTAAAAAGTAGTTCCTATTTTAAGTAAAATATACTTCTAGTTATTTGACAGAATTTGTAATATTTTGTTATGATGCTTTTATAATATGACTTTCTGATAGAATATCACTTGTGTAGGTCACTGATTAAACAAACATTTTGTAGTGGCAAATAGGTAAGTTCTTATGAAGTTCTACAGGGAAAGTTCAGACTGCCAGTATGCATCTAAGACATCTGAATGCAGCTTTTAGATATGAAACAGGACCTTTGGAAAACCTGTGCTGTCATGGAGCAACAGCTTAGAGGCACGAGGTATCCAGTTTTATTTCAAGAGACACGAGGTGCCTATGTACAGGCAACTGAATTTAACTCCTTCTCTTGCCCATATTAGGTTCCTTATTTAGATGTGTTGGATCACTATAATCAAGGTATTTATACTAGCTGTTTGTTTTGTGTAGCTTTGTACACTACACTTTTATTGAATTTTGTGAATAGGAAATAGCACAGTTTTAAAGGCAAGAATGTTGAATTCAGCAAACCTCATTCTCCACCTTTTCCATTAATACAGGATATAGTATATGCATTTTAATTCAAAAACTATACAATATATTTGGATACACAACTGTTTAATTTACTTATGTTTGTATGTATGTACGTTTGCTTTTCTAGGATGTTGCTTCACTATGCATTTTCTCAACTCCGATCCACTCAGATTGCTACCATTCACTGCAGTGCACAAACTACTTCTCAACATCTTCTACAAAAATTAAGTCAAACTTGCATTGTAATCAGTACAAACACTGGGCGAGTATACAGACCAAAGGACTGTGAAAGGCTTGTTTTGTACTTAAAAGACATCAATCTACCCAAACCTGATAAATGGGGAACAAGCACTCTCGTGGCTTTTCTACAGCAGGTGAGCAGTTATGTCTGTTATTTAAAAAGGCACTTAAGTATACTGTATATAATTTAGTGTATGTAGTAAATAACTACATTGATTATTTTCAGAGTTAAAACCCTGCATCTGCATTAGCATTAGTTTTACTTCTACTTAGGTAGACTATGTAGGTGTCAGTCAGAAATAAGATACCATTTTTATTTGGCTTATTTGTGTAAGTAAATAAAGACAGTGCTTGTCTCAATGAGTTATAATGCAATAGGCATATGAATGACAAGAAAATCACCAGGAGTAGTCAGCATGGATTCACTAAGGGTAAGTCATGTTTGATGAGGGGAGAGCAGTGGTTATAGTCTACTTGGACTTCACTAAGACCGTTGATGCTGTCTCCCAAAAGATCTTCATAAAAAAGCTGTTGATACGGGCTGCAGGTAGTGAGGTGGGTTGAAAACTGACTGAAGAGCCAAGCCCAGAGAGTGGTGATCAATGGCACAGAGTGTACTTGGAAGACAGTACCTGTTTAACATCTTCTTTAATGATCTGGACAATGAAGTCTGCAGCTGATGCAAAACTGTGAGGAGTAATACACCTCTGGCAATTAAGAAAAGAGAAATAATGGTATACTTATAACTTTTATTTTATTTTGTATGATATTCTACTGACTTTCTTTTAATGAAATATTTATTTAATTATTAAAGGTTCTTACATATCAAGGATTTTATGATGAAAATCTGGAATGGGTCGGTTTAGAAAACATCCAAATTGTGGCTTCCATGTCAGCTGGAGGAACGTTAGGAAGACATAAACTTACCTCCAGATTCACTTCTATTGTTCGTCTCTGTGCAATTGAGTAAGTATGTGAAAATTAGTCTAACTCTCAGAACTGAGATTCAGCCTCTGTTTATAAGGCCCTTGCTTCATGTAGTCTTTACCAAGGTGTGGCTGTTCTATTCTTTCATATTTTCCAGCAGTTTGGGGTCATCTGATTTGGTGCTGTTTGGTACCTCTTGGCACTAGAAGCCAGCTAAGAGGAACTGTTGCTACCTGTTGATAGTGAAGTGTTTGAAATATGTTTCCTTTTGGATGATTTTGCTTTCAGTAATCTGCTTTCTGCAGCTTTATATTAAGGTGCTGTTTGGTTACAAAATTAGAGAAATTGAAAAGAAGTTTATTTGTTTGGTTTTGAGTACATCAACAGATGTATTTAGAAATTTCTGACAGTGGACTGTTGCAATACAATGATACTTTTACTTAGCTGCTGGATGGAAATGCTATTCATTGAAATTTCTTAGTAATTGTGTATACAAGTTTGACTCATTTTTAATTAAAAAAGAATTGATAGTCCATAATAATTTGTTTTTTTTTTTCTTTTTAGCTATCCAGAAAGAGAACAACTGCAAACTATTTATAGTGCCTACTTGGAACCTGTACTACAGAAAAACCTAAAGAATCACCCTGTTTGGGGTTCTTTACCAAAAATACATCAGCTAGCAGGATCTATGGTTCAAATATACGAACAGGTAGGGAAATATTTTTTCTTTTTTCAAGGAGTTGGACAATTCAGGTGTTTTTTTTAAAAACACCTTTTGATATAATAAGTGAATAAAAAGGTTTATCAGTATTAAAATCCAAGTTTATTTATTTTTAATGAAATTGGTATCAATGTTAGAGCTACTTATTTGCGGAGAATCCTGGGTATTAGAGGTAAACTGAGTAAGTGGTAAGTACTCCTGCTTTCCCACAGATTTATTTTAGGATTTTAGTGTGTGCATCTTAACCCTTCTGTACTTTCAGTTCTTGATTTATAAAATGTGGATTAATAGTGTTTTCACACTTAATGGGTGAGGAGGAGGCAGTGCAACAGATTGTTATGTGCCCAGTTGTTATGGATGCTGTTATGAATAGAGAAGAGAGATATATGGGTGGAGTGCTTTACAGACATCAGTGACTAGCTATTAAAATTTTACACTGTTAAAAATAAATATTTAGACACAGAATTTCATTTTATCCTCCCGCTTAAAATTTTGTGGACTTCTATCAAGCAAAACACTTAAGTACTTGCTTTTCTTAAACAGTATATAGCCTTACTGGGGTAGGTATTGTGGGGATGTTGGTGCTTGCTGTATGTTCCAGGAATGTATGCCTGCCCCCATCTAGGCAGAACCATGATACAAACCCGATCTTTGTGACTGGAATCTGGGTTTAGTTACTCGCTGACATGCACCAATTAGCAGGTGTTTCATTTGATATTATCAATGTATTCTAAGAAATCTGAGTTTAAATCTCATCACATGATGATCCAGTAACTGATGAAAGCAGTTTTTCTTTGAGTTGAAGCAGTTGTATATTCAAATATCCTCTCTGGGAAAAGAGTAAGTATGAAGTCTTTTGCAGTGAGAAAGTGTTACTAATTTAGATAGGTATTTATTACACTTCTATATTTCCTTTGCATTTCATATTTAGTATTTCTTTAAAAAATATGTATTTTGTCTAATAATACTGCACTACCAGTTCTAGGTGATGTGTGTGGTTGTTTCCATCAAAAATGGTAGAGAAGAATTGTTCTGAGAAAATCTTTTTTGGTCAGAAAACAACATTTAAACAAGGAGCCCATTAATAAAATATTTAAATATATACCAAATAGAAAACTAATTTATCTGGTATTTTAGAAAAAGTGCTTTACATTTTAAAACATCACTTTTTTTCTCCCCCTTAACTCCCAATTTTAGGTACGAGCAAAATTCACAGTTGATGATCACAGTCATTACCTTTTTACACCATGTATTCTTACTCAGTGGGTTCTTGGTTTATTCAGATATGATTTAGCAGGTGGTAAGTCACTTACTTGGTTTTCATTGATAGTATTCTATAATGGCCTAAGTTATTATTGATGTCAGTCGTACTGTTGACTCCACATGCAATTCATTCATCTTTTAAAATTGTGAACTATCTGTAATTCAGTAGAGGGGGAAAAATGCATAACAGTTCACTGCATAAAATTAATAGAATATGTTTCATTTTATCTTATAATGATCCATAAAGATATTATTAAAAAGCACTTCATAATGTTTATTTTTTTTCTTCTTTCTTCCTTACCAATGCTTTCCTGCTGGTATGTAATTTCACTTGCTTATTTTCAAGCTCATATTTTGAAATGGAAATTTGAGAATTTATTATAAAGTTATTTCTCTTCTTAAATTTTGTAGGATCGTTGATACCAACTGCAGACTATGTACTGGAAATTATTGCTTATGAAGCACGTCGTTTGTTCCGTGATAGAATTGTTGGCATGAAAGAACTTCATGTATTTGATAATGTCTTGATGAAAGTGTTTCAAGGTGATTGGGGCTCAGATGTTCTGGACAATATACCAGGTAAACTGTTTGAAGCATACCATACAAACTTGCAATGTTTGTTTAAGAATGACCTAATCAAGTCAGATAGCATATGAACTGGACACCTAAAGTTTCGAATGTTTCCTTTTATTTTCACAGATACCTTCTATGTAACTTGGGGAGCTTGTCAAGAGGCATTCATCACACCAGGACAGGCACTGCCACCGTATGGGAGGCCACTTGGCAGACTAAACTCAATAGACCTAAAAGATGTTATTCAGAAAGTGAGACACATTAAAGAATATACACAGCAAGGGTTCACAACAATGATTCGAGACATTTTTTGCAAGAAGTAACATGCAAGCACCAGTTTAGGGTGGGGTCTGCTTCTTGTTCAAGGGATCATCTTTTACATTTGGTGAAGTGAGGGAAGGTTTGTGATGCTATGTGGCAGGCAGTAGGAAATATCATGTAGCAAGGGTTTTTAATGAAAGGACATCAGTTGCATTTGCTGCTGATTTACAACAGTTTGATGAACCAACATTTTGAAAAACATTTATCTCCATACATGTTTGTGTATTGTTTGAGTACCTAAGTGTTTTATTAAATGTTTACTTTTTGAATTTGTGATTTGGTAATGTAATTTTTATTTGAAGAAATACAAATGGACTGTTTGGAGATTTGGCATGCTTTTAAGCAGTAAAGTACAAAAATTGAGCTTGATGAGGAAATGCAAACATTTTAATTCTGCTAGGCTATCTGATTTTTAGGATGAGAGCTTTGAGATCTCTCTTAATAGTGTTTGATGGATTGCTCTTGCAGATGGGAAACTAATCTCTCTCCTTGATTGCCAACTTGTGACCAATAGACTACATGGGAAATGATGAA
Source organism: Chiroxiphia lanceolata (assembly GCF_009829145.1). Classification (NCBI taxonomy): domain Eukaryota; kingdom Metazoa; phylum Chordata; class Aves; order Passeriformes; family Pipridae; genus Chiroxiphia; species Chiroxiphia lanceolata. Next base: position 78,496,140 of record NC_045638.1, on the reverse strand, counting down.
ATTCAATAGCCTCAATTAGCGGAGAATTTGTTGGTTTTTTTTTTTTTTCTCCTGACTGCACAGTTACATTGGGCTTCAAAGAGATTTTAATTAGTATAACAAGGTCAGAATTTAATTTTAGGATCTGTTATTGTGTGTATTTCACTAGGAATTTTCATAATCTGCAATTATGCAGCAGTTAGCTGCCTAAAACATCTTCTAAGTTATTAATTAATTGATCTGTAGTCAGAGACAGCTCAGACTTTGTTCTGGTCCATTATTTAATTTTAATTAGTTCAGTTGTAGATTCCTATTTTAATATATCAAAGACTTCTAGGGTATACTGATGCTGGGGGTAGTGTGAGATGGTAAAGGTATCTAAATTCTGTCACATAAACAATTTATTTGTAGTGAATATCAGTGTGGTCTTAAGCTTTCAAGCCCTTCTTTCCTAAACTTTTGAATGTTGGATGCTTTCATATCTCACTGCTTTTATTTATTACTAGTAAACACATTTCTTTTTTTTTCTCTTTTTTTTAATAGGGTATCATTCATTATGGACGAGACAAAAAAGAGATAGAGATTTTACTGTTCCAAGAAGTCCTCAGTTATATGTCTAAAGTGGACAGAGTGCTAAGTTTTCCTGGAGGATCACTTCTTTTGGCAGGACGGAGTGGTGTAGGTCGTCGAACAGTTACCTCTTTAGTTAGTCACATGCATGGAGCTGTTTTGATTACTCCCAAAATTTCCAGAGGTTATGAGGTGAAGCAGTTCAAGAGTGATCTTAAATATGTAAGTCACTCATTGTCTTCCATTTTGTAATGTTGAGGTGTATACTAAAGAAAAAAAAATATGGGAATTTTGAAGAACACAAAAGTGTTGTATAAAGACATATTTTAAGAGAAGCAAAATGGCAACAGTCTAAATGAAACAAGTAGATTTTTAGAAGTTCTCTATATCTAAGTGTGTATACTGTTTTTTATTTAATTGACTGAAACTCCACTTTTTTTAATACCAGAATTCTCTTTGAGTGTTGTGGACTTCATAAATTTGAAGTTTATGTGAATATTGGAAAGACTTTTTCATGTATATTTTTTCATATTTGTATATATTTTTATTTTCTGTCTCCGCTATGATCTGCCAGTAGCTGAATCAAGTAAAATTTTAGTGACTGATGAAAGGGAACATATTATTTAAAATCAAATGCAAACCTTGAATCAAGAGTTTCTCATTACCTTCAGCAATGCTAAGGAAAATTCTAGAGCTATACCTACACAAAAGAGTGATACAGTTTTATCATTGAGTCATATGTGTAAATATACTCTACGAAAGAGGCTTTTTAAATTATTTTTTCATTAGCAAGCTGTACATCTACGTAGAATGCTCTTTATATTTGATATCTCATATAACTGAATCACCTAGAAATCTTTTGTGAAGAAAATATGTATGTAATGTATAATCAAAGCAAGATTAAGATCCTTGTTGGTCCCTTCCAATTCAGGAAATTCTATGATAATCATTATCTATTGAACAATACATATGTTCCATACACTGAGATTTAAATGTCTTTCCTGCTTCTAGGTGATGGAGCTTGCAGGCATTGAAGCACAACAGGTGGTATTGCTGCTCGAAGACTATCAGTTGGTTCATTCCACATTCCTGGAGATGATCAACAGTTTACTGTCATCAGGTGAGGCAAGTCCAAGAAGATTAATGGTTCTAGTTTTACTGCACAGGGTTAGCTAATGGGGCAGAATAAGATGATGTTTTCTAACTTTATGAGACAGGTTAGTTACTTTGCTATGTTGTTTTAGGTAGAGTGCTTGTACATGAGAACCTGACTCAAAGTTCACTTAGCTGTCCTTTAACCTACCTGATGGTACAGGTGCTTTCAGTTCCTCTAACTTGTTTCAAGGGAGTTCTTTATTATAGTATAACAACAAAATATGAATGCATTCTACTCTACAGCTTCCATTTTATAATAAAATTCAAAAGTGAGAAGTGTTCCAATGCTTTACTAGATTGTATAGGTTGAGTCCTTTACTGAAATGAACACCAGCAAAGCTCGCTCTTCTGAAAGGAGTGAGACGATGAATAATAATAACAAATAACAAAAGTGACTTTATTTTGCTGTCCAGCTTTGTTCCTGGATCAGAGAGATCATTGAAGGACTGAGTCTAACTTGCTAAATGCTTTTTTTGATCTGCAGTAGTTTAAGAGCTGATTGATAAGAGCACCAGATTTTCCTATCTCTCAGATGCAACCCCAAATCTCCTTACCGTATCAGATTTTTGTCATCCACTGTTTAATCTCTGTGTCTGAGGATCTAAACAACTACTCACTTTCACATTACTGTGTCCTGTTATATGACAAAGTCTGTTTTGATTTGTTTTCTATGCAGTATTGGGTCAGCATCTGTGCAGTATTGTTTTGGGGTAGATTTGAATGAGCTTTTGAAATACATTTCAGCAGTATGAACAAAGTAGACTGTTAAATAGAATCACAAATTTGGTTTGTTGTTTTCATGATATCATGAAAAGAATGATGAAGTGCATGGGATGATACTCATGGAATTATGAATACTGCCATAATCAAAATCTCTGTAGAGAGGATTCAGGGGAATCCTTCAAGGGAATTTAAAGAATTATGGTCTATTTTATCTGACGTAAATTCATTCTTGAAATAGGAGAAGTTCCTGGGCTATATAAAACGGAAGAATTAGACCCATTGCTCTCTCCTCTGAAGGATCAAGCCTCACAAGATGGATTTACAGGACCAATTTTCAACTATTTTACATACCGTATGTCAACAGAATTATAAGTTATAATTTATTACGAAGTGTAGGCAGTGGTATAGTAGTGGACAAATGATTTCTAATGTGGTCCTTCTATTGTGTGCAGTTTTAACTTTCAGTCAGTTATTAAATACCAGGCAGGAATAATGATAACATTGTGATATTTGAGGGCATAGAACCCTCACTTTAAAATTTCTTCTTCTATCTGAAATTTTCTATTTATGAATGTTTTACAAATGTTATGAAATCTGCTGTTAAAAGTAATTAGAAGGAAGAAACGTTTTGTTCCCATTGTTTTCTGGTTTGTATAGCTTATATGTATCTAGTACCAGAGTTTTCTTCTATTTGCCTATTATACCTACAAATCACTTTGAATTCTGAGTAATCAGCAAGTTTACAGGTAGGTTTCTTAATTATTTTTCTTCTTCCTTAGACCAACAAAAAGATTAAATAGTTTACAAATAAATCAAATAATATGACTGAAAGAATATAAATGTTTACAGTCAAAGTTTCAGGCCCTGAAACTACTTCTAATTGGTTCTGTTGGTCTATATGAATTGGAATGAGAACTAGTGATATCTATTTAAATACTGTCAGCTCTTCAAAATTAAAACATACACTGTAATATACATAATTAGAATCCATGATACTAAATTAAGTTTTATTTATAAGCATTCCTATCCTAGTGTGATCTGATATTATAGGCTCTTTTTTTCCCAGAAATTACCTTGTGATAAGTATTTGAAGGACACTAAATTATATTGTATTTGCAATAAAATTACCATCATGTAGTCAGATTGTTCTGTACTGAAAATTTAATATGTTACTTTTTCTTAGGGATCCAACAAAATCTGCATGTTGTCTTGATAATGGATCCTACTAATTTAAATTTCACAGTAAACTGTGAAAGTAATCCAGCACTGTATAAGAAATGTCAGGTTTTGTGGATGGAAACCTGGTCAGAAGACAGTATGAAAAAGGTAAATTGCATTAATTGTGACTTATTTAAACTAGTATCTCCAAAAATAATGGAGCTTTGGTAAATAAGATAAAGATATTTAAAGTTGTGAAGGAATAATTGTCACTGTGCTTATTTAATTCATTTGTTAAGTCCTAAAAAGACAGAAAATTACTCAGAACACTTAAATATTATTAACATTATTATTTTACCAACATTATATTTTGTTCTCTTTGTGTGCTGACTTGAACAACACGCTGACAACTATGACTCTGATCAAACACAGCATTTAAGAACAAAATAAAAATAGACTGCAAGCAAAATGGTAAAGCCAATTGTATCAGGTTTGTGTTGTGACCTTTTGATAGTGGTGGGAGCTACAGGGGTGGCTTCAGTGAGAATCTGCCAGAAGCTTACCCCATGACTGACAGAGCAGATGCCAGCTAGCTCCAGGACAGACCCGCTGCTGGCCAGGGTTGGGCTTATCAGCAATGGTGGTAGCATCTCTGGGATAACATTTAAGAAGGGGAAAAAAGTTACTGCGCAGGAGCATCTGCAGCCAGAGAGGGGAGTGAGAATAGGTGAGAGAAACAGCCCTGCAGACCCCAAGAGCTCGAGGCACTGGAGCTGAGATTCCCCTCCAGCCTGTTGTGCAGACCATGGTGAGGCAGGCTGTCCACCTGCAGCCCACGGAGGTCCACAGTGGAGCAGAGATCCTCCTACAGCCCATGCAGAACTCCACACTGAAGCTGATGGAAACAACTGAAAGAGGCTGTGATGCCAGAGGAAGCCTGTGCTGAAGCAGGCTCCTGGCAGGACCTGTAGATCCATGGAGAGAGGAGCCCATGCTGGAACAGATTTGCTGGAAGTCCCCCTTCAGGGGACTCATGATGGAGCATTTTGGACCCCATGCTGGACTAGTGGAAGAGTGTGAGGAGTCCTGCCCTGAGGAGGAAGGAGGGGCAGAGTCAGTGTGTGATGAACTGACCACAGCAGCCGTTCCCCATCTCCCTGTGCTGCTGGGGGGAAGGTGTTTTGAAATTTAGTTATTTCTCTTTACCCTACTCTGATTTGTCTGGTAATAAATTAAACTAATTTCCCCAAGTCAAGGCTGTTTTGCCCATGACAGTAATCAGTGACTGATCTCTCCATGTTGTTAGCCTTTTATAATCTATTTTCCCTCCCCTGTCCAGCTGAGGAGGGGAGTCATAGACAAGCTCTGATGGGTACCTGGCATCCAGCCAGGGTCAACCCACCACACCAACTATGCTGATGATATCTGTTTTTACTAGTACGTTAGACAGCTAGTTTTAAAATAGATTTGTTAAGTGTATATGAAATGCTATAGATCTAAGGTTGCACTGTAAACCTTATGTTCTTGAACCTTTACTAAGTGTTTTGCTTGATGGAACAGTCAGTGTGTTCTTTTTAGATTTAAAATCTGTTTATTTCAGGATGTTCTCAGTGTGAGTTTGAGAAGCATGTATTACTTCTGTATGTTGAGATTACCAAATGCAGGACCCTGATAGGGGCAAGGGTGCCACAGCGTTATGGCCCCAAGGTGAACCAGTGATGAAGCTGAGCATGTATTCTCAGTAGGCGCACACACAAACACATATACAGCACATATATACATGTGATTCTCACACAGAACAACACAAACAGAAACCCTAAGCACAAACGTAAACAGCACTGTTGCCATCGTCCTGTTCCCCCGTCTCTGAGTGATCTCAGTGAAGGTCAGTTAGTGGGTAATATGTACATGTACAGAATGTGGATTAAGACTGTCTGATTTCCTCTGAATTGTATATTTTTGAATCTTTGACATTTGTGCTATTGTAAGAGTCCTCTGATAACTACTTGGTCATTTATACAGCCAGCAAAATTTCCTCTGCTTGAGAGAGCAAGAAGTTATCAGTGACATGGAAAGGCAGAATTTATCTTTCTAATCCTATAAATATTCTGTAAATTCCTTGTTCTGAGTAAATGTATCATTTTCAGTCTTTCCAAATGAGAAGCTGGATTTAAGGTTTGTTTGAGTTTTTTTAATTTTAACTCAGATTGTCATTGTTTGTCATTTTCATGCAGAAAATCATGGCTTTTTTTTTAGATACCTGAAATGCTTCTGTATGATTCAGATGAACAAGAAAAGACTGGAAAAACACATAAAGAAGTTAAGAAAAAACATTCAGGTAATATTTGGGTAGACACACTAGTTACTATTACTTATTATTAAACACTTACTCAGTGTTAGACACCAGATCAGTAATTATTGGGTCAGAACCACTGTGTGGGGTGTGTGGGTGGGAGTGTGTGTATGGGGGTGTGCGACTGTGTGCATGTGTGTGTTGGGAGAGGAGCCCAGGCCTCCAGCTTTTTCAAACATCAAACAATTTCAGTATATTTCTTTCTGAGAAATACGCATTGCAAATGTAGTTGCATGTCGTTTCCGTGACAGAACTTTAAAAAAAGTATAGTCTTTGTGATATTTTTGGATGCTCTTAATTCATATCTCAAAAAACATGCTCTATTGCTCTTCCTTAGTTATTTCAATGTGAGATAAAATTGAGTATAATATTACCTGTGTAACAAATGATGTTGTACAGGTGATTCTGATTTTCTGAAGTCATTTCTGGCAATCCATGAATCATGTAAAATATACGGAGCAACGCCTAGCAGGTATATGACATTCCTTCGTGTATACAGTTCCATCAATAACAGTAAAAGAAGAGAACTAATAAAAAGGCAGAACCACTTGCAGGTATGTGTTTAAAACACTTTTAACATATGGCTTTTCAAAATACTCCCATATTTGGAAATGTCTTGTGTATTAATGGGCTGTAGCTGCTAACATGGTTGCGTGATGTGTCCTCTATTGGCATATGCTCACACTGTGGTTTCAGGAGAGAAATATTGTGAATCCTAATGCACTTGTCTGTTGAAATGCCTGAAAGGGAGAAAAGTGTTTTTCTTGTTTTGGTAATAGTTCTCCTCAAGAATGTATGAGACTGGGTATGTTTTGTGGCAGAGTAAAAAGTACTTGAAAGCACTGTAAACTTTTTCACCCATGTGTATTGGAATTGTGTTGCTAAAAACCCATCATCTTTCCATCAATTTAAGTCCTGCCTCTCCTTATACAAATGTTCTCTGTGTAGCTCCATATTCCATCCCTTTCTTTATATCTTGAGAATAACTTCCTGCTTTGTAGGATTTTCACATCCTAGTTTGACAGTCTTATCTTTAACCTCATGGTGTTCTTGTGTAGCTTTGACCAAGATTCCTTTTGTTGTGATTGTCTTTCCTTTTGTGTTTTGGAATGATTTTGAGTTCCTTTGGCACACATCAGACCTATGGACAGTTCTGGACCAAATGCACAGGTGTCACTTTACTCCTGTTTTGTATGCATAACATCCTTATTTTTGAAACCCATTTGTTATCTTTCCAATCCTATTTAGTTCCCTTCCCCCAGTATATTTCTGGAAAGATCTGAGTCATCCTTTAGGACAACTTTTGTCTTTGCCTTTCTCTTGTCCCTTTCAGCTCCTTTTCTCAGTCACCTGTGCTGATATTCTGAAACCACACTTGCAAATCTGTATTTTTTTCTTAAAGCATCTGTCAAAACCAAATTACTTCCTTGCCTTGTGTTCTACTCTATTTTTACTCTATCTGCCAATATTTTTCCATCACTGTAGTATGCAATTTAAGAAGATTTAAATTTGTAGTAATAGAAATTGCTTTTTTTTTGAGTATATTTAGAATATAACTGGTTTGTTTGTGACAAGCACTCATTTACTTGTTAAATACTCTGTTTAAATAAAAGTAATAATTTTCATGAAAATTAGAGATGTATATCCTCAGTCAATACATCTTCCAGGTATTTTTTTTCAAGTATATCTTGAAATAATTCTATTATATAATTAATATAAAGTAAATAAGGTAGAAAGTGTGATTAAAGAAAATAGTTAATCTTAAGCATAATAGAGACTTTGTTTAATGTACATCTGTGTTCTTTAGAGTGTACAAATATGTAGAAATAAGCTAATCTATTTTGTTTCAATTTGTTGAATTTTTATAGATTTGTTTTTAAGGGACATATAATTACAATGAGTTAATATCAGTTAACTTAAATTCTATTGAATTATTGAGAAATAGATTATGTGCTAGTTACTGTTTTGTTAAAAGTTTGTTAGTTTGAGAATTTTCTTTTTGATGTAGTACTACATCTTGCAGTGACACATCTTAAAGTGTCAGATCTCATTCTTAGGTTAAATAATACCAACAAATTATAAATAATATCAAGAAAATGTGGAACAATAATTAAAAAAAAAATAGAATAGTAGTCTACATCACTCTTAATTTGTCCATCCTTTTTGTAACAAACCTTCATTTAAATCTGCTAAAAATTCACTGCTAAATATCTGCTTGTTTAAAACTTTTATAGGCAGGTGTTTCAAAGCTGAATGAAGCTAAAGCCCTGGTTGATGAACTGAACAGAAAAGCTGGAGAGCAAAGCATTTTACTCAAAACAAAGCAGGATGAAGCTGATTCTGCTCTTCAAGAAATTACAGTATCTATGCAGGTGGTATATACAATCACATCAAAAGTGGAAAAAAAACCCCAAAAAACAAAACAATTCTTTTCTGGTTTTGGTCTCCATAACTGCCTGTGTTTTGTAATCTTTTCAAGTGTTACAAAATGTCATGCTTTTGCAAGAATTTACCTAAGGGAAGACATGAACCCTGAGGCTTGAATAAGGTTGCAACAGGACAGAGGATTCTATAACTTAAATCATGTTTGAACTGATCGAATAGGAAGAGATCAGTGCAAGTTTTGCACCTGAGTAGTGTTTACTGCTGTAGTTTAGTCTATCTGAAAGTTTTCCTAGAACTTCATAAATTCAAGCTGATGCGTTTTATGTTTATCACAGATAGGAACTTTCAATAAAATATGTACAAGTAGCACTATTTTAGGTAACAAATACCAGGAATTAAATTTGTGAACTCTTAGAAAGTGTGTATTTCATGAGGTCTGGTCCTCAGTATTTAACCTCAGAGAAGATTAAATAATACCTCCATGTTCATCATTCCTTGAATTTTTATTCTTCAACTGAGAGGTAGACCTTTTTTTCAATATTCTGTACTTTCTTTAGTAATATTTTCTCAGTCATGTAAAATAATTGCACAGACAATAGGTCTCCACATTGATACTTCCTGGAATCATAAACGTAGGTTAAGATGTAATGAATCTGCTGTCACTGCACTGGGTTTTTTTTGTTGCTGACTTAGTCTGATTGGTCGGAAGCTCAATGCCAAAGACATTCTCTGTATGCAGTAAAGTAAATGCCTGGTCTTTCAAATCGTTTGGTTCACAGTGCTTTGAAAGTGCATTGCTTCCATTTTTATCTATCTTTTGCTGTTGGCAGTTTTTAGTACTTTTAAGCTCTATCTACCTACTTTACATGAATTTGAATAATGATGATTGCCTTGGTGTGTTCACTGATGTCAGTTTTGAATCTGTGTCTATTGTTATCTAGAAGAGTTACAGGTTATTTGGATAGCACATATTACATTGTAGGACATAATCAAAGAATAGGTCAAAAGCAATGAAACATGATGGGCCCACTGACATCAGAAAAATTACAGTAGAATTTTGATTATTTAGATTAGCATAAAGTATAGGTGCCCTCTAACATTTTAATGTCACTTCAAACGTTCTAGTTTATGTAATAATACATAGAGACTCTTTTAATCTCCTGTCAGAGCAAGGCTTTTGACCTACAACTGAATTTTAAGGTTTTCTTATTCAGAGCAATCATTCAGTACATGTTCATTTGCATGAAATGTCTAATCTAGTTTCATGTAGCTAATGTTTTATGTATTTGAATGTAATCTTCAATAACATGCTGATCTACAGCTTGGGTTAAGTGCTCAGAGAATTATTATTATCTTAAGGTTTTCTCTCTTATATGCATCCATTACCTTCTTCTGCAACTCAGCTTGACAATTACTTGTGATAATAATGTATTATATATCAGAAAAACATAAACTCTGGGCTTTTTTGACTTTTATTTTTTAAGTACTGAGTTTCGAATGTTAGTGTTTTATGCCTTTTATACATTTATCCTCAATGATAAAAGACATGTAAGGTCCTATTTATTAATATGCTAGGTATTAATTGTTGTACTGAAGTTTTTAGGATTGGCTTAGGATTGGAGATGGCTAATAGCTACTGTCTGCTGTGTGGTAGGCACAGTACAAATACAGAAAACAAAAAAGATGTAAACCCAAACAACTTACAATATGCATGTAAGACATACGTATACCTTACAGACTGGTAAAAATTTTAAGTAAAGAAACCATTCTATGATTAGTACTTTTAGACTAACAGGCTATAGTTCCAACACAACTGCTGCTTTAATGAATATGATGGAAAAATAGAGTTTTAATGGTGTTGTGAAAGAAATTGAAATAGATATGGGAGCAGCTGCAAAGACAGTGACAACACGGCAGTACTTTCAAATGTAGTAAGAATGTTATGGAGGCTGTCACTCATCCTTTTAGAGGAAGACTGACATATTGGTAAGGAATGGAAAATCAGAGGCAAAGAGAAAAAAGATCATAATGAGCCTCTCAAAAATAGAGGTACAGATTCTGGTTTGTGGTAAAGAAAGGTGACACAGTAAAAGCAAATGATACTTATTCTATAAAGTTTATTTACCTAGTCTACCCATCTAGTATCAAGTAGACTCAGATATTTTACTGTAATTGGTATTGTGCAAATTATTATAATGAAGACTAAAAGAAATGAGACCTAAGGGAATAAAATCTGTGTAAATTTGCAAGCTAAAGGTATTTTTTTACAGAGTGCTAGTGAGCAAAAAGCAGAAATGGAAAAAATTAAACAACGAATAGCAGAAGAGGCTGCAGAAATAGAAGAAAGAAAAAGAAAAATTGAAGATGAACTAAAAGAGGTTCAGGTAAGAGCTGATAAGAAAAAGTAATATTTTGCAGTCTGATTTTATCTGAGTTACTCAAGTCCTGCTGTACACAGTGGTTTTGCAAAATTTATCCTTGCAATTCTTAAATTTTGCTCTAAATTATTTTGATATGGAAACCTTTTGCATTAGGAAACAGTATTCTATTTGCCAAATTTAGGTTGTCATTTTGGCATTTGTGTTCTCTTAGATATTAATTACAGAAAGAATTTTCAAGCCAAATCTTACCAACCACTTGCTATTTCTATGCTGCTATGGTCTACAGCTGAGTTCTGCTGATTTTATTTAATATTTTTCAATTACTCATGTCTTATATAGACCAACCACATTACTTTGCCTTGATCAAACTGGTAATATCATAGGGTTTGGTAGTCTCATCTGAATGGAAATAATTTGATGAGAGATAATTTCCAGTTATTACTAAATTCTGAAAATTATATATCCTAATGGCACTACAGCAAACTGCTTGTTCAAGAGACCTTACAGATAGTAAGGAACAGGCTACTCAGGGAAGTGGTCACAGCCCCAAGCCTGGCAGAAGCATTTGGATGATATTCTCAGGCACATGGTGTGGCTCTTGGGGCTGGTCCTGCACAGGGTCAGGAGTTGGACTTGATGATCTTTGTGGGTCCCTTGCAACTCAGTGTATTGTGATTCTATGTTAAACATCAGATTTCTTGCGTGTTATGTGTGTACAGTCATTGCTTTTAGTCTCTATTTTTCATCCCATCCGTTTTAAGTTTATACTAAAGCATAAGGGAAAACTACAGCAACTTTTTGTTTTTCCTTTTAAATATTAGAGTTGCTAAGGAATTATATCTTTGTATTGAAAGTGACATAGAACTGCAGGACTACACCCATTTTGTGGCCTTTGATAAATATGAAAGATCTGTAAGGTGTGCACAGTTTTTAAATAATAATCTTTAACTTCTCTTATCATTCTATTTGTTGATAAGGGCAAAGGCTGTCTGGATTTGTTTAGCTACTGGAAATAGAAAGCTTTTGTGACCTGTAGTTCTGTGTGTGTTTACACAGAGATCCTCACTTATGCCTATAAATAGTAATTAGCATAATTATTAAAAGATACCTGTATCACAATGAACTTCTAAGCAATGAAAGAGCAAACATGATTGACACTAATATCTATGTAACGTTTATGAATTACAGTGCTGAATGAAAAGCTAGGGTATGTCAGGATTATAATATGCTGTTTCATGGGAAAATATATTTATTATCACTTAGTAAACATGTGACAATTTTTTAATAACTTGTAAACATGAATATGCATCAGTGGTAGTTGGTTAGGTAATAAAATATTTAAAAAGAACAAGAAATTGTATGAAAACTAAAATGGCAAATGTTCATTTTTTTTTATCCCCATACCTCTTTATAATGTGTTTTTATGTTTCAAGCCACTGGTTAGTGAAGCTAAATTAGCTGTTGGAAATATAAAGCCAGAGTCTTTGTTAGAAATCCGGTCACTACGGATGCCCCCTGACATAATCAGAGACATACTAGAGGGAGTTCTGCGGCTGATGGGGATTTTCGATACATCATGGGTGAGCATGAAGAGGTGAGGGTTTTATTTAAACTTTAAACTTTTTAAGATGAACTGCTTTCATTTATATTCAGGAATAATGCATGTTCGGAATTATTTGGTTTCATACAGAAATAATCTTTTTAATATTTGTTTCTTCTTTACTTAGTTATTTAATTCTTTTTACAGTTTCTTGGCCAAAAGAAGTGTAAGGGAGGACATAGAATCCTTTGATGCCCGTAATATTCCAAGAGAAATACGAGAGAGTGTTGAAGAACTTCTTTCTAAAAACAGAGCATCTTTTGATCCAAAGGTAATTCCTGATTGCATTACATAAAATGAAAAAGACCAAAAAACCCCCCAAAAGAATAAAAAAGACGTGGTTGTCTGATTTACCAACATAATTTTTAGAATGAGCTTAAATTAGAGAAAAAGTGATGAATTCTGCTTGCAGATTTTGTTAGAGATAAAGGTGTAGCAGAGATTACTCTGTTGCATGCTGCCTCTAACCATGAGAATTGGTTGGTGAGTGGGGAGCTGTGGGATGAGAAGACATTATGGAATCGAGTCCTCAGAGATTTTTGTCACTGGTATAAATTAGAACCCAACCAAGCAATAGTAAGTGGCTTCTTCTGGCCTCCTTGTAACAGTAAGAGTCTAATAAATCATGCATTAATTTAAAACTTGTTAATTTCAGTGAAGCTACGTAGTTCTAAAGATACCCACTGTGGTTTTTTTATGCAAGATTGCTGGCCTACAATATAATCCCTTAGTAACAATTTAAAAGATTAGTTCAGTAGAAGAACAGGCTAATTGGCATATTTAAGTTGGTAACTAGTAAATCTGTTGCAGTATTTATCTTTTCTGCATTATACTTCAAGGACTTTCTTCTAACTGTTACTGAATTTTTCAGAATGCTAAACGAGCCAGTGCTGCAGCTGCTCCATTAGCAGCTTGGGTGAATGCCAACATCCAGTATTCCCATGTCCTAGAACGAATTCAGCCTTTGGAAAAAGAGAAGGCTGGCTTGGAAGCGTAAGTTAGACCCTATTACAAAACAAGTACTTTTAATTCCAATGGTGGTGGGCAAAACTAAAACCTCCAAGAAGGAATCGGAATATGAGGAATAACTTCTTAGAGGGTGACAGAGCACTGGAACAGGCTGCCCAGAAAGGTTGTGAAATCTCCTTGAAGATATTCAAAACATGCCTGGACACGATACTGTGCAACCTGCTCTGAGTGAACCAGCTTTAGCAGGGGTTTGGATTAGATGATCTCCAGAGTTGCTTTCCAACACCAGCCATTCAGTGATTCTGTGTGGATTGAAGTTTATTAAAAAAAAAAGATAAAAGAAATTATACCTCATCTGTAGGTAATAAAATGTTCCTGCTGATACAGAAAAGTAAGTGCGCAATGTTTTCTTTTTCCTGGAAGCTATACCTTGGTTGGTTTTTGTACAATCATGAGTTACCTGTCCAGCTGAATAGTGTAAGGGAGAAACGAGCATCACAGATATGCTTAAAATGCAGTCTTTCAGTAAAACCCATGCTATTTTATGAGATGTATGGTTCCTCTATTTTCAGTCACGTACCAAGCATAATCAGGTTCTCCTTGGGATCAAAAGGACAAGACTTGGTCTTATGACCATCCATAACCTTAGGAATCTGTACTGATTGTTTTGCCAGGTTTTAAAATTCTGTATTGGAAGAACTTGTTCTGATCTTTTAAGAATAGGGTGTTTGGTTTCCATTTTTAAAGCTAAGTGATGAGAAGTATTCAAAGCTTTTTTACATGAAAATATATATTTTTAATGTAAAACAAAAGGAAGAACTGTCTCTGAACTACCTCTATGTAAATTACTTTCCTGTTTTATTTGCTCTTTTCTTTCCCCTTTGGGTCCATAGTCTTAAAATAAATGTTACCTTTTTGTAGTAATCTCAAGAAAACTGAAGACAGAGCAAAGAAGTTAGAGGATCTTCTGAACTCTGTTGGTCAAAAAGTATTGGAACTGAAAGACAAGTAAGTTGGGTTTATTTATTTCAAGATATAAATACAAACATAGATGATTTTACATTATGAATAATGACATTTATCTAACCAAATGTAGCTTCCTGTTCTGCAAGATATTTACGTCCCAATTAGTGACGCTTAGATAGATAGTCTAAGCATCTATCTATACACTCAGTGGAGATAAATGCTGTTAGAATACAGCTCATCTTCTCAATCAGATGAAATAAATGCTCCTTAAAAGTACCTGCTTCTCACTACTGACAGTATTGGTAACCTTTATTGTAGCCATTGATGTCAATGGTAAGCAGTTTCTAACCTTCTAAATCACATAAGACTTCAGTGACTCCTTAGAATTCTGGGAACATGCCTGTACAAAACTTCTACTGATCACAGCTTGAATAAAGACAGTTCTATTTCTTTTGGGCTGGCCTACTTTTCTGACAGCTACTTAGCTATCTCCTTTTTTCTTAGCATCTCATCAAGTACATGACTCACAGTGGTATAAAAATAGGTCTGGTGAACTTTTATACTTTCTTCAAATTCAGTTTAATCTAAGTTTTTTAGTTTGATGGTTTTAGTATGTAGTTAGTATAGGAGATACTTTATAATCTGACATATTACTAAAAGTCATGTTTTGTACTCTGCAAAAAAAAAAAGGGAGAATTCTTGTCATTCAGCTACACAGTGATTTCTTAAATTAGTTGTATACTACAGATTACAGTTAAATATATTGCTTTAAACTGGTTGATTATTAAATGCATTAATTATTTTAAATATTAATCAAACTAATTAGATATTGAGCATTACAAAATAATACCTAATCCTTACCTGTTTTTTTAGGTCATGTTCTTACTACGTATTAGTTTACAAAATAGACTGCTGTGCGTTGAACTGGAGTCATTCATGTGAATTAGCAATATTCTTTTTTAAAAATTTCAAATGTCAAATTTACCAAATAGTTACAAATGTACAGTATGGCATTGAGCCTGCTATTTTCCTTACTAGGTGTCAAACAAAACTTTACACAATCACTAAAATCAAGTCAAGCTGTTTAAGTAAAAGAAGGAGTGATTTTCAGACATTATGGTCTGTATTTGAAATGTATTTTTAAGTCTCACCTGTGTATCTATCTAAATTTTTTTGGTTAAAAGTCTAACCAGTTCCTCTGCCAATTAAAAGCAGAAGGTACAAAAAAGAACTGTAGTTGTGTTCTTCATTAACAATAATGGAGGAATTCATTACAAATTCAATCAATTAAACTGCCTTGAAAGTAACTGTTCATAAGTTTAGTAGTTCATGATAGTAATTACAAAGAGTATTTGTTTTACAGGTTCCAGAGTAGAACAACAGAAGCAGCAAAGCTTGAAGCAGAACTAAGTAAAGCTCAGAAAACATTAAAAGCTGCAGAGGAACTAATAAATCAACTCGATAGGGAACACAAAAGATGGAGCACTCAGGTTAGTGAAAATTTTCATAAATATATCTTATAGCTGATAATTTGAAAATACAGTTTTTGCACTGTTTGTAGAATGTGAGTTATTGCCATTCTGCATGTCTCCAAGTGTACATTTATTTGATTTCTCATTAGAAATTAAAGCTTTTCTTCCTTCTGAAACTTATTTTTATTTCACCATACAAGTTATATCACCTTGCTACAGAATGTGTAAAAAATCCCTCAGTATTTAATACAGAACATACAACATTCAGTGATGGTTTTCAATCACAATAATGTAATTGTTATGATGGCTGAACATGTCAGCAGTTGCACCCTCCAAGCTGAGATACAATCAAAAGGGACAGTTTTTGGGAAAACATTAAACAATCACAGTCTTAAAACATGTATTTTTTTATGGCATCGATGCTGGAAATGCAAATGTAGATCTACCCAAAATATTTCGTTGCTTTTGAAGTCTTCACTTAAATGTTTTAGGCTTTTCTCAGTAGGGAAAGTAAGTATATTTTATTTGCTCAAATGAAATATTTGAGAGAAACTGGCAAGTCTTTGGACACACAGGCTCTTCTTTGGTCTGAAACAAAAAGGAAAATCTCGAGATATATACAAGCTGAAAATAGCTGACACCTCCAGAAAGCAATCTCTAGTTTTCTTGTGTATCTTAAAGTGGAAAAAATCTCCATGCAGAGATACATGGTCCTGTCTCTCCACTGATACTGAAAAAAGCCTAACCAAGTAGACTAAATGCCTGCATTTTGAAGAACCAAAGTTAAGGTTAGATGAATCCTTTTTGTAGGTTGACCACTATAATGGAAAAAAATAGAAGATTTTCCTTTGAAAGTAGCTTTACAGCTGTTTCATCTCCTATAGTAAGGGTTGGATATATTTGAACCCCAGAGTCTAAATGCTTCTAAAAGTGATTCCTCCTGATACATTACCCTCATCATTAGAAAGTTCAGACTATCTGTTAATGATATGCTGTAGACTAAAGTGACAGATAGATTAGTCGAGAAGTATCCCATATTGCGGACAGTGAAAAGGCAGTATTTGTCTCCCTTTAAAGTAAAGAGGAAGCAATGAAAAGTTGCTTTTTTTGTTTGTGTATCAGCTTTTTTTTGATGTCAGTTTGATTATAGCAAAAAAAAAGACAATACTTTGAAACCAATTATGGCAGTCATACAGTATTTTGATATGCTGTATTTTTCTCCAAAATACTGGAACATTTCAAAACAGAGGTGCTGTAGTGCAGCTAAATTATTTGAAGATATATGATAAATGTATTTTATCATGTAAGTGTGCAGCGAATAACAGTAAATGTAATAGTTACATATAGTAACATAGTATTTAGTATCTGTATGCATAGTGTAAACAGACTTACTACCTGACTGTGACTGGGATCACATATTTCTTCTTTTTCTTACTATGATAAGTTTTATTCATTAGCTTATATATTGAACTGAAATTCATAGATTTTTAGCAGCTACATTCTCAGAAATATCTGTCCATGCCCTAACCCAAGGCTAAAAAGAATTTTTCCCATAATTTCTTGTCTGTGTTGCTGTGGGTTAGCCAAGTATAGATACCTGAAATACAAGCAGAGAGATTGTCTCAACTGTATTCCCAATGGCAGGCAAATTTAATTATGACTTTTTAATAGCTGATGAGACATATTAACATAGCTTTTGTTTGCAAAACACCTATACAGTCTTCACTTTTTTTTTTTTTAAGGTGTCAGAGATAACAGATGAACTGGCTACATTGCCTAAAAGAGCTCAGTTAGCAGCTGCATTTATTACATACCTTTCTGCTGCTCCTGAGGATCAGAGGAAAAACAGCTTGGATGAATGGACCAAATCAGCAGGCCTTGAAAGTAATTTCTTGTGTGTGTCTGTCAGTGTCTGCGTGTAAGTAATTAAGCTTGATTGAGGAAGTGAGAAATGCCAGTAAGTTCTAATGAACAGTTTCAATTGTCATGTTTCCAAATGAAAAGTGATGATGTTTTCTTACTCGATAAATACTTGTTTATACAGACAGGCTATTTGTTAGGCTTATTCTATTAAATTATTAAGATTATAAAAACTTATAAATAATTTTATTTTTGTAGAATTTACTTAAAAAGAAAAATTTACAAAAATGAATGTATTCACATGAACTATTGTAAATTTGCCAATGCGTTTTGAATGCATCTGCTTTTTCAGCAAGCATTTTTATTTCTGCATTAATAATATAATTAAATATTATTATGACATCAACTACTTATTAGTAATAAGTTCAAACAATAAAATAATAGATTAAAGGGAAATCTACAGACCTACACTCTGTTAAGACAGAGTCTCTGCTGTATACACAGTGGTAAATGCTTTATAATTATGCAGACTATAAATGCTGACACAAAGTTGCACTCTTTCATTTATCAGAGTTTGATTTACGGCGGTTCCTATGTACAGAAAGTGAGGAATTAGTTTGGAAAAGTGAAGGTTTGCCTTCAGATGATCTTTCAATAGAAAATGCTCTTGTCATCTTGCAGGTAAATTTGCTTTTTTTATCTTGTCTTGGAAGTATTTGAATTTTTACAAATTTCAGTAACATGACATCTGCCTGGAATTTTGAATTACTTCATTTGTGTTATTTGTTGGCATCACAGAACACACACACACACAGAGAAATAAATATTTATGTACACTAGGTATTCTGTAGTACAAAGAAAAAAACAGTTAAAGAAAACACGTTTTCCTTTTTACTTTTACAGTTTTCTCCCATATCAGTCTATTCCAGCTTAAAGTGATAGAATCAGTGGAAGATTATGTCCCATGTATGTTGACTTTGACATATAATTTCTAATACTTTTTTCTCAGCAAAAGGAAAGGCTATATACCTTTCGAAACCTATATATATATTGCTAATAATACTTGAGAAAAGAAGTGGGAAAAGATTCAGGTTTATCATATAATTATGTATAGATATTTAATACATAATATTGCATGGTTATGTACATGATATTGTAGTCATTTATTAGATCTCCTAGCAAGTAAGTGTTTAACGGCATGAGGAGAATCTGCATTTACTACAGGTGATTTGATTAGATGATTGATGATTCTCTCAAATCAGTTGCAACCTTTTTTCAATTTAAATTTATCTTACTTTATCATCTTGATGGTACATCGATAGTAGATCCTTTCTCAGTTTGATTAAAAAGGTTTTCAATAAATACTGTCTTAAAGCTGTACCCTTAAAGCTACTTATGTGCTATAATAAGATCTTATTTTCATTATTTTCCTTAGTTGAATAGATTGAGCTCTTAAAAATCTCAGTGTATAAAGAGCTTTATGAAGTGCTCCCTTAGCTCAAATAATTTTCTTTGTGTACAGTTTTTTTCAGCATCCTTATAAAGCTGAAATTGGACGTGATATTTTACCAAGGTGGTCTACAGTATAGTTCACAAGCTTTTGTACTCATCATCTTTTGATTCTTGAATAATGTCCGTGTTTCTCTGTCTTTCAGTTTGAGATCTGTGCAGTTACTCAGTTTGGAATACTGGAACTCTAAAAAAAGCCTCATAGCTTGGAAGCATTTATCTATCAGACTGAACTAGAGAATTGTTGAAAATATGGCTGATATACCAAGATAATCAGAGGGCTGGCGCTCCTCTGCTATAAAGACAGGCTGACAGAGCTGGCATTGTTCAGCCTGGGGAAGAGGAGGCTCTGGAGGGACCTCATTGCAGCCTTTCAATACTTTAAAGGGACTTATAACAACAAGGGAGAACAAGTCTTTATATGGGCAGATAGGACAAGCAGGGATGGTTATAAACTAAAAGATGAGAGATTTAGATTAGCTTTACTTAGAGAGTAGTGAGGCACTGGAACAGGTTGCTCAGAGAAGCTGTGGAAGCCCCATCCCTGGAAGTACTCAAGGCCAGATTGGATGGGGCCCTGGGAACCTGTTCTAGTGGGTGGCATCCCTGCCTGTGGCAGGGGCTTGGAACTAGATGATATTTAAGGGCTTTCCAACCCAGCCATTCTGTGATTGAGTCTATGATATAGCAGAGGGTCAAGCTGCTGCCCAGAGGTCCTTGATGGACTGGAGAAATGGGCTGACCGGAATTTCATGAAGTTAAACAAGGGGAATTTCACAGTCCTGCTCCTGGAGAATAACAACCCCATGTACCAACATGTGCTGAGAACCACCCAGCTGCAAAGCAGATTTACAAAAAAAGGCCCTGGGGGTCCTGGTGGACACCAGGTTGTACATGAGCCAGTAATGGCCCCCTTCCAAGAAGATGACCAATCGTATCCTGGACAACTTTAAGCAAAGTATTGGGAGCAGGTCAAGGGAAGTGATCTCAGCACTAGGAAGGCTACACCTGGAATCCTATACCAATTGTATGATCTTCAGCACAAGAGACATATGAATGTACTGGAGAGAGTTCGTTGTAGCTTTATGCCTGCAAAATACTTGTATTCATGATTTTTTCTAAAATGCATTGAGGTCCAAAACAAGAAGTACTGTACCTTTGCCCTCTAGAGGAAGAAGAAGGAAAACTAATACCTCTTCTTCTGAGTTTAAAAGCAGTTGTGAATAACAAAAGCTGTAGATTATAGTCATTGAATAGACTCCTGTTTATAGAGAAGGTGAAGAATGACCTAACTTCAGCAGGACGAACACCTGAGAATTTTGGATTGCGTGCTTTTTTTTTTTTTAAGAAATAAAATAAAAGACATAAAATTCCTACTCTATTTCTCTAAGCAGTTGGTTAATGAAAAAAAGATTTAAAAATATTTATACTGTACATTTGGTAAAATAATAAAGGACTCCAATTTTATTCTTAAACAAAATAGATTTTAGTAAATATACATGTATATTTTTTTCACCCTAGAGTAAAGTTTGCCCGTTTTTGATAGACCCTTCTTTCCGGGCTACTGAATGGTTGAAGACACATTTGAAGGAATCACGTTTGGAAGTTATTAACCAACAGGTGCAGTACTTACTCTTGGTCTTACAATTCTGTTCTGCTTGAACTTTCTCTATTCCAGACTTTAGAGAGCAGTTTTTAAAGGGGTGTGATAGCGAACACCAAAAATGAGGTTGTATTCTATGAAGCCTATAACTTCTCATGAAAATTTGTTTACTCAAGGAGGAGATCAAAGTACTGAAAATTAGAGGATCAACATCTGGTATTACTTCTACAAAGTTTGCCTCTTTGTGCCGCCCTCTCCAAGAATATCATATTTTCTATTGAGGTCTTTTGTATTCTTGGCAGTTCACTAGATTTCAGGAGTATGTGTACACTTACTCCCTATGATTTTTGTGTTGTGTTATCTGCATTGGAAAAAGTAAGTTTGATTTCAGTTTGAGACTAAGGTACCTAAAATTAATTGTCTACCTGTAACTATTTTTGTGGGTGGTGACGTGTGGCTCGGTTGTACACATCTAGGCAGGCATCTAGTGCTGTTCAGAAGTCCCTTATTGAAACCCACCTGGCCTCAAGTTATTGCTTCAGTAGAATGTAGGTCTTGCACATAACCCTTCTGCTCTGTGCCCGCCTTGAAGATTGTCTCTGATGGTCGTATCTTTGAGTAATTGATTGTTTCTCCTGCTGGCTGATTAGCCTGATTACCTTTTAGACTCTGTTATCTGCATTGACTAAAGTAATCTTAAACACCACAAACATATTTAAACACCTACAGCAAAAGACTGCATTTAGACTTCTTAATACCAATGTGAATCCTGTCTGTAGATCTTGATTCGGTTTTCGGATATAGCTACATACTGACATTTGAAGTGTGTTAACTGGCCAGGACTTCTAGGTACACCTAAGAGAAATGATGGTAGACGTGCTCTTTTCTGGTGCAGCACTTGAAGATCTAGGCATATTAAATAGGTTTTCTGTATGTCAGTATCTGAGTAGATCAAATTTATTTGAACTAAACACTTGTGACTAAACCTGAAATATCATTTGATGCCTGTAAGAGAACTTTTCAGCTGTACTACGGATTTTTAGATTTAGACTACTTGGTATAATGCCTTCCTACTCATTCTGAGGTGTTTATGTTTTTCAAAAAAAAAAAAAAAGATTCAAAGGAATTTATATTTATTTGCCCAGGACACCAACTTTGTAACTGCTCTGGAGCTGGCAGTGAGATTTGGGAAAACACTTATTATACAGGAAATGGATGGAGTGGAGCCTGTACTTTACCCATTGCTAAGAAAAGATCTCATTGCTCAAGGTAAATTATCATGATCTTTACAAATGCTTCCTCAAAGCTTTTGTTGTTTACATCCATATGGGATGTAAAACTTGATTTTTCTGAAAACTTGAGTATTGTGCAATTTTTTACCTCTTTAGTATTAACCTGTTGCTAACATTTCAGTGCAAAAAATATGTTGGAAATATGTTCTTGTTTACTAAGTAGAAAAATACTGAAATGTATTTAGAGAGTTTTTAACTGGATTTAGAAGAAAGTGTTTTTATCAACCCTTCAGAATTTAAAGTTAATTTCTAGTGATAATTTCAAATGCATAGTTTTACTTAGAAACTTAGGCCTTAAATAGACCAGAAGTTACACAGCTGGATGTGCAATTAGAAATCAGAGTTTTAGAATATTGGTGTTGCTGTTTCTCTTTCGGTTGTCTGAAACTAAAGAAGTCACACAGGTCTGTCCCTGATGTGCCTTTGGAATGAGGAGGGTTGTAGATATCAGCAAAATGGTGGAATTTGGTGAAAGATGTCCCTTAACTGATGCAATGAAAGGGAAAACCCCCAGCATTTGTTATGCAGTATCTCTGCTTTGGACATATAATGTACTCTATATAGCTCTATATAAAACTTCTTTGGATTTAGTTGCTTTAGTAATGGCTGATATGAAAATTTGTGTTGAAAGTTTAGCAAAAATAAATAGCAATTATATAAGTATCTTAGCATGAATTTTGTTGAATTATATTACGTTTTCAAATTATATCACAAGAACTGGGTGGATTAAAAAATACAGCAATATCTGTTTTAAATACTGTCTAAGTTACTGTAATTATAATAGGTTTACATTATCCTTTGTAATTATATTTCTACCTCAAGTTGTAATTCCTCAGCATGTACCACAACCTATGCATGTAATTTACATTATGAGCTTTGGCTACTGAAAAAAGCTCAAGACTTTTTTTTGTTGTTGTTTCATCAACCATTGAGATCTAATAATGCATGAGGTAACACTAATGCTTTAAATGTAAGTACATTTAATGTACTTATTATTAATTAAAGCAAATGTCATAGGATTCTTATATACATTTATCTCCAATATCAGAAAGGTCTGTTTAGTGAAAAGAAAGTTACTTTAAATCATTCTTCCATTACAGATATACCTGCTTGTTTATTCTCAGTAAAAGAGTACCAGCAAAGTGGTGACTTCAGGGTTCTGTGGGGGGTTAGGTAGAACATCATTACAAATTTTTTTTGCCCCTCCAGTTTCTGCTGAATTTTGGAAAGGAGAGATACAGTATTACAGGCATCTTAATTGATTTTATTCAAGAAATCAAATTGAGAGATGAATATGTCTGCTAAACTGTGGAGAAAGTAGATTAAATTCAAATATACTCATTTATTCAGGGAAATTGCTTATAACACTCAGACATCCTCTTTTACTTGTTAATGATCTGTATTAATGTTAGGTCTGTGCAGGTCCAGTCTAGGGAGCTGTTGTTTGAAAAGGAGAATGGGTCACTATTTTAATCTTTTCTGTCACTTTATAAGCAAGCACACACTCCTCTTTGTCAAAATGTGGAGGTGGGAGCCTATCTGCATTATTTTGCTTGTGATGACTGTACATCTCTTCATTACTTGGAATGAAACATTAAGAAAAATGTGAATATATATACTGCAATAAATTTGTCTTTGTACAGCTTCCATTTTCTGTTTGACATTTTTACAACACAGTCCTGAAATTTATTGTGATCCTTGGCATAGAAGCAAAATTGATATGTGATTTTCATCTCTTACCAGTGTTTTAGCAAGAGATTTATATTTCTGTTCTGCAATCAGTGCTAAAAATAGAGAAGCACCTAACTATACCATCTTGGAAATTTTTCGGCAATGGGAATTTTCACTTGTTAATTTTTCATCTTATAATTCTGTTCTTATTTCTTTTTCAGTATCAGGAGGCAAAGTCTTATTGTAATCATATGATTGTTTGAGTCTATTCTTTTCTAACCCTGCTAGAATGGAAACCTGGGGTTGGAGGGGGATGGTGAGGGGCCATAAATATAATTTTATTCTGTGATAGGCATATTAAGAAATATTAGGAGTATAAACAGATTGAAACCATGACATCAATTATTTAATAAATTGTTTCTTTCATATTATGATTAAATTAAATGTGTTTATAATAAGACAAATTTATGGGACATTTCTTGATGTTGTATTTTTCTTTCAGTCTAATATCTAGATATCCCAACATGTTTAGTTTCATGGACTTGCTCTATAACAATTATCGTAGAAAGTAACATTTTAATAGAATTATGATTATACAGCAACATCAACCTTCTACAAATAAATGTAACAGATCCAAAGATGAAATGTAATGGGTTTGGATCACGTTCAGAAAATGTTGAACCATTTTAATTAGCAAATATGTAATTATGACTAGTATGTTTTGCTAGAGTGGTATACAGTTGTGGAAATGTAAGTGAATATGTTTAAATTATGACAGGTTTCTTACATGTAAGAGGGATTCTACAGTGCATCTTCTGTGGGTTTTTTTCTCCTATTCATGGTTTGAAGATTTCAAAGATTCATTAATATTACTTTTACTTCAATTGCATTTTTTGCCATTTAGTCTTTGTGTGATGGATAAGGATCATTAAACTACTCAGGTGTATTAAATATTCTCACTATTTAGCTGTCCTATACTAGTGCTATCTTATTCCTTTTTTTTCTCTAACAACGCAGGTTAGGATATGTTCCTTGAATTTTTAAAATTTGCATTTCTTTCAAAAAAGTTTATAAATAAATTTTATAAAATACATTTACATCTCATGGTCATGAAGTATTACACAACTACCATTATTTTCAGATGATTTTACAATATTCCAATCAGAGTGCATATAATGTCTGCTTATTATTTACAGGACCCCGTTATGCTATACAAATAGGTGAAAAAATGATAGATTATAATGAAGAGTTCCGTCTTTTTCTGTCAACAAGAAACCCCAATCCCTTCATTCCACCTGATGCTTCTTCTATTGTTACAGAAGTAAACTTTACCACAACAGCAAGTGGCCTAAGAGGACAGGTAGGCATTTAGAATAAAAAATAGTGTATATGTATAGTGCACATGCATAGATGCATCCAGTGTCTGGAAGAAGCCCTATGGTGCAGCTTGTGTTAATGGCCATGGAGGTATTTTTTTAGCTCACGAATATAAATAGTAGAATCAAAGCTAAAACTAAATTTAAATTTTAAAATCTTGTATTTATGCACTTTGGAACCAAGTAGTGAGTTCAATAGAGAAAATTAAAATTGTCTCATGTACTTCAGTTGCAACAGATTAATTGCTAAGCCTCTGCTTTCTGTTCAAGATACATTTATGGTACCATGGAAACATTTCTGTTGCAACTCTCTAGTGTCCTACTTACAGAATAATGCTAGTACCATCAAAATTTTGTGTACAGGAAAAATGTAGTGAAATCAAAACACTGTATATTTTACTTCCTCCAAAATGCTAGTAGCTTTCGAGGTTTTCTCTATAAAGTTTAGAAAGCAAAATGTAACATTCAAATGGAAGAAAGAGA
The DNA here is from genome assembly GCF_009829145.1 of Chiroxiphia lanceolata. NCBI lineage: Eukaryota > Metazoa > Chordata > Aves > Passeriformes > Pipridae > Chiroxiphia > Chiroxiphia lanceolata. Next base: position 78,470,635 of record NC_045638.1, on the reverse strand, counting down.
AAAAATAAGAGAAATTAAGGGAAATAAACCCCCTCTTTATTTGATATGAAACAAGTTTTTCCACACTAATGAGGCTTAGAATAGGATGTAGGTAAGATGTTGATAAGATGCAATTCAAAATGTGAAGCACAGATATCTGTATCGATTTCCTCCTTCCACTGGAGGTAGGGAATTGACATCATGCAATGTAACCATGAAAATTGACCCCCTTTGGAAGTGGAAATGCAGAAAAACTAACTTTGTTTTCTCTCTTTGTTAGCAGGAGAGAGGTTTGATTGATAGGCATGCTGGAAAGAAATTTGCTGCCATTCTTTCCAGTTTGTGCTTTCCTACATCACCTGTAGGAAATATATATCTGATAACAATACATGCAGAAGTGAAGACTGCCAATCATTTAAACATGTGTATAATTCAGACTGAGGTGCAAAGGTTTAGGTCTAAGCATGAAATGTTGTGAATGAGTGTCCTCAATAAAGTCATCCAGAGCCTCTTGAGATGCTCTGGAGTATCTCATCTGGCTTGCATGTGCTGTTATACTCAAGGCATGATTCACAGTAGTTCCTGGATTATCCTGCCATTACAGGATATGCTGGATATGTACATAGATTTAAAGCTATTCAATGTCTGCTGGAACTGAGTAAACCCTCAGAAATCTACTTTCAAAAACATAGCAGTATATATTCTATATGATGAATGTGCTATATAACTAATGAATACATATTTTGAAATATTAGAGTGTTTCTTATCCTGCTGAATAATCTCCTTTGTTTTTAGCTTTTGGCTTTAACTATTCAGCATGAAAAACCTGATTTGGAAGAGCAGAAGACGAAACTGTTACAACAGGAAGAAGATAAGAAGATACAGCTAGCTAAGCTTGAGGATTCTCTTTTGGAGGTAAAATAAATTTACGTCTTTTATATCTGTTATACCAATAAATAGTGTTCATATTGTTATGTATTTGAATGAAACTATACTGTTTCTTTTTCAAATTCAGTTTTAACTGAAGCCACATTTTTAGGCTTGTGAATCATGTCACATGATACTTTGAAGTTGAGAAATGATCCTGTGTAGTGAAAGGAAAAAAAAATCCCAGTACAAAATGGAAGGATTGTTGAGAGACATTTAAAATTTTAAACCTCCACAATTATTTCTAATTATCAATGAACTGTAATGTTATTTACAGTTAACATTTTCCTGTCTTGCATTTAAAATTAATATTCTCAATTTTCAGTTCACCATTGCTCAGAAGCAGTTGTTCACCTCCATATAAAAGGGTAGCTTCCAAGGAGGGACTGTTTTCTTCTTCTGTTTGTATCTTGTCATGGATTCCACATAAACTGTACATCATGCTTCTTGTAGGAATGGATCCTCGAATCCTCCATCCTTCTAAAAGGTTATAGATGCAAAGAGATTGACCTGGTGCCATAAAACCCTCTGTCAGTAGCTAAGTCATAGAACTTCGCTGTATTGAGTACAATGGATTAGCATAAACTGTTAGTTTTTACAGATTAGACTGGCCATTTATTAGTCTGGCCTACAAGAGAGCTGGAGAGGGACTTATTACAAGGGCATGTAGTGATAGGACAAGGGGGAATGGCTTCCGACTAAAAGAGGGTACTTTTAGATTAGGTATTAGGAAGAAATTCTTTACTGTGAGGGTGGTGAGGCACTGGAACTCATTGCCCAGAGAACTTGTGTGCCTCATCCCTGTTCAAGTGTTCAAGGCCAGATTGGATGGGGCTTTGAGCAGACTGGTGTAGTGGAAGATGTTGCTGCTCATAGCAGGGGGTTTGGAAGGTCCCTTCCAACCCAAACTGTTCTATGATTCTATGATTGATAGCTCTGTTTTAGAATTTTGTACATGATTATCTAATGTGATTTGAATTTCAACATTTACTGTCCCTATTAAACTCCTTATTAATTCTGAAATACTAAGCTCAGCCCTTTCTTAAAACTGTGATAGGGTAGATTTCTCTTATAGGAAAAGGGAAACTTGCTATCTAAAAAAATTCCATGTCCAAATTTGATCATTTTTAGCATCTTATTTTCTACCAGAAACTGAGACTTCAGAGATACCTCTATTTGACCTTTTAGAACAGACTTTTTTTATTATCTTGGAACTCCAAGATTTTTTACATCTGTCCGATCCGAACTACCAAGTACAAAACTTAAAATAGCTGATACCTAAGATATTTGCAATAAAAAGTGACCAAGTATTAACACTGAGTTGGTTTCAACTTTGGAATTCTAGTTAGCACTGGAATCAGAATACTCTTTGACCCCAAAGATAGAAAGCTAAGGCTCAGTGGAAACTGGCAGGTGCTACATAGACTTTGTCAACAAAGAAATCAGTGCTGAAGGTGGTCTAGCTAAATTCAAGTTAAACTTAAAGCAACATTACCATTCCATCTGAAGTACTGTACTGGTTTTCTTCTGAAAGCCTTGGAGAAAAGACATGGGTGCTGTGGTGATCTTGTAGCTTACAGTGTGATTCCTCGTAGCAAAATTGGATTCCTTGAATGCTGTCCTACAAGTGGTTGTTCAGAACTGACCTGACTGACAAGAAGCCAATTTTCTGTTGCTGTCTGACTAAAAAAAAAAAACGTATTGAAGTATATTTACTGAGAGTTAGTAAAACACATGTATTATTAGGGAATCATTCAAGCTTTTGCCACTTCTTGGAAGTGAAATTAATTGCATAGGAGAACTCGGGGAAAATGTGAGGCAATCTCAAGGATTTTGAGGTAATCTCTGATTACAAAATTGAAATTGTTGTAATGTAAATATTTGTCTCAGTTGAAAATGAGAACTAGATTGTATGGGGGATATTGGAATGTTTTTGAAGGAAAATGAATTTGTGAATGACTGGCTACAGGAAGTTGTTACGAGTAGCTTCAGGTTAAATTGGAAGTTAAATGGAAATTTACCATGGAGATTTTAGTGCCTAAGACCCGATCATAGAAATCATTCTAAAAAGCTTGGTGATGACTTATGTTTCAGAACCTGGCAATCTGGATTTTTGGAGTACCTTCTTGAGTTTTATTTTCCATGCTTCTTTAAAACATTATCTGAGTTTTTGGAATAACCATCTGTTTAGAAATATGTACAGGTCAGAAAGATGGACAGCTTCCAAAATAGTTACTTTACAGGATTGTCTTTTTTTTTTTTAATGTAACGTAAATTACTTTTTTTTTTCCAGACACTTGCCACATCACAAGGCAATATACTAGAAAATAAGGATCTGATAGAGTCTCTGAATCAAACTAAAGCAAGTAGTGCAGTCATCCAAGAATCACTGGCTGAATCTCACAGACTTCAGACTTTCCTTGATAAGGTAGAAGAATATTTTAATCTTTTATTACTGTTTTTTTCCTGCTAGAAATAGTCATCTTCTATATACAGAAGACACATACATCCACAGGAATATAAGATAAGTAACAAATTAAATTAACTTTTCTGAGTAAATGATATTCGGGATAAGCAAGCACAGATAGTATTTTTGTTAATTAAATTGCTTTGTTTTACACATGCTGAATAATTACACAATTTAAAGTCCACCAGTTTGAGTTAAAGGGTTTTTGGCAGGTAACGAGGTTTGACTTCATTTTACCATCCTCTGTTGCAAACATTCTGGATCATATTGATGTTTTTACTTAATATATCCCTTTCTGTAGGAAAAGTTTAGTTTAAAATTTTCCATTGAATTTTGGGATATGTTCCGTTGTGTGAAGAGACCTCAGTGCCCTAGGGATTTATTTCCATCATATTCTTCATTTTAAAAAAGTTTCCAATTTGGAAATCAAAAAGCATTGAAGTCTTGAGTTCTGGTCCCTCAATTTGGAGAATTGGAAAGGATTCAGTTTCCTGAAACAGTGGGAATCATCCACATGTTTTTTTGATGGGATGAGTAATAGTTTATGCAATAAGCAGTAGGTGGCAGTAATGCACCGGGTTTTTATGTGTGTGTGTTGTTTTTCTCTGCAGGAGAGGGACTCCTATCTCCCTTTGACCGAGAGTGCCAGCAAGATGTACTTCATTATCTCTGACTTGTCCAAAATTAATAATATGTACCGCTTTAGTTTGGCGGCTTTCCTGCGACTTTTCCAAAGGGCTCTGCAAAGCAAGCAGGTATTTTCTCTTCTGAAGCTGCTAATGCTGCAGAAGAATCAATCTGCTTTGATCCTTAGAATTTATTAGCTTCTCTGGACATTTAAAAAAAAAAGTTATAATAAATGTCAATGAAATGTATAATAAGTAGTTATGCTGAACTGTTGTGCTTTAGATATTCAGAATCCATGCACATGGAATTTTAAATTATTTTACGTTGCATATAAATCAGGGTATTGCTGTGCCATCTGAAAATTTGTGATTTCAGGCTTGCTCTTTGTCTAAGATGAACTAGGAAAACAAAGGTTTATTATAACTTTACTGAAGGCTTTATTTAAGTAAATTAATGATGTAATCTGCTAATAATGCTAATTTTATCAACAAAGGGTAGAATAAGAAAATACCCCTTTCTTCTTTTGCCCTGTCTTTTTTTCACTTTTTTCATGTTAGAATTAGTTTTTCAGTCTTGACCTTTGAAGGACAGGGTACACTTACTATTTTCTACAATGTTCATTTCATTTGGGCCAGATTTGGCCAGAAGTTTAGTAACTACACTTAACATCAACATACCTGTTTAGTAGTATTAAATGTAGTAATTCAATGCCTAAGCAATTTTTTACCTAGTGAAAACTATGAGATTTCAAGAATATTCATGTTAGGAGAAGAAACTGTTCTCTCATTCTTTGTATATTTACCTTATACAATGTTGTATAATGTTCATAATCAAAATATTCAGACCCAAAATATTTATTTCTTAATACTTCCGCATGAATTTCTCATTTAATCATCTACTGATTGATAGGTGCAGCTGACTTTAATAATATGTTTTTAGAACTGGTGTCACGTAGCATCCAGATTATTTGTGTCATTTTTCTGAAATTTACAAAGCACATAAAAAATTTTTTACTTCCACATGAATTTTTGAAACCCAAAATTTCTTTTTTAGGATTCAGGTAACACTGAGGAAAGAATCAAGTTGCTTATTGGCTCATTGAAACATGCAGTGTATGAATATGTTTGTCGCTGTTTGTTTAAGGTAAGATTGTATTTTTTCTGACTTAAGACAGTGCACTGGGTTTGAAAGTATTCTTTCAGCAGCCTACACTTGATCTACTTCAAATAAGCAGTACTGTGTAATAGATACAAAAAATTACACTCTCAATATGTAACATGCAAAATGAGGAGGACTAACAATTAGGATATGACAAAATTAATATTGCTTCTGGACATTTTTCCACAGAACTCTTCATTTTGGCTTCATAGCCAGTCCTAGGCTTTGCCGTCTCCTGAGCACTTTTTTTTTCCTGTTTGCTCCTACTTCTTGCATTCTTTAGTATGAGTGTTTGACCTAGCTGTCATGATAAGGTTTTGTGTGATTATTTGGGTTTTTTTGTAGGTTTTTTTTTTTTTAAAGGAAATAAAAGTGATTGAGGTAGATTGACAGTTGGACTTGATAATCCTAAAGGTCTCTTCCAACCTTGATGATTCTATGATTCTAAAAAACCCCCACATTGTGATATTCTCCTTTCTCTTTTCTCATCCTGCCTCAAATCTCTACCTGCTACCTTGTTTGTTTCCATCTGTTCCCTTGTTCCTCCATGTGATGTTCCTAATGTGTTTCTTCTTTATGTCAGTCAGGTGTCTTTTCTCTTCTTGCTTTCTTATTGAAAACCTAGGATAGATATGCCTTGCATTTTCTGGTTTAAGTTTTACTTTCACATGAAACTATCATGACAAGAGGTATTTGTCTCATAATACCAGCCTGAAGAATGCACAGTAGGTTGGCATAGATGGTTTGAGTAGTAGTACAAATTACACAAGTCTGGAATTTGATCAGTGAGAATGGAGAGATCTTGAAAATTTAAACACCAACTCCTCCCCTCTCCCCCAGTCTAGCAACGTTTTATTTAAGGTACAGAGGTAGCAGATATTTCATAGAAATTTTGTTTATCAAAGTCCAAGGGAATTCTCATGAAATGTTCTCATCATATTTAATGTCTGCATTTGAAGTCATGAGTATGTGAAGCCTTCACATCTTGTGAATATTGGAAGGCAGCAATTTTTGCACATAAGAAAAGAATTGAGATTTCAAGTGTAGGGCAGAGGGGAGATTTCTAGTAGGAAGGATTTTAACTGTGAGCAATCATATTGGAGTTTAGAAAATACTGAAAGTCTGTTACTGTGCAGCTTCAGACTAATGGTCCATCCAGCTTAATATTGTGTTCTAATAGTTGAGAGAAAAAATAAGCTCCTCACACCATCAACAATTCACTACTTTTTCCGCCTTTTATCCATTAAAATTTTTAAAGACTGCTGTGATACTGAGGCTTTACTCGTGTCTTCATAAAAGGTATAGCTGATACAAGTTTATATGTTTTTAACCATGTTAGAATTGGGAAGGATGTTTTTTTCTGTCTGTGGTTAATATCTATGTTTGTGTGTACCTAGGCTTCATGTATGCTACTAAGTACAGTTGTGCCTAGAAATTTTCCTGAGCACTGGAATTCACCCACCTGTACTGTTAATTTGTCAAAATAGTTTCTGTTACAGTTAGTATTCTTCCAAACAATTTTCATTCAGATTTTGGATACTGAATCATCCAGGGACTATCCTAATAGGCAGTTTGGATTTGAATTTGCTTGCAGACCTTGTCTGAGAAGATGAGAGTTGAGTGGTGTAGTTTGTTCTCAGTGTCATGTAATGTTCATGGACGTATTTTATTTATCAATAAAATGAGACCTCCAGTGCCTTACAGAGTTTGACACTAATGCCTAGTGGGGACCTATTTGTCACCCACTCCACTGACCACTTTGGGTTAGTCTTTGCTTCTCAGTTGCAAAGGTATGTAGCAATTTTGCATTAAGGTACATGTCATTAAGTCATTACTATGGAATTAGAGATCACTTATGTTGCTAATGTTGCTTATAAAAAAAAACAGGTGACTTTTGGTGAGCATATAAATACATTTTTATTGCTTTTATTTCAGGCTGATCAGCTAATGTTTGCTCTACATTTTGTACGAGGAATGCACCCTGAACTTTTTCAAGAAAATGTAAGTGCTAGAGAAGAAAATCCCCAAGTATTTTGCTTAAATGTAATATGAACAGTAAATAAGTAGATAAAAAGTTTTTGTCAGTAAGTATAGGGCTTACTTATATTTGTCTATAGTGTAGTTGAATTACTTCTGTAAAGTCTGACTGCAGTGAAACAATATGCATAATTGACTTAATACATTTGCTTAAATGTGGCTGATTAGCCTGAGTCAAGACATATTTAATTTTCTAAAATATCTGCATGGAATGGAGAGACAAAACTATGGCTTTCTGTACTAGAAGCTGGAGACCAGAAGGAGTCGATGTAGTAGATGTCAATTCAGTAGAGGAGAGTCCATTATAGGGTAAAAGGCAAAAATCAGACAATACCTTTGAAGGATGTAATGGAATTCGATTATATGAAGCATATGAGCTCAAGGTACCAGATTTAAGAAAGGTTGGTTGAAACCTCTCGATGTTATGAGTGCAATGTAGTTTTAATGCAGACATATGGATTGACAAAGTAAAATCCCACTCTTTCAGCAATGATAAAAATAAATTAATCTAGTTGGTAGAAGCATATCCTGGTTACTCTTCATTATTAGAAGTTCCCTATTTCATCTTCATTATTTCTTTTGGGCTTCTGAAAATATCTTGCTTTGTCTTTCTTAAGTTTCTAAAGTCATGATGGCAGCAACTTGCAAATAGTTTTCTGACTGATTTAAATCTTGGCTTCTTAAGTGTTTGTAAGTACAACCTTATGTGTTGGTTTCTATTGTTTAGCATGCATTTCCATCAGCTATTAGAGCTCTTAGAGAGCTTAATCTAGTTTATATATAATGCCCATTTCTACACTGAGTACTCAAGGATGAAACCAGGCAAATAATATCAGTAATTTCTTACTTCCCTGAAAGGTAGAAGTTATTTCAATTAAATTGTTAAGAGAAGAGTGCTTGTGCAAAATATTTAGTGAGGAAAATGAAGCTGAAGTGGTTATGCTTTTAAAGTTATTTCTTTTAAAACTTTTAATGTGATGAGACTAGAATTTGATTATTATGCTGCTAGAGAATTTAGTATTCTAAGTCCCTCTCCCAAAAGAGTTCAACCTTCTGCAGTTGTGAATTTTTTGCATAGTGATGAGAATTTTATAGTACAACTAAAACAGCATATTATAGAATGCCTTGGGTTTTAGTAGAGACATTCTCTTTCTCAATCAATACGTATGGATTTTTCTGAAGTAGTTTATGTGCCTCTACAGATTATACTTTTGCTTTTCTTCATAAAAATATTACATAATTTTTGATCTTAAAAGTACTTCATGTGTTTTTCTGTGCACAAGCATTTTCTTTGTCGTTGGGACAGGAACATCAGTTTGTAACTGAAAGAGAGAGCTGTTTCAAGACTCAGCTAGATGGGTGTAAAAAACTGTTTTGTGTTTTGTATCAGTAGTAGTACTACTAGTCAAAAACCTTTATCACAGAATTATAGATTCTGATTATACAAAAATTTCGATACTTATGAAAAAATTTTAGTATATTTCTTGCCACCTCCAAATAGAACATTATGTATTTTGTGGTGTATTAAATAATTATGTATTAAATAATTATCTAATCTGTCTTAAAATGATTAAAAGCTGCCGTCCTGGATACATATACCAATTCTAAAAGATTTAATCATATATAAATTTAGCTTAACGTTTCTCTTTTTAGTGCAACCGAAGTATTTGTAATGTCATTCTATTATATTAAGTATGCCCCCTGTTCTAAAACCTGCCATCTACTGGATACTGTAACATGAAACACTGTTGAATCATGGATTCTGTAGCTATGTGTTGTATGTGGGCTGCTGATGCCCTGTCAGGCCCTGTCCTTGCCAGGAACATTTGTTACTACTTGGTAGTTGATAGTTAGTCTATAGGGTGGGAGCTGTGGGTGCTTAGAAGGTATAGGACTTCCCCTCTGCTTCTTTTTCTTGTAAAGCACTGCAGTCACTTAGCCTGGATTCTGCAAAGGGAATTAGCATTTTTAAAATGTCTTAGAACTCTTTCAGAATCTAGGATTTAATTTGTTTATCATCCTGGTCTGCCTACATGCATTACACATCAATCTTTATTCTTAAAGATATCTTGTGACTGATCTGAGTTATTATTTATTCCCCTAGGAATGGGAGACTTTTACAGGTGTGATCATTGGAGATACCATAAGAAAATCAGTAAGCTACATTTATTTGCATATTTTGAAATAAGAAACATTTACTTTAATCCTAAAAAATTAAACTTGTATGTTTACTATATTGTTTAATTAATTGTATTCATACTTTAAAGAAACAAGTAGCTTCTCACATAGTAGTATAAAAATATAAGTTTTTAAAAACCTTTTTGTACATGGCAACTAATTTTCTAATTTACATAACTTTTTGCCTTTTTTGCTTTTCTTATTTTCTTTTTCTTTTACCAGGATTACAATTTGTAACTGTATGTTTGAGGAGGTTTTCAGCCCTCTTCTGTGACTAAAATCAGCATTTCTGAATCCGTCTTTCTCTCGGAGTCATATATGAGTTGTTTTTGCATGAATTAATGGAATTGTCCACACACTTTGCTAACTTTGACTTGCTTTTTCCTTAGTCTTGAGTTCTGCATCTGGGGATGTATTTATATGTTTTCCTAGGTGACTGAGCAAGCTTAAGAAACTTTCTTTGCATACCTGATCAAGCATGCTGTAGTTTACTTAGTGTCTCTCAATTCTGTACACTTTTAACAAAACATTCCAGTAGAAAAGAGTAGAGAAAAAAGCTAAGGTTTCTATAATCTTGCCCATTATAACTCTTCTTTGAGCCAAATATTTTGGCAAAGGTTTTGAAAAGTGTTTTTAGGAAACATGAGCACAGTCAGCAATCATGAGCCCAGTCTTTGCCTCCTGTTTTGCTTTTCTCCACTTTTCCTTCATTCATAGTCAGGCTAGCTCATTCCATGAGGCTCAGCTCACAATTTATCGTTCGCAATTACTCTTAACCTATAGCCTTGTTTAAATACTTATCAAGGTATCTTGTATGTGAAATGGTACAAGACGATGACCAGAGTGAGTACCTTGATTTTAGACACTCATGACAGTAGCTGTGTTCACATGTGTGGTGGCAGAAGTGGCAAGTCACTTAAAACACAATGTATTACTCAGGTTTTCTCAGGCAGCTGATTGCTGAAATGATCCTTAAAGTCCATTTTCTCTAGCCATTAGATAACTCTACTACAAGTTTTGCATTTCAGTGTGATTGCAGAAGTTCCCCTTCATCTCTATGGAGTCTTTGTAATTCAATTAAATGTCAGTGAACTGGGTGATTGTCAGGTATTTTCTTGTGTAGGTAATTTTCAAGCTATGTGAGATCTGATTGTATAATGGAATTTAATACCAGTCTTACCTCTACCCACCTAACACACAACCCATAGATTTTGGAAAGACTGTGCGTATGCATCCATCACCCCAATTCTAACTGGAATGTGTGTTGCAGACCCATCTCAAATTTATTCCTACAGTTGCTTCTGAGTTTTCTGGTTTTGTTCTTTCTCAGACTTCATGACTCAGGGCCAAGGTATCCTTTCACAAGAAACCTTCTATTTTTTTCTGCTGAACATTTAAGATTACTTTTGAAGTTGCTCAGTGGTTGAGAAATCCAAATACATTTCCACGCAGAGACTGTCAGACTGGTTAATGATTGTAAGATTTTTTAATAAAAACGATATGATGAATATACTGGAGCTTAAGCTGTGTAGTTCATCCTTAGAATTTTATCTGACCCAAAAACCTAGAGAGCAGAAAAACAGAGCTGTGGCCAAACTTTATCAGTGCAGAGATGTTCAGAAGTGATATTTTGCCTAGTGAATTACCCCAAAATTGCTGTTTGTGTGAAGAACCATCTTCTTCGTGGCTGCAAATATGTGCAATGGAGTTGTTTCTAGAAGTCAGTTGCTCAGAGTGCATATGCAGATAGGCAATCATTTCTGTCAATTGTTTTTAATGAAAAACTACTTAGAATTGAGTGCATCATAAGGATACTCTAAATAATAAAGTATTTTCAGACTCAAGTAGCTAAGCAAATGTTACTGTGAATAGTATGTCTCATATTTAAATCTTTGGTAGCTTTTATTTTGTTATGCCATTTACAAACTTCACAAAATGCCACAGAAAGATTGCTGTTGTGAATGGTATTTTTATTAAAAACATGAGTTTCATCTTCTTATTACTGAATATAGTGTTTCCCAAAAATGTATATAACTTACATGTGTAACATAACTTGCTTCAATAAGGATTCACAAAGAAGTGTTCGTGACCAGATTCCCTCTTGGATAGAACACGACCGAGCCTGGGCAGTAGCATCTTTGAAGGTATACATTGTATGGTGGGTTGAATTTAAATTAAAGGGCTTTGGTTTTGACAAATAGGAATTTGGACTTGAATACTCAAATATGTATTTGTCAGATGGAAATATTTTACTGTTTTAAGGTGCTTATTCTATCTTTTAGAAACCATGGCTTAGTACATACCCACTTGAAAAAAAATAAAGTATTTTAAATTCATTTTTCTGACCCTTTTTCTTGAACATTTCTACCCCATCTAACAATTTCAATTTTTTTAAATGAACCTGTCATCTTACTGAGATTAGAAAATGCTCTAAGTCTACCCAGAGTGCTTCAATTTTTTTAGATAGAAAAATATACATAGGAAAAATTGCAAAGAATATTTGAGTTCCGCTTTTGTAATGACCTTCACAAAACCATCTAATATTGTATTAAAAGCTGTTAATTGAGAAAATAGTCTTCTCATCAGATTTCCTCGTACATCTTTGCAGGTGATTCAGAGTTTATGATTGCTCAAATTGAGTAATAAGCACACTAAACAAAAATGCTTGTGTTCCTCCTACCACAGTCAATGTTGAAGGGAACTAAAAGAAAGTACTGGTGCTTGAAATTCCATCTTAGGCTCTTCTCCTGCATGTAGCTGAGCAGCAAGAAGGAACTGGTCTTTGGCAAGGACTGTTGTTGCTAAACCCAGAGTCCATTATTTAATTTCTTTTCAACCAGAGATCAGGAACAATCACAATAATGATGTGGCAGGCATGATAGTTAGAGGTTTAAACAAACAAACAAACAGAAAATGAGTAACTGAGTGAATCAGTAGCACATATTGATAGAAAAAGAACCTGATCGTGATTAAAACAAAAGACTTAAAGGTAGAGCCCAAAATTTAAAACCAAAGAACCTTTAAGTTTAAAATAAAAAATACAATGCAAATACAAACTTAGCATTTCCAGGGAATAGTAATAGTAAATAAATGGTTAATTTTAAAATGTACTCTTCTTTAACTCCAAGGATAAAATTGAATTTTGTGATGTGTGCAAGTAGTGGTCATAACTGGTATTTGGAAATTATTTAAAATATACAATGTCCAAATGGCTATTCTTATTATAGTTAATTATATGTTATTTGTTTTGTAGATTTCTCTCCCGGGTCTTTATCAGATACTCTGCTTTGAAGATGAAAGTCTGTGGCACACTTTTTCTCAGAGTTCTGTATGTGAACAAGACTTTCCATCTACTGTTGTAAAAAGAATTTCCTTATTTCAGCAGGTAATCTTTTTGTTTATTATATTAATTATAAGTTCAGCATTAAAAGCAAATTTTACATCCAGGCCTGCTTGAATTATAAACAGTGACAGTATCTACACTGTCTTACAGTTTAACTAGTTTTTTTAGTCTAAGGATTATGTGTTTCCTTTCACCGTAATGCATATTTAGTTCTCTGTTATCTGAGTCTTTTTTTGTGTTGGTGTATTGCCTGCAACTGAGTATACCCTGTAAGGTATAGTAATATTCAGAATTAATTTCAATAATAGGTATTAAAATTCTTTCATGGTTGCTTTGTTACTGTTGGATGTGTCAGCTTGTTGAGTATCTTTAGTTTAGTTCATCATTTAATGTACAAACTCACACATCTGACTGAAAACCGCAAAACACAGTAGCAGCCTCTTCTTTTTCAGAATAGTAGTCATGAAATATGACTGTTCTTGAAAGCCTGATAATGAACAACTCACCAAACATATTGGAGGAGAAAAATCCCTTCCTCTACCTGAGGATCCTTTTCCACTGGAAGGGGAAAATGTAATCCCTTTTGTGTTTATGGAAGAAGGGATGTCATTACTTTCAAATGATGCTGTGATTTTTCATTTGAAGTCACTCCACATAAAAAAACCAAGACCTGTTCCAAAGAAAGGATGAGGTAGTTTCCAGTAGTTTCATGCTGATTGGCTCTTAGCAGCTCTCTATTTGGAGTTTTTGATGGAAGAGGTAAATTTCTAAAATAGCATGCATGGAATTAAGGAACAAACCATTTTGGAAAGGAGTTTTTCTGAGTCATATTTGATTCTATGAAATGCAGAAGAGCACTTCTTATATGTGCAATGTATTGTCAGAAAAATTCTGCATTTATAGGAAAGTAAATCTGGAATGATCAGTATATCTAGTTCCTTGTACAGAAAGTATTAAGAATATTTCTCTTGATGAAATATAATGAAACTACATGGTGAGATTGATGCACCACTCGTAAATTAATTTGCACTGAAATCAGAAACATTAGTATTTCAGTTAGAACATTACTGCCTGTATACGTGCACAGAATTTAGATTACTAGTATAAAGCTGTTTGCTTTCTAGCTACCCACATAGCTACCTTTTTTCTAAGACATTGTAGGAAAGGTTGTAGCTTACAAATAGACATTAGGTATAGATCTATTCTCTGATTCTATTAATAGAAAAGCTACTTACAAAAGAACAATTACAATAGGTTGTCTTGGAAAAGAATGATCGGATGGCTTTATATATTCAGGGAAGATAACTTCGTTCTTAAGAAAAGTTTAAAGAATTCAGCTGTCTTAGAGGAGTCTTGCATTTTAAATTGTCACTATATACTTTTATAGACTCTTCTCTCCCGAATATATTTTATTTTAAGGTACTTGTGGTCCAGGCTGTCCGACCAGACAGGCTACAGAGTGCCATGGCTCTTTTTGCATGTAAAACCCTAGGTAAGTTAATTTTTCACCAGAGTATTTCTGCATAACAATTAAGTATCTTTTTCTGTCCTATGTTTTGCTTTTATTTTATAGTTGTTATGGAATCCCTAAGTTTCAGGATTTGAAAATATGTTGTAAATGGACCTGCTGGTTTTGTTCTTGTAAAGTATTGTTAAAAAGTGCTTTTAAAATTGTTTGGTATGCTGTATAGTGATTGAAAATACTGTAGAAGATCTGTCAGGTTCTTTTAATGAATTCTTGAACACTGGAATTAATTAAGAAAAGAAGATAACTGGTTTTCTTAAAGTTTTACACTGCAACACTTTCCTTAAGACACAAATTTTCCAAAAAATATTACTTCATTTAATGTCATTAGGTTTGAGATTTTGTAGATTGAGTCTCAAAAGATTATTTAATAATTTCAGTAATTTTTGTCTGTCTCTTGGTGTGTAATACTTTTTACTGTCTGTTTAAAAATATACATGATTTAGAGTGATTCAATACTATGGTTGTCTATTTGTTCTAGTTAGTCTGTTTCCCCTCTGAAGTCTATTGTACCTGCAGTTTGAAACGTGTATGCCAAATAATATTGCAGTATAGCACACCAAAGCCTTCCCTCAGTTTTTAGCTGTTAATGGGTATATGGAAGATGAATTATGAGTGTCTCATCGAGGTGGACACTGTAAGTTTTAAAAGTCACTTTATTTTACTCTTTTATGCTTCCCTGTCTGTGGACATTATTTGTTGATCAAAATTGGCTTCATATCTGCAACCAAGACTGATATTTTCGGGATTAAGGGGTAGCTTCTCTGTCAAACATTATTAGTAGATAGAGGGGATACTTTGTTGATGGTGAGTATAAAAGGCCCATGCTGACAATGTCCTTGCCTGTTGGAATCAAATGACAAATGTGATCTGCAGTGCCATGTGGCTCAAAGCCCAGCAGAGACCTGAATGCAGAGTGAGTTTGCCTGCTTACTGTCTTCCAAATCTTAATAAATTACATAAATTGCTTATTTTTATACCACTTCCTTGGAGGAATGCTGAACAAGGGGATGGTTTTAGGTGAATGAAGCTGCAACCTCACCAAGGAAGGCACAATACCATTATCTTCATTTGGAGTTTCAAAACCAGCAAGTCATCCACAAAGCATCCACAGATTTTTCATGCATATCAGTGAGATTTTATTTTGAGATCATGTAATAAATCGTGACTAGCACTTTCTAACTGATAAAAGATGTCACACTTGTATGAATATTTTTTCATAGTTTTTCTACTGGGTCTTTTTCAGGATGCTTGCCCTGAAACTACTTAAACTTTCATTTAGTTTGAAAAGGATCCGTTAGGCTTCCAATCTACTTTGGCTGCTTTCCTGTAAGAAAAATGAGTTCCGAAAGAGCTCTAATAGCCTACAAGAAAGCCTTTCACTTCTGTTTTATCCAGATATGGGGTTTTTGCTTCATCTTTTACATATATTTTTAAATTTATGGATGAAGAGGGATTAAAATAATTTCTTTTGAAGATAAGGTTTATAAGAACTTTCTAGGAACATATTTTGTGGACACTCAAAGCATGCTTATTTCTTTATCTTACATGCTATACTGAAATGCACCGTATTAACTGGAACCTTGCTCCTATGAAGTGAGAGTTGGGGTTTTTAAGCCTGGGAAGAGAAGGCTGTAGAGAGACCTTAAAGCAGCCTTTCAGTACCTAAAGGTGGCCCACAAGAGAGCTGGTGAAGGACTTATTACAAGGGCATGTAGTGATAGGACAAGGGCTATGGCTTTAAACTGAGAGTAGGCTTGGGTTAGATATCTGGAAGAAATTCTTTACTGTGAGAGTGGTGAGACTCTGGAACAGGTTGCCCAGTGAAATTGTGGATGCTCCATCCCTGGAAGTGTTCAAGACCAGGCTGCGTGGGTCTAGTGGAAGGTGCCCCTGCCTATGGCAGGAACCAGAGGATCTTTAAGGTCCCTACCCAAACTATTCTATGATTCTGTGGTACAAATTATGTACCATATTATGTATTGTTCTACAGGGAACGTATAATAGCTCAAGTCTGAAAGCAGACCATGCCCTCAAGGAAGTGTGTATGGCATCATTTAGTAGTTGTGGCTTAGTTGTCACTGATTTGGGTTCTTCTGACTTGCTTTATGTTGTGATTTCCCATTGCACCTAAAGCTTCATTACTTAAGGACCAGTCTAAAGATACATGAAAATACATGCCTAACACAATACACATAGCTTTGGGCTCATGTATAAATACCTTGCTTTTACTAGGTCAACACTTTAGCTATTTAAGTTGTATATTAAAACAAATAATAGACAGAAGTAAACATAGTACCAAGAACCATGTAAGTCTAATAATTAAGGCTCTTAGGACAATAAGGAGAGGTGTCTACAGGCAGACATACACACTGCAATCAGTTTCAGCAAATAGCATAACTTCTTATTCCACTCCTGTCTTTTTGTATGTTTCCTTGAAGATTACACTCTAAATAAAGACTGCAGTTTATGTTTGTCAAGCTGGAAATCCAAGCACCATGCTTGTTTATTTTTCTTATCAGTATAGGATGTCTTATACCTGAATACTGTAAAGATTTTGTTCTCATTTTAAGTCTGGTTTTCTGGTCTCCATTGAACAGAACTCTGACTGCCAGATGACCTCTAAACTGGTTGAAACACTCCATCATGGAGAGTCACTTTATTTCCATAATAATTCTAATTCTAACTATAGGCATAAAGGAATTATCTCCATCACCTCTGAATATGAAACGTCTGTATAAAGAGACTATGGAAATTGAGCCCATCTTGATAATAATTTCTCCTGGTGCTGATCCTTCTCAAGAGTTGCAGGAACTTGCCAATGTTGAAAGAAGTACTGAGTGCTACCATCAGGTCAGTCTTAGATAAGCATAATGATTAAAAAAATGCAATGTGTAAAATTTTACTGTAGTAATATCGGTTTTACCTTATTTTTCAAGGAAGTTAATATGTAAAAACATAGTTTAGTGTCTACGTGTTTGTTCTTACCTGTCTTGACATTAACTTCTCATTCCATTTGCAAAATTGGTTGGAGAAGAGGGACACAATTTGTCATCCTCACAGAAGCTGAATCCACATGATAGGCATTCCTCCAACTTGGAGAAGGAAAAAGTGAGAAGATAGATGGAAGAGAACAAAAGAGGCTGAGAATTGTTATACATGCTACAACGTTATCTTTTTTTTAGTGCGGAGTAATTGAAATATAAACGCACTAGGCTAGACTAGACTTCCTAATTTCCTCTGCTTATAGGACTTGCATTGTTTTTTCTTCAACTGAACAAGTAAATCAGATGTTCAGTGTTTGTGAATACTTCGGTATTTTGTGAAATTCTGTAAAATATTTTGAGAAATTTAACATCCATGAAGGTTCCCAATAACTCACTGGACAAAGCCCTCAACTTCTTGTCTGATCTTTGAGCAGGAGATTGGCCTAGACACCTTCCAGGATCCATTCCAATTCAAATTATTCTATGATAAAAGTAGTTTCCTAATATTTCCATTACACAGTAACAATATGCTTTATACCTTTCTATAAAAAATTGTTTCCTTCTGTCATTTGAAATATCTGTGGGGGGGAAGTTGTTATCTAGACAATCACTGGTTAACATAGAAATGGAAAATGTCAAGTTTAATGTTGCTTTTAAATAGTCCTTGAAATTGTGCCTTTCCTAGAATATATTTTTCCCATCAAACTGTAAATATTAAGAACCTACTGCCAGCTTATCTTGCTGTGAACGTTGCAGAATGCATATTTCTTACTCTGCCACATGGATTTTTATGTTTATCTCTAAATATTCTTTACATGTTGGACTTTTAAAATGTAGCATGGTGTGGTATTCAGTTAAGGAGTGGTACTCAAAGCTAAATAATCTGAAAGGTGTCCTACTAATAAGAATATTGTGGATTTTTCCTGCACTTTCTCATGTAATTTAAATAGAACATAAAAGATCAGATTTTTTTTCTCTCTTGAATTACTTCTCATATAGGATGAAGAACGGAGTGCTAAATTTCTCTGCTACCTTATTGCTGATGATTTTCAGTTATCTTCTTTTGGCTATTTAAATTATTTCAAGATGTATTAAGTTTTATTTAAGTCGAGGATAATAATGCCAAGACAAGACTTTTCAGATTGGCTAAGACCATTTTATTTTCAACTTGTTTGGTTCAGGGTTTTTGTTATGTATATCTTCTAAATAGATTCTAAGGTAGAACTAATATGGTGCTACAAAGCATGAAGAAAGGACTGTATGTTAAACTATTCATATTTCCCAGTTGGAAAGAGACCAGCCTTAGTTTTTCACTCATCTTAATATAACTGAGTGTTTCTCTTCAAAGGAAATACTCCTAACTTCCAGTCAGAAGAAACTTTGTTCTCATTTATCTTTTGTTTTTATTGTATCAGCAGTTCTGCAGTAGTACAGTTTAGTCACTGATATTTAAATTACTTTTTGACTTCCCAGGGAATACCATTACTGTCACCAAGAAATGCATGTTTTTTGCCATAAAAAGACTAGGTAACATTTTTTTTTTTAACAAACTCTGATTAGAGAAATTGCGAAGGAAAACTGTTTTCCTTAATCTTTTCCCTACTTTAGTAGCCTATCATGTTAGAGAAAATTCTAGTTATTTTTAGCACTCCTTTTTTACATATGCACCCTAAATTGAAAACATGATTTTGTATTTAGCTGTTAAATGAGGTATGATAAGTTCTTGATGCAACTGTGTCTGTCATTTCAGATTGCAATGGGCCAGGGCCAAGCTGACCTGGCTATTCAAACTCTAAGAGAATGTGCACTCAGTGGAGAATGGCTCTGTTTAAAAAACCTGCATCTCGTTACATCTTGGCTTCCTGTGTTGGAAAAGGTGAGGGCAAATAGAGAAGATGATGTTGGAAACCAGACAAAATTAGTATGCAAAATTTCTGAAGCATTCTAGACATTTCCATGGTGATGTTTAAAAATTCATCTTTGCAGTTTAAAAATACACCTTTGCAGTTTTCTCAGTCATGAATAAGGTAAACTGCTGCAGATCTAAGCAGCTCTTTTCTTTGTGTGAACATTTTCATACAGTGTACAGTATTTCTACCATGATGATTGGGAAAATGTTCCAGTTAGGACTTCTAGTACTTTATGAGATACTGCCCATGTTTGCTGAACTATGAATCTATGTATGCTTGAATTTAATTTCTTTTTCCCTTAGTTCTAGGACTTAATTTTTAGCAGTTCTTGTTTTTGTGAAGTATAGCTTGTGCCTGAGTTACTAAGAGGTTTTTGCTAATTTGAGATTAAAATGTCTGTCTGATATTTTCTAGAAACACACTCTTCGTTATAGCATGTTAGATCATTGACTTGCTGGCTGGAAGTGATTTTATATGACACACTTTTCACGTATATCACTGTGAAATCATCAAAAGAAATTAACCCAGAGGAAAATTAGGGAATTCCTATCAACAGTTAGTACAGTCTTAATTTTCCAGTTTTCTGTGATTTTTCGTAATTTGTGCTCCATAGATGTGATCTTGGAGTCTATCATCTGTCTCTCAGTGTGGCACACATGTACCTTTAGCATTCCAATAATCCATTTTGAAAAAATGCAGAGGCAAAGCAAGATAACACTGATGTGTGTCATCTGATCTGAACAAGCTAGTGAACAGTAAGAAAGTGTTTGCAAGCCTCTTGCTGATTACAAAATTTCAGATCTTATAAGTATTAAAATATGGATATGTGTCAAGAGGTTCTTATTCTTTCCAAAAGAATGTAATAGTGAATGTGTTAAACTTTCTGCTGAGCTTAATATAGACTGAGATTTGCTGATGGATGACTTTGCACATTCCCTTGTCTATTTTGCATATCATTAACAAGTGTGAGGCTATGTAATTCCTATGCTTGAACATCATCTTAAGGGACTTCTGCATAATTATAATTCAGTTCCATCCAGGTACATAAATTTAGTTCTCACAATCTTTCAATTTAAGAAAATGAAATATATCTTCTGGTCAATGTAATTTTATCAATAAGAAAATAATACCTTCACAGCTTACACCTTCCCCCCATTAGCTGTCTTGTAGCCAAGCACAGAGTATCAGAGGATGCATGCTGCAGATAATGACGGTTGAACCAGTATGCGAATTCTCTTGTCTTCTTTTCCTAAAACTCCTGCTTCCAAGGCTGTGGATCATTATCAAATCTTGGTTTGGTTCCCATAACATCCTCATAGACAAACTGATGAAATATGGACCCCAGTGTACTACAGTGAGGTAGATTGAAAACTGACCTAGTTGTGTTACTTGAAGGGTTGGTGTCAACATCAAAAAATCCAGTCAGAGGCCAGTCATCAGTGTTGTGCTCTAGGCACTGGTACTGTGGCCAACATGCTTTAACATCTTAATTAATTATATGAGTAATGGGACAAAATGTATCCTCAGCAAGTAGAGATGATAAAGATTTGGAGGAAATTATTGATGTAACAGATGAGTGTGCTTTCATCCAAAAGGACCTTAATAGACTGCAGAAGTAGACTGAGGAGATACCTCATGAAGTTCAGCAAAGGGAAATGCTAAGTGCTTCCTGTGAGAAGGAGTAGCTCCGACCACCCAGACAATCTGGGGACTAACTGGCTGAAAAGCAGTTTGGCAGAAAAGACCTGGAAGTCCTAGTGGGTAAGAAGGTGACATGAGCCAGCAATGTGACCTTGCAGCAAAGAAGGCGACTGGCCTCCTGGGCTGTTATAGACAGAGCATTGCCAGAAGGTCGAGGGAAGTGATCCTTCCCCTTTACTCAACGCTGGTGAGATACATCTGGAGTTCTGTGTCCAGTGCTCAGCTACCCAGTACAAGAGAGACATTTGCATACTGGAGCCAGTTCAGTACAGGGTTAGAGTGATAAAGGAACTGGAGCATGTATCATACAAGTGGAAACTGGGAGAACTGGGACTGTTCAGCCTGGGAAAGGGAAGCTTCAGGGGAATCTTAGTTATTTAGTGCGTATTGGCTGATTGGAAAGAGTAAAGGAGACAGACCCAGACTCTTCTCAGTGGTGTGCCATTACAAGACAAGGGGCTATGGACACAAACTAAAATACAGGAAATGCCATTTAAATAAATGATAAAACTTATTGTAATGTGAAGATGATCAAACACAAACAGGTTGCCCAGAGAGCCTGCAGAGTCTTCATCCTTGGAGATACTGAAAACCTGACTGCATACAGGTCTGGACAACTTGTTGAATCTGACTCTGCTTTGAGCAGAGAGTTGGACTAGGCAGGCTCCAGCAGTTCCCTCCAAGCTCCACGATTCCATGACTCTAGGTACCAATTATAGTTGTCATTTTGCAAAATATCTGGACAAGTAATGACTTTTCAGAATTTTTTTCTTTACTAAAAACACCAAAACCAAAATGATAATGATTATGCTTTAGAGATTATGAGAATGAATGGATTGTGAGAAAATCTGTTGAGTTTTTTGACCTATGTTTCTCTCAACACCTGTACACAAAACTGTTGACATTGTTCTGAAGTCAATTGTCAGACAACTTTGATGTCTTCAATGGAAAATATGTCTGTTTCAGCAGCACCTAAAGCACCAGCAGTGTGTGTCCATATTAAATAATTACATATTTTTGTGAAGCCTTTATATTTGAAATAACTTTTGACAATATTTCTCTTAGAACTCATTTTTCCTAATCTCAGTTTTCCATGAATCATGATAACATGAAGGGTTCATACAACAAACACTTGAAGAGAAAAAAATTAATATAACTATACAGTTGTTGAAAGTCATTGAGATTTGTTGATATGCAACCCACATTGCAAGCCTTCATCTTTTGAGATGCAGCCTTCTGGTGTTTTTGTACTTAAAAGAAGTAAAGAACTGCTATGTATTTTTATGCCCCTAATTTGGTATCTGGGGGAAAGGTGCAAATATTTTGACACAGCTAGGATGAACTTTAAGTTTGAGCACAGCGATGACATTGAATGTGTGGAGACAACACATCTTGAACTGTAATCTTTTGAATAACCTTGTATGTAAAAGCAACTGTAGATATTTTTAGATAAGCCTAACTTTCTAATCCAGGGTATTATAATTTTGTAAATACTGTTCTATATATTAAAAAAACCACCTCAAAACCTTTTTCAATATATATTGTCTTTTTAATAGGAACTGAATACATTACAACCTCAACCAAACTTTCGTCTGTGGCTTACTACCGAAGTTCATCCAAAATTTACTCCGATTTTGCTTCAGTCAAGTCTGAAAATAACTTATGAAGTAAGATTTGTTTGGAAAGTTTTTATTAGATTTTTACATGAAACTAATCTAGACGTATAGTAAACTATATGTTTAAGTAGAATAAGTGACTTTATCTTATATTTCAAAAAATGCTGTGAATTTACCTTGAGAGATTAATTTTTTCCTAGGTACTTTTTCCAATTGAAAGTTTGAACTGAAAATAAGTTTAAATAGGGAAAGTAGTTGTTCTGTCTTGTACTCCAAATTCTTTTGTGCATTTAATCAGTGTTTCTTAAAAGCAAAAACCTACACAGATGATATTACATGGATGGCAAACAAGGAATTTCTCCTTCTTGATAAACGTCCTCATCTGAAGATCACAGAATCCCACTTTCTTATTTTCCTTTTTGGCCCCATAGCTTTATATTCTCTGGACCCTTTAAACAAAAATGGCTTTCCTCCTGTACAGCAGAACATACAGTTAAAGGCCTTTACTCAAAATTGAGACCTTTGCTTTTGAAATGGTTCAGTTTAAGGAATAACTGGGACCGTGTTCCTCCAACCGATTGGAAAGTAGTCTAATCGTGAATGCACTGAAGCAGTAGTGTCCATTATGGAAATCATTGATAGGAGTGCTACTAAATCTTCTATTCATTATGGAGTGTGGAGATTTTACCTACAGCTAAACTGAGAAACTCTGACCTTTAGAGTCCAATGTTGCTGACTTTCAGCAATCCAAAACTGTTATACTTTTACATTGACTGCAGGAATTTTTAAGTTTCTGGAGTACCTTCTTGCTTATATTGAGCCCTTCAGTGGTACAGAAATTGCAAGGCTGTGTAGGATCATCACATTTGGAACTTTGCACAAATACAATATTCTAAATCCTTTTGTTTTCATTTTTAGTAAATATTTTGTTATCATGAAAGGACAATGATAGACAATGACTTGGTGAATGATATTTGATTATTATGTGGTTGTAGTATGTCCCTTAACTGTTACCGATCAAGATGCAGATATTAAAAGAAAAAGTCATTTTGGTACAGTATTTTGCAATTATTTTTCAGAAGTGTGCATAAGTAGCATATGGAACTATGTTAATCTTATGGAAACATTAACAACCATTTTTCAAAAGAAAGAACAAAGAACATTCTTAGAAATACGAAAGTGTAATTTAAATCTCTTTAAAATTTATGTTTGCCTTCACACTTGGAAATAATTTGAAAATGGCTGAGTATCCAGTAGTTTTTACTTTTAAGCACTGTAATTTCTGTTATTATATACACTTTAAATGCAGTTATTTCTAGCGGTCGTGACCATTACCTACCACTTAATCAGAGAACCAGCATTTTATCATACATCTATACCATATCTGTATGCTAGTTAACAGAGTGAGGTGATGGCAAAAGGCAATTTGACACTCATCACAGAATTAATTGGTAGTTGAACTTTAAAATCAGAAGAAAAGTTGTATTTTTGAAAACCGTTGAATTTAGTTTATGCTTACATATTTTGATAGAGTGTTATTCTTTTGCTAAGTTCTTTTAGTGTGGTACAGTCCTGTCAGTTGGTCCTGGTTACAATTTCTTTCAGTATGCTGAAGTTATTTTCCGTATGGAATCATTCTATTAGTAGGCCATTTCTTACAAACAGATATTATTCTTGTTAAATTTTATTCTATTAAACACTGTTTGTCATTTCTTTAAGTTACAAATTTTATGTTAGAATTTAAGAAAATAGCACATAAAAATACCAGGTTTTCTGTCTAGAACAGTGTCTTTCCTTCCGATGCAGGCACCTCCAGGCCTCAAAAAGAACCTCTTGCGAACGTATGAATCTTGGACGCCAGAGCAAATTAATAAAAAGGGAAATTTGTCTCGAGCACAGTCTCTCTTTTGTTTAGCATGGTTTCATGCTGTATGTCAAGAAAGAAGAAACTTTATCCCTCAGGTAATATTTTATTTGCTACTTTTTTAAAAATTTACCCCATTTATTAGCTTCTGTACTTGGAAGTATTTTTCCTGTTGGGTCATGTTCAGAAATGAGAAAAATTTGGACCCTTCTGGTGCCTACCTTCATTGTCTCTGAATTCATTGCAAAATAAGATCTTGGTAACCTCAATTCCTGTCTGTCTGAAAATTGTTCCTTCCTGCATGGGGTTATTTTGTGATTTGTGTACTAACTGATACTGATGAAGAACTGAAGTCACATGGAAAAGATTCTGTGAATCCTGTTTGCTTGGGACAGGAAAGCACACAATTGAATGGGAGATGAGAAAAGAGACACTTTGGTAGGAAGGAGGAGGTGACATTATCTACTCTTGCTATACACAAACCCTTCTCAGGGAGAAGGAAGAACAAGGGAAGGTATTAATTTCTTGTGAGGATTATAATGGTTTTCAGAGACTGTGATTTTTTTCCTTAGACAAATTATTGTTTAAAGTAAACATTTCTTTATGGCTGCAGATGCTTAAATTAAACAGACAAAAAACCCTCAACCAGCAAACTGCTGTATGTTTTGTTTATTTTATTCTATTTAGACTAGGGATGAAATTACCCTGTCATCTGAAGGATTTGGTCTGGCATTGCCTGGAACATTAGCGAGTTTTTTGCTACTTTTGACTTTGTGATTTGTAAGGTTGTTTGCCTGTTGCAGTAGAAGGCTTTTGAATATGGTGTTAAAGAGTACAATAGGTGAAAATATTTAAAGGACTAAACTGACACATGAATTTTCCTTTGTCTTTGTTCAAATTCACGTTCATTTAGCACCAGTTTTTCAAGTAACACAAGATAGGATAACTGCTTTCTCTTTAATTCTTCTGTAATTGCGCTTGTCTCACGTGCAAACAGTGATGGTTTTTCTAACATTGATGAACTGAAGTTAATCTCAGGTAGAAGCTTTTGTATTCTGTAATGGATTTTGAGTTGTTTTGGGATCTGTAAAAAAAACTCCAACATGAACACTGTTGAGCATCTTTCCGGTATATGACCTTCTGGATGACTGGCTGATAGTTATTTAGGATCTGTGGAGCAGCCACAGTCTTGACCTGAGACTTTATCCACCTCACTGAACGTGTGCAAAGTTGTCTGACACATTTGTGCACTTCACGTCATTAGTCATATGCACATGTTGCTATGATACGATCCATATGCAAAGGTACAGCCATAAGAAGATACAGCAACAGGACATACCTTTGAGATCTGTATTTCCTAAATTCTGTATCATGTATCAATATTTATTTATACTTATCCATTTATAATGAAAGCTTTTTATGACAATTACATACACACTACACATTACTGGTACGTAAAGAGTAGTGCCACCAAGAACAGAAAGGAGGTACAAACTGCAAATGATTAAAATATGCATATGACAGTCAGCATTTTCACTGTAATAGTAGCAGTAATTGCTTTTCTCATAATATTTTTAGTCAGAAATGAAGCGACGTGAATTAGGGAATAAGACGATGAATGTATAGTAAAGACTCTGAAGAATCAGTCCTATTTATGAAAATCCTTTCTATATCCTGAAATACTGAAAGACCCTCAGAAATAAAATCATAATTCAATGAATGATCTAGTCACAGATGTCAGCAACTTTTAGTTGAAGTAAATAATGTTAGGAAATAAAATAAACTTAAGTTTACATTCTTCATACTCGATGGATTCTGGTTTGTGTAAGTATGTAAAAGTAAATGCAGTGGTAGAGCTAATGTTTAAAAATGAATGTTTCAAAAATTGCACTTTAGAGGGTACAGGTTGTTTCCTTTTCATTCAGTATTTAGTATTATACAGCATTCAGTAATCACATAATACTGGTATTTTACTTCATGATTATCACTGTGTGACTAATTAAATTATTTGGGTTTCTTTTAATGATAGGGTTGGACCAAGTTTTATGAATTTTCTTTATCTGATCTCCGTGCTGGTTTTGACATTATTGACACACTTTTTGAGGGTAAGTCACATCTTAAAGGAAGTCCCATTAGTAGGGATGTTGCATGGAGAGTTTTATCTTTCTACAATGTTCAGATAAGAGTGGAGATGCTACAGAGCTCATCAAAAGTGAGCAAAGCTAGAAACATCACAAATCCATTTCTCAGTAAACCAATAGTTTCTTGGTGCCCAAGAAGTATTCTGCTCAGCTTCTTGAGTGCAGAGGAACAAATAGGAAATACAAAGCTGCCTATAAGATGGAATCTTGCCTCTCCATTCCTTCCCAGTATGAACTCCCTGTATATTGAATAAATGAATTGAAAATGAATTGAATATGAATGAATTCTTCATATTGAAACTCAATATTAGATGGAGCCCACTTTATTGTTCTATTAAGTAGTGTAGGAATTTCTTAATATTAGTTATTTTGGTAAAGGTAATTTTTTTAAATCTTTCCATTTTGTTAATTTCAAAGTAAAGGTAGGAACTGATATTTAGAGCTAATTTATGATCATTGACTTAAATGGGATTTATGGATTATTAGTACTTCAGAAATTAGAGCTCAGTTACACAGACTTGAAACATACAGTGGTGTAAAGAGACTGAATCATTAACTAATCAATAATCATTAATCTAATCATCATTATTGCATTTCTTATGAAAGAATGATTGAAGTATTAGGAGACAAGTTACCACCAATAAACCCCCTCTTCAAGTAATTGCCACTTCCTTTTTTCAAGGGACTTTAGTAAGTACCTTTCTAATCAAGCTTTTACCTGCATATGAAAGCAATAGGATATAAGTAGATCATTGTCCCATGTAGTTATTTTGGACAACTGTGGCAGAATGGAGGAAAAATAAAATATTTTAAGCTTGTGGGTTATAGCTAAGCCAGAAAAATCTATTGCAACATCAATCTGACCAGGAAATTATTAGTAACATGCTTAACTTTATGTGTTATGTTTTGTGATTTATAATGATTTGCAAAGTATCTAGCATGGACGTTTTTTTGTTTGAAAGATGACATTTCGAGTAATCTTACCTATTTTGAACATGGTCTGCTTTTGATTTAATCAATTTATTTTATGAGATCAGATGGTACCATCATACAAAACAGTGTATAAATTTTTATTTATGACAAAGGAGCACATAATTAAAGTTTTAATAGCATGATTTCTGAAATGCATGTAACTAATGAATATAACCAATTGATTAAAAAAGCAATTCAAGACTTAAGTTATATTTCTAATAATTCATTTTGAAATACAGTAAGTGTTCATTTTATCAGACAGATATTTACAAACTCATCCAACTTTCTGCAACTTTTACTATTTTATAATATAGAAGAAAAATAATTTGAAATTAATTATTTGATGTGTTCATGTCTCTTTTATTTTGCTAAAGAACTGCAGCGACAAGAAGAAATGCTTATAATGCAATGCTATCCAGTGTTATAAAACTAATAATAGTAAATTAATTAATTGATAGGTTTCAAAGATTTCCAGTGGGAATTTGTTCATGGCTTGTTTGAAAATGCAATTTATGGAGGCCGTGTAGATAATTACTTCGATATGAGGATTCTTCGGTCCTACTTGAAGCAACTTTTCAATTCACAAGTCATTGGCAGTTTAAATGCTAGAGGCAAGAAGATGACTAATTTCCCATGTTCGATCTCTCTACCGAATTCCTGCAGTATTTTGGTAGGTATGCATCTTCTCTCACCTAGTAAATAATTTATTTTCAGGAATTATTCTTGAAATACTTCCACAAAGAAAACCAGAGTTACAATAGAGTTACCTCTATTTCTTCAGGACTTCTTTTGTGTGGAGCACTAACCCTTAAGTGCTCATTCACTGATCTTTTTTATGGTATGTGATTGGACCGAGGTGCAGAGCAGCATAGCTATGAAGAATTGAGTATAAAAGAAATTGGGTCCATTTATGAAAAAGAAGCATATAATTACATTTTATTTAATTACTATAATAACAGTAGTTTTGTAAAGACTGCCAAACATTCCTACAACTTCTGGATGAAATAGGAAAATCTAAATATATCTTCATATTTCCAAAATATATCCATATTCTGACATAATCTGCTGACATGCTGTGGAGGGTGTATGACATTTTATTTGGTGATAAATATGGATTCTGATTCTTTTTTAGTATTCCTTTAGCATAAATGAGAGGGAATTCCTCAGTCTAAAGAACTGAACTCTCCCTATGCTTTCATATACTATTATTGTTACTACTATGATTAAGATTCATTTGCATTTTAATTTAGGACTCAATCATAGACCTCTAATATGAGTTGATGTAAACAAAATTATCCCAGTTAAAGTAAATTGCTGTCATTGACATTCTCTACCTGGCTTTTGACTGTTTGGGTTTGGGGTTTGGTTTTTGGCCTTTTTTTGTTTGTTTGTTTGTTTGGGTTTTTTGTTTTATTTTGGGTTTTTTTGTTTGTTTTCTTTTTTTTTTTTTTACTCTAATATGACCGAAGCTGATCTCTCGTGTTGTAGATAATATGGTCAAGTAGATGAATCTTTTTTCTACCTTACACTGCATTTAATATCTCTTGATTTCTTATATGATTATTTATGTAAGAATTTATAGTTCTGTGTCTTCAGTACTTTTCTGCAAACAGTTTTGATTAGTAGAACATAACTAAAAAAAAAAAGCTAAGTTTGTTTCCTTAAATTATTTGCAATGATATATCTTACTAAATTAGTGTTCCCTCAGTGTTTGGTGTAGAGGTCTGCTCCTGTTTTTACTTCTGAAGTGAGATTCCATGTTAAACTGTGTCTGTCTAGCACATGCTCTTGCAAGCAAAGACAAAATGCACATGACACAATGCAAGAGGATGCAACCAGACTTTCAAATAGTAAATATTTTTGCCCTTAAATCACAATAAAAGAGATGTCCAGCACTATTAGTCTACCTTAGGCTGAAAAACCTCTTTCTCTTTTGTGCAAGAGGGCATCTCTAGTGACTCTTAGATTATAATCACTATTGATGCTATTCTGCATCTCCATATTATGCAAGCCTATTTTTACAGAAATTATTTTACTTTCTTTGAGTGATAATATCTTCATAGATTTAAATAGAAGTGAGTGCTCTTAATTTTATAAATATGTATTATACTTTTCTTAGAATTCCAGATGGGGATTTTTTTTTTTTTAATTTTGTCATTAATCTTACTTTTAAGTTTTCAACAGAAGTATTGTAACTACTTTTCAAGGACAGTCTTGGCATATTTTTCTTTTCAGTTAATACCATCACTGTAATCAGAACTGCTTTTTGCTCTTTTAGAGTGGAAATGCTGTATAAAAGAAGATAGTTTTTGATAAATAAAATGAAGAAATCTGTAAATAAGATTACCAACATATCTCGTGTCTTGTATATTTATTTTAATCTTTGTGTTATGCAGTGCACCTAATGAAATTCTTTTCAGCATACACTGTTAATTTTCATGAGCTGAATAAAAAGTTCCCCTAGTTATGTCTATTCTTTTCTTCTAATGCAGGATTATCGCAATATTATTGAAAGCCTTCCAGAAGATGATAAACCTGACTTTTTTGGCTTGCCAGCTAATATTGCTCGTTCATCACAGCGCATGATCAGTTCCCAGGTAAAATTAGCATTTTTCACTGGTTTCTAAATATTTTCTGCAGCTAGTATAAGCTCGAGAACCCAACCACCCGTTCGTAAATGTGCTTCCGTAAGAAAGTTGGAGTAAATGGATGGGATTTTTTTGATATATTGACATTTATCTGTAGAATATTTTAATATAGTAACAGTTAATCTTTAGTTACAAGAATATGAATCTAGAACTTAAATAAACAAATAGTTATTGAGAAAGTTTCCAATAATACAATTCAGTTCACACTGAACAGTGACACGATAGTTTTACACATTAAATAGGAGTAATATTTATGCTTTTTCTGAAAGAGAAATTCTGAAGAATTCTTTCAGTAGTCAAAAAATTCCATCTTTGCAATTAGGAATATGATTTTCTTTAAAAAAGTTGTTCTCACTGGAGAATAGCTACTTAGGCATGTCATAAAGAAATTCTCAACATAATGAAAAGGAAGTTTGAGGGTGTTTGATGGTAATAATTTAAAAATTCGCTGATATTAAATATTTCCATTATTGATTTAACTGTCACATATGGCAGATGGCTATATCATAGTAAAGAGTTCTCAGCTGTCATTTAATTTCAGTCTAGTCCAGATTTGAGTACATGAGAATGCACTAATCTTAGTGCTGGAATAATAGGCAATGATTAAAGATTTTTCACCTCTTTGTTTTAGAGTTCTATGTAGAAACTGCATTTTGGGTGAGTGACGTGAATCAACATTATCCTGGGTACTATTAAGGAAACAGCTGGGGCAGTTTTCCTTCTCACCCTTTGGGAAGCCCAAAAATACTGACTGTCCCTTGTTCTTGTCATAATTTCTGTTTTGTCAGTCTAAGAAAGAAAAAGATGGAGTGATTTGAATTCCATATGTCTTTATCGTCAGTACAGTTTTTGATTTGTTGGACAAAGCTTTTCATTGCTAGTATTGAATCACTTCTCTTAGGTGTCAATGCAGTTGCCTAAAGATTGATATCTCATATAATCTGGATATGCTCTAGTGTATTTAAGACATCTATGAGGAACTGCCAAATACAACACAGGATCCAAGTGAATACATGTTCTACTGGACCAGTGACTGGAACTCAGGACAAAATGGCACTAGAAGCCAGTGTTCAAGCAATTTGATTCCCACTGCTTGTGCACTCAGATCCAGTAAAGTATGGATCTGGAGATCCTTAAGTTCTTTGTTCTATATTTTTCTTTCATTGCTTCAGTGAAGTCTATATGAGAGCACATGATTACTGTATTAGTGCAGTACCAGTCTTTTAATTATTCATTAGCATAGTTTGTTTGACGGGTAATAAATTAGTTGTGTCAGCTAACATGAAATTTGATTGAATTGAGATTCTTACATCAGAGCTGTGAAGTGAACTGGTCTGTAATTCGTGGCTCTCTTTAATTTTCTGTACAGCCCTAGCATGCTGTCTTAAGTAAGGTTAAGTTATAGGGGGGAAAATTAAATCATAAAATACCAGGTTGGAAGAGATCTCAAGGATCATGTGGTCCAACCTTTCTTGGCAAAATCAATTGGAATTTCCCTATAATTGGAATTTCCTATAATTTCAAGACTTAGAATAACAATTTTTTAAAAAAGTATCAAATTGTTTGCTCACACTCGCCTAAAAAAGGGCTCCAAGCAGAAATTTCTTATTGGTATAAGACCTTTGATCTTTTAAAAAAAATAAAATTACCTTTGAGTATTGCATTTGTTGACTATCAAATACAGTACTGGTAAATTTGTTTAAATATATTTGTTTACTTAAATTCATAGCTGTATTGTCATACTATTTGGGGTTTTTTTAGGACATGAAACAATAAAGCTAAAATCAGTAGGATGAGGGTGCATAGGGTAATAGGCTGAACTCAGAAATGTATCTTTTACAAAGCTAAAAATGCACTAAGATTCAACATAGGTCTATTTGGTGTTGCCATAAAGTCATTTATATAAACATCAATTTAAATGCTTTTGTTTCTGTCAGTTACACTGTACACTGCTGATTATTTTATTTATTTCAGCTATGCTTGCTTGTTAAAAGCTGTTAAAAAATGCTAGTATTTGAAAATAAATCCATAGTTAACCTCCACAAAATCAGAACAGATTCAGAGTTCCTGTGTGAAAGGAAATAGGTAAGGAGCGTATGTACATGGAAACTCACACTCTGCTGGTCTGTCACAGCATTAATTATAAGCTATAAATTATGGATTATAATCTTAAAAAAGTGAGACTGTTTTAGTTACAATCTTATGAGATGATTTCTTTGTCATGTGAGAGATTTTGTCATCCTTCCAATAATAGTTTGTGGTACTTCTTTAAGTCTTAGGCAATGTAAGTAACAGAAATGTGAGATTTCCTTTAAATTGTACTTCTGCCTAACTGTGAATCCTACTCCCATTACATTTCTGACAGTTTGGCAGCTGTCTTAGATCCACGGGTGATCCCGTGGTTCACAATCTGAAATTGAATGATTGCTTTCTAACAGGAGTGTTTATCAGAAATCCATTACGAAGCTAAAGCAGAGAAAAGGTGAATGAGTAAGGTGGTGAGAAATGAATTGCTACCAGTTCAACCGTCATGTCTCTAGCACCAGAAAGGTGAAATGTAATACTGTGTCCACTACTTCACTGATTTTGTAGACTTTCTCTGAATATTATTTATTTTTCATGCCTAGGAGTGATAGTTTGTATTGCTGCAGCAACACACTTTACTATAGTAGAAATTTACTGTAGCACAGCGCAGTATTTTGCAGTCATGCAGACATCTTTTCTGTAACCTACTCCATTGCTAATGTTCAGGTAAACCTAAAACAGCAATGAAAAGACAGGGACTTTTTTCAGAAATTTTTCAAATATTGATGAAATTCATAGCTTCTTACCAGCAGAGAACTTCTCTAATTGAAGAGCTGAATATCGCTAGCAATTTTATTTTAATACTGCTAATTACTAATTGAATTGTTTAGAAATTATGTCTTACAATGTTCTATAGTGTAATTCAGAGAGTATTAATATTTAATCTGTACTGGTGAAAGCCATTTTGTTTTTAAGAAAATATTTTACGTAAAAAACCATGATCTTTTCAGAAACATGATTTACATTTTTTTCTGAAGTTTGTCCTTAGTTGCTTTATGTAGGTAGAGCTAAGTAAATTTTTAAAACCTGGATTTCTAGAGTTCACTGTGTCTCTTTGGTTCTACCTCACCTAATGTTACAACCAAGCTTTGACACAACATTTCTTAGATTGAGTATGGTCATGAATAATCTCCCATCTCTTGCTGTGTTCTCTTTGCAGAACAGTATGACCTGCATTCAGGTGGTTCGATCTCCCAGTCTAAGCTATAACCAATGACTAGAGCAGTCAGAGTATGTGGAGCTTTGCTTTATGTTTCCTGTGCAGTGAGAAGTCTTTTCTAATTTAGATATCTCTCCAGTCACCTTCTTGCAAAACGGGCTTTTGGTGCCAGTGTACTTGTTTCTTATTCTTGGATCCATGGTTCTGTTCTTTTATGAATTCTTATGAACCAACTTCATCCTTTATTATCATTTTAATAGAACCATACATAAGGTGTCTTCATCAAAATAAAATTTATCATATGTGATAAATGGAATTTATACAGACTGAAACAGACAGGCTTGCATATGTATTTTTACACCTTAGAAAAGCAATAAGAACTATCCTGTTTTGTGAAGGATTTACCATACCTAATACAACTGATATGACTTATTACCAGTAACCACCCTAGGAAGATGAAATGAAAATGCAGAGCCACTGTTTTGTCTCCCTCCCTTCTTTGCACAGCAGACATAGTCATTGCAGGCACTCTTTAGGTATTGTAACATTTAAAGCCTTCTGTGTTGTGTGATTCTAACAAATCCTGCTGAATGGCTGTGCCTGCTAGTGACTGCTGTAAGTAGTCACTATGTATGGTCAGTTGACTGGTTAATCTAAACATTCTCCAATAATATGGTAAATAATTTTGAGAAAAAAAAGCCATTCGGTAACTGGCAAGTTATGCAAGACTTTTCAAATATGACTGCCAATGATAATGACTATGGCTAGCACTTAGTTTGCTTATGGCTAATTTCTATATAGAATATTGTGTTTAATAATATCAATAATATCTTGTCTCAGGAATTCAGCATTCTTTTACACATACAGATTCATAGTACTTCACAGAGAATATCATGAGACAGATGAGTCTCAGTAAGGTTGAAGAATAGGTTGGTTTTGATACTTTTATAGGTGAATGAGTACGCTCTCTGACACAGGGGAAGAGGAGGAAGGAGGGGCAGAGATAACGTGTGACTAACTGACCAGAGTCCCTATTCCCTGTTCCCCTGCACCACTTGGGTTGGAGGACGTAGAGATTCTGGAGTGAAGTTGAGCCCAGGAAGAAATGAGGGATGGTGGGAAGGTGTTTTAAGATGTGTTTTTATTTCTCATTATCCTATGCTGATTTGATTAGCAATGCATTAAATTCATTTCCCCAGGTCAGGTCTGTTTTACCCATGACAGTAAATGGTGAGTGATTTCTCCCTGTCTTAGCTCGATCCACAAGCCTTTCCTTATATTTTCTCTCCCCTATTCAGCTGAGAAGGGATGTGATAGAGCAGCTTTGATGGGCACCTGACAGCCAGCCAAGATCAACCCAGTACATTCTCAAAGTGCTTAAGGACATAAAAAATGTAAAATAATCCTTTGAGCCTCAGATTGTTGAAGAGTTCACAGATGGTAGCTTCTTACCAATTTTTCAGTGAAATACTATGAGATTATTTAATTGTAGATTTTATGTACAAATTAAAAATGTTGAGCTCCAAGTGCTTATAAGTTCAAATAAGTGGGTTCCAGTTCACTTCAACTGAAGTTGCTGGAAGTACTTCTCCTATATTTTGTTCTTTGAAATTTTATTTGCAGTGATACTCTGCAGCTTAGGCAATTCAGATTTTGCAACAAAATTACTGTTTTTAAGAACCTATTTCATACTAATTTTATCATCTCAAATAGAATCCAAATCTGACTAGCATTTTCTGTGACAGGGTAAAGGATATAAGGTAATTTAATTTTCCCAGATATGTTTCTGCTTGTCTTTGCCTGTTTTATCTCAGATGAGTGATGGGAATCACTCTCACTTCTCCCAGTTGGCAACACTATTATTTTTATTATCTGAAAGTAGTTTCTTGAGATACTTCTCTTTCTTTTAATCCTAGATATTTATCTCAGCTCTTTTAATAATAATAATAATAATAATAATAATAATAATAATAATAATAATAATAATAATAATAGATTCTACTTTTCTGTCCCATCTAACTAATCTCTTTTTGAAGTCCATCTGGTATTCATGAAAGCACCCTAAAGAGTCGAACAATTCCTGTAACTTCATTGTGCTTCTTTGTATTTTAACAAGAGAACTGACTTGCTATTTGACATATTTGAAGAAATACCTTTCTCATCATGTTATACTCTAGGTGCTTTTTTCCAACCCTCTGTCCCACCATTTCTCTTTGGTCATTGCTGCCTGATAAACATAGTTTAAAGCTTTGCTGGTTAGCAGCAAGCCTGTTGACAGATACTCTTGTTACATTTTGTGGTATGGATTCTGTCTGCCCCTGCCTGTCAATCTCTCTCAAACAAGGTGTCATAGCCATAAGATACAAAGTAATGTCTGTGACATCCCAGCTTGGAAGCCATGTTAACATTTGTCCATTCCTGTCCCATTCCCTCCACTAGCAGCGTTGGCAATGAACACCACCTGGGCCCCCATGTCCATGGGCACCTGCCACTTTCTCTGGATGGCACTGGTTCTGATCCATGAGACAGGCTCAGGAAGCCCACATACCGAAAAACTTTTCCCTCCTCACCTGTTTCTACTCATTCTGCAGTTGGACATTTGCAGATGGAGAAGAAGCCTTTTCTTCTTGCTGGAAGTCACAAACTTTCCCTTTTATTTACCAGTATGGATGTATTTTTTTGGATTGTCACTACAGGTTGGCAGCTAAACTAATATAACAGAAAAAATATTTTCTATACTAAGGGTGATAGTCATCTAAGAAAGCTTTATTTTTCTCAGAGTTAGGTGCCTAATCTAATGGTTATCTAGGCTCCCTGTATGTTACAGTCCATCTCCAAAATATCAGATTCATACCTGCTGTAGAATGATTTATGTAGGTGTGTGAAATTCTGTTTTCTTCACTAATATTATCTTGTTAGTGTTTTAGTATTTCTTAAAATACCTTCTGTGTTAATACCAAATATTTTATTTAGATGTTATTCTAATGCTTCCAAACAAGTCAATGGTATTTAAAAAATAGATTTTGTGGAATTAAAGTTGATCTTTGAAATACACAGAGAGGTTCTGTCAGATTCGTAGTTCAACTCTTAAAGGATATTTTCTTTAAACCCTACTAAAAAAGACTTGTGATGTACTTATTGATTCAAGCTACTTCAAATTCCACTGATCAATATTGGAATAATTTCATAGGAATTTGTTTTTCTTTTAAATGTTTAGGTACTGTGATAGAAAAATATGATAAGCCCAATTCAAAGCCAATTGAAGTTAAAAAAAAAGAAGCCCCTCTGCAATGCTTCTAATCTAGCTTCAATCATATTTGTATTATCCACTTCATCTTAGCTAGTTATCCATTTTTTTTGTTGCTGAAGTAAGACAAGCAGCTACAGGGAATAATTTGTGCCATTCTTAGATAGGCATCTAAAATAAAGGAGTGAATCACCTTTTGGAATTACCTATTTCTTACTATTGAACTTTGGATCAAGCTTTGTAGTAATATCAACAGCATTTCTAAAAATTGTATAGTGAACATTTTAATGAACATTGAAGAGATTAAAGAAAACTGCCATAACTACCAGGC
Source organism: Chiroxiphia lanceolata (assembly GCF_009829145.1). Taxonomy (NCBI): domain Eukaryota; kingdom Metazoa; phylum Chordata; class Aves; order Passeriformes; family Pipridae; genus Chiroxiphia; species Chiroxiphia lanceolata. The sequence goes on along the minus strand of NC_045638.1, from coordinate 78,433,733 downwards.
TGTTGGTTATCCAGAAAACAGGAGGGCTTCTTTTCTACTGGAGACTGGACTATTAGATTTTTACTGGGATAGGATTTAGAAAATAGTTGGTTTTCCCATTTCTACATGAGTATTGTAACAATCTAAATATAGTTGTCACACTTGCATTTTATATTTAAATATTCAGTTTAAAGAAGAGTTCAGGAGGAAGAAGTGAAAATTCAAGCATCTTTAAGCATGCAAGTTGTAGTGCTTCTCTCAAAGAAAAAAAATGGATTTTATTAATTAGCAGACAGGTTTTTTTGCTTGTTTTGTGTTCCAGGGCAGCTAAAGACCAACACATTTTAAATTTCATTTTTTTGTTATAGTTTTATTTTATTCCACTACTAAAGCCATGTGAATGGTTCAGCTAATTGTTCATCCTTAGGCAAGGCTATAATTGACATTAATGGAAAAGTGTATGCTTGTGAGACTGATCTGTTACTTGCCCCATGTTTACCAATGTGCACATCCACATAACTGATAAGATATTAAACAGAATTGGTCCCAATACCGAGCCTTGGGAACTCTGCTGGTGACTAGCTGACAGCTGGATTGAACTGTGTGTTAATGTTATGAGTATGTTTGTGTTGTCTAGGTGAACTGTTTCTCTCCCAGTATTATCTGCTCCTTTGCTTCCTAAACCGTGCACAGAGGCCACTGAATACTTCAAGTTTTATTTACCATGCCTCACTTATGTTCTTTTACATTCAGAAAATGCCCCATGTTTTCTTTGAAGTTTTTCATATGTGTTGGAACCCATATCACCCTTAATGTGCCATGCTGGTCTTATTTCCAGTTGGCCTAGGCTTTTCTAATTTCATCCTGAATTGCCCAAGCAGTTCTTTCTCTGTTCTTGATTTTGCTTCTTGTATGTTCCCTTTTTTTTTTCTTTTTTTTTTTTCCCTCTGTCTTTCAATTCAAGGCACTCCATGCTTACCCAAACAGTCATTCTGCTAAAAATGCTGGTCTTTCTGAAAAATGAGGTGATTGGTTCTGAAACTCACTCAAAAGTAATCCTTTATTCCCCCTTTTAATCAAACAAAATTAATGTGCTGTCCACTATATAATAGTCTCAAATTTTCCCTCTCCCTTATACTCAGTAAACCAGTGCCTGCTTTCCTAAAGTCCAAAACTGTAACTCTGTAGTTTACCTCATGGCTATCTGCAGCATATGTATAAATAAGTTCTGCCTGAATTTGCAATGTTGGCTGTTAACGAGCACTTCAGAAACTTCCTTCAGTGTAATCATCATTAATAATACAGCTTTTTCATATACATTTTGAAATATAAAGATACACAGTTGAAAATAATGGTATTAAAAGGGTTTCTGTGACTAAAAGGTAACTTAAATTGACTTAAAATTTTGTAAACTATCAGATCTGACATGAATTTTATTCAAACTTTTAAGATATAAATCCTGTGAAAAATTTGTTGATGTAGTTCTTTGTTAAAGTATAAAGCTTGTGTGTTTTATTTCTCGCACTCAGTAAAAATCTCATCTTGTAGATCACCGCTATAGATTTCAATTTGTTTCCAGAACTACAATGCAAAGTGTTATAGAGAGTGTTTAAAAATGCGTAAAAATGATCTGTGCCCATATTCATACTTATTTTTGTGTGGGAGGAGTGACTGATATCTCAAAGTGCTGTGATGCCATTCAACGAGACCTTTACAGGCTGGAGACTTTCAATTCAACAAAGGCAAATGCAGGGTCCTGCATGTGGGGAGGAATAACCTCATGAATCAGTACGGTCTGGAGGCTGACCTCCTGGAAAACAGCTCTGTGGAGAAGGACTTGGGGGCCCGGTGGACAACAAGCTGTCCATGAGCCAGCAGTGTGATCTTGTGGGCGAGAAGGCCAATGGTATCCTGGAGTGCATTAGGAAGAGCACTGCCAGCAGGGGGAGGGTGAGGTGATCCTGCCCTTCTACTCTGCCCTGATGAGGCCACATGTGGAGTCCTGTGTGCAGTTCTGGGCTCCCCAGTTCGAGAAAGATGAGGAACTACTGGAAAGTGTCAAGTGGAGGACTAAGAAGATGATTATGGGACTGGAGCATCTCTCTTACGAGGAAAGGCGGTGAGACCTGGGCATGCTTAGCCTGGAGAAAGGATAACTGAGAGGGATTTTATCAATGCTTACAGATACCTTAAGGGCAAGTGTCAAGAGGGTGGGTCCAGACTCTCTTTGGTGGTGCCCAGCGACAGGACAAGGGACAGCAGGCACAAACTGAATCCCAGAAGTTCCATCTGAATATCATGAAAAACTTCCTAACTGTAAGGGTGACAGAGCACTGGAACCGGCTGTCCAGAGAGGTTGTGGTTGAATATCACCTACCTGGAGGTGATCCTGTGCAACCTGCTCTGGGTGAATTTGCTTTGGCGGGGATACTGCACTAGATGATTTCTAGAGGTCCCTTTCAACCGCAACTGTTCTGTGATTTTGTGATTCATGTATTCATACCGTGGCATTTCATACTCATCATGAATGGCAGCTGAATTATTTGAAAACTTAAGTTTGTTCTAGCAGAAACTCAATGCAGAGAAATAATATTCACACATTATATCAGGATGAGTTAAGAAAATTGTGGTATCTGAACAATGTCAGGTTTCCAAAATCAGGCAAAAAGTGTGTTGTCCAATTAAAGCTGCTCTTTCTTCCTAAAACTGTGGTCAGATGCATGGTTCTAGTACAGCTTGTTTTTACCTTACTACTGACAGGAGCAGGTAGAGAAAGTGGAGAGGGGAAGGTGTACAAGGACACCCCTAACTCTTAAATGGCTGGATCATGCTTGAGACTGTACACCAAGTCTCAATGACTGTTATTACCCAAGTCAGATAAAGAAAAGTTAGGGTGAGTATATCCACCAATATTTACGAACCTGCTTCTTACTGCAGTATTTCTACTGTGTATAGAATAAGAGGGCTGTGGTATGTGGTTATTTTTCAGGGTGCAACTATGATAGCTGCAGCATCCTGTGTGCTTGTCAACAGACTAAAATTTTCTCTTTCAAAATCTAGCTCAACAGGACTTGGAACACTAATTTTATATTTACTACTCGTCCATAATTCTAATCATACCACAAAGAGTAATATGGGTATAATTATTGAAAAGTATGCAATGTATGTTATTCTTTAACCTCTTATGTTCCTCTGACATCTATAGAAATAAATCTATTTTCATAAAATAATTTAGCATTTATATAACCCTTGTATCAGCTGTCCAGAGCATATAATTACTGACATTTATTAAGTGCATCCCACATCACAAATACATGACTAACAGTCTCTAGCAGAAGTTGGTGAGTAATGGCAGCCTGTATTTATTACCCTGCAATTGAGAGATCTGAGTACTTAAGAAGAATTTTTAAAATACGGGGAGTATTTTGTATATACCTGTGGTGATGCATGACAGAAATGTGCTGTGCCATTCATGGAGTGGAAGTCACAGAATTGTGCTCTAGCAAAACCACATCTCTTTACCAGTGCAGTGAATCAATGCAGTGATTCAAGTAGCCTTATTAATTCCTACAGGATTGGTACTATGTATATGAGAATATATTGGTGTTCTGCATATGAGAAGTTTTTTCTAAGAACAGGCTGCAGTCTTCCAGTGTTCTTAAATTTTATCAGGATGTAATTGGTTAAGATCAACCACCTGTTTGGCCTTCCTCTTAGCGTCATAGTCTTCAGGTAATGTGTATCCTGTGAATATGTAGGAAGTAAAACTCATAGTTATTTTTTTGAAGAAGGTTCAACTGGAATACTGGCTATGACAGTACTGGCCTCATGCTGTCCATCTGCAGTATGCTGCTGATCTTCTTCCTCCTCGGAACACCTACTCTAGGGAGAATCTTCCTGTTGTCAGATGTATATGATATATGATCCTCTTCTGTATAAAGGAAGATACAGCTAGTGTCAACATTTTCCCCTCATTTGCTTAGTATTTTGATTGAGAAGGCATTTATCTCTTTATAGAGTCCACTCCTGTTTCAGATCCTTACTGAGTGAAAGTGCAGCTTTGAGGTGGCCTTGAAGGAACAACAAAAGAGCAAGTGTAGAGCTATACTGTCTCTTACTCATCCACATGCAGTAGGACTGATTTGCTTATGAGTGCCATTAAAATGCTTTTGTCCCAGCAGCATCCATGGATCCTGTTCTTGCAGAGAGGGTAAGAGACACAGAGAGACTGAAAGTCAGAAGTTTCATTGGCAACTCGGTCTTAGGCTACTTTCACAGCTGTGTGGGAACTGCAGCCAAACTGAGAAACAGTATGGAAGCATGTAGTTCTGACAGGAGGCATGTCAAACAGAAATCTGTTGCCTCTTCATGACACAGTGAAGACATAGTTATATTGCACTGGGTTAGTATTTTAACAATATTTACCCGAGTAATTAAGTTATAGCTTCATATTTTAGTTTGAGCTGTAAAGTCTTATAAAACCAGAAATATCTCCTTGAACAGTTTTGTAAAGGGATATATTGTGTCATTCAGAGAAATGAACCATAAAAGTGGTTTCTGTGCTAAGACCACATCCTTCTAAAACTGGTAGATGGCAGTAGAGTATCTGCTTTGACATCTTTAGGTTTACTTAGAGGCGTTTGCTAGATTTTAGTACAACAATAAAAATCTATTTTATTTGTTCTATAGTCTTGAAAAAAATACCAGTTACCTGACTAGCAAATCTTTTCAGCTTTGTGTTCTTAGAAGAGTAATCATATTTAGTTCAGAAATTATTGATTTGAGGTGTTTTGGTGTTTATTTTCGTTCACTGACATAGGATTTTGCAATATATTTTTGACTGTATAACTTTTCTCTTTTTGAAACTGTAATACTTTGTGTAAAATTTGATTTTGTTGCGTGATTTGTAGAGCATATTGCATCTGAAATGAATACAAAACTTAACTATATCTTATACAGATATAAGCCTGTGTTTATTGTGTTTGTGAAGTAGCAGTTTCGCAGTAGCTATGAATGACTGAGGGCAAGACTTTTTCCTCATCTTGTACATGAGTAAAGAACAGAAATAGATTTTGTCTTCCTAGAAATCTGTATTATCTAAGTTCCAGAAAAGGAAGTTAAAATCATGACATTTTCTCATTTTTATTTGTTCCATTGATTTTTTATTTTAATTTTCAGGTCAAACATGACTTTCTAGTAGTTCCATATGAAGCTACATGGGATCACTGATCATTGTCTTTATAGCTTTCAGTTCTCTTTAATCTCTCTCCTAATTCTTCTAAATGCATGTGCTGTTTACTGTAATGTGTTGGTCAATATCATAACATATGTCCACAGAAAACACAGAAGTATGCAATAGATAAAAAAGCTGAGATGCACAACTAACTTAATAACTAGGTAAATAAATATTGACATTTTAAGTTTGACCACCCCACCTTTATTAATATATGCAATTTGTATTTTTCTGCACTGACAACTCAAAAAACATGCAGTGTTTGAATTTTCCACAAAGAAAGCAGTTCCTCTAGGCTGTTCATAGGTATTAGATGCACTATTCACAAATAAATTGTTCTATTGAATTTTTTATATAAATACTGTTATGATTAGTTAACCTTTTTTAAAACAGACAGCTTCTACAGAGAATTGTAGTTCTGAATAATCTTCTCACTCCTCTTTAAACAGACATTATTGGTGATTGATTTTATATTTTGATTACCTTTCTATCCCTCTCATATTTTTAATGATGGTACTGTTTTCTTGCATTATGGTAGGTTTTTACACTTTTATAATTATACAGAATATTTAGGTGTGTATTTGGTCTGGACTAGCACATCATGTAAGTGCTTTTAGTTTATAATATATTAAAAGAATATATTGCAATAACAAAGGAGAGCATTCAAAGGTTAGGTATTGAGTACCCTGTATTATACATCCATGATTAAATTTTCAGTTTACTTAGTACTGTAAGTACATACCTGGTTAGAGTGCAAAGACTAAGATTCAACAGACCTAGATGTATGCATCTGTGATAGCCACTTGTAATCTCTCTCTGTGGTCATGGAAGCATTGTATTTAAGGCAAGCTTAATCTAGAATAAGTATTTGAAGTTGATTATAGGTTGACTTGATGGTAATGTATATATAGTACAGTGAGAGGAGTTGAATTCTTCTTAAGCTTTGTAGTTAGCTTTCCAGGAAATTAAATTAAAATCCTCATTATAGTTTCCACAACATAGACCCATCTATCTGAGGTACCTATGTAAGAAACTTAGTTTTCCTATGTGCTCAATATGAGGGTCTTCCAAATGACAAGTTAACCCACTTAAGGTCTGTCTCTTTATTGATTACATAGGAGACTAAGGTGGTAATATTTGTAATTTTTGTAAGTTTTAAGTAAGCTTTAAGTAAGTTCCTAAGGGTAGGTGGGGTGAATTTGTGCTTGTCTGACGTGACTGTGTGCCCTCTCTCAACTCAAGAATTATTTTGTCTTCTTAAATACACATTTCTAATCATATTTCTTTTATCATCTGAATGAAGGTCTCCTTATAGGTACTCATCCAGTCTGTGTTTTCATTCCTGTCCTGTTGCCTTATAGAGCCATTTCTGTTTCTCATAAGGCCCTCAGGAATGTATTCCTGATACTCCTCTTTCTTTTAAATCCAATTTTCCTTCATTCAATTCCAAACTTGTTTCTCTTGCCTGGAGGTGAAAACAGTTATTTGGAGCAACCACAAACATATCACCATACCTCGGACACTTCTGTGATACACCTGGTAATTCTTATAGGGATATATATCCCACTCATGGTTTTATTTAGGTCCTTCCCAATCTTAAAACATTCTTTGTCCCGACCCATGCATGTGACTGTTGTTTTTACAGGACATAAACTGAAACAAGAAAGGTACAGATTGGCTATTAAGGGAAACCTTTTCAGCACTACGGCAGTAAAGCAGTGGAACAGGTCATCCAGGGAGGTTGTTCAGTCTCCCGACTTTAAACTTTTCCAAGACCAGGACAGATAAAGCCCTGAGCAACCTGATCTGATCTCAAAACTCATCATACTTCAAGCAGGAGGTTAGACCCTCTCCCGGGGTTCTTTCCAATCTGAATTGTTTTATGATCCTATTAAAAAAAAAAATCCTCTTTCATTTGCATAGTATTCAGAAAGAGACTGATTTGAGAGTACTGAGTAAACATTTTCTCAGGCTTTAGCTGACTTGAAGTAGCACAGACTGGCCAATACTATAAGGAACTTCACGGGGTTTTGTGAGAATTAAATACTTACTCCATTCAAGTTCTAAAATCAAACTTGTAACCATAGATAAGCATTAATATGAATTACTATTTTACAATCTCTAATTCTTCCCTAAATTTGAACTGATTTCATGGATGTAAAAAATGGTGCACAAAAAAAGTGTCCATCGAAGTTTCAGTCCCTTAGCAAAAGTTTGGGGTACTGAAGCAGTTTAAAGGTGAGGTGAATCTCAGTATTTTGACACAAATCAAATGTACTTTCATCTGTTTCTTGAAGGTGAATGACTGCTCTAGGCTACAATTTGCAAAAAATACTCAGGCTGAAGGAGCCACCAGTACACAAAGTTTCAGCCTAACCCATTAAAGAAAAAAAATTACAGTGAATTGGAAATAGTTTGCTGTCATGGAAACTTTAGTAGTAAATTATGCTACCATCATATCTGTTATACCTGAGAGAAGTAATGGAATTAACTGGAGAGTGTTAAAGAGTTTTCATGGACATTTGATGAAGATCATAGCATCTGATCAAGAGTTAAAACTTGATTTCTTTTGATTCAGTACTTTTACTTTAAGTGTGTATTTGAGAATGATATCCCAATATTTTTTAACTACTTTGATAAAATATACAAAACAGAAACAGATATAGGTGCAGTGAAGAAAAAGATTAAAATAAAGGTTCGATAGTATATTTCCTATTTAAATTATATTAACAAATTCTGCAATTAGATAACTAGAAAGAGACAGCTAACCCCCATACACTATAGTTAGAAAAATATTTTAATTACTTGATCTTGCAGTCACTCTTTTGCAAATTCATTTCAGCGGTCTGGACATACGTGTTTATACCTCTAAAGGCACTTAAAAAAATGAATACCAGAGTTAATATTTTCAATTTCCCATATTCAAAAAGCAATCATATAAACTTTTGTGAGCTTTATAGCATGCATTATATGCAAGTTTATATCAAGTATTGCACACTGAATTACCAGTAAAAGTATATTTGATATAAATGTTTTATTGCTTAGCAAATGATGGCAGGCAACTATCCAAAAACAAGAGTCAAAGCTATAGCTAAAAGAATGATATCTGGAAGGCACAAATGTGTGCTTATTATCTGTATTGCTTGTCAGAACATTTGCATATGTGCAGAATGAAAACGAGGAAGAATAACAGTAATGATAAAGATACTATGATCAAAACATTCATCAGAGAAAATAACTTTTTTTTAATTAAACAAGAATCTTTTTTGATATACACAATAGCTGGAGCACACAAAGTATTATTAAAATTTAATATTAAGTTATGAGAATGAGAGGATGAAATGTTATTTTACATAACAGAAGCTTTAAAGAGCAGTAGCTCACATTTTCTTTTAGCTATCAGAATACTCGCCAGAAGCCCATTTAAGCCTTTGCATCCACTGCTGTTTTCAATCCCAGATGAGATTTGGCTTTCCTCACTCGACCCTAACACAACTGAGCAATGCCTTTATATTCCTGCTGGGTACTGCATCCCTGCTCCCATCTTCTGTGGGAGACCTCATAGCTGTCTACAGGTTCCTTACAAGAGAAAATGGAGGGGCAGCCACTGATCTCTTCTCTCTAGTGGCCAGTGACAGGACCCAAGGGAATGGCATTAAACTGAGTCAGTGGAGGTTCAGGTGGGATTTTAGGAAAAGGTTCTTCACGCGAAGTGTGAGTGGGCACTGGAACAGGCTCACCAGGGAAGTGGTCACAGCACCAAGCCTGACAGAGTTCAAGAAATGTTTGGACAGAGTTCTCAAGCACACAGTGTGATTCTTGTGGCTATCCTATACAAGGTCAGGAGCTGAACTTCAATGATCCTGGTGGGTCCCTTCCAACTCAGGATATTCTATGATTTGAGATCAGAAACTTCTTTTACATCCATGTTGATTTTGTGCCATGATTGCTTATCATGCTTGTTTCCGGTGTATCAGAATGGACTGTTCTTGTGCTTTGAGGAAATTTTTCTTGACAGTTTCTTGAAACTCTCCTGGCCCTCCTTTGCCCTCCAAAACATTTGCCAACTGGGTCCTGCTAAAAAGGTCTGTGACTAAGCTAAAATCTTCTTTTCTGAGATCTGGCTGGTTGTGATTCTACTACCGGCCTTGCTGTCTTCTCTCAGGATTTTGAAGTCCACAATCTCATAGTAAGTGCTTATTATAGACATTAAAATGATGGTTTTACCGTCCTTTTGTAGTGCTTCATAGTCCCTATCAAAACTGATTAATAAGAAGCTGCTGTTTGCTTCAGTGAAAGAAAATGAAAAACAAAAGAAAAGAAAACACTTCATCATTGCACATCTTTCAAGAACAGAAAATAAGTCAAAACCCAGCAGAAACAACTTGACTTTCTCCCTCATTCTATGTAACAATTAAATAGTCCAGTCCTTAATACAATTTTTACTATCAAACTTCAATCTTTATTGTCAAGCAAAAGAGGAGAGAATAAGTTGTTTTGCAACATGTCTTTCAAAAAATACACTGTGAAAAGTAACTAAAATTTAGCTAATATGCCTTAAAATACCAGAGGATTTATATGCAGTTTAAGGGACCGACATCAATATCACTGAAAAATTTTAATTTTAGTGTTCTTTCTTTACAAGTGTATACATATATTTTATCAGTTTATGTGTGGACTTACCAGGGTTGCTAAAAGTGAAACACAGTTGAACTTCTTTCTGGAAGTTTTGCAGTTATTCTTTTAATTGCTTTCTTTCTTTCTTTAATAAGTATGCATTTAAATAGTTTGAGGTAGCATGAATATCTAAATAAGAGATCCAGGTCAGATCAGAATCAATTGACTATAATTATCTTTAGTTTTGATGCCTGATAGTTACTATATGTGTTTAGTAACATATTCTGGTTTTTTATTTCCTTTAAATTTTTAATTACAGATGGAGCCTAGTTTAAGGCAGAGCTTGAGTTTTTACTCTAAATTTTGTGGAAAAGAGGCTAATTAATGAATTATACACGTCATTAGTTTTTAAATTATAGTTGAACAAAGTCAATTACTGCAATAAGAAAAATATGGATTTTTTTTGTTTGTGGCTTAATATGAATGAGGCTCAAGTATGTTCTCTACTTTAATATAGGTATTGTTTATGTTTTGATCAGACCATGACCAGTAATTAAGTATGCAGGAAAGTATAGTTCAAAGATAAATTGGAGAGTATTTGCTATTGTATCACATTTTTGTACTGAAAAAAGTTTGTTTATCCTTCTTCAAGATTGCATTTGTACTCTCATCACTCAGGTAATTTCACAGCTTCGGATCCTGAGCAGGTCAGTAACTGCTGGCTCCAAATTTGACAGAGAAATATGGTCTACAGAACTTTCTCCTATCCTCAACCTATGGAAGAAACTTAATCAGGTAGGAATGTACCTGATTTGAAATGACAACTTAGTCTTCTTTTTTTCCTGGTAACTACATAAAAAGTAAAGTCTAAGGAATTGTCTCAAATATTGAAACACTAGAAGTGAAAAAGTAAATTAAATGCATTTGCAGGGGAAAATACGTTAGGTGTTTGTAATTAGCTATGAAGTCTGTACGTGATGTAACAGGCTATCACTTTTTTCTCCATATGAAGGTGAGACCATACTCAAGACATGAGACTATCATCTTGTATGTGTTTCCAAGAAAAATACTAATGTATTTTAGATTTTAATTTGTTATTTTCATTTCTCTAATATACACAAGACAACGTTTAATGATTTTAAATATAAATGAAGTTTTTCCTGTATAGTCTTGAAATATGGTATTAGCTTTAAACTGAGGTTCATTAAAATCCCTTCTACACAGATCACAGACATCATGGCCTAAAACTATGTCTTGTACACAATAACACTGTAATAAGAAAAACCTTTTCCTTACTCAAATAATCTCATACAAAGAAGTGGCATGAGGTGCACATTAGAATTTACCATAACATTGTGAAATATCTCATTAAATTCTCATTTAATCCATTCTAAGTGTATGATACATCATGTTTTGGTCAAAATAGTCCTTTGGTACTAAATAAGTTCGTGTTGAAATCTGTGGCCTCTGAACATGGGCTGCTGTTAACCAGGTCTGTGATCCTGTAAGAAAAAGGATGTTTCAATGCGACACCTTTCATGATCTCTTACTAACTAAACATACTTTTAGGTTTGCAAATCTTCCTTGCAAAAGCTCAGATGAAACTATTGCATATATGTATGTATACACCATCAGAAAATTAGAGATTTCGGTTGTAGTGTTTGGAAAACTGATAAATGAAGCCAGTTTTAAACAGCAAAATAAATCGCACTACATTAATATCCATTATCAACGCACATTGCTAATGGCTAGTTCTTTATAATTGTTAATCATTATCAGTGCAAATTCAAAGTACTTATTCCTTAAAACTTGAGTCATAAGTTAGCTGTGAGTATGCAGTACCATGAAGCTGAAGCCATAGTCGGTGCTTCTGGCTGGTCCTTGGTAGTCTTAGTCACCCATGTGGAGGTAATCAATTGACCAAAAGCTCTTTGACAAGGGAAGCTGGACCTGACAAAGGCCTCTTCTTTCACCCCTAACATTACCCTCAAATCTGAGATCTCTCATGATTTTGTAATACTTTACCTCAGTTCCTGACCTGCAGACTGGATGACACAGATAGGGTTATTTTTCAGGCTGTAGCAGGTAACTTTATTCTGTCAGTTGTCTGTTTTGCTTTGTTGTGTAATTGCTTCTTGTCTAAAAGCAACAGTAGTCTTGCCAGTTCTTAATTTTGCCCTTTCTCAGTGATGAGTATGTGACCATCAGCTGTTGTTCATAATTCTCGAGCCTCTCTTTTCAACCTGTGCCCATACTTTCAAGACCCTTGCTATCCCATGCTAAAACTTCACATTATAACAACAAAAACCTGGTACTGAATTCTACTTCAAACAGCAAGCTCTCCTAACAATAACATGTCTAGAAGGTCAGTACTGGAGCCTTGCACGGTAAGGGTAAGACCTAGTTAGCATGACCTATTCCTAGCAAAAGCAATTTGTTTTTTTTACAGAATCATTAGGTACAAAAATTTTGTATATTGTTTCCTAGGCTTCTCTCCTGTGAAGACAAGCTGAGGGAGTTGAGGTTGTTAGCCTGGAGAAGAGAGGGCTTTGGGAAGACCTTATAGTGCCTTCCAGTATGAGAGCTGGAGAGGGACATTTTACAAGGACATGTAGTGACAGGAGATAATGCTGGGGCCTGAAGAACTGGCCCTGAGCCAAAGTTGACCTATAAGCTGAACTCTCCAACCTAGTATTGTATTTAGACATATATCTGCTTATTAACCGAGATGCTATATAATCCTTAATAATGCTTTAAGAATATGCATTGGCGGTTGTTAACACGGTGTATTATTAATAATTAGTAAGGCTTGAATGTGTTATAAATACACCTTTTCTTTCCAGCCATGGCCATGAAAAACCATGGGTCTTACATAGTCACAGGTGGTTCATATTTGAGATATTAATGTAGCCATAAGTTCTGTGTTTAGAAGAACATAGGGCATAGGGCATTTGATAGTAGATGGTCCAAATCGACTCCCTTGGTCTCCCTTTGGGCCTTGGCCAGGCCTAAGGGGAATACCAGTGGAGGAAGAAAGCCAGATAGTTTTGCCACACCAATTGAGTAATGTAAGCTGGTTTGTTTAACATTATATAAGCTGGACCCTCTCACAATGAAGATGGAGGCCTCGCCTGCGGGTGGACACACTGCGTAGGATTTCCCATTTACTGGGAAGAGGTTTTCCGGACCTTAGCTGTGATGGAGGACTTTCCAACTGAAGTGCAGTCTGGATGATGATGATGATGGTAATATACTTAGGGTAACTGGTGATGTATCTCTCTCTTAATCACTATAAGACTTTTTTTGTAGTAATGATTAGATGCATTGCTAAGTGTATCCTTTCATAAGCCACTGCTTCTTTTGTAATTCTTTACTGTCTTGCACTACAGTAAACTTATACACTTATTCTTTAAAGTTGGTGTCTGTGTTCCTTAAATCCATCCTCATTACTGGGGGAGGGAGGCAAAACAGATTGGCAAAACACAGGGCAAGGGGGAGTGGCTTCAGACTGAAAGAAAGTAGGTTTAGATTGACTATTAGGAAGAAAGTCTTTACTGTGAGGGTGGTAAGACTAGCGCAGGTTGCCCAGAGAAGTTGTGGGTGCTCCATCCCTGGAAGCGTTCAAGGTCAGGTTGAATGGGGCTTTGAGCAACCTGGTGTAGTGGAAGGTGTCCCTGCCTGTGGCATGGGGGTTGGAACCTGATGATCTTTAAGGTCCCTTCCAACCCAAAACATTCCATGATTCTGTATTATCTTGAAGTTTCTTTGATTTCTGAAAATTTTTATGGTATTACAAGGTAATGAAACTAAGAGTAGGAGAGTTTCTGACCTTATGTAGGGAGTTTTGGGGGGGGGACATTTGCTTGAGTGTTTAAAAAAATTTAAATAACAATGTTCTTTATCAAAATTTGTTTTCATAGTCTGTTCAACCAGTAATTGCTTTAAGCTTTGAAAAGGTCTAGGCAACTTTAATATTTCCACAGACATTGTGTACATTTCTACATTCTCATTCTACACTGATTTCTTAATGAAGGCACCATGTTTGTTTTCAGAAGTTTTAAAGACCTGGAAATTGGAATGAAGAAAATAGTTAAATTGCTGCTTAAGTTAACAACCATAAATTATATTATTTATGCATGAATGGGCACAGAGAATGAGCTAAAATTATTTCCCAGGTATGAAGAAGTAGAATCACAAAAGCTATTCTAGAAGTGTGTAAAAAATTTTTTTCCCTTCAATTTTGGAAGCATTTGCATTTAGCTCCAACAGGTCCATGTCTGTGTTCTGCTAAAGACTCAAGAGGGGAATGCTGCATTCCAGGCAGGGTCTCATGAAACTGGAGTAGAGGGTGCTCCTAATTCTTTCATCCTCCAGCCTATATTGAAACTGGGGATTACCCTGACCCAGATGCAGGACCTTGCCTTTTGGCCTCATGAGGTATAATACTACTACTACTACTAATGATACTACTAATAATAATAATATCATCATCATCATCATCCTTTTTAATCTATTGGATACAGATAGTAGTAAAGTAGAGGTGGATGGGATAGATGTTGACAATACCTTCAGTTTTATAAACAAGAAGCAAATATTAGTTTTCTACCTGTCAAACGTACTTATCCCCAAGGGTAGTTGGAAATAATGGTAAATTATCTGTTTCGGACTACTAAAACTCGGGAAGTGTCCAGTATAGGTCTGAATTGAATCTAGCTAATGTATAGATTCAAAGCTCTTTTTAAAAATCATCCACTTTTTATTCCAGAGGCAAAAAAGCTTGTTAATATGTAGACAAAGATTAAGTATGTTTTTAAATGTTTTTGTTCCCATGCTGAGTATGTAAATCAAGGATTAATTCAAAAAGGATTATCCTACAAATACCTTGAAAGTAGTTGTTGTACATCTCTGTGCTGATAGTTCTGAAACATAACAAAATTTACACTTGGCATAGACATGTCCTATAGAATGTACACTGGAATGATTTATCATAATCTATGGACATATTTTTATCTGTGCACTCTCAATGAAACTCCCAAGCCAACTAAACCTGATCCACATGGAAGCACCAGGAGGAAATGGAAGGGGATAGTAGTGAGCAACTCTCTGCAGTTGGGAAGAGGATTGTTCCCATTTTCTGACCTCATCTGTTGTCTAGGGAGTTTTACTGTCTTTCAGGGGCTCAGATTTGGGACATTGTGGAAGGACTGCTGAGGCTCTTCTGGCACTCAATCACCCCTTGATGCTTTTCTACATAGCCCCCTGTCATGCTGCCAGGGGTAGCATGGAGCATATGAAGCATGACTGCATGGGTCTGGGGATGGTGGTTAAGGGCCCTAAATGTTCCTTCTTGATCCTTACAGTGAAGGTGGAAGACATGAGGAGGAGTGGACAGATCTTACAAGCGGGTGCACAACTGGTGTCAGCAACAGGGGTTTGGTATTTATAACTGCGGGGGACACGTTAAGGATTGATGATAGCCTGCAGGAAAGAGAAAGGTTCCACCTGACTAGGGTGCCCAAAAGACTGGCCTTATTGGTGAGGAGACTTTTGAGATAGAAGTATCAAGTTAGGGAGAGGACGACCACAAATTATATGAGGAAGTAGTCAACCATGTTAGCAGGCAAAATCAGGTCTGTAGACATCATAATCAACAAAACAGAGCTGAAGGGGCACAATGTAAAGTTTGTCCATATAAAGTATTCAGTCTGGGGAAGAGAAGCCTCAGGGGGAATCTTAGTGTTTAGTGTGTATTGGCTGATGAGAAGGAGTAAAGGAGATGGAGACGGACACTTCTAAGTGTTGTCCCATGGCAGGACAAGAGGCCATGGGCACAAACTGAAATACAGGGTATGCCACTTTTTTACTGTGATGATGGTCAACCACTGGAACAGGGTTGTTGTGTACAGTTCTACATTCTCATTCTACATTGATTTCTTAATGAAGGCATCATGTTTGTTTTCAGAAGTTTTAAAGACCTGGAAATTGGAATGAAGAAAATAGTCAAATTGCTACTTAAGTTAACAACCATTAAGTAAACATTCCACTGTCCAGAGAGGCTGTGGAATCTCCATCCTTGGTGATCATGAATCATAGAATATGCTGAGTTGGAAGGGACCCATCAGGATCGAGTCCAACTCCTGGCCCTGCACAGGACACCCCAAGAGTCACACCATGTGCCTGAGAGTATTGTCCAAATGCATTTTGAACTGTCAGGCTTGGTGTTGTGACCACTTCCCTGAGGATCCTGTTCCAGTGCTCAACCACCCTCTGGATGAAAATCCTTTTCCTGATATTTAACTAAACCTCCCCTGACTCAGCTTCATATCATTTCCTCGGGTCCTGTCAGTGGTTGCTAGAGAGAAGTGATCAGTGCCTGCCCCTCTGCTTTCCCTTGTGAGGATGTTGAAGATTGCAATGAGGTCTCCCCTCAGTCTCTTCTCTAGGCTGAACAAAAGCCAGGTCTGGGCAACCTGCTATAGCTCTGAGCACTAGGCAGTCTCCAGAGGTTCCTTCCAACACCAGCCTTTTTTGAGTTCTAGGGTAGGAGTCCTTTTGGCTCATTTTTCAGAGCTATCACAGTCTTTGTGGCAAAACAGCAAAAATGGCAGATATACATTGGAAATGAAAAAGATACTTAAAATCTGCTTCAAATCAGTGTGATCCTATGTTGAAATTACACAAGCAAACTTCTCTTTTTATTTAGCTCTTCTGAACTAATACAGAATGTCTTGACATTTTCGTCTATATTAGCTTAATTTGAAAACATACATTTTAATTCTTGCCATTTGAAAGCACCCTTGTAATGAATACTGTCCTAAAACTGCTTCTACAGTCTTTTTCAGCATGATTTAATAACAGCTTAACAGTAATCAAATTAATTAAACTCTCATAAACCTGCCATTAAATTAAAAAAAAAACCCCACACACTCAGATGCTAACTATAAGTTTGTGTGAAAGACTTGTTACTCTATAAAATAAAGTCTTCACTGAACGAGTTGTCAAATGTTACACAAATTTTAAAAACCCTTCCTGAATGTGGAAGAGTGGCCCACTACAGACTGTTGTCAGTGGCTGAGCCATCAGAGTTAATTCAACCAGTCTCTGTCCTGGTGTCCATTCTTTTCCCACATAGTCTTCTGCCACTACAGGGTGTAGATTAGGACCTATATAAGCACTATATAATCCCTCATTGTCATATAACAGGATGAGTTGGAAATCAGTGTCCAGTGGAACTCAGGCATTGCCCATAACATACTACTTGTCAGAGAAGCACAAAAGTATCAGGATGTAATGGGATTGTGTGTTTCATTATATCCAAATGGCTTTCTCATGAGGAGAGGGAGAGGAATCAGTGCTATATTTTTGTTGTGAGATGGTCACATTTTTTCCTTGTTTCAGAAAAACTCTTTAGCAGCTCTATGAAAGGAGGCCCACACATAATAAAAATTCAGCAGCAACTGCTTCAAAATTGTTTGCTGAATGTATGAACATAAGCTGTTATGTGTTTTGTGTCTTTTGTTGTGTTTGTAAATTGTAACTAATTACTTTCATAAAGTTACATAATGCTGCAAGAAAATTGCAAAAGTAGTTTTGAAAATTAATGAGTTGTTGCTCTTTTAACTAAACCATTATAGAAAAATAGAAAATATCCTGAATTGGAATGGACCCACTAGGATCATCAAAGTCCAACTCCTGGCCCTGTACAGGACAGCCCCAAGAATCACACCACGGTACCTCATTAGGTACCTCAGCTTTAATAAAAGAACAATTTCTTTGCACAAAGGAAAGTCAGTGAAACAGAAATTATTGGGTCATTCTTTTCTGTAATTTCAACAATTAAAAGTTTGTGTAAAAAGCAGTGAAAGACTAATATCTAAAAGAATAGGCAGAGAGACTTGAAGGAGGAGGCAGAATAGGTACATCAAAAGGCTAATGGAGTTTTCTAAAACCCACCACCACCACTAACACTGAGTTTTGAATCAAATGCAGAACTAGTGGAGGTATATGACTTTACTTTCATTATATTTGTTACATTTCTTTGGGGGCAGTTTTCAGAAAATACTGGAGTTTGAAAAAGCTTGAGTTTAAGAAGGTAAAGCTCTGGAACAGCTTAGGTGAGACTATGAAGTCTTACATTGTACTAAGAAAGCAACACTTACAGAACTGAAAGGGAAACTGATCAAAGTCTCAAAATACATCTGATTTAATATTGGTAGCATGATATAGTATTTAATATTAAAGATTAGAATCTATCTTCAATTTCTTATGATTAGGAAAAGCACTAAGTACTTCAGTAGTTCTTCATCTTAATTCTCGAGCAGGTCACGAAGATATTTTAAAGGCTGATTTGAGTTATATATGTAATGGATTTTAAGGGAATGTAATAAGACAATAAATGTATAAGCTGATATTGGCATTCATGTTTAATTTTCCTATAAAAATGACAGATGGGTTGTTTTATCAAATTCTCCGGGGAAAGCATTGGAAAAAGTGATGAAATGAATATGTGATTTATAGGAGACTGTTATGTAAAGGAGAGTATTGAGGAACTTAGAGGTCTTCTCTTTCAGTAAATTTGTTGTGAATTAAGAGAGTATATGTGAAAGATTGAGCAAAGCCTGCAAGTTGCAATGTCTTTGTTCTTTCTTTATTTTATGCAATTAAATACCTCAATAAGAAACTTATCAACTGGTTTATGCAAGTTTTACATTACAATTTACATATACTCAGCAAACTATGGTCTCAGAAAAACTGAAGTGAAACTGGTACTCTGATTTTTAGAATGCATGCAGAATAAAAACACAAAACATAACAATTCTAAATACTGTATGCTTCTTATAGTTTGAACAGTAAGTAATTTTGTGGTATACCTTTTTAACAATGTGGGAAGGAAGACTTTATCCTTCATTTCTTTGTCAGTCATAAATCAAAGTACTCATCTTTCACTTAGCTTTTCTCATACTTTAGCTTGGTAGTTTAGTGCAGTATGAGCTTGAAATGAAAAATGTGAAAGTTCTGACAAATGTACAGTGCCTGGGAAAGATAATAGAGGTAGATATCCTGTGTGATCTGGAAAGCAGGACACCATGTGACAATTCAGAAGTTTATTTAATCTGAAAAATAGTCAAAACTACTTGTTATTTTAAGAGGAGATATTTCAGAGAAAGTAAAATCAAATTTTACCTGTAATAAATTACTACAAATTGAAATAGCAAAAAATTTTTTTCCTCAAAGATGAGGGATTTCTTTTTGCATTTGTGCCGTGTAGAATTTTCCAATAAAGTTTTTAATTTTATAACTGGAATTCATTGCAACCGCTTGTCACATGTCAGGTTGGCAGTTTCTGAACACATGCTAAAATATATTTATGTAATAAGCTGCATATGAATTAAGATTTGCAAAATAATACCATCTCTTGAAATTACTGAATAAATTTGGGTTTTCAGTGGCTGTAATGGAAGGGGGAAGTAAGTAGTGAAAATGGCAATGTGAGAGCAGCACTACCTCTCAGTCTGTTACCCAAGATTTACACATAATATTATACTTATTTTGTATTTATTATTCCATTTAATTTGCTTCCATGTTGAACTAGTCTTACCAAAGCAAGAACTATATCTGTCAGCATAGTTTATAGTCCCCAATAAAATCTGGTTATGCTGAGTACAGCACTGCCTTTTATATTGACACATTAACACAAATACTAAAAGCAGTGATTTAGCTAAGTAAAGATTTTTCAGAAATTCAAGTACTTTTGAAGGAACTGGGTAGACAGAGTTGTCTCAGAAGAGTGATGTCTTTATTGAACATTTCAGAGACACTACAGTTTTAATCCATTGTCAGAAAAAGGATGATATTCAGTATTAATTCAAAGCTAACAAGGTCATATGAAATAATACAAATGAAACAAATAATATGTTGTATAACGCTATAGTTTCCCTGAGTTTATTAACTGGATATCACATATTCTTTTTTAGAATTCTAACCTGATCCATCAGAAGGTGTCTCCTCCTGCAGAGCAACAAGGATCTCCAGTCTTATCCTTCATTACTCTGGAACAATTCAGTGCAATTCGCCTTGTGCAAAGTGTCCATCAGTCTCTTGCTTCTTTAAGTAAAGTCATCAGAGGTACCTCATTACTGAGTCCTGAAGTACAAAGACTAGCAAGTGCTCTGTTAAACCAGAAGGTAATGTTGTAATTTTGTATACATTATAATGCACGATGAAAAAAAACAAGGAAACTGAACAAATTCTGATACACATTTTCATGTCACCATTTGTTCTAAGCTCTTTTATTGATAAAGACTCTAAAATTGAGTTCTTTTATTGATAGTAAGTCTTGAACAGAATCAGGATTTTTCTGGAAAATTTTTCAAAAAAGTGTTGCTTCACGTACTTGCAGAAGTTTCTGAATATATTGTCCTTTTATCAAGTTTTCTCTTAAAGACAATTCCAATAAGGTTAGAAGTTGTGGAATGCTATTTCAATTTCAAATACCAAGTCATATTTGATAAGTCAAATATATTAGCTAGTAGAACATGTAAATCTGTCCCTTTACTTAGTTTTTATATTTTCTTAAAATTTAGGTTATAATCACAATTCGCTCTCTGCATTTATTCAGTGTGGAGTATATCACACCAGACAAACTGTACCTATCATACCAACCTATCATCTCACCCTATATTCTTGATATATGAGAAAAGCAATCAGAATTTGCACATGTACTCTCTCCATCTTTTTTGGCATGAAACTGGGCATATTTATAAACTGGTACAATTAGTGACTGCAAATTTACATACTCCATCATTAATAACCAGATAATTGGATTACAAAGATAGTCAAACATGGATTTGACCTGAAACTCTGGTTTTGTTTCACCTGAAGCAATTGATAAATTCTACTGACACTAATGCATAGATATTGAGATTTGTTCTGCAGTGAACAGTAATTCCTATTTATATCTTGTTTATCTTCATTGGAAGAACAAGTACTGTTAAAAAGATTTTTATGCATTTATTATTCTATCAAAACAATTATTAAATTTGGTGTCTTTTTAGGTTCACAAGACAGCATTTGTTAGCAAAATTGCAGTACAATTAGAATAAATTAATGTTTTCATGTTAGCAATCTCATTTCCTTTTTAAACATATTTTGACTGCGTGGTAGAAATTGGTACTACGTACAAGTCATAGCGAATGTAAATGATACATGTAATGGTCATTCTTTCGTACTTACAGTTATATTTCTTGTTACTGAGCAAGAGAGAATGACTTGCTTGTGTGCTTAAGATGCACTCAAATTGGAAGCAGCAGGAGCTATGAAACTGATCACTGTCACAAAAATGTAGTTAAAAATTCTATGCATTTTTACCTCTTACAAACATCAGTTCAGTGCTTCATGATGTATTCAGCGAAGTGTTTCTGTCATTTCATCTGCTTACTTACCCACTTACCTTAACGCAGATCACTTGACTGGATTGTGACTGTATAGCAATCTTTTCAGCAGCCTTCCAGGGAGGCTAATGACACATTCTTGGCATGGCAGCTAAACCTCAAGGCAGCTAAACCTCACTATATTTGTCATCCTAAAATGATTTGTTTCATGGATCTTCTATACACTGTTCTTATTTAGTTTAGTGTTTTCATGTGTTATGTAACGAAAGACTATTTTTAAAAACTTGTATTTTAAAAGCACCGAGATTGTAGTTCTTTCAAGACTATAGCACCTGAAGAAACTGCTAGATTAATAGAAATGCAAAAACCAGGAGATGTACTACTTCTAAGTTTTCAGCAATGTACTTTATTTGTGTAAAATTGATATATTAGCCCCATAGAAACCACTGTGAAGAAAATTAACTCTACCCCAGCCAAAACGAGCAGAAGTATACATCTGAAATATGCTTACATAATAACAATTAGCTAAGCTATTTCTTTAAACTTAGAGTAATTTAGAGTGATATATTAGCAATGTTAGGTGAATACCTTCTAAATGATAAATTGGTGAGCTGTCTGTAAATACATATCTAGCAAAGAGGTCTGCAAAAATGCAAGGTTAAGAGTTTAAAATAAAAAAAAAGTTTCAAAAAACCATAATTATGAAAAAAAATATGCAGTTAACTGTGCTTTGTTAGTTGACTTGAATGTGTTCTAATTTATTCGATTCATTCTTAATTAGTGTCCCCAGACCTAGTTATGTTCTAGTTTTTATCTATAAAAGGTATACATGGAGTATTTACTTTGAAAGATACCTTCTCTTACAAACTTACGTAATCAGATTTTGAAAATCTGTTCAGTGTATATGCTATGAAAACGTGAATCTCCTTGAAAATGCAGCGGTAAATATTAAAAAGATAAACTGTTTATTCTATTCAGCATCTTCAGTATTGTGCAGTATTCTACAGGTAATGATTTACATCAGTTCTCTTTCTCTTAAGTAGGAGAATCTTGCAGAATCACTTTCCCTGCTTTACATGTTCCTGTGGAGTAGTTAAAATTAATGTTTTTACACTTGTTTTATAAAGGAGGAAATCTAACAGAGGACCTTCTAAGCCTTTCATTTTGAAGTCGGTGAGAAACTTGTATGGGAAGGTCTTGTAGGATTTTTTCTCAGGTTTTGCTCTACAAAGACTGTAAAGTGATGAGAAAATAATCATGCAGCGGAATTGTAGCAGCTTCTCTTCACCACCACATAGCCACACTACTGCCTGTTCAAGTCTGAGGAGGCAGCAGCAAAGGAGTGGGAAGCTGTGGCTGCTCTTGAAAGATGACATTGTGGCTTTTCAAGAGATAATCTGCTTAGGCTTTTTTGAATTGTTCATGGAAAAAATTGATGTTTCCTTATTGAATATCAGAGGTTCTTGAAGGTTCCCCGTCAGCACTGTATCTGTGTGGGCCACAAGAAGAATTAGCAGGAACATGACCTTTCTATTAGTGGTTGTATATTTTGGTCATTTTATTACTTGTATTTCCTTTTTTCTTTGTAGCTATATTTGATCTCCAGATTGTTTAATTTCATTCAAATTGCTAGTTTAAAACATAATGGATTTGAAATGGATACTTTCAGTAAATATATTTTTATTTCAGTGTCCTATCACGTGGCAAAGCAAGTGGGAAGGTCCAGAAGATCCTTTACAATATCTTAGAAGTCTTGTAGCTCGAGCGCTTGCTATACAGGTAATTTTAAAGAGTCATTTATTTACCTTAGTATCCTGGTGTTCAGTGACACAGTATATCATGTAAATTACTCTACAGTAGACCTTTACAAATACCAGTCCCAAAGAGTAGATGTGTGAAAAGGCATGTAAAAATTTAAAGGAGTAATATGGTAATATTGTTGGTTGCTTCACAATCGATTTACACCTCAGATTTTAGTCACTAGTCTTTATGATGAGCTGGGGGAAAAGAAAATTTATGCAGATGAAACTTTACATCTAAGTCAACACACACTCTTTCATCTGGTAGAGAGATGCCTATCAAGGCATAAATGAAGCATTTCTAATAGAGGTAATGTAGATGACTAGTCTTTAAAGCAAATAATGAAAACATCTGCAGATGTTTTCCAGATTTACAAGAGACTATAATAGAAGGTGCAGTAAGACAACAGCTTTGTCATTTTACAGTCTGACAGTGAAGAGGATAATTTTTAGTTAAGGTAGATGTGTACTTTGATTGACAGATGCAGTGTATTTAAGACAATAGGCAGATGAAAAAAAAGTCATTCATCTAAATTAACTAGTATTTAAGGAAATAGATTTCATCATGTTGCATACAGAGAGAGAAAACTGTGAGAACCTTCCAGAGAGGTAGGAAGGACACATCTCTATTATCTCCAGGCAATAAATAAAAAGCTTACGGTTTTGACTTTGATTAACACAGTCTTGTCCAGCAGGATGCAAAGATTTCTGTCAACATTGGTGTTGACTGTCAGATTCAGAAGGAAGATATGAAGGGCACATGATTTCTAGGCATTACTTTTTCTACCAGATGGATGTTTTCAAAGTATTAATAGCGTTCTTGTTATGCAAACAGTTTCTTTTGGCTAATGCTTAGTTTTTGTTTGTCCTTTTCTTCAAAAAAGGCTTAAAGTATAAACAAAGAAAGTGTAAATATGTAAAGCAACACGTGATAATGCATGTTCAGATGTTATTTGGTCATATAACTAGGGCTGAACTTAGTCCCATCTGGCTATTATTGTTTTTAGTATAAAAAAAACATCATTTGTGGCTGAGTCAGTGTGTTTGTAAGCTTCAAGAGTACCTTGCTGTTTGCAGCTTGTACTTTCATTTGGTTGTGACCAAACTGCATGCAACTTTCCTTACTTTTATGGGTTTTTCTTAATTGAAGTCTGAGATTACTGTTCAAGCTTCTGTGTGGACTGCACCTCCCATACAAAGTGGAGATAATGTGACAGGGTGTAACAGAATGAAATTAGTGTTAATAGTAATAAATGGTTTTCAACCACACATATTCAGAAAGTTTTTATTTTCATATATTACTTCAGTCAACTATTGACAAATATGCTGTCTTATATTACCAGGATAGTAATCTTCCTTTCTCACTGTTTAAACTGCTGACAAAATGTTACATTTGGATTACTCATTTTTATGAAAGTTATTATGAAGAAATCATTTACAATTTTAAACAGTTATTTTTTGTAAGAGAGGGAAAGATTATTAAGGCAGAGCTTTACGGCAGATACTTAACATACGTAATTGTATCCAGAAGCAGTAAATTACATTAAATTTTTTGTTAGTGACAACAGTTGCTGGTTATTTAATTTTATTTTTTTTAATGTGACATATGTAGTATAGTTGTGTTTGAAGCAATTCTTAATAATACATTACCAGTCTGTTTTGCATCTCAAGCTTCTAGTCAAATCATGTCTGAAATGCAATTTCTACACTTTTTTTGTGTATAGTACTAGAAAAGTGTTGATTTTTTCTAATTATGCATTTCAGTTGAATCATCTTTTTCCTTAAATATGATTCCAATTCATAGTTGTGCATATTACAGCAAGATTTTGATTACTTATGATAAGTTTTTAATTAACTTTTCTTTTTTGTGACTTTTTGTTATTGATTTTATAAATGTAATTTATCATTAGTTAATTCTAGGTTTAGTATTCAGAAATTCAATAAAGGCTTCAATAAAAGTATTCTCACAACTCTGAAAATTATCTTCAGATTTATATTTCAATAAATGCCATATTTTGGATTGGTTTAGTTTTATATGACCAACTCCATCGTCTCTTTTTTGATAGTTACTCTTATCTCCCTCAGTTTCATCAACTATGAGACTTGTACTTTCACTGTTTGAGACAGATTGATTTAGGTGTTTTTTAAGAGGAAATAGGAGACATTGAAACACCGAATTTGTACTGAAGGATTACATTTACTAAGGATGAAGTAAGTCTCTACCTAGGTTACTAGTTAAAGGCTGCCTTGTCAAGAGGTTTGCTGCCAGTGTAGAAAATAATAAAAGCAACTGCATTGTCACAAGCATTTAATGGGAATGGAGAGGAACACAAAATATAGGCCAGATGGTAAAATATTTATAGCAGAATTTATAGAAGTGTAAAGATGTTCTGAGAGCATTACACAACAACAGACAGAAAAACAACAGTTGTTGCATTTCTCAGGTCTGAATTCTCTCAGTAAAAAGCAAAATTAAAAAAACTACCTACTGAAAGTGTGAGGAAATATGTATATGCAAAATGCAGTAGAGACTTGTATTGCTGTGCATTATGTTGTTGTGACAGAACTGATGGAAATAGATGATTTCTTCCCAGATTGAAGTTCTGATATTTGGATGTTAACTTTTGCTTTAAATTGAAACAAAAATGGTGTATTGAACATTCTTCTAAGATGGAGTTTTGAATATTTTCAATTAGCAATGCTGACTTTGAACTTTACAATATCATGATTTAGCTTGTCTATCCACAGTGATATATTTGCTATAAACATTAAGGCATGAAAGATATGAATCATCATAGATCATTGTATTGGTTTTAAGTCTTGGTCCTTATACTGCCAGTTTCCTCATGATGGCATCTTAAATGTGTTCTGTGGCTTTTCTCTCAGTTCATGATTATAGCTCAGGAATAGTACACATTAACATATAATGCTCTTAAGTGAATTCCGGTCTGTAGGTAAGTGTCTTCTCATGGCTATGGATAGCAGCAGGAGAGAAAGAGAAGAGACCCTGGACTATAGGTAAAACACCAAAACACCAGCCCAGGCAAATGTCAGATGAATATCAGCCTTAAAAAATGTTTCAGGTCTACAAATTGGAAATTAATTTTTGTTTCCTCAACAACTAAATGTAGAGCTTAATTTCACCTTTTTTTTAAAAAAAAAAAACAAAAACAAAAACCCAAAAATCCTCACACTCTTCTTATTCCAAAAATACCTTCTATTTTAAATTGAAACATTTATTTATTCTTTTAACTGAGCTGGTTTTATGTCATCTGCAAAAACAGTTCTTCCTTTGGCTGACTGTTTGATCAGAGAGAGCCACTAAAAGGCTTACAGTGTACATTGAAAATGAACACTGTTGGACCTCAGAATCATAAACATCTATTGCAGTGTTCTAATCAAGGAAATGTTTATGAACATAGAAGGGTTTTATTTGCCTAATTTATGAAAGGTTTTGTTGAAAATGTGCATTTATCTATAAAATATTCCTAGTATATAAAAAAAGTTGTATTTCATACTTCTTCAAGAGACTCATATTTATCTCATTGGGATGCTGCTCTCTTTTCCCCTCCTATTCTGAGTGAAATCTAGGGTAATAATATATATAATGCCAATGCCGGTTCGATCCCTTAGTAAAAGAGTTTTGCTATTTTATTGCTCTTTTGCTATTTGAGGAAGAATTACTTTGTTTCTGTTTTGGAGCCCTTACTATACCTCTGTTTCAACAGTTAGGTCCCCAGAGAGGTAGATAGGATACCCAAGGTATGTGAGATTTGAACTCCTGGAAATTGCCTGCTGAAGACACTAGAAAACTGTCTGGGAATAGGAGACACAGGATCCTTTCTTCACACCCCAGGCATCTAGGCAAAAATATTGAATTTTCTTTCACTCATAGCAGGCAGAAAGTCTGATATTAGAAAGCCAAGGAAACCAAGTCCTCTCAATTTTCACCAAGTTAAAGAGCTTCCATAATAAATTTTGTACAAACTCAAAATTTTCATGCTCAGTCCCCATATCCATCCACTTGTGCACTCCATATTAACACCTATTCCCCCTTTAAGTAATCACACTTACTTTGCATAGCATTTCAGTTTTTTCTAATACATTGCCTTAGCAGATTTTGCTGCAGGGACAATAGCTTAATGGTTTACCTTTTACAGTTTTAGGAGTATCTGATTTAGATGAATTAGGTTTGCTGGTTCCTCACCTTGTCGTTGTTCCTCTCATGACTCTCTCTATTTGAACAGCTGTTACCTAGGTATCTGTGCAGTGCAGAATGCTCCAGATTTAGCATACTGATATTAATGCACAAGAATTCATAGAAGTAATGTTTTAAATCTATGCGTTCTGTTATTTTAATTCAAATTTACACCTTATTCTGAAGAATTAGCATTTTTCTGCTACGTTTTTTGGCTTCTCCTCTTCAGCTGTCATGAATATCAAAACAAAAATACAACTGCAGTCTAACATTATCTGCTAAGGAACTGATCCTTAATTGGCTCCCTTAGCTCTAATCATGTTGCAGCATGATTTCATTTTGTTCAGAATTTATCAGCCAGGATACATTTTTCAAGACCTTTTATCTAAGTGATAACTGCTTGGTAAAAATTGGAAATTTGCTAGTACTACTATAAAATATGTTTTGTTTGTCTCTCATGTAATAGGAAAATTTGAAGCTCTTACAGATCCAGCTGTTGTACTGTGTCCCTTTTTAATCACTGTCTCAGTTAGATGGTATTGATGAAGTAATGGCTGAGTGTTTTGTAAAGATACACCATCCAAACAGGGTGCCA
The DNA here is from genome assembly GCF_009829145.1 of Chiroxiphia lanceolata. Lineage (NCBI taxonomy): Eukaryota > Metazoa > Chordata > Aves > Passeriformes > Pipridae > Chiroxiphia > Chiroxiphia lanceolata. Next base: position 78,405,922 of record NC_045638.1, on the reverse strand, counting down.
CACAGAATGTAAGATCGAAGCATCAGACTTGTACAGGTCATAGGAGCTGTCCATTGAAATAAGATATAATTTCCAAGGAAGCTTAAGCAGAGCTGAAGCACTTTTTGTGCACAGGTAGTTCACATACTCTTGTGACTTACAGAAAGCTGTATTTCTGCACGGGCACCTGAGCTGTAAGGATTGCTGAAGTTTCCTTTTAATGCATCAGTTCAACGCTTTACTTTTCAGAGGTTTTGAATCATACAGTCATAGAATATCCTGAGTTGGAAGGGACCCATCAGGATCACTGAAGTCCAACTCCTGGCCCTGCACGGGACCATCTCAAGAGTCGCACCATGTCATGTGTCTGAGAGCATTGTTCAAATGCTTGTTGAACTCCGTCAGGCTTGGTGCTGTGACTACTGAGGAGCCTATTCCAGTGCCCAACCACCCTCTGGGTGAAGAACCTTTTCCTAATATCCAACCTAAAATTCCCCTGACACAACTTCAGGCCATTCCCTTCAGTCCTTTCACTCACTGGTCACCAGATAGAAGAGATCAGTGCCTGCCTCTTCTCTTCCCCTCACAAGAAAGTTGTAGCCTGCAATGAGGTCTCCCCTCAGTCTCCTCCAGGATGAACAGACCAAGTGACCTCAGCCTCACAGGGCTCCCCTCAAGGCCCTTCACCTTTGTAGCCCTCCTTTGGACCTCTCTAATAGTTTTATATCCTTCTTATATTGTAGTGTCCAAAACAGAAAATCCCTCTTTCTTGTAGTGAAATTTTTGCTTTCCTGCAAAATACAGTGCATTTAAACACTAAATCTGCAAACTGTACTAATTTAAATGGAAATAATTTTGGTTGCCAATGAGAAGGATTATGTCAAGTTTGGGAAAACAATATGCCTTATACATGGAAAAACAATTTTTAAAAAGTAGCATTGGAAAAGGGGAAAAATCTCTACCTGTATTTCATTTGGTTTCATTAAGAGCTGTTGAAACTTAGTCCCAATGAAGGCTAGGTGCTCTGTTAAATTGAGGCATTGACAAGTTATGAGTTTTTCAATAAACATAAGGCTTAACTGTTATGAAAAATAATCTGTTTCAAGGGAATTCAGTTCCTGTTCATTAAACTCTTAGAATTCTAAGCATGTTTTGTGAGAATGGCTGTTCTGTTTAAATTATGAAATACTACCTTGTAAGGAGAAGTTTGAGCAGCATCCCTTATATTACCAGTAACCATTTGGTCAGCACTCTGATTATAAAATATTTATTGCAGAAGACAATTACTCATAAAAAATATTTTTAGAAGTGTTGCATAAAAAAGAACAACTGAGGTCGTTGTCTTTACAGACATTGTCTCTCTGAGGAATTACCTTTTTTTAAAGAAAATGAATTTTTTTCCTAACCTAAGTTTAATTTAAAAGAGCGAGATTTAGTAGTCTGTATTTCTTCTATGGATATAAGATAGTATTTATATACGCAGTATGTTACAAAAAACTGTGCTATATATTATATAAGATTTAAAGCTCTAGTTGATATACTTTATTTAAAATAATAAAATAATCATCGTTCATTAATTTTTCTCTTTAAGGTACAAGACACATTTTCACATAGAAGATATCTGAAAAGATACAATGATAAAATATTAATAAATTGTATGCATTTAATTTGTCAAAATTAAAAGTGTAGATTGCTCTGTTTCTAATAACTTGTTTTTAACTCCATCTCCTTTATCATGGACAAAGCTGTCTGCAAAACAGAAAGCTGACTAAAGCGGATAGTCTTGTTTGACAAAAACTCAAGCAAAAAAAAAAGGTTAATTTTATTACAAATGGTAGAAAAGGATTTTATTATTGTTTACATATGAAAAAGAGTCCTTATGTTATACTCTCAAAGACTTGGGTAATTTTAAATTCCAGATATTAATATATGAGAAGGCTGCAGCACATGATATTGCACCAGTTTGTAGGTATTTCCATCATCTGCCTTGCTTTTTCTAGACAACTTAGAATGATAGAAAGGTTTGGGTTGGAAGGGACCTTAAAGAACATCTAGTTCCAACACCCCTGCCATGGGTAGAGACACCTTCCACCAGCCCGGTTACTCAAAGCCCCACCCAGCCTGGCCTTGAACATTTCCAGGGGTGGGGCATCCACAACTTCTCTGGGCAACTTGTTCCAGTGCCTCACCACCCTCACAGTGAAGAACTTTTCCTAACATCCAATCTAAACCTACTTTCTTTCAGTTTGAAGTCATTCCCCCTTGTCCTATCACTACATGCCCTTGTAAAAAGTCCCTTTCCATCTTTCTTTTATCCTACCTTCATGTACTGGTAGGCCTCAATTAGGTCACTCCAAAGCCTTTTCTTCTTCAGGCTGAACAATCCCAATTCTCTTAGTGTTTCCTCATAGGAGAGGTGCTCCATCCCTCTAATCATTTTAATGGCCCTCCTCTGGACTTGCTTCACCAGGTTGATGTCCTTCCTGTGCTGGGGACCCCAGAACTGGTTGCAGTACTGCAGGTGGGGTCTCACCAGAGCAGAGTAGCGAATACCCTCCCTTGACCTGCTGGCCACACTACTTTTGATGCAGCTCAGGATACAATTGACTTTCTGGGCTGCAAAGCCACATCAACAGCTCATGTCCAGCCCCTCACCCACCAGCACCCCCAAGTTCTTCTCACCAGGGCTACTCTCAATCCCTTTGTCGCCCAGCCTGTATTGATACTGGGTTTTGTGCTGAGCCAGCAGCACCTAGTGCTTGGTCTTGTTAAACCTCATGAGGTTCCCATAGGCCCACTTCTTGAGCTTATCCAGGTCCCCCTGGATAAGCTTCAGGTGTGTCAACTGGACCACTCAGCTTGGCGTCATCTGCAGACTTGGTGAGAGTACACTCAATCCCTTTGTGTCATTAATGAAGATATTAAATAGCACTGGTCCCAGTACAGACCCCTGAGGGACAACACTTGTCACTGATACCCATCAGGACTCTGAGCCCTTGACCCTCTGGATGCAACCATCCAGTCAGTTTCTTATCCATCTAACAGTCTGCTCATCAAATCCATCTCTCTCCAGTTGAGAGAAGGATATTGTGGGGGACTACATCAAAGGCCTTACAGAAGTCCATATAAATCACATCTGTAGCCCTTCCCTTGTCCACTGCTGTGGTCACTCCATCATAAAAGGCCACTAGGTTGGTCAGGCATGACTTGCCCTTGGTTACACTAACTTGCTCTTCCAACCACCACTATATTGACAGAAATATTGTGTCTACTAACAATAAGCAGTCTATCCAAAATACTTTTTAAAATTTACAATTGTGGTTTCATAGTTACACGTACATACGTATAAATAAATTGCTTAGATTAGTAACACAGCCTTGTAACTAAAAAGTAGATGTGATAGTGGTTCTGTTTTGCACTTTAGATGGTTTGGTGGAAACTGGCTTAGTGTAACAGTTTGCAAAATGTTTCATCTCTTTGTTTTGAGATTTTAAGTGGTCAGTGTCAATGGTAACATGCTTTATTTCTCAAATTGCATTTGCAGATATGTGTTAAAAAAATAAGCTCATTTTACAATAGAAACACACTGCCATTCCACAAGCAAGCATCATCCCTAATAAGCAATCTTTCGAGCATTTCTTTGAGAGAAGGCAGAAACATAGCTGCATGTTGACCTACCTTTCTCTCTTTGAAGGAGATTCCATATAACTGAATTTGAAATTACAACAGTTTCATATTGTATTCCTGTACAAATATTAAAAATAAAATAAAATTCAGAGCTGTTAAAGTTTCAGAGCTGTCATCTCAAATTTAGCTTGTGAAGAAAAAGCTTTGTAAGAGTAGTTCTTGACTAAATCCTTCTTCTTCTGTTGTGTGTGCGTAGTTTTACTCTTGGGAATTCACAGTCAAATAAAGTAATCAGCGCAGGATGCAAGTGCACTCAGCAACTCTGTAAACAGACATGACTGTACTTTAAAACTGGAGTAAATAGGCATTCAGGTTTGTGGTTTTGTTTGTTCTGTTGTTTGGGTTTTTTTCTTAGTAGAGTTCCTTTTGGAGTGGTCTTTTGTCTCTAAATGTTCAGCAAGGTACATAATTGAAGAAAAAAGAAACCAAACCTTGACTCAGAGCAGAAGAGTTGCTAAGAGTGATAAGAAGCTTAGATCCCTACTTTAGGCATGTATGTATGGCCAGTCTTCGCGAACGAAGATTTGGGAAGGGTCTTTACCCTTTGAGCCTGCGCAGTGGATTTTTTAGGTGAGACACAGTGTGCGCTGAGCTGAGCCCACCCTTTAATCCTGAGGTTCATCTGCTGGGGCCGAGCAAGCTTGGACAGTGGCAGTGAGGTCCTCAGGACGTAGGTTTGTTTAGAGTGACCTTCTCTTAGATGGATGGCCTTACAGGGCTAACGAGCTCCATCTACCCGGGGGACTTTTTCTCTGACCGGGAATCGAACCCGGGCCGCGGCGGTGAAAGCGCCGCATCCTAACCACTAGACCACCAGAGGGCCCCTTTAGGCATGTAAGTGATGCTTAAAGGCAGGAAGGGTAAATACCCTACTGCTCTATGTGTTTGCCAGTGTATTCAGCTGAGTGCTATATATAGCAACTTAATTAGAATGTGTGCCGATACATGGAGAAGAACGTGTAAAAGCACATTTGTGGGCAGTGATGTTTTTATATTGTTAAATTCACGTAGTCACTCTGAACTAAGAGACTTCTGATGCAATGTTTTCTGCATCAGAGCTTGAGTTTCAAAATGCCCATCAGGTTTGTACTGTTGTACAGTGTAATGCTTTTCCTTATACATACAATGCATTTTCTTATAGGTTTCCTATAATTACCATTTTCAGTGTTATTTCTAGTATTTTATGATCCCATATGATAAATTAATCAATTGAAATTACCTACATATCAGGTAAAATACAATAAATAGTTTAGAAGTAAACCAAATATTGTTCATTATTCAGATATGTATATTATGAAGCTTGGAAAAAGAATTATGCCATCACGTGCTCATGTATTTTATTATCACGCTGAGAAAATAAAAAGTTATGATTTGAATATATCCGCAGCAGAATCTGTCAAAAATTACAGAAAGATATTGATAGAATAATAAAACTAAAACCTTGTTGCTTATTAGCTGCAAATTTGATAAACATATATGTAACCAAAGATACCACAGTAGAAATGAAAACTTCTTAATGACCTTGTTAAAGGTCAAAGGGAGTTGTTGTTTCTTCCTGTTCTGCAGTTTTGAGGTCACATCTGAAACACTTGTCCAGTTTCTAACTCTTCAGTTGAAAAAAGCACTGCCCAGGTTTCCCAGAGAGATTTGTGGAACTTCTACTTTGGAAATACATAGAACTGGAGTAGACAATGCCCAGAGCAGCCTAAACTGATTTTGAATTTGGCTGTACTCTGAGTTGGATTGGATGCCAAAATGTTTAACTTTATGAATAAATTATTTCTATAATGGAATGCTTAAAAAACTAAAGCCATTGTAGCTAAAAAAAAAAAAAAGACATTTAAAAATATAACAAAAGTGTGCTGTTTAACAAAACGTGCAATAGTTTTTCCTTAAATTACTTCCAAATGTATGTTTCTCTGGGTTACTACCTGAGAACAGATTTGAATGAGGCTTCATGCTATGCTAATACTCTTTGGCATTCTCTTAGCCCTCAAGTGTGACAGGACATCTGAAAGAGAACTACAGCCTTTGTAATGAGCTGTTCTTTTGGGATTGGCCACAACAAAAAAATTCCTGTTCTGGTTTAAAGAAAGGTTTAGTGAGCTTCAAATAGCTGATATGCAGCACTCAAGGTACCTTCATGCTAACTACCTTAGCTTTACCATGTAGGAACAAGGAACAATCCATACCAGCTTACTGCACCAGTTAAAAAAACCCTTCATTATATTCTGTGTCTACACAAAGTTGTGCTTTGTTGAACAAACCATTTGATAGTTTGAGCAGTAATCCCATGTTGCAGTGTTCTGTTTAATGGAGTGTAAATAGCTTTAGCATGAGCCAGCATGGTGTCATGATGACATGGCCATGCCATCATTAAGTTCCTTTGTTTAGAGGGGATTGCATCAGCCACTGTTTCTGTTCTGTGATCTCTATTTTCTTGTAGAAAAAAAATAGATTTCTTTCTCTACCTTTTAATTGTGGTATCTTTTGGGTATTTTGGGATATGTACCCCACAGAGTTAAACAATTTCTGATAAGATTGGTTTAGTATGTTTGATAAAAATTGCATAGGTATCTGATAGGTTAAGCCTTAATCGTTACTAATAGAGTTCTGTAGCATACGCATGGCTGAGACATTTTCTGTTTCGACAGCCTTAAGAGAGAGTGTTAAAAAAAAATAAATGACTAGTAAACAGTAAAAAAAAGTTAAAGAGAGAGACTGGTGACTTCTGTTCAAGGGATCGTTTTTTCAGAAGTGGAATAAGGACTGTGAGGGAGATGCTTAATGGAAAATCTGTATCTCATGGGATGTTACCAGAGAAAATGAGCCATAGCAAAGTAAGCAGTTTTCTGTTGGTTCTCTTTATTGTAACATAACCTTCAAACTGGTACTATAAAACAAATTACTGTAGTGCGTCCCATTATTACTAGTGCCTAATAAATTGAGTATTCTGTACCCCTGTTCAATCACACCACCACCATCACTATATAGATTTTAGCATCCCTGCTCCAAAGCTCTGCCAAGGGTTTGTCTGATGTAGTCCTGACTTTGTCCAAGGATTATGGTAAAGAGTCTAATATGCTAACTGCAAATGAATATTATGTGTCACTGCTTTCCCTCCCCTGCAACTTACCAGTGGAAGTTCCACCAAGGAATAATTCCGGCTCTTATGCTTCCTTAGCCAGTAAGGGAACTGCAAATGAAATCTAATGCTTGGTATTGGATGTGTTTAGTTGTGGAGAAAGAAAAGACTAGAAGGCATGAAGCATAAGAGTATTGGAGTCTAACTGGATTCTGTGTTTAATTATCATACAGGGGAATATCTAAAAGTTAATCTGAAATATAATTCATGCATCAATCATGAACTTGTCAGTATGTTGTTATGGTTCTTATGCATCATCACCGTTATGGTATCTGAATTAAATGTAGAAAGCAGCAGTTTATGGAAAGTTAAGTTCCTGTTTTGATAAAAAATAAAGTCATAAGGTAACCAGAATGCGATCACATTTGCTAATGCTTCTCTCAGCTAAGCCTTACTGCATATTTGATTCTAGCACATCATTAGCTAACATGCTGATGCTGATGGACTCAGAACATTCATGCTCTAACACTGTGCTATTGTGTTGTTGTTCAGACTTCCTGAACAAACTGGGGAGTTTTAAGGTATTTCAAACTGAAACAAAGAAATACTAGTATTTTATTTAAAGCACTAGCCAGCAGTCTTGGTCTGAATGAAAGAAAGAAGAGGAGGGGAGAGGGGAGGGGAAGAGAGGAGAGGAGAAAAGAGGAGAGGAGAGGAAGAAAAGAAAAGCAGGGAAGAGAAAAATTTTAAACTAGACATAAACTCCAAATTAAATTACTGTGTTATTTATCATTTGATTACTTATTATTGCCAGATATATACCTGAAATACTGCAGTATTCAGAAATTCATTTAATAAAGGATAACTACATTAGAAGTAATGGCTCAAGGATTTCACATACAAAAAAAATATTACCAGAAGGGAGCAAATTGTCGTATACCGGTTGTTCCTTAGAACCTACCACGTTACTGCCTCTGGGCTCAATGCCTGAAAAAATGCCCCTATTTCATTTCCTTGAACTGTAATACAATCAATCCTGCTGGCATTAACCACTGAATGCCAACACTTAGGAGCACACCTATAGAACAGCTGCTGCACTGTGGAGAAAATAGGACTTAACTTCTTGTTTGACCTTTGCTCAGTCTAAACTCTGGTTAGCTGCATATTTACTCCCTTATCAGTGGTACTCACCATCATTTACTCTCAGAATTATCCAAAGTTCTGCACTTTTTTCCCCCAGTAATGTTGAATCCATCTAAAACTAGTGGAAAAACAGAAATTGTACTGCATGGTTTCTGGCTATGCATATTCATGTAGCACTGAATACAATTTTCCATCTAGGCACAGAAATGAAATCAATTCTGTAGTGATTTATATGTTCTTTTTGTTGTTTTCTTTTTTTTTTTTTAATATAAGTTCTCTTCTGGGACTACAGCAACAGAAAAATATGATAGAAGAAAATACATTTGGAATGAACTAAAACTGGTAAAGGAAGAGTACTTGATTCATTTTAGAGGAGTTCTGTGATCCTGAAGTTGTATAAATGATAATGTGAAAATCTGGCAGCCTCCTTATTTTTTCCACTGTTCAATGAGATGCTCAGTTTGCTTTGGGATTAGAGATGATAAGGAAGGCTTCTCTTTGAAAACAGAATAGATGTTTCTTGGATATTAAGATATATGAAAAAATATTATTTGAATCATCTGAGGCCACGTAAGGAAAAAAAAAGAAACAAAATCTTTTTATTATAGCAAACAGAACCCCATATTAATTGAAGTTTTGGAATATCCTGCTAGGAATTTCTTTTCAAGCATTTTGGGTATTGCTGATAAGTTTTGGTATTATATTTATAATCATAATTTGCTAAATTAATCTATCAGAGTTCAGACAAATTTCTAGTTTAATTGTAATAAGAAAGATTCAGGAAATATTGAAATAATGAAATACTGAAATTAAATTTTGAAAGAAACAGTTGCAAAGAAGAGTATATGATAGATTTTTCATTTTATTTTGTAATAAAAATATTTTCAGGGTTAGGATATTTGGACTTATAGACCACATTGTTAGAATGATAGAAATTATTGATACAAGATTAGTTTATTTTTAAAAATAAGTTATATGCTTTTTAAGCTTCACTATACCTTTTATAGCTGCTGTATCTAAACAAAAGTATATTATTAATTGATACACCAAAAGTGACCTTCAGTGAATTTAGATCTTGATTATTAGCTGTTTTGAAGAAGAAAACCTGAACTGCAGCTAACCTCTTAAAGACCATGTTATGAGAGTTAGGAGTGAGGAAACAGTTGGGAAAGCATCGGCACCAGCTTGAACCACAAAGAGACGGGTAGCTAAATTTGGCACATTCTTGGAGCTGACAGTAGTCTCCTTACTACAGTGCAGCTAAGAAGTGACAAATGCATGCATTAGTGTGGGCTACCTGGCAGGAAAGGCGAAGTTTTCTACTGAGTTGGTCATGGAAGAAAGCCCTTCAGTCTGAAATGCTACATGGCAATCCAAGATGAATAAGAAGTCAGACAACTTTGCATCACTTTGACAAATGCAGTCAATACATGTTTTTATAGGAGCTGGAATGAGGGGTAACTATCTGTTACAGGATTTTTCCTTTTCAAGAAACATCAGTCTGTCTACAGCTTAGCTTAAACTTCCTTCCCTTTAATAGCCGATCTCTTCCAAGCCTTGTTGCAGTGGGTGTACTAGTGACAAATGATCCATTTAATAAACTGATGTTGTCTTTTGAGACTGTAGCTCTTCACTAATATGCTGCCATGTGGTCATACAACACTAAAATAAACATAAGGGTATTTTTTACAGTTGTGTTGTCGCATACATTCTATTACCATTTTATTGCATTTAAATATTAAATTATTTATTAATTGGCTATGAATGAGCTACATCTTCAGCTTTATGTAGAGAAGTACAAGCCATTATGAACTTTGCTTTTGTGACCTAATGAAAGTTTTTGTTATTGTGTAGTGCTAATTATATGAGTTCAGAATTAATATCACTCATACTCGTCTTTTAATTGGGTGGAATATAAACATCTGTGTTCCTGACAGTGTTTCTCTTTAGCAGTTACATTAAAAGTTTATTTGATGACAGCAATAGAACGATTATATTAAATATAAGTTGAAATGAATGTCTACTTCTATTACGTCAAACAATTTACAAAATCTCTCCTAACAAGAATGCAGAGTTACTGCTATATGATAAAAGAAATCGTTGCATAAAGTCATTAAAAGAGTCATGCAGACAAGAGTCGCTAGCTGCGTACATTAATCTAATGAAAATGGAAAGCAAAAATCTTCTAACTGATTCATAATCATTTGGGTTGAGGGCTCATAATCAGTGATGTGGCAGATAAAAAGATCACTGATTAAAGGTTTGATTGTGGTGGAAACATTATGGAGATGTGTGTGACATGCTGACAATATAAAATAAAATTCACTGAGTGATATTTACTTGCATTTTAGATGATTTTGTCACTTCCAAAATGCTTCTATGAAATTATTCATTAGTCATTAGTTTAAACAATATAGTAAAATACTTTTTAAGTGTGATATGGATGTTTGGCAGGTGCACTGTGTAATGAGAGTGTAACTTCCAAGATTTTTTATCCAGTGACTAGAGCAATTTTATCATCTGCAAGTAGTTGGTATTTAGAAAGGAGTGGGACTTGTCTTTATTTAGTGATAGCATGTGGAACCTTGGTCTCTGATGAATTTCTGGCTTAGTATTTGTAGAATCACAGGATGGTTTGTGTTGGAAGGGATCTTAAAGATCGTCTAGTTCTAACCCCCCTGCCACGGGCAGGGACACCTTCCACTAGACTGGGTTGATCAAAGCCCTGTCCATCCTGTCATTGAACACTTAATCTTTCTGTGCAGAAGCATATGGCTTGCAACTGCTTATAGAGTAGGTTATACAGTGACTTCAGGTTTATACTACAGTGCCATGGTCAGGACTGTGACTATATCATGTAAAGAAATTGTACCAAAGAGCTACATTATAAGAGTTTCAGAAGAGGATTTTGAGCGTGGACTGTTGCATAGCTACTCAGGTACCTAAATAACTTGTCTGAAGATAACAAATTCTTTAGTCTGCAATTGTTAGTATTTCGAGGATCAAACTCAGATTGCATTATTTAGGATACATCGTTTATCATGATTTTAAGGTGCAGTGTGGGTCTCTTTTCTCATATTGGCACATAATGTGTTGCATTGATGGAAAATTCCACGCTTGGTACTCCAGTAACGGGCTTCATAGTTGCATAGTTGGAAAGGGTAGAAGAAGGTTGAGACATGTTTTGTAAGGATAGTTGAGGACAGTTGTTCCCCTGCCCTTATTAGTTTCATTTATTACCAAATATAACAGAGCCAGTTTTTATCTTATGATAAATTCTATGAATGCATGTCTCAAACTACTACACTAAAAATGGCAGCATAAACCTAATACTAGGTAATATTTTTTTTCAAATAAAGGGTAAGTACTGACAGAAACTCTTAACTGCAGATCGAAAATTGTTTCTTGAATATAACATGCCATTTATACAAAAAATGATCTTAAAGCATACTTGAAAGGAATGCAGTTATTTGCCTGAACTTATTAGAGCAAAGACAGCAATGGCAGCCATTTTGATGGAAAACTGAAACTCCCCTGTAAGTAAATGTGAAATAGGGTTTCTACAATGATAGAAGCTTGATAAATTTGCACTGTACAAAGTGCAAATTTATACATTCTTTATACATTCACTGTATAAAGAATGAAATAGAAGTTTATTTAGAATGGACAAGTCATGTTACAGATAGACTACTGTATACTTTTAAATGGTGTTAATTTCCTTTTTACCAGTTTTAATTTATTGAAATTAATAATAATCTTTGAGGTTACAGTATATTTACACAAACATTTTTCATTAATCATAATAATTGACAAACCTACATTAACTCAAAATGTTGAAAAATCAAGCAATAACTTCAGGATTCCTTTTTTTCCTTTTTTTAAAAATTATTTTCTCTTTTAGAATTGGGTAGAAAAGGCAGAGAAACAGAAACTATTGTCAGACACCCTTGACCTTTCAGAGCTGTTTCATCCTGACACATTTCTCAATGCCTTACGCCAGGAGACTGCAAGGTGAGGGAAAAATATTTGTGCTACTATGCCATTGCTCCCTATGTGTGAAGATGGTTATTTAATTTTCAGGACACAGATGCAGCATGTTATGTCAGTTGCTTTAATTAATCATCTCATTTGTATTTCTTGCCTTGAAGTAAAATAACTGTGAGTTACTTGTATAAATGCTGATTGTTATTTTTTTCAATTAGAATAAAGATGTATTTTTCTTCAGAGTAAGAGTTAGTATGATATGGTACGCATTGCAAATACATTGGGTTTAGTTTTTTGTTTCATTTCCTGTTACATGTCTAAGATTTACTGTATATGTGTTTCCTTTGCAGAGTAATGAGCTGTTCAGTGGACAGCCTTAAATTTACAGCTTCATGGAAAGGGCGAATACAGGAAGGCAAACTCCAAGTTAAGGTATTTTACCAGGATGTTTTACTAGAATTTTTAGGATGTTTTGTTAGCATAGTCCAAGTCATCTGTCCATAAACTTTCTGGAAAACTAAGGCTGGTCAATAGTATACAGCTACAAAAATGGTTGACAAGCCACAAAAATTAGAAAAAGATGGCAGTATCTTTTTTATCCTCCCTAGTCATAGTGCTCATTTTAAAATTAAGCTTATTCTTGCTGTATTTTCTTCAACCACCTCTTAGATAAAAATTCAAGCTGCGATTCCATTAGTTAAAGTCTAACTCTTCTCCAGAAGGACTTGTGTCATGTAGCAAGGGGAAATAAACATATAAATCAGTCAAAGGCCATACATTAGCATTTGTTGAAGCACTGAAAAGAGACCTCTAAGGAAGTAAACCAAAGTACACTGTGATATGGCTAGTTTTTTATATGGTAAAGACCTGACAATTTTTAAATTAATTAACTATTTAATCTTAGGCCTACAGCCAGCAGCCATGAAGTGACCACTGATTGCTTAGACAGCAAAGTTTGGTTTAATTTAGCTTCTTAACATTTCATGTAGAATTGCCACTTTGGCTGAATCCAGATCTCTGGGCACCTTTTTTATACCTAATTTTCTAGGCAATTGACAAATAAGTTTTCTACACTATGTGTTCCAACAGGTATGTTGGTCCCATGATAATCCTGCACAGCTCCAAGTTCTGTGTTCAGCATAGAGCAAAAGCACTTAAAACTGCATCCTCACAGAAACGTGTGACTAACGCAGGGCACTCACCACGTGACTGTTTTCCTCATGTGCAGCTAAAGCAAGCAGATTGCTAGACTAGGAAAGCAAGTGGCAGGGTACGTTCTCTAGTCTGATAATGCAGGCAGACAGAAAGCTGTGGGAGAGATTTGGGATCTGGGCTGGCTGCTGACGCTGTCTAAAATTATTAATACAGAATGTGTAAGAATTCATATTCCTAAAATCTTAATAGATTGTAAGGCCCGTAAAGATAACTGTAATCATCCAAACTGACCTTTATACAATACAGTCTTTAGAACTTTGTTGAATTAATTCCTGTGGAACTAGAGAATATTCTTTTGAGAATTATTCAATCTTAGTATTTAAGTAAGAGTAATGGTTGCCTACTTTGTTTAATGAGAAACAGATAGGAGTCTAGAACTTGGACATAAATAAACCAAGGGACTTTTAGGGCAATTCAGTTCCTTGAAATAAACCTGGTATATGACAAACCTTGGAGCCTGCAAATCACATGTTCTGCAGTGACAGATTCATCTAAGACTTCTATCAGTAAGCCAAAACGGAGTTTCGCATCTCAGGCCACTCATTCCAGTAGGCTAATTATCAGCTGTAGATTCTAGGAGCCTGAACTTCTTCAAAATCATCCTAACATCTTTGAAATATGTCAGAAGTCGATGTCAAATACCTGAACTCCATGCATGAATAATTTTAGCTCAGTATTTTCATATATTAAAAATAATCACATTATTTTACGATTGCAAGATTGAAATAGCTGCTTGGAAAATAAAGAATTAGAGGAAAGAGTTTTATAGTTATTAAACTTCTAATTGTAGCTTCTACTATGTGAAAATTTATGTGGTGAATTTTTGGTAATACTAGTTAAAGTGTACTCTTAGCAGTCTATGTCATATGTAGGCAAAAAGGTTAATGTATATTCTCTATTGCCTTGCTAGAATGAGTCTTATGTTCCAAGAGGAACCAAAAATAAAAAGAGAATTTTGTTTAAGAGCAAATTCTCTGCCACAGGAATAGTACAAGCAGTTAGACAAGTGGTTATTTTTAACAAAACATAAGAATCCTGTCAAGTTTCTTCATTTGGTTTGAATATTATCTTTACCTCTAAGAGCAATATTCATTTAATCTCTATTAATAAGTATTCACAAGTATTTTCACTGCTCCTTTGAATCTTTGATGAACAGAAAGGCTTTGAAACCCATTGCAATGCTGAATATTTAGGTTCCTTACCTTTAGAATCCATCTTCATGCTCAAGGAAAACTGGGGAGAAACTTTCACATTAGTAAGGCTAAATACCACATGCACTGTAACTAGGGCATAAAAATGTCATTGATTCAGAAAAATCGTTCTCTAAAATGTGTCTTGTTTGATAAGGATCCTAAGGATTGCACATTAGGCTTGGTTTATCTTACCAGTATGAATTTTAAAACTGATAAAGTAAACATTGTATCTGCAGTTTCAAGAATTCAGGCTAACCTTGTGGAATGGGGAGCTATTTTGAGTAGGGACTCAAAAAAAATCAGTCAGCAGAATAGATAAGTCCTTATACACATGCTGTGGTGAGATAGCTGGGACCTTGGTTTATCCCACCTAAATCAGAAATTGTAGTTTACCAGACTCCCCTGCAGGAACCAGACCATAGTGTAGGCTATTCTGAGGTTTATGAGTCTCAATTTATGCTAATGGTGCTATTTCACTTTGTATGACTAATTCCACTGAGAGACTTGATTCTGTACTCACATAATTGGGGGACTCTCTTTTAGGATATGGGAGAGTTGTTGAAACACATAGGAATGCAGATGAATTTAAACCTGATATTCACACATACTTTGTATAACTTTCTTATTCACACTGTCAGTTAGGGAGTGATTTGAAGATACGTTCTTTTAGATTTTTTTCCTTGCCTTTAGTTTTAAAAGTTTTTGATGGCTTAGAATTTGTTCTTATAAGGAAAAGGAGTAAATTTCTTTATGGTCTATATGACGAAAATGCTTTCTCAGTCTTGCTGTAATTTTAAAAAATGCATCATGCTTCAGCAGTTCTAGACATTTGACCCTTCTATGCCAAAAAATGCAAATAATATACCCTGTGATCATCTGTAAGTCAGAAGCATGCAGTGGCAGAACTGTCAGTGTACAAACTACAAAGTAGACAGAAGAACACTCAATCAGGCCAAGAACACACCTTAGTATGTATGAACTATCAAATCAGATGGTAAGTTATCAGTGTTAATTCAGGTGATAATTTAGATTTATGATGTGAAGTAAATCTCTTCTAGTAGGCTGTGATGTATATTTGGTTTAGAATCAATCTGTGTAAAATTACACCTTCTTTAATATCCCTTCAGACTGCTTTAACAAAAGGTACTGAAAATGTATGGCTATTGCACGCTTATCACATACTGAAATGCAAATACATCTCTTCTGTTTGCTTTGTGCACTGATTGTGCTGTTGTACAAAAGCAGATAGTCATTCCTTCTGGCATTCCATTTTCTGTTATTGTAGAAAAGAGGGAAAGGAAGAAACATGACAAGAAATTATTCGGTAGTAAGTACTATGAGCTTGCGTCGAACTTAATATAAATAGTGAAAAATAAAAAATTATTGCAAGTCTCAAATACATAATATCGGTATTAATATTGAAACTATATACTCTTAGCAATTGACAGATATATTATTGTAGGGCATCCTAAGAGGTCTTTTTTTACAGTATGCCCTCATCCTGAAATGCCAATAAATTAATGATGGAGGCCTGTAGAGTTAATGAAGTGAAAATATGGCTTCCAGAAATCTGATGTAGTTTGCATCATTTCATAGGAAATTATGGCATTAATTGCAGAAAATTCGAAATTTTGGAAACAGGCATCCTTTAGACCATGGTATCAGCACACTTTCTACAAATGTATTTTAAAAAAACATGGTCTGTAATGTTTAAAAATAACTGTTGTGAACTTGAACTAGTACCAATAATTGTGAAATGCCAAATTCTTTGTAAGAATTCAAATTTTAGAAATCATGGTCAAGTCTAGCCATTACTCTCAGCTGTGTTGCAAAGATACTATGATTATATTACAGATGCTGTGAAATCCATGTCCTTCATAGTAATTGTAATTTCTCTACAGTGTTTATCATAGCAATGAGCACATGGCTCTGGAGTACTCAGCCAGACAGTATCAGAAAGTATATTGTTCTGGTGTTGTTGGGTTTTTTAATTAATGTCTTTTAATATTGCATCAAAGTAAAAATTTTGGTCTTAATCTTAAAAGGAGTTTCTAACATTGGTTGAAGTTTTCCAGGAGACCAAATGATATTATTTTATGTAACTATAATGTCAAAGGAACCACCAGTATCAAAAGAAGTAACGTGGAGTAGAAAGAGATTTTTCAATAGGTGACTCACTTCTATAAAAATTTCTTTTAGAGATATTGAGGATGGCCAGACCTTTGAACACTCCAACACTAAATTTTAAAACCTCTTCATCAGGCCAATCTTCCCTCAATAACTTTGCCAAATTCATTTATTTATCAAATTAAACTTTATAACAAAATTCCCTGCAGAATGCAGGAAGGGTAGAATGAAGAACGCAGGAGATGAATCTTTCTAATATTGGTGTGATAGGGATAAGTAAGAGCTTTGAAAGCATTCTATCAGAAGTGTAGTGAGATAAAGTGTAATCTAGGACCTATGCATATAATAAAGTGAGGTCTTAAGTATCAGTGTTAACAACAGAGACCTGTAGGAAGGAGTCTGTGAGAAAGTCTCAGTACAATCATTAGTAAGACTTTCTTCCTTTTGTACCGTTTATGGTATTTTTATTCATAATCTTTCTTCTTGGAAGACCGAAGTGGCACTGGAATGTATATCGGCTGTTGTTAAAGATTACTGACACCCCAAATTCTTTTTTTCTGCATAAAGCCAACTTTTTCCAAAATCTCTCTGAAGAGATTTTGAGTTTGAAAAGAAACAGTGGAAAATATCAAATGTTAACTTTGTATCTTAAAAGCAACATACCTGAAAAGATCACAATAAACTTGGCAGAAGTGAGAATATTGTCACATTTTCATGATGAAGAGCAGACCTTAAGCTTTTGAAAAGAGATTGAAGGAGTAAAAGCGTTTTTGCAGTTCCAGATAGTAAGTATGAAAAATGTAATTAATTTCACTGAGGGCTTCTTATAATAATTTGTGGAAGTTAAAGTTAGACAAAAAGTCATACTGCTCTGAAATTTCCATTTGGGTTTGTTTTGTTTCAGGTTATCCATAGTTTTGAAGGCTTTACTGTAAGTTCTAGTCTTTATGGAGCACAGATTTCTCCAAAGAGTGTTGTTGACTTCTCTGGTCACTGTCCAAGGAGAAACACAGCTTTGTTCTATATATTTTTTAAAAACCATGTTTCATAACCATTTTTTTCATATTAGAATATGTACATCTGCATTTCACACATTGTAAGGATGAGTCCCCGGATCCGAGTTAGACAAAAGTATAAGTTTAAAGAAGAAAATTCTTGAAGAGTGCAATGCCTGTCTACAATCAAAAGAATAATTAGATATTAAAAATGCAAAAAGTAATCTTAGCTAGTACACAGTTAGTAGACAATTGACAAAAAACCCCTAACACCTGGGAGGAAAGCATTGCTTTGCAAGCAGGACAGTAACCCCCATTGTGTTACTGTTTAATTCCAACTTTTCTTATCAAATAATTTTAGAATATTAAAGTTACCTAAGAAAATTATTTCCATTATATCTTCTATGATACTGATCTTCATTGTAATATCATACTTTAATCCATTTTTAAAATCTGGTACACTTTTTAAAATACCTTGCAAGAGAAAATGTATTTAGGAAATGGTATTTTTCTCCATTTTGGTTATGTGGTCACTCATTCAGTTTACAACAGCATTCTATTTCTTATTCCAGCACTACTTTGTTAATATTGCATTTGGTGAAAGCTGACATCAGTATTACAAATTTGGTTCGGGGCTTTAGTATGATAATATAATAGACAGATGACTTTCAGACTGTGGTTTCTGTTAGATATCTGCAGCAGCTTGAGTTAGCCTTTTGAAAAGCTACACGAAAGTTATTACTGGGTTAAATTTTATTACTGTTATTACTGTTAAAATTGAAGTTCTCAGCAGGTAAACTGACAAATATTATTATTATTTATACTGGCAAACTAGTATTATTTGTACTGGGAAAATAAAATGATCAACAAATATTGAAAATTTTAGTTAGAGGAAATCCAGAATAGATATCACTGTCACTGATTTATGGAAGACTTCAGTGAAGAAAAAAGGGAATGTTTAGTTCAGAGGCTGAAATTACTTACTAATCAAAAGAAAAAGCACTTGAAACATGTTACATATGCATAGTTACTTACAGAAGCATCTGTGATTCTTATTTTTTTGCCAAATAACAGTTAATCTAAGAAATCTTGAGTTTTGCTAAAAAAAATTTTCTCTTGTGTTATTTCACTATATTTTGTTTGCCTCTGCTGAAGCTGTGTAACCACACATTCCATTCTTTGAAAGCTGCGTTCAAACTTCCAAGCAGGAAGCCATGCTTATTTCAGTGATTGTTCTTCTCTTTGCTAGGCATTGTAATGATTGTGTCCTTGGCTGTTGCTATCATAATTCCATTAATCTAATGCCAGGCAACTGCAGTTTCATAATTGATTACATTTACAGCTATTTTTCTCCTGCATTTTAAAGAATTTGAGTTCAAATCAGAGGAAGTTCATGCCAAAGTGTGGTCCAGATCTTGCTTTTAAATTATGTTTCCTAGTCTCATGCAGAACATTCCAATAATTAATTTCCTGTTATTTAAAACTTTGGTCACAGTAAAAAAGTTCATCATTTATTAAAGCACAGTGTAATCATTATTGACATTTCAAATCTGTTCTATATGTTTGAATATTTTATATTTCCGCGGCAGATCAGTGGCTTACAACTGGAAGGTTGCCGTTTTGATGGAAATCGACTTTCAGAAAATCTGCATGATTCTCCCAGTGTGTCATCTGTTCTCCCTTGTTACATGGCCTGGATTCCACAGGTACTAAATTATTAAAAGCCCTGAACTATCAAGACCCATAATTTGATTTCTTTTCTGTGTAGTAGCTTTTCAGTATGATGTTGCTGACCTGTTTTCCCCTTCATTTCAAAATAAAAAGCCCAGTCTTTACTAGGAAAAGCAGTTACTTATTTTATGTAAAACAGGAACTTATTATAATTTTGTCGATATTCTTTAGCTTCTATTGCTTAGATGAAAGCAAGGACTTTATTTCAGTCATAGCTTTTTTTTCCTTGTCTTTTAAAATCATTAGCATATTTTCAAAAGTCTATTTAGTAAATGTGTACATGTGTTAGAGATTTCATTCCTAGAATATATTTTCTTTGCATTTTAAACCTTAAATTAAAATACAACAGCACTATAAAGATAATGGTGTGAGCTGTAAGCAAAGAAAGCCTTTC